>NC_090444.1:752093903-752740916 GCF_031143425.1 Pleurodeles waltl | reverse complement strand
AACCAAAAAAGGTATTTACGATCCAAGAAAACAATGCCGTCACCCATACCAACCTGCAGAAAATTTCTGACACTTTTAGGCAATTTTATGAGGATTTGTTTGTTGATGAACAACAAATTACTCTGATACAATGCTAAGCTTAACTATGTAGGTTGCAAATACCTCGTTCATCAGAAGAAAACAAAGCAACACTATCCAAACCAATCTCGCTGGTCAAAATTACTGATGCAATTGGTACTCTTAAATCTTAAAGAAATCAAAGCACCTGGCCCTGACGGCCTCACTGCTGAATTTTATAAACTGTTCGCCCACTCACTACAAAAAAGCATGTTAGATCTGTTTAATCATTTTGAAACCTCTGGTGTCATTGGCGACACTGCAGCTGAAGCTGACATCGTGGCGATTTCCATAGGCTGAAAGACCTATTGGCCATAAAAAATTATAAACCCATATCGCCAATAAATTTGGACTATAAAATATACGTAAAAATACAAGCCAAATGCCTAAATCTCTTCTTACCTCAATGAATAAGTAGTACACAAGTCGGCTTCCTCAAAAGTTGCATGTCTAACAACAATACCCATCTCCTATGCCATGTCCTGGACAGAGCAAAATCATCCACATCGATTTCTGTAGCAATAGCACTCGATGCTGAAAAAGAGTTTGATAAGGTATTGTGGACCTTTCATGAACAATCCCCTAGATTCTTTAATTTAGGCGATGGAGTTCTAAGAATGATCATGGCCTTATATAGTAATCCGAGCACCCGCATCTACACTAGGGTTTCCTATCACAACCACTCAAATTGGAAAAAGGGACTAGACAGAGCAGCCCACTTGCCCCTTCCTTTTTCCTAATGGCACTCAAGCCTCTTCTCTTAGATATAAAAAACAATCCTAATAAAGCAGGAGTCAACTTTCAGGAGAAAGTTGCGAAATTATCTACTTACTCAGATGACATCTTAATCATCACGGATAACCCAAGATCATCCATACATGCCCTCATTCAGAAGTAGCTGGATAAAAACTAAACAGAGATAAATCAGAAGTTAAATCTCGCAATTCCCTAGGCACAAAAGATTTGTTAGGGGACTCAGGCCTGACTTTGCAACCCCAATACCCCAAATACTTGTGTATCAAATTCAGTTCTGATTCAATAGATACTATTAGCATGGGAAGATCTAGGACAGCGACCCAGTTCAAAGATAATTGAGCACTTTGAGAAGTGGTAAATCTGCCTTTTTTTAATGACCCTGTTTCTGGAATAGAGTGTCACATTCCTAGATGTGACTGGATCACCCATTGTATTGTAATACTTCATTTCGGTCAATGACCATAAAAGTAAAGATCAATCAATAGTACATAAAAATTTAACAAAACATTAAAAACATAATTAGAAAGATCTGATTCATGAAAAAAACAGTTTCACAATAACTCGATGATACATTCAAATTTGACATGCCACTAAATACATCATTAAAACAACGGTTTCATAATTTTTCCGGTGTCACAAAACAGTAGCATAACTGTATCGTACATAAGTATGAGACAGCTATACAAAACACAGTTAAAAAGGAAAAAGTTAGAGGAGGTAGAGGGAGAGGAAAGAAAAAGCAATACAACGAATTCCCAGAACCAGGCACACTATAATGTAGACTAGAACTACGTTTTTGAGATCAGGGATGACATGATTTTACAGTGGATGGGCCATATACACAGAATATGCTAACAATAGAGAAAACTACCTCCAGACACATATCTGCCCTTCAGATCCTAAAAGCGATTCTAAGCTGGTTAACACCAAGTAGGCGTCCTAAAGGGACAATTCAGCATTTTCGTTGCTGAGATGCAAGACAGAAGAACAATGTTTATTCACCCCCACTACAAGCTGGACAAGTCTTGCCATCCCTGTTGTCACCTTTCCATTTAGTTGTAAATGCAGCAAGTGGAAGGGTGCCTAACGTGTATTTTAAATATAGGGACTTTGTGCGTGGGGCGGTCTATCTCGTCCACAAATGCCTCTAAACAAGAGAAAGACTTAAGCTGTAGAAAACGTTCTGTCAAGCGACTCAAGCTTGCCCGGTTGGACACTTTTTCCTCCTCATGCTCCCAATACATGGGCTTCAATTTGAGTGGAGCAGAGGATGTGGTGGTATTTGGATCAAGCCAATATTCTTGCAGGCCAGGAGAACAGAGGGACTGTTTAGCAGGATTCTGCTAGACTTCTAGCCAATTTAAAAAAAGGTTAAAGGTGAATTAAAGGTGCTATACAGCAAATTCCCAGGTCTTGTTTAAAATCAAGACGTTTGGGGATTTGTGGAAGTTTGAGAACTGCTCTTAAAATAAGCGTTTTCTGCTACTTCGAAATACATTTATTTTACTAAAGCCCCACAATTCAGCACCATGTATAGCTGCTGCTACTGCTTGAGCCCTCCATATTTCTTGAAGGGGAGAGACAGGTTGGAGAATGGTCTTACTAGCAAATTTTAAAATATTGGCTGCCCTATGGTTCAGAATAAGGGAGCTTTCAGTAACTTGGTTAGTCCAGGTGTTAGTGCAAGATTAGCAGATACCAAGATAATCAAATTCTAGCACTCTTTCTTTCTACCCTGTCTAGTTTCATTGTTCCTCTGAAGCATCCATAGGGGTGGATGGCCATGCTTTTTGTTTTGCTATCATTAATTACTAGGCTGTGGTCCTAACAGAATAGATTGAATTTTGCTAAAAGTGTTTCCAGGCCTTTGTTTTCTTTTCACACTAGCAAGGTGTCATCGACGAACAACAAAGCTGTAACTTTAATGCCCCCATGTACTGGAGAATTGTTGCTGCAGTCCATTAGATAATCTATGCAGCTGTTTATAAACAACAGAAACAAAATGGGAAAGTACACAATCTTGCCCAACACCAATATCAACCCTAAGGAGATCAGTAGTTTCACCATCTGGTCCCCAACGGACCTGTGCAAAGTTGTAAGAATGTAACCGGATGATAATATCTAGGAGGGAACCTGGGAGCACTAGGGGGCATATTTATACTCCGTTTGCGCCAAATTTGCGTCGTTTTTTTCGACGCAAATTCGACACAAAACTAACTCCATATTTATACTTTGGCGTTAGACGCGTCTAGCGCCAAAGATCATGGAGTTAGCGTCATTTTTTTGCGTGAACACCTTCCTTGCGTTAATGATATGCAAGGTAGGCGTTCCCGTCTTAAAAAATGACTGCGATGCATATGCGTCGTATTTATACTCCCGGGCAAAAATGACGCCCGGGAGTGGGCGGGTCTAAAAAACCCGCATTTGCGCCGGATTTTAGCGCCTGGGTCAGGGCAGGCGTTAAGGGACCTGTGGGCTCAGAATGAGCCCAGAGGTGCCCTCCCCTGCCCCCAGGGACACCCCCTGCCACCCTTGCCCACCCCAGGAGGACACCCAAGGATGGAGGGACCCACCCCAGGGACATTAAGGTAAGTCCAGGTAAGTTTTTTTTTTTTTTTTTTTGTGGCATAGGGGGGCCTGATTTGTGCCCCCCTACATGCCACTATGCCCAATGACCATGCCCAGGGGACAGAAGTCCCCTGAGCATGGCCATTGGGCAAGGGGGCATGACTCCTGTCTTTGCTAAGACAGGAGTCATTTCAATGGGGGATGGGCGTCGTAAAAAAATGGCGCAAATCGGGTTGTGGCGATTTTTTTGCCTCAGCCTGACTTGCACCATTTCTGGACGCCAATACGCCATTTTCCCCCTACGCCGGCGCTGCCTGGTGTACGTCGTTTTTTTAACGCACACCAGACAGCGCCGGCGGCTAACACCGGCTAACGTCATTGAATAAATACGGCGCCCGCATGGCGCTTCAGAATGGCGTTAGCCGGCGCTAATTTTTTTGACGCAAAACTGCGTTGGCGCAGTTTTGCGTCAAAAAGTATAAATATGGGCCTAGGTCTCTAAGAGTGTTCCGTGGTTTACCTCTAGGGTCCATGTAGGATGTCGCTTTCAGATCAACAAAGGCGACACAAAGACTCCCCCTCTTTAGGTCAACTTCTTTCCATCTAATTAGCTGGAACCTAAACATCTGGTCAACTGTGCTGGTCTTTAGGCGAAATTCAGTATGGAACTGGGTCAATATCTTATTTTCATTAATCCAGGCCATTAATTGATCAAGAATCAGCTTGTAAATTACTATCTGGCTAGAGTCTATCAAGCCGATAGGCAAGTAATTTGCTGAATCTCATTTGGAACCTTTTTATTGAATAGGGATAACTTCAGCCCTGTTCCAGGTTTTTGGTATTTCTGCTCCTGCCATTATGGCGTCAGCCACGCTGGTGAGATTGGAAGCCCAAATGGCAGAAATAAAGAGATCTACCAGTATGCTGTCTAGGTCAGGGCCCATTCTAGCATTTTGAGACCTACTGGCTAATTTGGTTTCTGCCACTGAAAAATACCCATTAAATTCAGGGGTCATAGGTCTCATATGCTGTCAAGAAGGATGTAGTAGCTGGCTGTAGGCCAAGCTTGACAAAGGCCTTGAGGTGGACATGGGATGGAGAGCTACAATACAATGACTCAAAATGGCTCACCCGAACTTGAGGTGTAATAAGGGACTCGGGTTTCATCCTGGATGTTTTGGCACCATGAGATATCTTGTGCCAAAAGGCTGTCTGGTTTCCTGTGCATACAGCTGCCAAGACATCACTTCAAATGTTGGTATCCCAGGTGGATTTGGGGTATTTTACTGCTAATTTGTAGGAGGTTCTAGCAGATTGGATGTCTTGCCAGAATCCACCCTTTAAGGTGTTAATTAGGTGGCTCTTTGCAAGCCGATAATCCCTTTTATACGACGTAGGGGCCAATTTTGGGAGAGAGCTCTTTTGGGTTTGGTAAAAAAAACACTATTTCGTTTCATCAAACCACTTTGTGTGGGCATCCACATTGGTATTGGGTGATGAATTGGGCTTGGCAATTAAGGACAACATGGAGGTCAAGCTCAGATATAAGATGCCACATACGTCTATGGGC
Source organism: Pleurodeles waltl (assembly GCF_031143425.1). Taxonomy (NCBI): domain Eukaryota; kingdom Metazoa; phylum Chordata; class Amphibia; order Caudata; family Salamandridae; genus Pleurodeles; species Pleurodeles waltl. Next base: position 752,735,905 of record NC_090444.1, on the reverse strand, counting down.
CTGATTACAACTTTGGAGGAGGTGTTAATCCGTCCCAAAAGTGACGGTAAAGTGACGGATTTACCACCAGCCGTATTACGAGTCTATTATATCCTATGGAACTCGTAATACGTCTGGTGGTATATCGGTCACATTTGGGACGGCTTAACACCTCCTCCAAAGTTGTAATCAGGCCCTATATCTTTTGCTTTATTCTCCCATTTGACCATCCTACAGCTATTTCTAACCCAAAGATCGCTGCAAGGTAGTGACTGTTTCCTGTGTTGGCTATGGAAAATAAGTATCAGAGGAAAGTGGTTGCTCTCAAATTTGGGAAGAACTTCCACAATAATTTTATCCCATGAACAAACGTTTACTAGGATATAATCAATATAGCTTAGATAAGAGTTTCTTCTGAAAGTAGGGCACCGTTCTACATCTGCCTTAGATCATTCATTACAGGGTCTCAAGTGACAGCAAAGGCCGAGATCCATCAGTTGCAATGCTACCATGAAGAAATTTGTCAAATTGTGCTGCGAGAATCAGAGAATACCCCAATATGATCCTCATCACTTGCTGCTTCCTTCAGAAGCATTGAGTGCTCAAAACACATGTTGAAATCACCAGCCACAATCACTGCTACTCCCTCCTTTTGCTTTGCTATAATATTATCACTTAAAAGGTAGAAAATTGGGTACTCGGCTGTCTTGGGATCCCTCTGGTTGTAAATAATAAATAGGAGTAAGTTTACATTTTCACTTAAAGCCATCTCAAAACCGAGTAAGTCAGGGGAGTCATAGGGTAGTTGTCTTGCATGGAAATCTAGGAAGATTTTAAGCCAGATAGAGAGTCCACCAGAACATCTGCCATACGTGGACTTGAGAGTGGGCACATGAAAGTTCTTGAAGCCTTGCCTAAAAGACAGCTCAGTCTCCCATGTTTCCTGAAACATTAATACGTCCAGCGTGTCAATAAAATCCCCGTCTCCTTGGGCAATCTTACTCCCTAACATGAGCTACATTCCAAAAAGCCAAGGTAAAGATGTTACTGGCGGTAGTCACAGTCTGAGCTTGCATGCCCATTATTGGGGGGAGGAAGGATTCAGCCAGGCTCGATAGTACATTACTAAGAAATAAGGCCCAGATTTATCCTTTTTGATGCAAAACTGCGCAAATTCAGTTTTGCATAAAAAAGTATAGCGCTGGCTTGTGCCATTCCACAGCTCCAGCCAGGTGTCATACTTCAGGATTGGCACAAGCCGGCGCTAAGGGTGAGCTAACATCAAGGAAAACAACGTTAGCCGGGAGGGGGTGGCGGTATGGGGGGAAGGGGATTTTGGACCAAAAAGTGTTGTTAGGCCGGTTAGAGTAAAAATGTAATGACTCTAACCAGCATAGCGTCATTTCTTGATGCAAAACCTACCATACCACATGACACCTGTCTTAGAAAATACAGGAGTCATGCCCACCATCCCAATGGCCAGCACAGGGGATAAGGCTCTCCTGGGCATGGCCATTGACCCAGTGCCATTTGGGGGGGCCCATTTCAGGGCCCCCAATGGCACTTTAAAAAACAAAATACTTACCTGTACTTGCCTATACTTACCTGGGGTGGGGTCCCCCACCCTCCGCTGTCCCTCTGGTGTGAGTGGGGGTGTCCCTGGGGCCTGGGGAGAGCACCTCAGGGCTTATTCCATAGTGTTCCACCAAGCTTAGCGCCATTATTTAGGCCCGCCTCCCTCCCATGCACCATTTTTGCACAGGAGAATAAATAAGGTGCTAGGGCCTAAGAGTCATTTTTTTCCCGGGAATGCCTACCTTCCATCTCATTGATGCAAGGTAGTTTCCTGCTAGCAAAAAATTACTTTAACTCCAATATTTTGGTGCTAGACTTGTGTAGCGCCAAAATATAAATATGGAGTTGAGTGTACGCTGAATAAGAGTAAAAAAATAACACCAATTCAGCGCAAGCAGGTATAAATCTGGGCCTAAGTGCCCTTCTATTCTAAGAAAGTTGGATCATCAAGAGCCACCTCGGGGGTAACGGATGCAATATTAGTGGTTGTTAGGCATGGTGCTTGCAAGCCCTCAGGGGGAGAAAAAGAGGTGTTCTGGCTCAAAAAAGCCTCAACAGGAATGGCAGATGCATTACCTAAACCCCTATTAACACCTTGATATGGGAAGGGCTTTCGGCAATAACTAATACAGGCATCAGGATTCCATGTTGTTTCCAGTCAATCAACTTGGGAAGGGGGAGAAGGTACTTGGGTAAGCTCCAAACTCTGCATAAAGGGAACTTTAAGTCTTAATTGAATCTGGGAATCATTAGGAATAAAAGTTTGCATCTGTACAGATAGCAAATCATCCACAAGTGAAGGGTGGGAGAGTTGAAGTCTAACATAATCTGTTTTATCTGTATGGGTGTCCTGAGAGGCCCTAACTATGTCAGAATGAATTACACACTGTGATGTTCCCTAGTCCAGTGTATTGCTTTGTTTTTCAAGGAGACCTCGTTCTCATTAGTAAATGAGTGTAACTTGGGGACAAGTAAATCATCCTAATGTGGCAGAAAGCATTATTCTTGAAACTAGGCGATGGATGATTTCATGAAACTTCTGATTGAGTGAAGGCAGGGTTCAGCACTGTGGTAGGCATGGGGAAGGAGTTAGATGAACATGGATGATCTAGATTTAACATAGGGCCCCTTTTTCACTATTTGGGGACTTGGCTTACATTTGTGAAACAATGTGTTATGCCTGCACTAGAATAGTTTTGGTGGTTGCCTGGTAGTGGAAGTGGTATTTGTTTCTAGGCAGGACCCCCCTGTATTGCCCAGAGATCCCACAAAACCATCACCATATACTCTCTTTTGGATTTGGCTATTATCCAAGGTCCTGTGAGTTCAATAGAGCCTTAACTTCACCCGTAGTTCCCTTATTTCGGCCCTCAAAGAATTAATGACTACCATAAGTTCCCCAATCTGTACATTTGCTACATTCACAACTGGCCACTGGTTTGCTGGTACTATTGGAACTCCTAGGACTCTAGGGTACTCTATACTAGTGGGCAATGATGAAAAGTGGTTAGAACACACAATCACAGGATCCAGGGGGATGGGGGATGGGGAGTTTTTAAAGAGTATACGACTGGGAACTGGTGATTGAGTTATCCTCCTCCACCATTTTTTATGACTGAAGGAGGGGGGTTGCTTGGGCATAGATTTACTGGCCTTTTTCTGAATAATGGAGCCTCACTATGATTTTAATTTTGGCCCCAGTTTTATTTGGTGCATCTGTGTGAAGAATGTGCTTAACTTCCTCTATAAGGGTATCAATGTGTTGCAATGTACTGGTGTGAGAGATATGTGGTGAACGTTCTGATGCCTTTTTCCCCCATGTGTTCCCCTGTAGGCTTCTCATGGCACTTCCATTCCCCCATAGTTGTCGATAGCACTTAGACCCCAATACTCGTACACGCCAAGTAAAAGACTTAAGCAGCAGAAGTGACCACCGCACAATTAAAAGATGGAAAGCTTTGCGTCCGCCCCCAACTACTATCCATAAATTCAATCGGCCTCCCCCTGTAACATATAGGAGAATTTGGGTTAAGGAAGAAAACAAAAACATTAAAATTAAAGACAGACTCACCCCTATGCATTATGTGTGACTGTTACAAACTAATGAACAAGGACCAACCAGGTCGCCCTCAGTTCTCCCTCAGGGAAAGTTGTTAGCGAGCAAAGGCTGAGTAAGTCATTGAACCTCAATGAGGCGAAGGGCTGAAATATCTCTCAGCTGCCAGAGAGACAAATGGAAAAACCACAGGGGGTGGCCCCACTCCGGTTCTTCCTAATGCTGACAGGTGCAGGATGGGCCCACCCTTGGCCCAGGCTTTGTCAGGGTGCAGGCCTGCATGGCCCAGGGAGCTGGACAAGAACGTGCTATACAGCACTAAACTCGGTCACAGGTGATGTGGGTTGAAGTGAGTTGCAAGGACTGCCTCCTGGGACCCTGGGACTCTGCGAATGCTGGGTTTTGAGGTCCTCCCTTGCAGTGGTACACAAAGGTAAAGCTGTTGATCCATAAGGCCATACGACTGTGACACGTATCTGGTGGGTGGGTAGGCAGCCAGCATTAGGCCATTGTGGCTTGTATCTCCACTCCAGTGTCATATACCAGTCTAGCCCAGCACTCCCCACCAATATACATGAAGTGGCCCCTGAGTTTGCCGCTCCACAGTTCCTGCACCCTCACCTGAGCCTGTTCTGAGTCCCAGCAGTGATTTCTTGGTTCATTGTTGAAGATCGTTTGAACCAGCTTAGTTGCAGTAAGTTGAGGACCTCTTTGCACTGTATTTCTTCATTGCTCATTTGAGTGACAGCAGAAGTCAGCGCCAGCAGAAGTCAGCTGATCTTATTGTTCCATAACGTCCCAAAACAGCAGGCTGAGGCCCTGGAGCTGGACACCCCCTGACCATACAAAAAGATAGCATGTACATGCCCCTCCCCCCAGTGCAGCACGAATTCCTCGTCGGAGGAAGGCAAGGCGGTGCTATTGCCTTAGGCTTTAGGCTCTGACCGCCGAACTCTGAGGTTGGGCAGAATAAGGAAAAAGCCATTGCCTGTCCAGCGAAGTAAGAAGAACAAGAAGGGAAGCATAAAGCCCCCTGGTAGGCCCTGCGTGCCTTAGCCATCAACCACAAGGCCAACCTACCAATCCTCCTCAACAGCCCTTTTATCACCATCATCTACCTTGGAGCCATCTATCATGAAATCTAAAAGCTTGGAACAAGCGGCGACATTCTACGGTTGCTCGGCACCCGCCACACTGGAAAATTGCAGTAGACTAGGCTTCACAGGTTTTCATATGGCAATGCTTTGGGATTTCTTAAAAAAACCCTGTCACCGATAGGGAAGCTAACAGTACAGTCGTGGCCACAGAAATGGAGAATGTCTCCACTCCACACCATATCCCAGAGCACCCAGCGGGGGGCCCTCTGTTATTTAGATTCCATGCTATGATACATCCACCCCCAATATCACTGGGTGACAACGGTTTTAACTGCATCCCACTGGAAGTGACTGAGGTGGCAAAAAACTGTGTACCCCATGGAAAAAACTGCATCACCGACAACATCTGCCTCTAAACAACAGTCTTCTTTGCAGTCCCTTTCTCAGACAAATCTCTCTGACCACAACTTTTCACCAATAGTTATATCAAGTGATTCCTCACCTACCTTCTTGGATGCCAAGTCCCCACTCAAGGAACCACATCAACAGGAAGAACAAGGCATCAACAGCAGTGGGAACATGATTCCAGCCGCTGATAGCACTGTTAGTCCGCCAGTGGCACAATAGTCTGAAGCCTCAACCAAGAAAATCATACTCTCTCAACCATTAAATCTATTCATCTTGATGGCTTAGAAAACACTGTTAATGATCCTGGAGGTACAGAGCTTAATGACCAATCTCTCTTGAAACTGTCCTTTTTTTCAAAAAGAAGCTGCTAGGTGCACTGAACTGCAAGACAGACCTACCCCTGATGCAACAAGAGACCCCTCCAGTACAGTATGCCCTCTACTTGTACAACCCCTGCAATCTAGGGTCTCAGCTTTAAACTACTGTTCAGATAAATTAAGGCCCATATTTATACTTTTTGACGCAAAACTGCGCTAACGCAATTTTTTCGCCTCAACCCGATTTGCGCCATTTTTTTTCACTCCCAACCCCCATAGAAATGACTCCTGTCTTAGCAAAGACAGGAGTCATGCCCCCTTGCCCAATGGCCATGCCCAGGGGACTTCGGTCCCCTGGGCATGGTCATTGGGCATAGTGGCATGTAGGGGGGCACAAATCAGGCCCCCCTATGCCACAATTTTTTTTTTAAAAAAACACTTACCTGAACTTACCTTAATGTCCCTGGGATGGGTCCCTCCAGCCTTGGGTGTCCTCCTGGGGTGGGCAAGGGTGACAGGGGGTGTCCCTGGGGGCATGGGAGGGCACCTCTGGGCTCCTTCAGAGCACACAGGTCCCTTAACGCCTGCCTTTTGCAGGCGCAAAAAAACGGCGCAAAAGCGGCCGTACGTCATTTTTTTTGACCCGCCCCCTCCCGGGCGTGAATTTTGCCCGGGAGTATAAATCCGACGCACATGCCTCGGAGTCGATTTTTTAGACGGAAACGCCTACCTTGCATATAATTAACACAAAGTAGGTGTCCACGCTAAAAAATGACGCTAACTCCATGGACTTTGGCGCTAGACGCGTCTAACGCCAAAGTATAAATATGGAGTTAGTTTTGCGTTGAAATTGCGTAAAAAAAAAGACGCAATTCCGGCGCAAACGGAGTGTAAATATGCCCCTAAATGTGCGAGTGGAGCTTTTGAACTCACTAGCTGTTTTTACTACTGGAATAAAAAATAATAAGGACAACTTAAACAAGCTGATAACGAGAGTGCAATCCAACATCAGCCTGGTGAAATCAGTGTGTTGCTGCTTCCCCATAACTGAAAGCTTGTCCTTGCTTCTGAAGTTCCTCAGTGCAGTTCTGACTGAAGTCAAGAAACTCCATGGGGGACTCGATGTAAGCCAACAACCGACGGGTGAAACTATCCAATGAGCCCATAAGGTAAAGAATGATGCAAACTCAATTCCCAGGATGGGAAAAAGAAGTGCTCCGATAGATTCCCAGCACCCCGGTAACAGTTAATGCAATAGCCTGAAGTGCTGGTCCCGCAGGTGCACGGCCTCGGATCGATAGGCGCCGCCCCACCCAAAAAAATATATGACTGGGGATTGCCTGGGGCATTGACAACATTAGCAGTTAGAGTGGAGGTATTCCTGACAGGGTGCAAGTCAGTCTCCGGCGAGAGGACTACTACAAAAAGTCACCCTTACAACCCCTTAGTAAGAGGGAAAAGAAAAGACTCTGAAAGCAGCGCAAGAAGACAAGTAATACCACTGTTTCTGCGACCAACAATTTATATCCAATATTTGCAAATAAAGGCACATGATCTGTGCATCAAACAGAGGTAGATAGCAGCTGTACATAGTCATCGCTCTCCACACAATTGACTCTAGAGGCTGCAGTAGAATCTCTAGATTACAAGCAACAGGAAAATCATCTTAAGGGTGTGTCAAGTCTTTTGCCTACACACACAGGTGTCCACAAAGAAAGCAAGATACTAAAATCTGCAATCTCAGAAGAGAGGAAGAGGGGCAGAAACAATCACATACAAATCAAAGTGCAAGCGGAGATGCTGTACCAATTAGGACTGTCAAGACAGACTTGGCTGTGCAGTATCAGTTGATTGCCAGAGACGCTTCACTAATTGTCTTGATTCCTCCAAATCTACCCATGGAGACTTGGTTCTATCTTCGCTGGACCTGATTAGAGTAATGATAACAAAGGTCCAGCATCATCCGACTCCCCAAATGGAGGCAAGGCATAAAATTAAGCTCCTTCATCATGGTCCCTGGGAAGAATACTGGCAGGGAAATATAACGGAGCCACGAAGGGTCGAGCAAGCCCCAAGTAGGACCTGGGGACAAACCAAGGCTGTAACCAAGTAATAGCCCTGCAAAATGTACACAGGAAGCTGTTGTTTTGGCTGGAGTATTATTCACAAGCCCCCATGACATTTTTAACCGCTTCTGTGCTGCGGACGTAACAGTTACGTCCTGCGGCACAGTGCTCGTGTGTCCAGGACGTAACCATTATGTCCTGGGCACAGAGCCCAGAGGGAGCGCTAGCCCCTCTGTGGTCTTCCCTCCCACCCCCCAAAGGCAGGGATGGAAGCGGAAGCCCTTCCCCTTCCACCCTGAGCCCCCACACCCCCCTGTGACATCAGGGCGCAATTGCACGCTGACTTCACAGAGGCCCCCATCCCAGATGAGCTTCCAGCGCGATTGGAAGAGAAATGCTTTTGCATTTCTCTTCCGATCATGTGATGGGGGCCCTGAGAGGCTTCAAAGGGAAGGAAATTAATTTCCTTCCCTTTGAAGTCTCTCAGAGCATTTTAGCAGCGGGATCGTAAAGCAATCCGGCCCACTAGACACCAGGGATTATTTTCATTTAGGAAAATTGGCATAAGGGGAGCGACCCCTTGGGCAAGGGTCGCTCCCCAGGGGGGCATTTTTTTCAAGGCCTTTTCTGCCTCCCGGGCGGGAAGAAACCTCTAGGCGCCAGGGATCATTTTTTTGTTGTTTTGTTGTTTTTTTTTTTTTTTTTAGAGGTGTGGAGCGACCCTTTAGGCAAGGGTCGCTCCCCTAGGGGGCAAATTATATTTAGGCCATTTCTGCCCCCTTGGGGGCAGATTAGCCTATTTTTATGATGCCTATTTTTATGATGCCAATCTGCCCCCAAGGGGGGCAAAAGCCACTAGACGCTAGTGAGTTTTTTTTCTAACGCGAATTTCACGAAAGGGGAGCGACCCCTTAGGCAAGGGTCACTCCTCTGTGGGGCCAAATTTATTTTAGGCCATTCCTGCCGCCCTGGGGGGCAGATCAGCCTATTTTAATTAGGCCGATCTGCCCCCAAGGGGGGCAGAAACCACTAGGCACCAGGGATTTATTTTTGTTGTTGTTGTTTTACAGACGGGGAGTGACCACTTAGGCAAGGGTTGCTCCCCTGGAAGGGGGCAAATTGTATTTAGCCCATTTATTTTTGCTACGCCAATCTGCCCCCAAGGGGGGCAGAAACCACCAGACACCAGGGATCTTTATTTTTTTCCGTCAATTTCACACAAGGGGAGCGACCCCATAGGCAAGGGTCATTCCTCTGGGGGGCAAATTTATTTTAATTAGGCCGATCTGCCCCCAAGGGGGGCAGAAACCACTAGGCACCCGGGATTGTTTTGTTGTTGTTGTTTTACAGACGGGGAGCGACCCCTTAGGCAAGGGTCGCAACCCTGGGGTGGGGGGCAAATTGTATTTAGGCCATTTCTGACCCCTTTGGGGGCAGATCAGCCAATTTTTGCTATGCCAATCTGCCCCCAAGGGGGGGGGGGCAGAAACCATCAGACACCAGGGATCTTTGTTTTTTGCCTCAATTTCACACAAGGGGAGCGATCCCTCAGGCAAGGGTCGTTCCCCTGGGGGGCAAATATATTTTAGGCCATTACTGCCCTCCTTGGGGATAGATCAGGCTATTTTTATTAGGCGGATCTGCCCCCAAGGGGGGCAGACACCACTAGGCACCGGGGATTTCTTTTTTGGGCCAATATGACAGTTATTATTGCTTCATTCCAAGACCCTGGTAATTGGGATTCTCCCCTCCAAATTGCGTTAAAAAGATCTTTGAGCAGAGGAGATCAAATACTACCTAGTTTTACATAGAACTCCACAGGTAAGCCATCAGGGCCTGCTGCTTTCCCTTTTTTTGCTTTGGAGATAGCCTGTACTATTTCTCCTTCCGAGAACTCCTCCTCCAAAAGAGACACCCCTTCCTCATCAAGTTTCCCTGACATTAATTCTTCTACCTTTGGCATTGCCTCTTTCACCACTTCTGGTAAATCTTCTTTATATAAAGCTTCAAAAAAACCTGGAATGCTCTTTGAATCGCTAAGGAGTCTGTTACAACCACCCCTGTGCCTGGGTCTCTTATCTCTGAAATCTGATTTCTAATAAGATCAGACTTTGTTATCCACGCTAATAGTTTCCCTGCGCATTCATCATACTCAAAATTTGTGAATTTACTTACCTCCCATTTCTCCCTTCCTCGCGTCTCTATTAATGCTGAAAGGGCTGCTCACTTAGTCACCAATTCTAGCATTAATGAGTCTTCACTTCTCCCACCCAAATGAGCCTCTACCAATTTTTTCTCCAAACTCTCTAATTCTTTCTCAATATTCTGAATGCCTGATCTGTACTCCCTGATTCTCTGGGTAGAAATGGAAATCAGAACCCCCTAATAAAATCTTTATATGAGTCCCACACCACATAAGGTGCTGCAGAGTTCCAATTATCTACAAAAAAAATCTAGTTTCCCTAAACAGACATTCTACCACCTCCATGTTGCTCAATAGGGAGCGGTCTAACCTCCACCTCTTTACCGACCGGGATCCATCTTCCTTCAAAGTCACCATAACTGTGGCATGGTCAGATAAATGGGCAGGAATGTGTTGTACATCCACCACACATGCCTTTAGAGCCTTAGCCAGTAGAAAATAATCTATCCTAGAGTGATGACTGAACTTTTTACTATGGAAAGTGAAGCTGCGCGAGCGACCATGTAAGTCTCTCCAAATATCAACCAAAGCATACTGATCCATCATCACTTTGATGTACACCAAAGATTTTTGGCACCCACAGGCCTTACTACCAGAAGACTTATCTAACGTATAATTTGAAACCACATTAAAATCGCCTGCCATTATGATTGGATGCTGAGTTTCCAGAAGTACATTACATATTTCCCGTAGGGAGGTCGTATCATCTACATTGGGGCCACAATAGGATACTAAAGTATAAAGCCTGGTTAATCTTAACATCCGCCATGATCCATCTGCCATTTGTGTCCGACTTGGTGCACATAATCAGGGCATTGGCAGCTTTCTTGACCAAAATTACCACTCCCTTTGAATGCAATGTATTATTAGAACAGGTCATTTGACTAACCCAAGTCAGAGGTTTAAAGATCTCCTGTGCTTCCACAGATGTCAAGTGAGACTCCTGAATCATTATAATTTGTGCCGGGGAATCCTTAATATACTGCAGGATATAACTTCTCCTTGCCCTTACTCTCAACCCATTCACATTCCATGAGAAAATCTGGAAATTACCTGCAACCGTCCCGCTTATATATTTTTCCAAAAGTAACGGGCATTCTAATAACCAGTATTACGGGTCGAACCATTTTACGATGAGGACATTTTTCATTGTGCCCAATCCACCCCAGCCCTACCAAATCCCTTCCCCCCACCTTCCTGACCCCCTCCCCAGTACCCTCCCTCTCACCACCCTGGGGAACTCCCCCCCCCAATTTTCTTTGCTATCAAGCAATTTGGCGCTGCTAGACCCCCACAATGTCTATTCAAACACACACAAAAAAGATGGAAAGAAAACAGATATCCCGGCGTGATTTAGTTGTTCTTAAATTTCTCAAGTAGAGAATCCGCTTCGTGGACATCCCATAAGTTATACATCCGATTCTCTTTCATCACTCTCAAAGTTGCTGGAAATTTTAATTGGGCCGTGGCCCCCAACTTCCTAAACTCCTCCAGCCTCTTGCCAAGATCCCATTGTCGGTTGGAGGTCATCCGAGACACATCAGATCTTATTTCAAAAGAGAAACCACTCACATCCAAAGTTCCGGTTTTCAATACTCTAGAGAGGATTTTTTCCTGAATAACATAGGTAAGAAAATTCACCAGTATCCTTCTTGGCTTAGCTGGGTTTGATGATTTCCGAAAGGGGTCCCTATGGACCCTCTGTATATCTTGGGAGAGCAAATCCTCAGACCCCTCCCACACCCCGCATTGACTCAGGAGTCCTACCACAAACATTTTAATATTATCTCCCTCAATCCCCTCCGGGACATTCATTATTTTAATGTTATTCCTCCTGGTGTTGTTTTCCAACACTTCCAGGCGCTCAGCGTTCGGATTTCCCGTAATCCTTAATGCTGCAATGTCATTTGTATGTTTATCCACTGTTTCATTAAGTTGAACCACTTGATTTTCCAGGATCTGAGTTCACTGTGCTAAAATATCCATCTTCGTCGCCAAAACTTCACAGACCTCTTGGATTCCTTTCTGATTAGTCTGTGATACTACAAATCCCTGCCTAACTTCCTTAGATAAAGAGTGCAGCAGGGAGTCTAAAGATGGCTGGATATGCGTTGAATTTGGCTCCGGTAGTGGGTCCTGCTGAGAACCCAAAGGATCTACTGTCACCCCCTCTAAGGTGGTATTACTTTGTTGCTGAGGAGTATCTTCTCCTATACCAGGAGGGGTCTGCTTCTGCGCTGGCACACCTTTGCCTAATATCCCCCCCTCACTTAAAGGGGGCGCAGATAAGGAAGAAAAATTGATCCCGGGCAAGTCTGCCTGCTCTCCCTCCTCATATTCAGACCATAAGGTCTTATTTGGAGTTTCGCCCAGAGAAGCGGGGAGGGGGGCTATATTAGAAGTGGCCATGATGTTATCTGAGCTCCCGGCCTTAAAATATGCCCTCAAGGAGGGGGTTATTCTCTGTTGAGGGAGGGCGGAGGGCGGAGGGCTGCTTTTTCCTCCCCTCAGGTTTCTTCTTTTGCTGTGGGAGTGCTAACCCCCTTTCTTCCAGCAAAGCATCCATAGGGCTTTCGGGAGCACTGACAATGTCCTTGTTAACCTGACATGGCAATATATAAGAAGGGCCCCCCTCCCTTAAACTGTTAAAGCTCTCAGACTCCACATGTCCTCCCACCTCTCCCGGCACCTGGTCCACGTCGTCGTCCATGCTACCTCGGTACAGGTTCAGAGGTCCCGATGTCGAAAGAAGAGAGAGAGAGTCCCTTCTTCTTGCGTGTGGCAGCGGTTCACTAATCCTGCCTTCCTGCTGCCAGATCGTCTTGTGCTTCCCCTGCCTGCCTTGCCTCCGGTCGCTCCCCTCAGCGCGACCCTGGAGGTGAGAGCGCGCACTCTCCGAACCTCGAGAGCAGCGCGCTCCCAGTTACCGCCCCTGCCTGCCTTGCCTCCGGTTGCTCCCCTCAGCGCGACCCTGGAGGTGAGAGCGTGCACTCTCCGAACCTCGAGAGCAGCGCGCTCCCAGTTACCGACGCTTTCCCTTGCTACAGTGGCTCCTGTTGCCGGCATCCTACCTCACGCCGGAACGCGGTCCCGTAACCTGCGGGCGGCATACCGCTTTGTGTAAGAATACAGGGAGTGATTCCTGTCCCTGTCCCCTGTTTCCTTTCCTCCTTCCTCCTCCCTCCTCTTTCGTGCCGGTGGGGGGTCCAAGCAGTGCCGCGGCTGTTCCAGCAGCGCGAGCGCTGCTGACCTTCAGCCACCATGTTCCCTGCTCCAGAATAGAGCATCTAGAATTAGAACATAATTTTTATTTACACATGGTTAATTTAACATAGCTAGGGTTCATATTTAATTAGTGCCTTTGCCTGCCTGCACTGACATTCAGTTTAAACTTGCATGACTATTCATGCATATTTTTCTCTTTTTTATGTTTTTCTTTTTCATGAAAGAGCCACAATGGAATTCATTTCATGGTGTTGTGTTCTTTCCCTCTATCGGTGCACATTTAGGAGCATGCCATATCAAGACATTCTTGTATGTTGCCGTAATCAAGGCTGTTGCTTCAGAAGCCTCAACTGTAAGAAAGTACCCTTTTTTGGGAATTTTACCCCTAATTTCTGCCTGATGGCAGTGTGTTTGACTGTGTCACTGGGATCCTGCTAACCAGGACCCCAGTGCTTATGCTCTCTCTCCTCTTAAATTTGTCACTCAATACTTGTCACCCAGTATTTCATCCCAAATTGGCATACAGGTCACCCCTTATACGTCCCTAGTATATTTACTTAGGTACACAGGGCATTGAGGTTCCGGGGAATCCCTAAGGGCTGCAGCATTACTTTTGCCACCCATAGGGAGCCCATGCAAAGGCCTCTGCAGGACTGCCATTGCAGCCTGCATGAAATGGTGCATGCACCCTTTTACAGCCATTTTCACTACACCGGGTCACTTATATGTCACCTACATGTCAGGCCTTCCAACCCTGAAGACTGGGTGCAAAGTACCTGTGTATGAGGGCACCCCTGCACTAGCAGAGGTGCCCTCACATCATCCAGGACCATTTCCCCGGATTTCGTGAGTGCGGGAACGCCATTTTACGTGTGCAGTGGACAAAGGTCAACACCTATGTCCAGCTTCACAATGGTAACTACGAATATGGCCATGTAAGGTGTCTAACACCTGGGAATTGTACCCCAATACTGATTCTAGTATTGGTTTTACAATTCCATGCACTCTGGGGGCTCCACAGTGGACCCCCAGTACTGCCATACCAGCCTTCTGAGGTTTTCCAGGCAGCCCCAGCTGCTGCCACCTCACAGACAGGTTTCTGAGTAGCTCAAGCCCACAAATGCACAATAAAAGCATTTCCCTTGGGAGAGGGGTGTTACACCCTCTCCCTTTGGAAATAGGTGTTACAGGCATGGGAGGGGTAGTGTCAGAGCCTCTGGAAACGCTTTGAAGGGCACAGACGGTGCCCTCCTTGTATAATGCAGTCTACCCTGGTGCAGGGACCCCCAGTCCCTGCTCTGGTGCAAAACTGGACAAAGAAAAGGGGAGTGACCACTCCCCTGTCCATCACCACCCCAGGGGTGGTGCCCAGAGCTCCTCCAGAGTATCCCTGGGTTTTGCCATCTTGGATTCCAAGGTGGTGGGGCACTCTGGGAGAATCTGAGTGGTCAGTGCCAGCAGGTGACATCAGAGCGTTCACCTGATAGGTGCTTACCTGTGGAGCTAACCAATCCCCCCTTTAAGGGCTATTTAAGGTCTCTTCTCTGGGTGTTTCCTCAGATTCAGATTGCAAGACTCCAGCAGGAATCCTCTGTATCGTTTACTTCATCTTCTACCGACAAAACTGCATCTTGACCCTCCAGTTACTCTACAAACTGCAACAAAGAAGCAAATATGACTTCTGCAACATTGTATCTTCAGCTCCTGCCAGCAACTGCAACTGTTTCCAGGTTGTGCATCTTCTGATTACTGCCTGTCTTCAGCCTGCAACAGAAGAAGCAAAGTAATCTCTCTTTAAGTGAAGGAGTCACTTCGCTGCTTCAGCAGGCACCCCTCTGCAGTGACGACCAGTGGCGTGGGGCCTCTCTCTTGACAACGAGCATGGATACAGCAACACGGGTGGTAGACTGAAGTGACCCTGACTGTCCAAAGGTCCAGCTGTCCAACTTTGGTGGAGGTAAGAGCTTCCCTCCCCATGCAAGATAGTACCCCATGCACTGTGTGATTTGCTGTTGCCAAGGCTTGGGTGTGACCTTCTACAAAGTTCTTTGAGCACAGGACAGCTCCGGCCCCCAGCACTCTTTGCTGTGACGCACAGCTTCCTGAGTGGTTCTCCGGCGGCGTGGGATCCCTTTGTGTCATGCCCTGTGGGCCTCCATTTGCACCTTCTTTGTCCCTGGGCCATTTTCCACCATCCACAAGCCTTGCGTGTGCCAAGGCTTGTTGGTGGAATCCAGTGATGCAAACCAGACTGCAATTATCCATCCAGCGTGGGACATCATCTGCACTAACAAGGAACCTGCATCAATCTTCAAGGGTGCAGTACTGTCTGTTGTTCTTCACCAATGGTTCTTCTTTGCACCTTCATCTGGGTTAGCAGGGGCTCCTGTTCTTCCTGGACTCTTCAGTGCTTCTTGGCCTTGATCCCCTTCTTCCACAGGCCTCCCAGTCCAGGAATCCATCATTGGTGTCTTGCAGTCTCTTCTGGTTCTTGCATTATCTTCTTTTTCGTTCTCTTGTGTGTTCTAGTAAAGTTCTGGTCATTTACTCCTACTTTTCTGGGCTCTGGGGTGGGTTCTATTACTTACCTTTGGTGTTTTCTTATATTTCCCAGCACACCTCTACACACTACACTTGCATAGGTGGGAAACCGACATTCACATTCCACTATTTTAGCATATGGTTTGTGTTCCCCCTAGGCCCATTTCTGACTATTGTTATTTTCACTATTTGCATGTTTTCTAACTGTTTACTTAGCTGTTTTGGGATACTAGTGTATATATTGTGAATTTTACTTACCTCCTACGGGAGTATAGTCTCTATGGTATTTTTGGCAAGTGTGTCGCCAAAATAAAATACCTTTATTCTTGTACCACTGAGTATTTTATTTCATGTGTGTAAGTTCTGTATGACTGTAGTGATATTGCATGAGCTGTCTCCTAGTAAGGCCTTGGCTGCTCATCCACACAACCACTAGAGAGCCTGGCTTCTAGACACTGTCTAGATGCACTAATAAGGGATAACTGGACCTTGTGTAAGGTGTAAGAACCTGTGGTACTCACTACAAACCAGGCCAGCCTCCTACAACAACTATATTTCCATTAATTTTAAAATGTCTAATTGCTTCATATGCTTAAAATGTGCAATGTTATTTCCTTTGTTTGTAAGGTAAAGGAGATTAATATTTATTCAGGATTTAGATGTTTCATAAAATACCATTTGATGTAACGCAATTTCAACAATGTTGATTGGTTTATGTCATGTATCTTTGTTAGCAAAGCCATATGATACCACTTCATGCCATGTCAAGTACAATGTTTTGCAGTAAATTGTGCCCTTTCTGGGATGTGTTCCAGAGGAATTTGCTTCACTTCCACTAAAGCAGACTCCAGATAGTTTACTTAAATGGTTTATGCTTAAAATGTTTTACTTTGCTGTGAAACCCAGCAGTACCTGAGTCACACTAACTACATAAACAGACCTTTCCCATGCCTTTATTAGTGAACAGTTTTAGGCCCTGATTTATACTTTTTAGTGCAAAACTGCACTAACGCAGTTTTGCACCAAAAAATTTAGCACCGGCTTGCACCATTTCTATGACCTGCTGGGCACCATATTCATGGAATGGTGCAAGCCAGTGTAAAGGGTAGGCTAGCGTAAAAAAATTATGTTAGTTGGGTGGAGCTGGCGTTATGGAAGAAGGGGGTTTAGCAGCAAAAAATGATGTTCACCAGGTTAGAGTAAAAAAAAAAAAAAAAGAAATAACCTGCCTAGAGTCATTTTCCAATGCAAACAATCCATACCACATGAGTCCTGTCTTTTAAAAGACAGGAGTCATGCCCACCACCCCAATGGCCAGCACAGGGGCCCGGGGTCCCCTGGGCATGGCCATTGCACCCAGTGCCATGTCGGCACTGGGGGACCCATTTCAAGGCCCCCAATGGCACTTTAAAAAACAAAATACTTACCTGTACTTGCCTATACTTACCTGGGGTGGGGTCCCCCACCCTCCGCTGTCCCTCTGGTGTGAGTGGGGGTGTCCCTGGGGCCTGGGGAGAGCACCTCAGGGCTTATTCCATAGTGTTCCACCATGGAAATAGGCCCACAGGTCCCCTAATGCCTGCCCTGATCCAGGTATTAAAAAATGGGGCAAAGCAAGCTTTGCACCATTTTTGACCCCTCCTCTCTCCCGTGCACCATTTTTGCATAGGAATATAAATATGGCGTTAAGGCCATAGGGTCATTTTCTGCACAGGATTGCCTACCTTGCATCACATTAAGGCAAGGTAGGTTTCCACTTCCAAAAAATGACTTTAACTCCATAAATTTGGCACTAGACGGGTCTAGAGCCAAAGTATAAATATGGAGTTAGTTTTGCACTGAATTAGAGTAAAGAAAAATGATGCTAATTAGGTGCAAACAGAGTATAAATATGCCCCTTAATGCCAAAGTGTTCTCGGATTTAATACATTGACTAGCTTTGTGCTAATTCATTTCTCAACTATATTTGTTTGGCTAATTCCCTGATATTATGACCTCTCACAGTTGACTCTATTTTTGTGCCTTATTTATTCTGGTTTGAATCTGACTAACTACTATTTGCCTTCTTTAAAAGTTCTTAATTTTGAATAAACTTTGTGGTCTTAGCTTCGACTATTGCCATTAGAAAGATTTTTTTTTTTTCTAGGGCCCCATCCTTTGGGACTCACACAGCCCTGATCGTGCACATCAGCACTTTGAATCCCTTTAGTGCTATGAACCGAACAGACATACATAACAATGACAATGTCAATGTTTTCACACAGTAGGACGTGCACTCCACTGTAATACAATTTAGTATTGTGCCACATGGTATGATGATTAATTTGGATAGGATAATTTTCTTTAAATTTACTGTTTCCCTAGCTACAGGCGTGTTACCTTCAATCCTGTGACTAACATATTTGCACCTCAAGCAAAACGTTTGCATCCCTAGGAACTCATGAAGCAGAGCAGCGTGCCCACAAGCCACCAATCATATCAATATACCAATAGCCTACTGTGGTCCTGCCACGCTCCCCATCCCAACTTGGCAATAACTTCCCCATACCCTCAGCCAGAGCTTACTTTGTAAAATAATCGGTGTTTGTGCCCAAAGCGCTGCTCAGAAGTCCACAGTTGATGCTATTTAATACCAGCATGCGAATACCAAGGCTGCATAGCCAAGAATCCACCTCAGGCCTGTTTATTCTACTACGAGACGCTCCCTAGTCCTTTCTCTTTTGCAGGTTCCTTGCTTTCTCACTTGGGTACGTGTTTTCCATCTTTCTCATTCTCCTTTTTTCTTGTTTGTGTGTTTTCCCTCTATTGCCCTTGGAAAATGTCTGGTAAGGAAAAATAAGGGCAAGTCCCCAAAAATGAGTGTCAGTGGCCCTCACCAGCAACCACTGGTTCATATTAATCGCTGCCCTCCTCCCCTTCTCCCAAAATACCTTCTGTTCAGCAACACTCCTTGTCCACCCTTGTCAATAAACTTCCCTCACCCTTCCTCTACAATAAATAAATACTTGGCATCCAGTTACCTTCCCAGACCGCCCTCCGAGCATTACTTCATCCTCACTTTCGAAGCAGTGGTGTCTGCTCTCATACTGTGCGCACGAAGTTGGCGCCACTCTGGTAGCATCTCCATGAGAGTCACGTGTCAGCTTTCCCCGCTTTTACCTTCAGAGACCTGCAATTGACAGGTTAAAGGGCTTTGGTGACGCATGCGCACCATCCACTTCCCACCACCTCCACTGGTCTCATGATACCCAGGTGGGAGGTCGATTCCCATTATTCAGGGAATCGGGTTAGGGGCTCAGCAGTTTGCTGCTCTGAATTAAAGAACAGTGAAAACATTGAAACATATTTTTTAACTGTTATTACATTAGAGCAGTAAACAACTGGATTTCAAATTCAGTCTCCTCGATAGAAGTTTCTCATAGAAACTATACCAAAGAAAAACATAAAAGACTGGTCTTACAGGAATTGTAGGTTTCTAAGTTTTAGAGTAAATAATGAAGATTTCGTTTCTTCGTTATAGAGATCGAAATGAAATGAAATTGTAGATTGACAGTGCAACGGGGGTGGTTTGGTTCTCCATCTGCGAACAAAGGTCATCAGACTTTTATCCTGCAAAGACTGAAAATGTTGATCTGCTTATCTTTGTCAGAAAAGCCACAATAGGGGCTAATCTAGAGTTTGCTGGTAACAGCATATCTTCCACTTTGAGGAAATGTTCAATAAAGAGTAAAATCCACCAGTACCGGAAAATTTGTGAAAGGAAGGTATTTACTTGAAAAATGTGGATTTGAGTGGTATGATGGAATGTAAAAGTATTTGAACTTTCAACTCTGGAATAGGACGCCAATCTCATATTGGAAAAGTGGTAGCAAGATTTATATTTTTCTAATGTTTATAAAGACAATAATGATTCATTGTGTAGTAAAACGTTCCCTTTGGTGCACTCTGAAATTAATACCCTGGATAGTTGTATTCTTTTGTTAAAAAACAAGTACTCAGTCATTGTTTATTTGCTCTGGTGGTTTCAAGTGGCAGGAACCAACACTAATTTCTGGGGACCAGGAATTATTTGCTATCATCAAACTACAATCCAGAGACAATAATGGCAGCAGATTGAGAATAAAGAAGGAGGAGAAATATACTGAAACAGTGACACCAGTACTAAGTACCAATGACAAGCATTTGGCAAAGCCAATAGGTTTCGCCTATGCCAAATCTATTGACTTTGTCAAAGTTTTTTCACATATTGCAGAGTAGTTGAGCTGCTGTGCAATATAACTTAAAGTAAAAATGACAAGCCAACATATTTTGTAGGGGCGAAACTTATTGACTTTACCAATGCGTATTTGTTAATGAGATAGTAAAGCGCAGCATTTTTATTTAACAAGAAAGGATAGCACTTGAGTATGTGTCTGATTCTTCTATGAAACTGACAGTCAATAAACTCAATTGCATGAGTTTTCACAAACGAAAACTGATTTGGCCGCCAGATAGTCTCTCTGAAAGATGGCTTTAAATGAGGGCTTCCAGTAATTGAGAGAAGGGGTCAAAATGTATATGGCTTCAGAGTTGATCGTACCTGATGTGATCCACCAAATATGACAATTTTTCAACGTAGGCAACATTGTTGACATAGGCCAATCTTTCATTCATTGACAATTAACCGAACTGTGGAAAACTGAAATCCAATGACAAAAAGTACTTCACGTCACTATAACTGCATAATAGCACCCCAAACAAGCTCTCCAATGAATATATCCTATTTCATTTTAAATTAGCACAAAGGAGTGCCAAGGATGTGGCGAGAGATACACGCTACAGAGAGAATGGCATAGGCAGGCGGATAAAGAATTAAATAACTGACCCTCCCACATAATTCAATACCCTCACAGGCGACTGAGGAGCCTACAATGATAGCCACAGGCACACAGAGGAGAAGAAGGGGTGGTGATGTAGTACTATCTCGAGGCACACGCTGCTAGTGTATCTCTGTTGGTTATTTGGGTATTCCCTGGGCACAAAACCTCGCTCCTATTTATAGAATGAAAGATTTTAGTTTTCAAAACTAGAGCAAATTAAATATTAGAACAAGCAAACAATGCCACAGGTTCAGTGGTCGGGTCTCCGAAGTGGCGCGCACCTTGTCCAGTGATACCAATCGTAATCCTATGCTGGCATACAAGTAGCATCCTCATGTGTTCCGGGGGGTGCAGCCATTCCATGTTCCTTTACTTTGCTCATGGTTTCCTGAGTAGCATGGCCTAAGGACCCTGCACATACATGTCAACTACTCATTCCTACTCACCCTCTGCACAATTTTGCTACAATCTTGAATTATGTAATCCTACATTGAACACTTGAGAAACAAATTGACATCAAACCATTGGTCAGCTTTGCACGCAGCACAACACGGACATATAGGCACAACGTGCACTTGGCCTCCCCAGAACTTGGATTTATGATAGGCAACCCAGCCCCCAGACTAAGGTTACACAGAGATAATACTAGATATCGTCAGCTACAATACGCCACCAAGCAAGCTGGCACAAATGATGCCTTTCACAGTGGCTAGCATTAGATAGTGTGGCTATTTTTAGTTCAGCATACTCAGAAAACAGTCACTCTCAGGGACTTTCGACAAGGGATGTGGTGCTATGACCAGATCTGCTAACTATGGGTCAAGTCTTGGTGTTGGCTCAACAACCTGTGCTTCTGGGCAAATCACTTAATCTCCCCATGCCTACAACAATGAACGTGTCCTTGTGTAAAGTAACTAATGGGTATGTAAAGCTCCCCAATACCTTTGGGTGGTGTTCACACTACATAAAACTGAAAAAAATGGTACAGGCAAGAGGAGAGAGGGATCTATGGACAGCATGGGGAGTTCATCGGGGGTAGCATTGAGGGGCGGGCACTGAGGGGATGGGCAACCAACAAATAAAGCTGCAGGGACGGATAGATTAAATGATTTGCCTGTAACTACAAGATGTTGACTTTGCGGCTGGAATGATGCATTAAGATGCAATTTAATTTTTTTTAAAGGCACGCAGGACTGGAGGGTCACAACAAGCTGGAAGGACAAAAGACAGGCTGCAGATTAAGTGATATGGAGTGTTGAAGAAGAAATTAGTAAAAAAGTACGTTATGTGTGAGTAGCCTGTGGAAGGGCACTGGCCAGTAGCCAGTAGCCAGTGGCCATAGACCGGAATATGTACTTGGTCCAGGCTCCACAGACAGCATGCTGGACAATCAGAAGCATGCAATTTAGACTGGCATTGGAATAAACCAATGGTAAATTCAGGAAAGTAAGGGGTGGGTTCTAAGCTCCTTTTAAGATTTTGGGTATTCACAAAAGACTTCACAAGCACAGTACAAGCACTCTGCCTGCAAAACCTAACAAGCATTTGCAATGCAATGTGTCTCGCGTTTGCTCGAGTTAAAGCTATTAGCGCTGTAAACTCGTAACCAGACTTTTCTTGCCACATAAATTGAAAATGAAAAGTAAAACAGTTTCTCATAAGCATGCAGATTCACAGTGCCATGGAATGAGCCTGAAGAAGACATACAAAAGGAAAAAGAAGTTTGCTTGCAGTCAAACGTACAGGCAAAAGCGCAATTATCCATGTAACAGGGTCGATGGCCAAGGCTGTAACCAAACCGCCCCAAGGAGGCACAAACGTAAAACATTGATAACAAAGGATTTTTGAAGGGCAAGCCCATGAACGAGTGATAGTGATGGGCGTTGGTTGGGTGTGGTTAAAAGCCCAGTTAGATAACAACACGATGGAAAAGCAACGCTAGCACGCTGCTATGCCCAACCTAAAAAAATGAATGCAAGATGGCCATGCTCATGCATCAAGGCCATCTTGACAGTGTTTTATGTTACACTACATCATTAATATAGTGTTCCATTTTGAAACCTAAATTAAAAATAAACTATGGCTGGGATACCACTTAAATGTGTACAGGTAAGCGACGCAGTAGCTGGGTTAAGACAAGATAAAAAAAAACAGATGTCCTAGTTAAAGCAATGGTACGCAAAACAACAATCACACATTAACATTGTACTGCAAGTGGATGCCGCTATTTACTTCCAGTGCACAAAAAAGACAGGCTTTGTTAGCCCATAACACATTATATTGCGCCCTGCTCTACAAATGAGAAGACAAGCATGTTGAATTATCACTTACCACAGTATTGACACAATTATAGTAACTTAAGGAACACATTTCAGAAAATATAAAACACCATTTATAAAAAGAACTTATGCATGATGTTTAACCTGTACAATATGCAAGCATAGTAAACACATTTCAGAAACAAAATAAACATCCATCAAAATAACATTTAGTGTAAAGCTCAAATCTGAAGCAACTACTTTGCATATTGCAGATAATGGATTTGAGCCTTCAAGTTGATTTTATGGATGTTTTATTGGGCTTCATTCCTCCTCCCCAGGACATATTTTAAAAATGCTATTTAGCATTAGAGATCAAAGAGCACACTTACCTGACAGTGTTTAGTGTGACTGCTCATCATAATTCATAAACAAAATCAAATACAGCACATCACGAAGCCAGACCAAATGTATTCAGACTAAGGCAACAGTAAAAGAATAATACTACACAAAGTAAACAATAAAATATATTTATGAAGCAGTCAATGCCAGTAGTGTGCAACGGCGGTTATCCATGCATTAATGTCATGCACATATATTCTGTTTCAAGGTTGCCTCACTTGAGGAAAATACCTTAATAGATGGGATAGCAGAAAAGTAAATGAGAAAAACATCTTACATTCATAGGAAATATATCCGTACTTCACAAAGAGAACAAAGACAAACAATGAGTATATATTTTACACATTTTGTAGCCTACTTCGTAAAAAAAAAAAATTGCCCTGGCAGTATTAATTCATTTTCATACAGACATTTTTCAAGAGATTTAAAGGTTTCTATGTAAAACATCAATAACACCGCTTTTATGCTCCTATGTTACCTGATAGGACGCTGCCACAAGTTATTTTTACCTTTGGCTATACCGGGCAAGATATAGCAAAGTCTTGAACTGAATATTGATTGGCATTCATTTTACATTTTAAAGGCATGAAAAACTCTTGCTGCAGTCTCGGTGTCGTCGTACATAACACATTTGCACCTCGTTCTGCTTTAAAATAAAGATTCTAAAAGGCACATCTTTCTCCTCTGTTTGCCTTCATGAACAAATTGCTAAGCTTTACTGCAGCAATAAAACGAGTTAGAGCTATTAGCTTTGTAAACTATTAAGGCCCCCCCCTGCAAAACTTTAGTACCTTTAAACAAGGGGAAGGGTGGGCGGGGTTGGGGATAAGGATGGGAAAAAATTACAAAAAAAATTACAATAAATAATTTAAAAAACTGAGCATGTAAAACCTTGAATTCTCAAAGGAGTACTAGGATAAACAATAGAATTGAACAGGTAGACATGAAAAGCTAAATTATTGCCCAGCAAGATTGCACTGCATACAAAATAAAAAATAAAAAGTAGCCCAAAAACCATACGGAAAACATGGAGCCTTGCATGTTTTCAGTAGTTTACTGGTGCTCTTGAGGAGGGCTAAACAACGGAAAAGGCATAACGTATGCATGCTTTCCACTAATGAAATCAAGCGAATTTTGAAAGGCAAGCCCACGAACCAACGAAAGTGATGGGCATGACATGGGTGTGGTTAAAAGCCCACAGAGAGATTACAGCAGAGGCCAGAGCGATTGTGCGCTCGACCCTAAAAAAGGAGCTGCAAGACTGAGGTGAGGAGATTGTAGGAATGTGCTAGAAAGAGGCATGAGGTGGAACCAAAACTATGCAACCTCTGTATTTAGCAATCGTGGCATTCAACAGTGCAGATGGTGGACTCCTAAGAAAAACGTAGGCCTCCTGCACTTGTAATTTTTACAATTTAAGCAATTGAGTCAGTTACATTATTGGGATAAAATAACAAAGACTGAAGTTGAGTGCTTTTTTTGGATATATTTCTAGGATCGTGGCTGTGCTATTGATTTGGTGTGCAGAATTCTTAACCAGAATGTCAGTTTTCTATTATATAGCAAAAAATTACCAAAGTGGAAGTTGTATTGGTCAGCAGTCAAGGTTAAAGTTGAGGTCTTCTGTACTTTGATGGCTACATAAATGATAAGACTGATCTACTGATTGGAAGACAGAATATCAGGTATTCTCAAATTTACAATATTATTGTAGTCGCTTGTTGTGCTGCCCTGCATCACAGGGAAAGGGCAGGAATGCCCATATTTATCCAATACAGTGCAGTGCATTCCTGCCTTTTCCTCCTGCATTGATGCCCTTTTGGCTGCCTAGTTCCAATGCAGGTATTCTTGCACCAGGGTGCCTGCGTTGCATGCAGGATAGTATTTGTGCAGGACCTTTCTGCACAAACACAATCCTGAGAGGCTTTTTCCTCTTAATGTAGCACACTCTGAAAGAGGAGAAAATGAGGAGAAATAAACATATTTCCAGGGAAGGCGTATATTTTTGCTGCATTCCCAGATTTTCTAGCAAAGTTGTGACTGCATCAAGATCCATGGGGAACACCCACACAACACCTATGGAAACATGATGGACATGAATTTAAGAAGAAAGCTAGCAATTGGAAATGATGCAATAAGGGTGGACAGCAACACTATAAACAATAAAATAACAGATGCAGAACATAGAATCAGTGATGTAGAAGATACGATCAACCGGGCAATTAATGAAGAGCAAACAACCCAGCTGTCAACGAAGGCCATTAAGAAAGATCTTGCCGATTTAGAGGACCGTAACAAAAGAGGAAATCTAACAATACTTGGAATCCCAGAGGGCACCAAGGACTCATCAGACTCCTGCAAATCTTTCCTTGAGCACTGGCTTACTGGCTTACACAAGTTAATGGCCTGAAATTTTCCACTTCATTTGAAGTGGAAGGAGCCCACGGGTTCCTACATTCAGGTCACATGCCAGAAACTCTAGAAGACTTATAGTTTGCAAAACACTACAATTCCAAAGCACTGAAACAATATTGTCCTGTATGTGCAAGAACAACCACATCAAGTGTAATTGATACAAGAGCCATATCTCGCAAGAATACTCTAAAAACCACTGTTAACGTCACAAAAGGGTTTTTGGCACTCACTTTGTGACAGATTAAAAGATATGAGACTACAATTTTCTCTTGCAGGCGTGGCGACATTTAAAGTAATGGTGAATGGTAAGTACCATACTTTTGAGGATCCCAAAGACTTATCAAACTTTCCAGACAAGCTCACGGACCATGAGATGGAAACCTCAAGATCAGCCTCCAATAAAAGGAAGTCATAAATGACTTGTTGGACACTTAGATGACTCTCTCAATCCGAACTTTAATCGCAACCTCTACTCTGTATAAAGTTTGGATAAGTATATTACACCTCCAATATCCCTTACTGACACCTCTTTATTTGTCTGAACCTATCTTGATGCTACTCTTGTATGGTCTGACTGAGGACCCATCACCCAAACCTGTGCTGAAGTTGAAGCTTTTGTTTTATTCATTTCTTTGCCAATCAATATAGACACCACGAGATAGGCTCATCAAGCTATTATGCTTCTTTTAATGCCTTCCAAAATGAGGGACTATTGTCGCCAATAGCTAGCAATAATTGCTCACTGTTTTTAACAATATGTGAGGATTACATGTTTGTACCACACCTTATAACCTCACATACCTCTATGTGTGCTTACAAATTACTTACACCACAATTCTTTCTTTTTGTATTTTCAATAGTCTTATGTGCTTTTTGTGCTCATTTTTTATTTATCTTCACTCTACCTTATCATTACTACAAATATGGAAGGCCCAATCAACAACTTGCTCATGCCGCGATTGGTCCCCACTTGACAGAGACATAAACCTTTATCTACACTACAATACCCAGAGACTAGTTCCTCCACTATACTTTATATATTACTCACACATTCAGAGTTGCTATATAGTTACCCAGCAGCTTGAGAAACGTAGATCTCATCAATCACATCAAATCATCAGCCATGACATGACTAATACAACACTTGCAGACAGACTTCACATTGTCTCCCTAAATGTCAAAGGCTTGAACCATCCAGTTAAAACGTGCAAAAAATAGACTACCTCTTTGAATCCAGAGGAGTTATCATTCTCCTTCAGGAGACCAAAATTAAAGACAAAGAAACAAATACACTTTGGAATAACTGAATTTCTGAAGCCCATTGTTCCCTGAAATACACAAAAACCAGAGTTATTACACTAATACCTAAACGTTCCAATTTCAAACTTGAATCAAGTTCCATTGACAAAGAAGGTAGAGTATCATTACCATTCTGAGCAGAGGTGATTCACTTATACATATAGGTAGTATATATGGCGTCATAATGATGACACCTCCTTTTGGAACAAAGGGCCATATTTATACTTTTTGATGCACAACTGCGCCAACTCAGTTGTGCATCAAAAATTCCACCGCCGGCTAACGCCATTCCAACACATCATGCAGGCGCCTTCTTTATGGAATGACGTTAGCCGGCGCTGCGGACTGGTCTGAGTAAAAAAAAATGACTCACACCAGGCAGCGCCCGCGTATGGGAAAATGGGGGTTGTGCGTCAACAAATGGTGCAAGTCAGGTCTGAGGCTAAAATCAGGCCTCAAACCGGACTTGCGCCATTTTTTTTGACGCACAACCCCCATTGACATGACTCCTGTCTTAGCGAAGACAGGCGTCATGTGCCCTTGTCCAATGGCCATGCCCAGGGGACTTCTGTCCCCTGGGCATTGTCATTGGGCATAGTGGCATGTAGGGGGACCCAAATTAGGCCCCCCTATGCCACTTAAAAAAAACTGGAAAAAATACTTACCCCAACTTACCTCAACTTCCCTGGGATGGGTCCCCCCATCCTTGGGTGTCCTCCTGGGGTGGGTGAGGGTGGCAGGGGGTGTCCCTGGGGGCAGGGGAGGGCACCTCTGGACTCCTTCTGAGCCCACAGGTCCCTTAAGGCCTGCCCTGACCCAGGCGTTAAACAACGGCGCCCATCAGGCTGTTGCCGATTTTAAGGCCCACCCCCTCCTGTGCATCAAAATGACGCTCGAGTGTAAATAAGGCGCACAGGCCTTAAAATCATTTTTTGGACGGGAACGCCTACCTTGCATATCATTAACGCAAGGTAGTTTCCCGCTTCCAAAAAATTACGCACATGGTGGAATTTTGACGTCCGCGGGCTCGGGCGTCAAAGTTTAAATAGGGGGCAGTGTTTGCGCCGAATGTGCGTCAAATTTTTTGATACACATTCGGCGCAAACAGAGTATAAATATGCCCCAAAATGTCAGATAATACTTGACACCAACCTTCAAAGGATCTCTTTATTGTAAGTAGGAACTTCAACCTCCCACTTGACACAACCCTCGACCGTCAATCCTCCTGCAAATACCACCCACCTAAAACTCAGAAAACTTTACCAAAAAGTCTGTTCTAAATACAGTCTCAAAGATACCTGGAGATGACAACATCCTGATTCCATCTTTTTTACTGCACTACACAAGAATCGACTATATGCTGATCTCTGGAGCCTATACCCATCTAATAGACCAAACAAACATATCCAAGGCTTCTTTCGGATGACTCTTGTAGTAATACCCTCACTGGCACCACATCTAAACCCTCAACTAAGATATGGCATTTCAATAATGATGTGCTTGCCAACCCAGTCAATATGAGGAAAATTGAACAAACTATCTCAAATTACATTCTAGATAACTCTTCACCAGATATAAACATGCAAACATTCTGGGATGCTCTTAAGGCAACACTGAGACGCACCTTCATTGATATGAAAGCAAAAATCAACCAAACAAATAACGCACTATTACTAAAATCCGAAGGAGAAATTAAACAACTTGAATCATCACCATACATAAAAATCTTATATAGGAACACTCTCTCTATTCTCACAAGCAAGAAATATGAATATAACAAAATTCTAAATGAAAAAGCCAGAGTATGGATCAACAAATTCAAGGACTTTAATTTTTGTGAAGGCACTAAAACTGGCAACATGTTGGTCTTGTATCTCAAACATAAACAGAACCAAAAAAGGTATTTACGATCCAAGAAAACAATGCCGTCACCGATACCAACCTGCAGAAAATTCCTGACACTTTTAGGCAATTTTATGAGGATTTGTTTATTGATGAACAACAAATTACTCTGATACAATGCTAAGCTTAACTATGTAGGTTACAAATACCTCGTTCATCAGAAGAAAACAAAGCAACCCTATCCAAACCAATCTCGCTGGTCAAAATTACTGATGCAATTGGTACTCTTAAATCTTAAATCTTAAAGAAATCAAAGCACCTGGCCCTGACGGCCTCACTGCTGAATTTAATAAACCGTTTACCCACTCACTACAAAAAAGCATGTTAGATCTGTTTAATCATTTTGAAACTTCTGGTGTCATTGGCGACACTGCAGCGGAAGCTGACATTGTGGCGATTTCCATAGGCTGAAAGACCTATTGGCCCTAAAAAACTATAGACCCATATCGCTAGTATATTTGGACTATAAAATATACGTAAAAATACAAGCCAAATGCCTCTCTTCTTACCTCAATGAATAAGTAGTACACAAGTCGGCTTCTTCAAAAGTTTCATGTCTAACAACAATACCCATCTCCTATGCCATGTTCTGGACAAAGCAAAATCATCCACATCGATTTCTGTAGCAATAGCACTCGATGCTGAAAAAGCATTTGATAAGGTATTGTGGACCTTTCATGAACAATCCCCTAGATTCTTTAATTTAGGCAATGGAGTTCTAAGAATGATCATGGCCTTATATAGTAATCCGAGCACCCGCATCTACACTAGTGTTTCCAATCGCAACCACTCAAATTGGAAAAAGGGACTAGACAGGGCAGCCCACTTTCCCCTTCCTTTTTCCTAATGGCACTTGAGCCTATTCTCTTAGATATGAAAAACAATCCTAATAAAGCAGGAGTCAACTTTCAGGGGAAAGTTGCAAAATTATCTACTTACTCAGAGGACATCTTAATCATCACGGATAACCCAAGATCATCCATACATGCCCTCATTCAGAAGTATCTGGATAAAAACTAAACAGAGATAAATCAGAAGTTAAATCTCCCAATTCCCTAGGCACAAAAGATTTGTTAGGGGACTCAGGCCTGACTTTGCAACCCCAATACCCCAAATACTTGTGTATCGAATTCAGTTCTGATTCAATAGACACTATTAGCATTTGAAGATCTAGGACAGCGGCCCAGTTGAAAGATAATTGAGCACTTTGAGAAGTGGTAAATCTGCCTTTTTCTGAATGACCCTGATTCTGGAATAGTGTCACATTCCTAGATGTGACTTGATCACCCATTGTATTGTAATCGTTCATTTCGGTCAATGACAATTAAAAGTGAAGATCATTCAATAGTACATCAAAAAATTACAAAACATTAAAAACATAATTAGAAAGATCTGATTCATGAAAAAAACTGTTTCACAATCAATCGATGATACATACAAATTTGACATGGCACTAAATACATCATTAAAACAACGGTTTCATAATTTTTCCGGTGTCACAAAACAGTAGCATAACTGTATCGTACATAAGTACGAGATAGCTATACAAAACACAGTTAAAAAGGAAAACGTTAGAGGAGGTAGAGGGAGAGGAAAGAAAAAGGAATACAACGAATGCCCAGAACCAGGCACACTATAATATAGACTGGAACTACGTTTTTGAGATCAGGGATGACATGATTTTACAGTGGATGGGCCATATACACGGAATATGCTAACAATAGGGAAAACTACCTCCAGACACATGTCTGCCCTTCAGATCCTAAAAGCGATTCTAAGCTGGTTAACACCAAGTAGGCGGCCTAATGGGACAATCCAGCATTTTTGTTGCTGAGATGCAAGACAGAAGAACAATGTTTCTTCACCCCCCACTGCAAGCTGGACAAGTCTTGCCATCCCTGTTGTCACCTTTACATTTAGTTGTAAATGCTGCAAGTGGAAGGGTGCCTAACGTGTATTTTAAATATAGGGACTTTGTGCGTGGGGCGGTCTATCTCGTCCACAAATGCCTCTAAAGAAGAGAAAGACTTAAGCTCTAGAAAACGTTCTGTCAAGCAACTCAAGCTTGCCCGGTTGGACACTTTTTCCTCCTCATGCTCCCACTACATGGGCTTCAATTTGAGTGGAGCATAGGATGTGGTGGTATTTGGATCAAGCCAATATTCTTGCAGGCCAGGAGAACAGAGGGACTGTTTCGCAGGATTCTGCTAGACTTGTAGCCAATTTAAGAAAGGTTTAAGGTGAATTAAAGGAGCTATACAGCAAATTCCCAGGTCTTGTTTAAAAACAAGATGTTTGGGGATTTAAAAAAGCGTTTTCTGCTACTTCCAATACATTTATGTTACTAAAGCCCCACAAGTCAGCACCATGTGTAGCTGCTGCTACGGCTTGAGCCCTCCATATTTCTAGAAGGGGAGAGACAGGTTGGAGAGTGGTCTTGCTAGCAAATTTTAAAATAGTGGCTGCCCTATGGTTCAGAATAAGGGAGCTTTCAGTAACTTGGTTAGTCCAGGTGTTAGTGCAAGATTAGCAGATACCAAGATAATAAAATTCTAGCACTCTTTCTTTCTACCCTGTCTAGTTTCATTGTTCCTCTGAAGCATCCATAGGGGTGGGTGGCCATGCTTTTTGTTTTGCTAGCATTAATTACTAGGCCGTGGTCCTAACAGAATAGATTGAATTTAGCTAAAAGTGTTTCCAGGCCTTTGGCTTTTTTGACACTAGCAAGGTGTCATCGACGAACAACAAAGCTGGAACTTTAATGCCCCCATGTACTGGAGAATTGTTGCTGCAGCCCATTAGATAATATATGCAGCTGTTTATAAACAACAGAAACAAAATGGGAAAGTACACAATCTTGCCCAACACCAATATCACCCCTAAGGAGATCAGTAGTTTCACCATCTGGTCCCCATCGGACCTGTGCAAAGTTGTAACAATGTAACCTGATGATAATATCTAGGAGGGAACCTGGGAGCACTAGGTCTCTAAGAGTGTTCAATGGTTTACCTCTAGGGACCATGTAGGATGTCGCTTTCAGATCAACAAAGGCGACATAAAGTCTGCCCCTCTTTAGGTCAACTTCTTTCCATCTAATTAGCTGGAACCTAAACATCTGGTCAACTGTGCTGGTCTTTAGGCAAAATTCAGCATGGAACTGGGTCAATATCTTATTTTCATTAATCCAGGCCATTACTTGATCAAGAATCACCTTGTAAATTACTTTCTGGCTAAAGTCTATCAAGCCGATAGGCAAGTATTTTGCTGAATCTCATTTGGAACCTTTTTATTGGATAGGGATAACTTCAGCCCTGTTCCAGGTTTTTGGTATTTCTGCTCCTGCCATTATGGCGTCAGCCACGCTGGTGAGATTGGGATCCCAAATGGCAGAAATAAAGATATCTACCAGCATGCTGTCTAGGCCAGGGCCCATTCTAGCATTCTAAGACCTAATGGCTAATTTGGTTTCTGCCACTGAAAAATACCCATTAAATTCAGGGGTCATAGGTCTCATATGCTGTCAAGAAGGATGTAGTAGCTGGCTGTAGGCCAAGTTTGAGAAAGGCCTTGAGGTGGACATGGGATGGAGAGCTACAATAAAATGACTCAAAATGGCTCACCCGAACATGAGGTGTATTAAGGGACTCAGGTTTCATTCTGGATGTTTTGGCACCATGAGATATCTTGTGCCAAAAGGCTGTCTGGTTTCCTGTGCATACAGCTGCCAAGACATCACTTCAAATGTTGGTTTCCCAGGTGGATTTGGGGTATTTTACTGCTAATTTGTAGGAGGTTCTAGCAGATTGGGGGGCATATTTATACTCCGTTTGCGCCGGAATTGCGTCGTTTTTTTTGACGCAATTCCGACGCAAAACTAACTCCATATTTATACTTTGGCGTTAGACGCGTCTAGCGCCAAAGTCCATGGAGTTAGCGTCATTTTTTAGCGTGGACACCTACTTTGCGTTAATTATATGCAAGGTAGGCGTTCCCGTCTAAAAAATCGACTCCGAAGCATGTGCGTCGGATTTATACTCCCGGGCAAAATTTACGCCCGGGAGTGGGCGGGTCAAAAAAAATGACGTACGGCCGCTTTTGCGCCGTTTTTTAGCGCCTGCAAAAGGCAGGCGTTAAGGGACCTGTGGGCTCTGAAGGAGCCCAGAGGTGCCCTCCCATGCCCCCAGGGACACCCCCTGTCACCCTTGCCCACCCCAGGAGGACACCCAAGGCTGGAGGGACCCATCCCAGGGACATTAAGGTAAGTTCAAAAAGTTTAAAAAAAATTGTGGCATAGGGGGGCCTGATTTGTGCCCCCCTACATGCCACTATGCCCAATGACCATGCCCAGGGGACATAAGTCCCTGGGCATGGCCATTGGGCAAGGGGGCATGACTCCTGTCTTTGTTGACAGGAGTCATTTCTATGGGGGTTGGGAGTGAAAAAAATTTGCGCAAATCGGGTTGAGGCGAAAAAATTGCCTCAACCTGACTTGCCCCATTTCTTGACGCCCAAGCCCCATATCCCCCTACGCCGGCGCTGCCTGGTGTACGTTGTTTTTTTTAACGCACACCAGACGGCGCCGGTGGCTAACGCCGGCTAACGTCATTCAATAAATACGGCGCCCGCATGGCGCTTCAGAATGGCGTTAGCCGGTGCTAAATTTTTTTACGCAAAACTGCGTTAGCGCAGTTTTGCATCAAAAAGTATAAATATGGGCCTGGATGTCTTGCCAGAATCCACCCTTTAAGGTGTTAATTAGGTGTCTCTTTGCAAGCCGATAATCCCTTTTATACCATGTAGGGTCCCATTTTGGGAGAGAGCTCTTTTGGGTTTGGTAAAAAAAACTATTTTGTTTCATCAAACCACTTTGTGTGGGCATCCACATTGGTATTGGGTGATGAATTGGGCTTGGCAATTAAGGACAACATGGAGGTCAAGCTCAGATATAAGATGCCACATACGTCTATATCTTTTGCTATATCCTCCCATTTGACCTTCCTACAGCTATTGCTAACCCAAAGATCGCCACAAGGTAGTGACTGTTTCCTGTGTTTGCTAAGGAAAATAAGTATCAGAGGAAAGTGGTTGCTCTCAAATCTGGGGAGAACTTCCACAACAATAATATTATCCCATGAACAAACGTTTACTAGGATATAATCAATTTAGCTTAGATAAGAGTTTCTTCTGAAAGTAGGGCACCGTTCTACATCCGCCTTAGATCATTCATTGCAGGGTCTCAAGTGACAGCAAAGGCAGAGATCCATCAGATGCAATGCTACCATGAAGACATTTGTCAAACTGTGCTGCGAGAATCAGAGAATACCCCAATATGATCCTCATCACTTGCTGCTTCCTTCAGAAGCATGGAGGGCTCAAAACACATGTTGAAATCACCAGCCACAATCATTGCTACTCCCCCTTTTGCTTTGCAATAATATTATCACTCACAAGGTAGAAAATTGGGGACTCGGCTGTCTTGGGATCACTCTGGCTGTAAATAATAAATAGGAGTCAGTTTACATTTTCACTTACAGCCATCTCAAAACCGAGTAAGTCAGGGGAGTCATAGGGTAGTTGTCTTGCATGGAAATCTAGGAAGATTTTAAGCCAGATGGAGAGTCCACCAGAACATCTGCCATACTTGGACTTGAGAGTGGGCACATGAAAGTTCTTGAAGCCTTGCCTAAAAGACAGTTCAGTCTCCCATGTTTCCTGAAACATTAATACGTCCAGCGTGTCAATAAAATCCCCCGTCTCCTTGGGCAA
Organism: Pleurodeles waltl; assembly: GCF_031143425.1. Taxonomy (NCBI): domain Eukaryota; kingdom Metazoa; phylum Chordata; class Amphibia; order Caudata; family Salamandridae; genus Pleurodeles; species Pleurodeles waltl. Next base: position 752,701,537 of record NC_090444.1, on the reverse strand, counting down.
TCTTACTCCCTAACCTGAGCTACATTCCAAAAAGCCTCATTCTCATTAGTAAATGAGTGTAACTTGGGGACAAGTAAATCATCCTAATGTGGCTGAAAGCATTATTCTTGAAACTAGGCGATGGATGATTTGATGAAACTGCTGATTGAGTGAAGGCAGGGTTCAGCACTGTGGTATGCATGGGGAAGGAGTTAGATGAACATGGATGATCTAGATTTAACATTGGGCCCCTTTTTCACTGTTTGGGGACTTGGCTTACATTTGTGAAACAATGTGTTATGCCTGCTCTAGAATAGTTTTGGTGGTTGCCTGGAAGTGGAAGTGGTATTTGTTTCCAGGCAGGACCCCCCTGTATTGCCCAGAGATCCTACAAAACCATCACCATATACTCTTTTTTGGAGTTGGCTATTATCCAAGGTCCTGTGAGTTCAATAGAGCCTTAACTTCACCCGTAGTTCCCTTATTTCGGCAATCAAAGAATTAATGACTACCATAAGTTCCCCAATCTGTACATTTGCTTCATTCACAACTGGCCACTGGTTTGCTGGTACTAGTGGAACTCCTAGGACTCTAGGGTACTCTATAATAGTGGGCAATGATGAAAAGTGGTTAGAACACACAATCACAGGATCCAAGGGGATGGGGAGTTTTAAAAGAGTATGCGACTGGAAACTGGCGATTGAGTTATCCTCCTCCACCGTTTTTTATGACTGAAGGAGGGGGTTTGCTTGGGCACAGATTTACTGGCCTTTTTCCTGAATAATGGAGCCTCACTATGATTTTTATTTTGGCCCCAGTTTTATTTGGTGCATCTGTGTGAAGAATGTGCTCAACTTCCTCTATAAGGGTATCAATGTGTTGCAGTGTACTGGTGTGAGAGATATGTGGTGAACGTTCTGATGCCTTTTTCCCCCATGTGTTCCCCTGTAGGATTCTCATGGCACTTCCATTCCCCCATAGTTGTCGATAGCACTTAGACCTCAATACTCGTACACACCAAGTAAAAGGCTTAAGCAGCAGAAGTGACCACCGCACAATTAAAAGATGGAAAGCTTTGCGTCCGCCCCCAACTACTAACCATAAATTAAATCGGCCTCTCCCTGTAACATATAGGAGAATTCGGGTTAAGGAAGAAAACAAAAACATTAAAATTAAAGACAGACTCACCCCTGTGCATTATGTGTGACTGTTACAAACTAATGAACAAGGACCAACCAGGTCGCTCTCAGTTCTCCCTCAGGGAAAGTTGTTACCGAGCAAAGGCTGAGTAAGTCATTGAACCTCAATGAGGCGAAGGGCTGAAATATCTCTCAGCTGCCAGAGGGACACATGGAAAAACCACAGGGGGTGGCCCCACTCTGGTTCTTCTTAATGCTGACGGGTGCAGGATGGGCCCACCCTTGGCCCAGGCTTTGTCAGGGTGCAGGCCTGCATGGCCCAGGGAGCTGGACAAGAACGTGCTATACAGCACTAAACTCTGTCACAGGTGATGTGGGTTGAAGTGAGTCGCAAGGACTGCCTCCTGGGACCCTGGGACTCTGCGAATGCTGGGTCTTGAAGTCCTCCCTTGCAGTGGTACACAAAGGTAAAGCTGTTGATCCATGAGGCCATAGGACTGTGACACGTATCTGGTGGGTGGGTAGGCAGCCAGCATTAGGCCATTGTGGCTTGAACCTCCACTCCAGTGTCATATACCAGTCTAGCCCAGCACTCCCCACCAATACTGTATACATGAAGTGGCCCCTGAGTTTGCCGCTCCACAGTTCCTGTACCCTCACCTGAGCCTGTTCTGAGTCCCAGCAGTGATTTCTTGGTTCATTGTTGAAGATCATTTGAACCAACTTAGTTGCAGTAAGTTGAGGACCTCTTTGCACTGTATTGCTTCATTGCTCATTTGAGTGACAGCAGAAGTCAGCACCAGCAGAAGTCAGCTGATTTTATTGTTCCATAACGTCCCAAAACAGCAGGCTGAGGCCCTGGAGCTGGACACCCCTGACCATACAAAAAGATAGCATGTACATGCCCCTCCCCCCAGTGCAGGACAAAGTCCTCGTCGGAGGAAGGCAAGGCAGTGCTATTGCCTTAGGCTTTAGGCTCTGACCGCCGAACTCTGAGGTCGGGCAGAATAAGGAAAAAGCCATTGCCTGTCCAGCGAAGTAAGAAGAACAAGAAGGGCAGCATAAAGCCCCCTGGTAGGCCCTGCGTGCCTTAGCCATCAACCACAAGGCCTACCTACCAATCCTCCTCAACAGCCCTTTTATCACCATCATCTACCTTGGAGCCATCTATCATGAAATCTAAAAGCTTGGAACAAGCGGCAACATTCTACGGTTGCTCGGCACCCGCCACACTGGAAAATTGCAGTGTACTAGGCTTCACAGGTTTTCATATGGCAATGCTTTGGGATTTCTTAAAAAAACCCTGTCACCGATAGGGAAGCTAACAGTACAGTCGTGGCCACAGAAATGGAGAATGTCTCCACTCCACACAATATCCCAGAGCACCCAGCGGGGGGCCCGCTGTTATTTAGATTCCATGCTATGATACATCCGCCCCCCAATATCACTGGGTGACAACGGTTTTAACTGCAGCCTACTGGAAGTGACTGAGGTGGCAAAAAACTGTGTATCCCATCGAAAAAACTGCATCACCGACAACTTCTGCCTCTGAACAACAGTATTCTTTGCAGTCCCTTCCTCAGACAAATCTCTCTGACCACAACTTTTCACCAATAGTTATATCAAGTGATTCCTCACCTACCTTCTTGGATGCCAAGTCCCCACTCAAGGAACCACATCAACAGGAAGAGCAAGGCATCAACAGCAGTGACAACATGATTCCAGCCGCTGATAGCACTGTTAGTCCGCCAGTGGCACAATAGTCTGAAGCCTCAACCAGGAAAATCATACTCTCTCAACCATTAAATCTATTCATCTTAAGGGCTTAGAAAACATTGTTAATGATCCTGGAAGTACAGAGCTTAATGACCAATCTCTCTTGAAACTCTCTTTTTTTACATAAAGAAGCTGCTAGGTGCACTGAACCGCAAGACAAACCTACCCCTGATGCAACAAGAAACCCCTCCAGTACAGTATTCCCTCAACTTGTACAACCCCTTCAATCTAGGGTCTCAGCTTTAAACTACCGTTCAGATAAATTAAATGTGCGAGTGGAGCTTTTGAACTCACTGGCTGTTTTTACTACTGGAATAAAAAATAATAAGGACAACTTAAACAAGCTGATAACGAGAGTGCAATCCAACATCAACCTGGTGCAATCAGTGTGTTGCTGCTTCCCCATAACTGAAAGCTTGTCCTTGCTTCTGAAGTTCCTCAGTGCAGTTCTGACTGACGTCAAGAAACTCCATGGGGGACTCGATGTAAGCCAACAACCTACGGGTGAAACTATCCAATGAGCCCATAAGGTAAAGAAGGATGCAAACTCAATTCCCAGTATGAGAAAAAGAAGTGCTCCGATAGATTCCCAGCACCCCGGTAACAGTTAATGCAAAAGCCTGAAGTGCTGGTCCCGCAGGTGCACGGCCTCGGATCGATAGGCGCCGCCCCCCCCCCCAAAAAAATATGACTGGTGATTGCCTGGGGCATTGACAACATTAGCAGTTAGAGTGGAGGTATTCCTGACAGGGTGCAAGTCAGTCTCCGGCGAGAGGACTACTACAAAAAGTCACCCTTACAACCCCTTAGTAAGAGGGAAAAGAAAAGACTCTGAAAGCAGCGCAAGAAGACAAGTAATTCCACTGTTTCTGCGACCAACAATTTATATCCAATATTTGCAAATAAAGGCACATGATCTGTGCATCAAACAGAGGTAGATAGCAGCTCCACATAGTCATCGCTCTCCACACAATTGACTCTAGAGGCTGCAGTAGAATCTCTAGATTACAAGCAACAGGAAAATCATCTTAAGGGTGTGTCAAGTCTTTTGCCTACACACACAGTTGACCACAAAGAAAGCAAGATACTAAAATCTGCAATCTCAGAAGAGAGGAAGAGGGGCAGAAACAATCACATACAAATCAAACTGCAAGCGGAGATGCTGTACCAATTAGGACTGTCAAGACAGACTTGGCTGTGCAGTATCAGTTGATTGCCAGAGACGCCTCACTAATTGTCTTGAGTCCTCCAAATCTACCCATGGAGACTTGGTTCCATCTTCGCTGGACCTGATTAGAGTAATGATAACAAAGGTCCAGCATCATCCATCCAGGGAAGATTTGTTTTTCAAAATAAGAGGGTGGGGTATGGCCATACCCCCACCCCAAATAAATGGGGACAAAGTTCTTCTGCCCACCAGTGGGCAGATGGGAAAATTACCCCCGATCCACACCCTGGGGTGGGGGCAGAAAGTCTACTAGATGCCAGGGAATTTAAAAATAAATAAATAGTGGGGTGGTGGCTACCAACCAGTATGGGCCTGGTTATGTCCCTTCCCCAACTGAAGGGGGTAACAGTCTTTTAGCTCTCCCCTGCACACTAAAACATCTTATCCCACGGCAAGCAAGAGGACATTTGATTATTTTGGGTTTTCGTTTTACATTTGGGCCATGAGAGCTTGGCTAACTCTCAAAATCGTCCCACTTGGAATGGTGAGGGCTGCACTTTATGGACTTTGGGACACTGCCATGTAGAAAACTCCACAAGACCTAGACACATCTGAAAACTAAACATCTAGGTGATTCCAGGGTGGTGTGCTTCAGAGGCACCCGCACCATTTTCTTACCCACAATGCCCTGCAAACCTCCAACTTTGCTGGAAATCACACATTTTTCACACATTTGTGTGATGGAACATTCCGGAATCTGCAGGAATCCACAAAATTCCTACCACCCAGCATTGTCTCATCTATACTGATAAAAATTCTGCTGCAGTTGTCAGCCTAAAAATGTTGGTTTTTTTAAACTGCCCTTTTGGACCCCCCTCAATTTCAACATGTTTTTGGCTCTTCCCTGTCACAAGCACTTGGCCCACCTACACAAGTGAGGTACCATTTTTATCGGGAGACTTGTGGGAATACTGGGTGGAAGGAAATTTGTGGCTCCTCTCAGATTCCAGAACTTTCTGTCACCGAAATGTGAGGAAAAAGTGTTTTTTTGGCCACATTTTAAGGTTTGCAAAGGATTCTGGGTAACAGAACCTGGTGAGAGCCACTCAAGTCACCCCATCTTGAATTCCCCTAGGTGTCTAGTTTTCAAAAATGTGCAGGTTTGGTAGGTTTCCCTAGGTGCCGGCTGAGCTAGAGGCCAAAATCCACAGCTAGGCACTTTGCAAAAAACAGGTATGTTTTCTTTGGGAAAATGTGATGTGTCCACGTTGTGTTTTGGGGCATTTCCTGTCGTGGGCGCTAGGGCTACCCACACAAGTGAGATACCATTTTTATCGGGAGACTTGGGGGAACGCTGGGTGGAAGGAAATTCGTGGCTCCTCTCAGATTCCAGAACCTTCTGTCACTGAAATCTGAGGAAAAAGTGTTATTTGGCCAAATTTTGAGGTTTGCAAAGGATTCTGGGTAACAGAACCTGGTGAGAGCCCCACAAATCACTCCATCTTGGATTCCCCTAAGTGTCTAGTTTTCAAAAATGCGCAGGTTTGGTAGTTTTCCCTAGGTGTCGGCTGAGCTAGAGGCCAAAATCCACAGCTAGGCACTTTGCAAAAACAGGTCTGTTTTCTTTGGGAAAATGTGATGTGTCCACGTTGTGTTTTGGGGCATATCCTGTCGCGGGCGCTAGGGCTACCCACACAAGTGAGGTACCATTTTTATCTGGAGACTTTGGGAAACGCTGGGTGGAAGGAAATTTTTGGCTCCTCCCAGATTCCAGAACTTTCTGTCACCGAAATGTGAGGAAAAAGTGTTTTTTTGGCAGAATTTTGAGGTTTGCAAAGGATTCTGGGTAACAGAACCTGGTGAGAGCCCCATAAGTCACCCCATCTTGGATTCCCCTAGGTGTCTAGTTTTCACAAATGCGCAGGTTTGGTAGGTTTCCCTAGGTGCCGACTGAGCTAGGGGCAAAAATCCACAGCTAGGCACTTTGCAAAAAACAGGTCTGTTTTCTTTTGGAAAATGTGATATGTCCATGTTGTGTTTTGAGGCATATCCTGTCGCGGGCGCTAGGCCTACCCACACAAGTGAGGTACCATTTTTATCGGAAGACTTGGGGGAACGCTTGGTGGAAGGAAATTTGTGGCTCCTCTCAGATTCCAGAACTTTCTGTCACCGAAATGTGAGGAAAAAGTGTTTTTTTGGCCAAATTGTGAGGTTTGCAAAGGATTCTGGGTAACAGAACCTGGTGAGAGCCCCACAAGTCACCCCATCTTGGATTCCCCTAGTTGTCTAGTTTTCAGAAATGCACAGGTTTGGTAGGTTTCCCTAGGTGCTGGCTGAGCTAGAGGCCAAAATCAACAGCTAGGCACTTTGCAAGAAACACATCAGATTTCAATGTAAAAATGTGATGTGTCGCGAGCATTAGGCCTACCAACGCAAATGAGGTACCATTCTTATCGGGAGACTTGGGGGAACACAGAATAGTAAAACAAGTGTTATTGCCCCTTGTCTTTCTCTACATTTTTTCATTCCAAATGGAAGACATTGTGTAAAAAAGACATCTATTTGAGAAATGCCCTGTAATTCACATGCTAGTATGGGCACCCTGGAATTCAGAGATGTGCAAATAACCACTGCTTCTAAACATCTTATCTTGTGCCCATTTTGGAAATACAAATGTTTTCTTGATAACTATTTCTCACTTTTTATATTTCACCAAATTATTTGCTGTGTGCCCGGAATACAATGAAAACCCGTTGCAAGGTGCAGCTCCTTTATTGGCTCTAGGTACCTAGAGTTCTTGATGAACCTACAAGCCCTATATATCCCCGCAACCAGAAGAGTTCAGCAGACGTAACAGTATATTGCTTTTGAAAATATGACAATGCAGGAAAAAGGTACAGAGTAAAACGTGGAGAAAAATGGCTGTTTTTTTCACCTCAATTTGAATATTTTTTTATTTCAGCTGTTATTTTCTGTAGGAAACCCTTGTGGGATCTACACAAATGAGCCCTTGCTGAATTCAGAATTTTGAATTCTTTTCAGAACTGTTTATCTGTCTGGGACCCTGCATTGCTTTCACACCCATTTCTGTCACTAACTGGAAGGTGGCTGAAAGCACAACAAATAGTAAAAATGTGACATGTCCCAGTAAAATGACAAAATTTAGTAAAATATTGGGTTTTCGGATTCAAGTCTGCCTGTTCCTGAAAGCTGGGAAGATGGTGATTTTAGCACCGCAAACCTTTTGTTGATGTAATTCTCAGGGAAAAAAAACACAAGCCTTCTTCTGCAGCCCTTTTTTCCAATTTTTTGAAAAAAATGAAATGTTCGCTGTATTTTGGCTAATTTCTTGGTCTCCTTCAGGGGGACCCATAAAGTCTGGGTACCTCTAGAATCCCTAGGATGTTGGAAAAAAAGGACGCAAATTTGGCATGGGTAGCTTATGTGGAGAAAAAGTGATGAGGGCCTAAGCGCGAACTGCCCCAAATAGCCAAAAAAGGCTCGGCACAGGAGGGGAAAAGGCCTGGCAGCAAAGGGGTTAAATAGGGGGAACATACTGAGACTGTTAAAGTCCATCCCCAAAATGACAAGCCTGGAATCAAGTGACATCATAGAAATCAAGTTTATTCACCCAAATGGCTACCAAACCTCAGAACCCACATTAGCAGCATTTTCTTTGCCAACTATTACACAATTATTACTAATCAGATAAGAGCTACTTAGTACATGGGGCATCTAGATCACTCCGTTCAGAGAGACCGTTTATCCCATAGCACTAGCAAAACCATCAGTCATAATAGATTCCAGGAGGAAGAAACCATTTTCAGTTCTAAAAAACGCCTTGGCCTGTGCTCCCACAAAGAACAGGGAACAGAGGGAGCCAATCATAGATTGTACAGGGAGAAACTGGCCTTGGCTGCCCCTAGCATCATCCAGTGGAAGCTCAGACTGAATTAGTCCCAGAGTGCCTACTAACTCCAAGTCACTTTTATTAACCCTGTGCTCCTGGAATATTGACAGTCTCACCCAGAAGCTCCAGTCCCCAGATGTAGTTGTGTGCCTTAAGGACCATGAAATTATAGCCCTTCTGGAGGCATGGGTTGCTATAAGCCATCCAACTGTGGGCTACATCGAGCACTGGACACCAGCTTCCAGGATGCATAAGTATGGTAGACCTAAAGGAGGGCTATCTATTTACACCTCAGTCAAGATAAAGGGATTGTCGACAGGTTATCATTCAAGAACCAGCTGTCAGGAATTACCATCATCAATTTGAGATCAGTTCCTGTGCAAGGAAAAACTGATTCAAATTTATTTGTCTAATTCAAACCCTGTGCAATCAAGCCAGTGATTACCCCAAAGCAGCATGCTTGATTACTGGGGATTTCAATTCAATTTTATTTCAAGACCTCTCAGACGACTATGAGGAGCTCAAACAGGAGATTGCTCAGAATATCATCGAACAGGTTAAGCCAAACAGTTGCCTGCATAGTACATTAGGCAAATACATGGTATTGCAGCTGAACTGTGTGGGCTACAAAATATTGAATGGCCACCTACCCCAAGACATGCCATCAAACTGAACAAGGATGCATAGGAAAACCTGTTCCTCTCTCGATTATACCATTTGTAATGCTGAAATGTGTCCCCTCGCAGAGACATTTCACATCAGTCCGCAGGCAGAGAGTGATCATTGTCCACAGGTTATTATGTTGTCGCCCAACCTGCCGTTTCATACTCTGACATGGGTGATACATAGTGGAACGCTCACAGAGAATCTCGAATGCCTTAAATGGAATGGCTCTGTCAGCAGTGCTATGATGGCAGTATGCAAAGAGTATTTAGATGAAAATGATTCCAGCAGCACATCTCCGATTATGGAATGGACAAACTCCACGCACCAGCTGCTTACAAAATTTCATTGACAAACGCGTCAGCTAGAATCTTTTAGTGAATCCAGTACATTGACCATGATTAATGAATATAACCAAATGCACAACAAAGCTCTGAGGCGACCAGGAAGTCCCGAGGAGACAAGGAGTTACTCAATTAATTTAAGCGGACTCTGAAAGCCTATAGGCAGGTGTTTTTTGTAGAGAATAGCAGATGGTCAGATGACTTCTGGGCTAAACTTTTACCCCAGTAAAAATTCCAACTCCAAGCGCTTTTGGTGAACAAGCCAATAAATGGCCAAAGTGGATTGGGTTGTGCCAACATATCGGAAGCAAAGTGGGCCTTCTTCCTCATCATGCACTACCAGGCCACAGATGAGGAAGTCAGCTTCAAGGACAACAGTGTTAAATTTACTGCCAGCCCTTCGTTTCAAGCCCAGGGTTCTCCATACCCCAATTCGAAGGACTTGGCCTCCCTTGCAACTCACATAAAGCACGTCATAAAAAAAGGAAGAACTGATGGGGCCCATGGGCCCAATGGTTTGGCACAAGTACTCTGTAAACAAGACATCTTATTCTGGGAGGAACATTTTACCAGATGTTTTGACCACTGTCTAAGGGTCTTGTTGATACCTGATTCATGGTGTGGTGCCATTATCCACCCCAACCATAAAGAGGCTCCAGATCTGATCTAAACAACTACAGATGAATAGCCTTCCTGGATAATGACGCCAAATATTAAGCCAGCTTGCTTTTGGAAGATCTATGATCCTTTCAATCAAACAGGGTTTCTAGCAAAATTGGGAACAGTAACTAACTTCATGGCTATAACGTTGCTGATGGACAATGTAATAGCTACAAAATCCCTGATGCACTGCTGCTTCGTTGATTTCCGGGCAGCATTTGATTGAGTGCCAAGGGGAGCTCTGTGGAATAACCTACAGACTGAGGAACATATCTCCGAAGCTCTTGGAGGCTATGATTCAACTACACTAATGCGTGGATATGCATAAAATTGGGTGATGGCGCACATCTGTCAAGGAAAATCCTGACATCATGAGTAGTGAAGAAGGGGTGCATTTTAGTCCCTCTTCTATTTAATCTGTTTATAGCAGATCTACTGCAGTCACTCAATGCCATTAATTCCCACGCCCCAAATATAGGTGGCATCCAGATTAGCAATTTGCTGTATGCAGGTGACCCCCCCCTAGTTAGCCACACAATAGTGGTACTGCAATGATTACTTGACCAATTTTATATTAATACAGCCGCTAATAACTTAGAGGTGAATATGAAGAAAAGAAAGGTTGTAACATTTGGTAGGAAAGAATTTAGGGGAGGAGGCTGGCTCTACAATGGCAACACAACTGCATTGGACAAATCTTACAGGTACATAGGGGTTCATATTGATGCCAGAGACCATTTAGTGCACTAAAGAAAATAAGTTGAGGGAAAAGCCTCGAACCTCCAGGTGACGATATCGAAATGATCAAAGTTATTATAGGGTCCAAGCCTATCTCCATTACTAGAAGTCATGAGAGCAAGATCTCTCCCTTATTAACCTATGACAGGAACATTTTACTAGGTGTAGACTATAGCTTGATAAATAAACTCATTAAAATCTACAAGCATTACGTCTTCCAAATTTTCATCTGCCACTCAGATTAGGCTCAAATTTGGCCTTTCTGATCAACAGGCAGACGGCATATGTGCCTATCCTAATTTCTGTTTCAATCTAGGGAGAGACTAGGTTGGCAGCCTACAGGAATTACTATGGTTGGAAATCAGATGCAGCGGTTCAAGTCAAGCACATAGTCGATACTTTGAGGATTGTCAGAAATTGCTGAATGTGAAAGATCTTTGGAGCAGTAACCAAAGTCACTCAAGTTTTAAAGTGAGTATTAAAAATGCATCTGCCTCTGGTCATTTCATTCAAGTCAAGCACATAGTCGATACTTTGAGGATTGTCAGAAATTGCTGGATGTGAAAGATCTCTGGAGCAGTAACCAAAGTCACTCAAGTTTTAAAGTGAGTATTAAAAATGCATCTGCCTCTGGTCATTTCACTCAGACAGTGCACTATTTGCAAAACACAAACATGCTTTGGCAGTCATCCGCAGGCATCAGCCAGCAACAACAACATTATGGCCCTCATTTCAACCCTGGCGGTAAATGGCACTTACCGCTGTGCAGAAGACCGCCAACATACCGCTGCGGCTGTGGAATTCCGCTACAGCTATTACGACCCACAGCTCGGAATCCGCCATAGTCCAGACACCCACACAAGTCCGCCACACCAAAGGTCAGTGATAAACTGCCGATAACAAAACCGACACCGTCACGCCAACAGGAATATGCCCACGCTATCACAACCCACGAATCCACGCGGCGGTCTTTCAACCGCGGTATTCCATTGGCGGTACACACTACTGCGCTCAAAATACACACACATTTACAAAACACAACCACATTGGACAATTCAAAATATACACACCTGACACACATATGCACACAACACCCACACACCCAATCCAATATAAAACACACACACACATCACCCACAACCCTTACTACCAGAATTCTGGAACCACACCAGAGAGAGACACTACCATAAACAACACCATCATCCACAGACACTCAACACCATCACTTACACAACATCCACGCACCTCAAACAACACACAACAACACATCCCCTCACACATCACAACACACACCATGTCACACATTACCCACACCACATCATGGCACCTCAAAGACACCCCAGGTTCTCTGAGGAGGAGCTCAGGGTCATGGTGGAGGAAATCGTCTGGGTAGAGTCACAGCTATTCGGAACACAGGTGCAGCACACCTCCATTGCAAGGAAGATGGAGCTATGGCACTGAATCGTCGACAGGGTCATCTCAGTGGGACAGCATCCAAGAAAACGGGATGACATCAGGAAGAGGTGGAACGACCTACGGGGGAAGGTGCGTTCCGTGGTATCCAGACACCAGATTGCTGTACAGAGGACTTGTAGTGGACCCTAACCTCCTCCCCCACAACTAACAAAATGGGAGGAGCAGGTCTTGGCAATACTGCATCCGGAGGGCCTCGCAGGAGTAGCAGGAGGACTGGACTCTGGTAAGTCAAAGCTTTACTCTTAGATCCCCAACCCTACCTGCATGCCATCACATACTCCCACTCTCCCCCTCCCCCCCATCACTCCAACACCTCACATATGCCCCACTATCACAAACCACCCATCCCAATACCAAGCCCTGCATGCAACACCAAAGCATGGACACCCATCACCAAAGCATGTCCACTACAGATACCCACACAGACCCCAAACTAAATATCACACAAGGACCAAGACAAGAATGTAAGCACCGGAGTACAGGGTCATTCACCCATTACACACAATGGCACACACAGATGCAATAATCATGCCTTTACACCCATGCAGGCCCCCAAACCAACGTCACTGGACAGGAGGTACCAGACATATCCAGTCCCCCCACAGGAGAGACCCACAGTGATGACAGCAGCTCTGCACAACTGGATCAAGATGACCAGCCCGGCCCATCAGGGACCTCGGGACAGTCAGTTCCCCTGACACTGGCACAAGCCACCACAGACCCTCTCCCCTCAGGAAACACCAGCACAGCACCCACCCAGTGGGCCCATCCCTCTGTCCCCAGGACACGTCAACCAGCAGTGTGTCCACCACTACAGGGAACCCAGGCAAACCCACCAACCCAAGAAAATCAGGGTCCTGGGGTCAGTGGCAGTGGGCACACGGTTGAGGGGACAGAGGCTCAGGAAAACAGGGAAACTGGGAGGACTGCTGTGCGACAGGGGGAAGACAGGCCCAGGGAACCCACTCTCCACGAGGCCCTCTCCAACATCATGGGAGTTTACCATCATTCCCAGGAGACAATGGCAACGGCGCTGGCCAAGTTTCAGGAGACCCAGCGGCTGCAGGAGGAACACTATCTGGGGATCAGGGAGGACCTGAAGTCCATAAACAACACCCTGGTCACCATTGCAGTGGTGCTGCAAGACCTTGTCAACACCAGGATGGACACTGTGGCACAACAAGGGGCCCCTGACACTAGCCTGGATGATGAACAGCCCTCCACCTCCGCCGGCACTAGTGGACAGGAGGCACCGCCACAGGAACACAACACCAGCACCCCACCCCCTGCAGATGGAGAACCACCTCGCAAACGGTCCCTGAGATCCAGGAACAAGACAGAGAACATTGCCAAGACCCCTACCAGGAAATGAGACCCCCCTGAATGTCACCCTTCTGTCCCACTTTGTCACCCTGTCCATCCTTAAACTGCCATTGCTCCACTTCCTATGCCCCTTTGGACAATGCACCTGTGAAACAAATAGACTGGACTCTGCCATAGACATTCCTCCACCATCACCCCTGCCCATTTTACAACCCCCTCCACTTATTTGCACAGAAATAAACACACTTCAATCACAAAACAATCTGGAGTCAGTCTGCTTTCTCAAGCGTGTAATTGCAATAACCATAGCAATGTCAATTTACTTGTTCACATACCAATGTAACACAGCTGTAGGGCTGGAGGAAATATAGCAGAGGGCACAAAGCGGGACCCACATCTGTGAAATGGAAAGGCAAAGTGACAAGTCAGGGTCCATACACTGAGTGAAAATGACAGACTTATGCTAGGTCCAACAATAGTATGAGATGTGGGAGGCAGTGACATGTTCTTCTTACCTGTGTTTCACTGGAAGTATTGCATGATTATGTTGTTTCTGTTGTCAAAATCCTCTTCTTCTGCCTCCTCTTCTTCACTGTCCACAGGCTCCCCAGCTGCCACAAGACCACTAGCTGGTCCATCCTCCTGCAAAAAAGGCACCTGACCTCGCAAAGCCAGGTTGTGCAGCATACAGCAGGCCACGATGATCTGGCACACCTTCTTTGGTGAGTAGTAGAGAGAACCACCTGTCATATGGAGGCACCGGAATCTGGCCTTCAGGAGGCCGAAGGTGCATTTAATCACCCTCCTAGTTCGCCCATGTGCCTCATTGTAGTGTTCCTCTGCCCTTGTCCTGGGATTTCTCACTGGGGCCAGTAGCCATGACAGGTTGGGGTAACCAGAGTCACCAGCAAATATGGAGGGATAACTGTTAGACACACACTAACCCGTAGGGGCAACCCCATACCCAGACAACTATTCACAATAGGGTCCTTGTACTCACCTATTAGCCACACACGGTGCCTCTGGAGTTGCCCCATCACATAAGGGATGCTGCTATTCCTCAAAATGTAAGCGTCATGCACTGAGCCACGAAATATGGCATTCACATGGGAGATGTACTGGTCTGCCAAACACACCATCTGCACATTCATAGAATGGTAGCTCTTCCGGTTTCTGTACACCTGTTCACTCCTGAGGGGGGGGTACCAAGGCCACATGTGTCCCATCAATGGCACCTATGATGTTGGGGATATGTCCCAGGGCATAGAAGTCACCTTTCACTGTAGGCAAATCTTCCACCTGATGGAACACGATGTAGCTGTGCATGTGTTTCAGCAGGGCAGACAACACTCTGGACAACACGTTAGAGAAAATTGGCTGGGACATCCCTGATGCAATGGCCACTGTTGTTTGAAAGGAACCACTTGCCAGGAAATTGAGTACTGACAGGACCTGCACTAGAGGGGGGATTCCTGTGGGATGGTGGATAGCTGACATCAGGTCTGGCTCCAACTGGGCACACAGTTCATGTATTGTTGCACGATCAAGTCTGTAGGTGACTATTATGTGTCTCTCTTCCATTGTCGACAGGTCCACCAGCAGTCTGTACACCGGAGGATGCCGCCATCTCATCACCTGCCCCAGCAGACATGCCCTATGGACGAGAACAGCGAGCAGAGAGTCAGCCAACACTGAGGTATCACAAAATGTCATTTGCACACATTTATTAATCCGCAAAGTGCCTGTAACTGTGTGTATTCAAGGCCTACCTTGGTGTGACGCAGTTAATATTAATGCCATGTGGCCCCTAGAAATGGCGGCTGCCTTACCTGTATGGTGGGACAAGGGGATATGAGGTAACTGCGCTGGCGTTGTACACGTCGCAGTAGGCGGTTGAAGACTGCGGCACAATCCAGCATTGGTTAACATTAGACCCTATGGGTCCGAGGAGCCAATGACGATGTATGCCGGCGGTGACGGTACGCACCGCCGCGGACATGACTGCCATTTTCTGTCTGTTCACTCACTTGATACCTGACCTTCAACAGGAGAGGACCTACACTGCAAGTGCTGCTGTGACCTCACTCTGGAAGCAACAATGGCTCATGTGTCTGGGGAAAGGGCCCTGCCTTCACTTTGGAGGAGTTGGAGAAACTAGTGGATGGGGTCCTCCCCCAGTACACACAACTGTACGGTCCTCCAGACAAACAGGTGAGTACACTGTGAGCATGCTGCATGGGCAATGCCTGTTTGGAGTGGTGTGGATGGAAGATAAATGGGGGGGGGACTGAGGCCTGCATACGCGGACGGTGAGTGTATGTGCATCAGGGCTAGGGTGGGAACGTGGGTCAATGAGTATGACGGTCCGGACGAGTAATGATTTTCCTTTCCCCCTGTACTATTCCTCTAGGTCAGCGCCCACCATAAGAAGGCTATTTGGCGTGCCATCGCCAAGGACGTCCGGATCCTGGGGGTCCACCACAGACGGAGCACCCACGGCCGTAAAAGATGGGAGGACCTGTGCCGCTGGAGCAAGAAGACGGCGGAGGCCCAGCTGGGGATGGCCTCCCAACGTGGGAGGGGTACCCGTCGCACCATGGCCCCCTGATGTTCCAGATCCTGGTGGTGGCGTATCCGGAGTTGGATGGGCGCTTGAGGGCATCACAGCAGCCACAAGGGGGTGAGTACACTCTTATTCAGCTGTCTCTGTGCGCATTACAAGGTGTTTGGGTAGGGGAAGTGGGCAGTGGGTTCTCCTAGGCCAGGGCGAGCTTTGTAGGCAAGGTCCGTTGTGAGGCAGGCTCAGTGGCACCCCAGTCCCACTAGTGGTTAGTGCCATCTACACCTAGTCAGGCTCCTGTGACTTCCAGGTGTGCAGCAATTGGGCTTAGGCGTTGTACCCCATGGGCATGTGATTAATCTAGGAACTATAAGTGCATGGCGTAGTGCAGAGGGCTGCTGTGTCTGTTGTGTCCGCCAACAGTAGTGGTGTTGCATGCACTGAACATGTCTTTCGCCTGTCTTCCCCCCCCTTTTTGTGGTCTCCCTGTTCTTGTGTGCAATAGCATCATCAGGTGGAGGAGCATTGGTACCGGAGTAGGAGGGAGCTGCATCCCACTTGGCCCTGGAGGGCGAAACAACAGATTCTGAAGCCACTAGTGGGACGGAGGGCGAGGGGAGCTGCACGGCAGGGACAGGAGCAGACAGCAGTAACAGCGAATCCTCCTCTGATGGGAGCTCCCTTGCGGTGGTGGGCCCCTCTTGCCCCCCGCATCAACAGGTACAGCCGCCACCCCCCCCACCAGCACTGCCATCCCAGCAGCCCCTCAGTGTGTGCCCCGTGCCCGTTCACCCAGGAAGGTGGGCATCTCCTTCGCCCCAGGCACCTCAGGCCCTGCCCCAGTCAGCCCTGCTGCCCTCAGTGAGGAGGCTATTGACCTCCTGAGATCCCTCACTGTTGGGCAGTCTACCATTCTGAATGCCATCCAGGGTGTTGAGAGGCATTTGCAACAAACAAATGCATACCTGGAGGGCATTCATTCTGGCCAGGCAGCCCAACAGAGAGCATTTCAGGCTCTGGCCTCAGCACTGATGGCAGCCATTATCCCTGTGTCCAGCCTCCCCCTCCAACTTCCTCCACCCAGACCCAATCCCCTGTGCCTCAGCCTATCCCAAGCACACCATTTGACCATCATGCACACACATCAACACACAAGAGTGGCTCAGGCAAACATAAGCACCACACATCCCACAGGCATCATACCCATGCACACACACCAACATCCACTGCCTCCATTGTGCCCTCCTCCTCCACTTCTCCCTCCTCCCTCCCAGTCTCATATCCACTCACACCTGCATGCACTACATCCTCAGCCACCACCTCCATCACCAGCACACCCGTCACCACACACCGCTCACGTGCACTCACCACCCCCACTACCATTCACACATCCGCAGTGTCCTCTCCCCAGTGTGTCAGTGAGCCCTCCTCCCAAAATACACAAACTCAGGCACACACACACCCAACAGCCATCCACCTCACAACAGCCTCCAGCCTATGCACCTTCACCCAAATTCAGCAGACGCACACCTCCTGCAACCACTACCTCTACCTCCACTCCCAAACCCCCTCCATCTACCCGTCCCAGTGTGTCTAAAAAACTTTTCCTGGCTAACATTGACCTCTTCCCTACACCTACCCCCCGTCCTTCCCCTAGGGCCAGGCTTTCCAGGTCCCAGCCCAGCACCTCAGCCATCACATCCCCAGGCACAGTGGTGCCAGCAACTGCGGGGTCATGGAGTGCGCCAACCATCAGGGCTGCCAGTGTGCCACGGAGCGAGGGCAAGGACATTCCGCCACCTGCCAAGGTGAAAAAGGTGCCCACATCCCTGAGGGAGAAGCCGAAAACACCTGCCGCCAAGGGGTCAGGGAAACAAAAGGGGATAGTGGCAAGACAGCTGCGCCACCATCAAAGGTGGGAAGGGCCAAAAACTGAAGGGCAGGTCAGGAGAGGGCATGGTGGCACCGACTGAGGGACCAGTGTCACACCTTCTGTCCTCATCAACGCCAATTTGTACGGTGGAGAACAACACCACCTGCACCGCCACCTGCACCGCCACATGCACTGCCACAGACCCCCACCGCCAGCACCACCGCCACAGACCCCGCAGACAGCACCACCACCACAGACCCCACCACCAGCACTGCCGCGACTGACACCGCCGCAAGCACCGCCGCAACTGACACCGCCAGCGGCCCCGTGACATCCTCAGACAGTGGCACCACCGCAGACATGGCTACCATCCCCAGTGGTCATACGTCCGAGGCTGGTGGTGAGTTCCAGGACCCTGGGCAGCTTCCATGAAGCATCACTGTCATCACTGTTGTCACTTGCATATGGGATGTGAAGCCGCAGCAGTGTGGGGTATGTCTCTGCCTCCATGGTGTATCATGCTACCTGTACCTCGGCAATCTCATGGCTCACACACCCAGGTGAGTGTATTGTTCCAGCCACACTGCACGTGGATCACTCTGGGCACCAAGCTCCCTCCAGAACCAGTGGAGAAAGGCATCCACTACCTCAGTCCTTGGCAGGATGAAGCACTCTGGGCACCAAGCCCCCTCCAGAACCAGTGGAGTATCACATCCACTACCTCAGTCCTTGGCAGGATGAAACACTCTGGGCACCAAGCCCCCTCCAGAACCAGTGGAGAAAGGTATCTACTACCTCAGTCCTTGGCAGGATGAAGCACTCTGGGCACCAAGCCCCCTCCAGAACCAGTGGAGAAAGGCATCCACTACCTCAGTCCTTGGCAGGATGAAGCACTCTGGGCACCAAGCCCCCTCAAGAACCAGTGGAGTATCACATACACTACCTTAGTCCTTGGCAGGATGAAGTACTCTGGGCACCAAGCCCCCTTCAGAACCAGTGGAGAAAGGCATCCATTACCTCAGTCCTTGGCAGGATGAAGTACTCTGGGCACCAAGCCCCCTCCAGAACCAGTGGAGTATCTCATCCACTACCTCAGTCCTTGGCAGAATGAAGCACTCTGGGCACAAAGCCCCCTCCAGAACCAGTGTTGACTGTTATCCACTTGAGAGACTGTGGCATTGCACTCCCCAGGATAAAGCAGTGGGCAATTCACCCACTGAAACAACTTGAGAGACTGTGGCTTTGCACTCCCCAGGATAAAGCAGTGGGCAAACCACCCACTGAAAAGACTTGAGAGACTGTGGCATTGCACTCCCCAGGATAAAGCACCCACTAAAAAGACTTGAGAGACTGTGGCATTGCAGTCCCCAGGATAAAGCAGTGGGCAAACCACCCACTGAAAAGACTTGAGAGACTGTGGCTTTGCACTCCCCAGGATAAAGCAATGGGCATGGAGCCCCCTTGTGGAGCAGCGGCGTTGTGCGTTCATCAGGATGAGGTGCCCCCCTCCCGCTCCCCCTGAGGTGCCTGTAGATTTGCTATTTGATGCCCCTCCAGTGTTCTCTCCGTTTGGAGTCAGGTATCATGTGTGGGCCTCGCCCATGCATTTTGGGCTCAGTGGTCCACGGACAATGATTGGTGCATTATCTGGACCTGTGTAGTTGGTGTACATAATTATATATACTGGATTTTGACTTTTGACTAATGGATTTTTATTGATTACAATCGTTGCAATCATTTCCTTTTGTCCTTGCGTTATTCCAGGGGGGGTGTATATGTAATGTTTCAACATGTATTTGTGTGTGTGGTGTGGTAGGTGAGGGTGGGGGTGGGGGTGTTGCGTCTGTGTGTCACTGTCTTTTCCCTCCCCCCTCCCCTGTGTTGTAGGTGCAGTACTCACCGTGGTCGTCGCCGCCGTCGTTGGACCTCCTGATAGAGGAGCAGGAAGACCATCGCCGTCAGTATCTGCAATTCGGGCTCCATGGCGTCCTGGTTCCTCGTGGGGTGTGGAGAGGTGAGTGTTTTCCCTTCTGTGTACTGTTTCCGCCGTGTTTTTATTCGCGTTGGTTCCGCCCCGGAAAAGGTGGCGGATAGGCGTGTTGTGATAGGGTGGGCGGTACATTGTCTCCCGTCTGTCTGTTGGCGGTGTGCGCCGTGCTGTTTCTTTGTACCGCCTTGGCGGTCGGAGTGTTAAAATGGCTATCTATGTTGGCGGTTTCCGCCACGGTCGTAATCCCATTTTTTTTTCTCCAGCCTGTTGGCGGTATTACCGCCGCTTTAACACCGAACGTCAGGGTTGTAATGAGGGCCTATATCTCTCCAGCAAGTACTCTGTTTGAAGGCAAGACTAATGGGTTTAAGACTAGTAAAGTGGCCATTCCTGAAACATCCACCCAGCTGCTGTCGCCTAAATTCAGACACAGCTTGTAGGGGTTGCAGCAGTAATGAAAAATCCTTCAAACACGTCATATGTCTCTGCCCAGCATTGCTGAATGAATACAGGACCAGATTACAGAAAGAGAGGAATAGACTGGGAGTCCGTACTTGCCGGCAGGCTATCATTGCTTGGCTAAACTCGGATAATACAGCTCTGAGCATTTTGTTGGCAAAATTTGTTCTCACTGCTTCCACCAAGTTCAGTCGGCTAGGGGCTCGGGAGGTGGGTTCTGTAGCCCTCTCCAAACCACCTGTTGAGAGTTCAAGTTCTCTGACTATTGTCCATCAGGATATCAGCTTAAATAACTGATTAGTTACATGACAACGTGTTATAATAACAGCATCCTGAATGAAGCGATCCGGATGGTGTGTGCTTCCAGGGACATCCCATCACCCCCTGCATTGCTAAATGGTTCTTCTAACGTTGCACTAGCACTTTATCAACAACTGTATTGTTACCCATCAGAGACAACTTGTGACCAATCCCGCTGCAACCAATCAGATCGTGGCTTTAAGTATCATTCATTTGGTCCTGTGCTGTGGAAGAGTTGTCCTAAGGCATTAGCACTTTAAGTATATCACCATGCAGCTACTATTGATAAATAATTTGCTGACATTTTTGCTGTTCAATTGCCATTAAGTACTCATTTTAACAATTAATTTAATAATTTTGCTGCTATCAGTGTGCCTTTTTAACTTGGCAGTGATGTTTTTAAAATATGTTTTTAATGATGATGACATTGGATAGTCAAGTGTGAAATTATCCCTTGCCTTATTAACTGAATTCATGTTAATCGCTACAATCAATGTGGCAACATGTTCTTATAGTTGTTTTCTTTTTATTTTGTAATGGTTTAAAATAATAATAAACAATAAAGATATATCACAAAAAATGTTTTAATGATTGTATGACTAATCTGAAAGGTAAACATCCAAAATCCATAGTTTTGACAGGTGATCCCAAAAGACTAGAACCAAAACGTATTATATTAGGGGTCCTCTTGTGTCAACATACCCCATTTTAATTACTTGGGCATTGAGGGTCATATTTATACTTGTTTTGCGCCGAATTTGCATCATTTTTTTAACGCAAATTTGGTGCTAAACTAACTCCATATATATACTTTGGCGTCAGACCCGTCTAGCGCCAAATTTATAAAGTTAAAGTCATTTTTTGGACCTGGAAACCTACTTTGCATCAATTAGATGCAAAGTAGGTGATCCTGTGCAAAAAATGACTCTATGGCCTTAGCGCCATATTTATACCCCTGTGCTAAATTCATGCACCGGAGGGAGGAGAGGTAAAAAAATGTTGCAAAACTTGCTTTGCACCATTATTTAACACCTGGGTCAGGGCAGGCATTAGGGGACCTGTGGGCCTATTTCCTTGGTGGAACACCATAGAATAAGCCCACAGGTGCCCTCCTCAGGCCCCAGGGACACCCCCACACACACCAGAGGGACAGCGGAGGATGGGGGACCCCATCCCAGGGAAGCATATGTAAGTACAGGTAAGTATTTTTTTTTTTATGTGTCATTGGGGGCCCTGAAATGGGCCCCCCTACATGGCACTGGGTGCAATGGCCATGCCTAACGGATCCTGGTCCCCTGTGCTGGCCACTGGGGTGGTGGGCATGACTCCTGTCTTTTTTACGATAGGAGTCATGTGGTATGGGTGGTTTTGCATCAGAAAATGACTCTAGGCAGGTTAGAGTCATTTTATTTTTTACCCTAACCTGCCTAACCTCATTTTTTGGTACAAACCACCCCTTCTTACATACTGCCATCCCCACCCGGCTAACGTCATTTTTTTAATGCTAACCTACCCTTTGCACCAGCTTGCACCATTCCATAAATATAGTGCCCGGCTGGTGCAAAGAAATGGTGCAAGCCGGCGCTAAACGTATTGGTGCAAAACTGCGTTAGTGCCGTTTTGCACCAAAAAGTATAAATCAGGGCCTTAGCTTGATGCAAATTTGACGTGGGGGAGGCTAATTAACCAGAGAACACAGAAGATGGGGGATTCTTGAGAATCAATTCATATCTTTGTAGGAAGGTTAGGCCGTAAGCCACTTCAACAGATGACTCCGTTATAAAAGCAAGTGTCTCTCAGTTGGCATTTATGGAGCAGGAGTCTTGTGATATGCTCCACTTGGGAGATTACAAACAGTTGAAAACAAATTCCTGTGCAGGCTCCTAGCCATCTCCAAAAGCACTTCAAGATGCATTTCTCATTTAGACCTGGGTATGGGTTTTTTAGAGGACCTATGTAGATTTTATAATTGTGGCTAAAGCTATGGTGTAACCCTAAGACTGTTTTTTCTAGAAAAGTTCTGGAGGATTGGATGAATTGAGAAAATGTGCTTGCCATCCCCTGGTTACCTTATGTTAAGAGTACATTTAATAACTTAGATCTGAGCCTTCTCTTTGATCTATTGGTCCTAAATCCAAGGATCTGGTCAAACAAAGATAGGCGAGAACATTAGACAAGGTATCTGTTCTTGATACATGCCAATCACTACTACCTCAGGGATGGAACCATATTTGAAATGGGTTTCGAATCCTGAACACAGATTTTACCTTACTAGGCTAAGATTAAGGGGCATATTTATAATACCCTAGCACCACCTTGCGCCACATTAACGTCATTATTTTTTATGGTAATGTGGTCCAACGAGGCCAAAATCCCCATGCCATATTTACAGGGTGGGGCAATACGTGCATTGCGCCACTCTGTAACCCTTTGGGCTACATTATGCCTGCGGCAGGCATAATGTATTGCAAAAGGGGCATATCCCCATTAAGGAAACCGTAAAATTGCGTGGAGAAATCTATGAGATTTCCTTGTACCATTTTTTACGCCACTTTTAACGCCTGCTCAAGAGCAGGCGTTAAAAGAGGGCTGCCATTCTTTAGAAAGGGGCCCTATGTGCTCTGCAGGAGTAGTCCCAATGGCACTACTCCTGCAGTGTACATCAATAGCATCATGAGAAATGACACTATTGCCCCTATTCTGTGCCATGGTGCACCGTATTTTAAATACGGAGCACACATAGTGGCGGTAGGGGGGTGATAAGACGTGCATGGAAAGTGGACCTGCACTTAGGATGCACTAAATATGGCCAATTTTTTAGTAGCATTCCCTGAGACAGGCTCTTGCTTCCCCTCTGTAATGTGCTGTCCATGAGATGCTATCTCCTCTCAATCAACTACGCACTTTGTGCATTTTTTGCACTCTGTACCTCACCTTAAGGTCCCGATTTGTATGTCCAATTTTAGCCCATATGCATTGTACCGCATACAAGGAAGGCCTGTGTTAGAAATGGGGTCTTTGGTTGACAGTCAGATTACCCCCTGTTCAAGCAAGGACCCTCACTCTAGTCAGGGTAAAAGAGAATCACCCTCAGCTAACCCCTGCTTACCCCCTTGGTAGCTTGGCAGAGCAGTAGGCTTAACTTCAGAGTGCTATGTGCAAAGTATTTGTACCAACACACACAGTAACTTAATGAAAACACTACAAAATGACACGACACCAGTTTAGAAAAATAGGAAATATTTATCTAAACAAAACAAGACCAAAACAATAAAACTCCGACATACACAAGTCAAGTTATGAATTTTTAAAGATTAAACTAAAAAATAGTGCTTAGAAACACAAAATGCTTTGATTAGGTGTTAACGTGGCATCGTGACGGAGTCATTCCCAACAAGCCGACACCAGTGGTGCCAGAAACGGAGTCGCATAGACCCCCAAGTACAGTACCTTTGGTGAAGAGTGAAAACAAGTCGATGCACGAAGTCGGGGATCGCGGCGTCTGTGCGAAATGTTGAATCTGCGCACTTCGAGCGGCGTCGGTCACGATGTGGTGCGAGAACTTCCACGGAGTCGCGGACTTCAATGGGGCTGCAGCGGCGTTGGGCCTGTGAAGGTCGTCGCGTTCCAGTGAAGATCACGGAGTCGGGTGCAGGTGACGTCAACGGATTCAGCAGAGGCGGCGGTCCGAAGTCGTCAGTCCACCAGCTTTCCTTTCAAGGGCCCAGGGACTGGATAGGGCAACACTTGTCAGAGCAGGAGTCTCTCCAGAGACTCCAGGTGCTGACAGAGAGAAGTCTTTGCTGTCACTGGGACTTCAAACAACAGGAGGTAAGCTCTAAATCAAGCCCTTGGAGATTTCTTCACAAGATGGAAGGCACACAAAGTCCAGTCTTTGCCCTCTTACTCTGGCAGAAGCAGCAACTGCAGGAGAGCTCCACAAAGCACAGTCACAGGCAGGGCAGCACTTCTCCTCAGTTCTTCAGCTCTTCTCCATGTAGAGGTTCCTCTTGCTGTCCAGAAGTGATCTAAAGTCTGTGGTTTTGGGTGCCCTTCTTATACCCAATTTCTCCTTTGAAGTAGGCCTGCTTCAAAATAAAGTCTGTCTTGAATGTGAAATCCTGCCTTTCCCAGGCCAGGCCCCAGACACTCACCAGGGGGTCGGAGACGGCATTGTATGAGGACACTTGCCAAGTCGAATTTACAGTTAAAACTGCACACACAGACACTGCAGTGGCAGGTCTGAGACATGATTACAGAGCTACGTATGTGAGTGGCACAACCAGTGCTGCAGGCCCACTAGTAGCATTTGATTTACATGCCCTGGCACCTCTAGTGCACTTTACTAGGGACTTACTAGTAAATCAAATATGCTAATCATGGATAAACCCAATCACATATAATTTACACAGAGAGCATATGCACTTTAGCACTGGTTAGCAGTGGTAAAGTGCTCAGAGTTCAAAAGCCAACAGCAACAGGTCAGCAAAAATTAGGAGGTAGGAGGCAAAAAGATTGGGGATGACCCTGCATAAGCAAAAAAGTCCAACAGGCTGACATTTTTTATAATGTCTAGCTTTCACAACAATCTGCTATGATGTGCTTAATTATATCTTCTCTGCTATAAAATTAAGGAAGGGATATGCTTAATAAATCTTTAGTTTAAAATGTGTACAATAGGATTGGTGCTATCCTCGATGATTTATACATTTTGGGGGTTATTCTAACTTTGGAGGAGGTGTTAATCCGTCCCAAAAGTGACGGAAAAGTGACGGATTTACCACCAGCCGTATTACGAGTCCATTATATCCTATGGAACTCGTAATACGGCTGGTGGTATATCCGTCACTTTACCGTCACTTTTGGGACGGATTAACACTCCTCCAAAGTTAGAATAACCCCCTTTATCTCTTATATCTGTATAAAATGAATTATTGTTTATGCTTATGCATTTTATAGCTGTATTTTATTCTGTGCTTTTATGGTCATGCTTTAGATCAAATAAGGATTAATGACTGACTGAACAGACACTATTAAACACAATGAAAATCTCAACCTCCAGAAAATAACCGAACTGGACACCCACATTTATTTCCAGTTGGGGCCGCATTGAAACTCTGAATATTATGATAACGCTAATTAACTACCTAATCAGTATGCTTCCTCTGGCAATTTCGGATGACTTCCACAGTAAAATAGATAAACTGATCACAAACTTAATTTGGCACCGCAAGAGAGCCAAGAAGAGCACTGAAAAAGCTCTCTCTTCCAACTTCCTTAGGAGGTGTTAACCTTGTTAATTTTATAGAGTATAAAACAGCCTTCTTAGCCAAACAGGGCCCACATTGGTTCTCCACACCTGATAAATATAAACCCATTTGGCTGGAAGTTAAGGAAGCTATTCTGAACAACTTAGACCCTGTAACACTGCTTACCACCTATTACAAACATCTCACCACTTCCAAATATCCATTCAAGAATACCAGAAATGCCCTATTAACAATTGACAAGAAACTACCTATACAACCTAGCATCCCGGTGGCACAACCCAAAAATCACATACGAAGGTCAGACCCTCTAGTGGGACTCTTGGGTATCCAAAGGCATATATTTCCCAAAACAGCTGGACTCCGTAGCTCTGTAACTTCTCTTCTAACCTTCTCAAATCTACAAACACAATACAGACTGGAAGACCAATAGTTCTATAACTTTCTCAAACACAAGACACCCAGTACCAAGTCTAAATCTCACCATAGAGAACCATCCCTTCCCTATTTATTAGTAATCTCAACAACCTAGGCCACCATGTTTCTAAATTCTACCAAATTACTACCACCTAAAACATCAAGTGTAAACAAGAAAGTAATGGATAACTGGTACACTCACTCTTCTTACCCACCGACTGAATCCAAATGTAACGCCACATGGAACTCAGTCACCTCACATAAAATTTCACCAGTAGTTTCCCAAGGAAATACTAGCTAATCCACAAAACCTACTTGACTCCTTTGCATGTACACACTTTGAATATCCTAGATAACCCCACGTGCTGGAATTGTAAGAAGGAAATCTAAAGCCTAGCCCACCTAATTTTTCACTGCAAATCAGTGGATACTTTTTGGGAAAGAGTCTTCTCTTACATCTCCAAACGTTTTAACATATGCCCCAAAAAGTAATTTTAATTTCATATCCAGGGCTTCCTTGACCCTAATATTATAAACCCTGCTGATCGCCTCCTACTCGATCTTTTGTTGTTGGCTGCAGTTAAATGATTACTTCTAACTGAAAAGGCGCCCACAAAGCTTCGTTTACTTCCTGGATAAATTGGGTTTCGCACACTAGAAGTGCTGATAACGTTGCTCTACAACATTACCCCAGGAAAACACAACACAAAACTATATGGAAATCCTTAGATGAATACTTTGCTGCCACTAAACCTCCATGAGATTAAGGACTTATATCCTAGACCCTCCTCTAGATGACTCTAAGTCCACATCATAGTGCTGGTCTTATAAGGCTTGAGCGTGGAAACTGCCTGCCCTGTATTCATATTTCTCAAAATTCTCCCTTATGCTTCTCCTTTTCTAACTTGTATTTCGGAGTACCCATTTTAATGATACGTTTATATGAATGTTATGTATGGAATTACCTTTATACCTGATTTTATTAATGGATATCCCCACCCAATACAGTTACCTATGAACAGATAAAATGGACACTCGATTTTAGCTGTAATTTTCCCACCACTGTATCAACCATTCCTTGTTTACTCCCTTTTCCCTTTGTCTTAGTGTTACCCTTATTTAGTAAAGATTCTTTTGAAATCAAAAAACATTAGTAAATAATGGATTTTAACACTGAGGTAGTTCCTTAAATAAATATGAAGGAATTCTATCTGGACATGGAGCTTCATCTGTTGGACAGCTTTCAATGGCCAAAATAACGTCTTTACTTTGATTGAATTACTCAGGACAATGGCAGCCTCGAGGTCATAATGGATATTTTCCTCCTCCGCAACTGACTGGATAAGGGCACTAGGATCACAATCTTTGAGAAATGTGCTACCCACGCATCCATCAAGGGATGACTGCATCTACGTGCGGACTGTCATAGCTTAAGAAACAAGCATTTGTAATACAATGGCTCTCGCTTTTGCTTGAGCTAAAGCAATTAGCATTGTATACTCCTAACCGAATGTTTCTTGCCACGTAAATTGAAAATGAAAATAAAACAGTTTCACATAACTTTCTGGACTTTTCTTGCCATATAAACTGAAAAGTAAAAGTTTCACATTAGCGAGCTGACGGCCACCATCAGTGGCAAAGGGAAATAAAAGTTCACTCGTAGTGAAACCTATCTGCAAAAATGCAGTTATCCATGTAACCAGCAAAAGTGCTATTATTCATGTAACCGGCAAAAGTGCAATTATCCATGTAACAGGGTCGTGTCATTCAAAGCGCTCGACTTCTGCCCAGCGTGATCGCGCTGCAAAAAAAGTGAAAAAGCAGTCCAGAAACCGGACGGAATACATGGAGTCTCCTATGTTTTAAATTCTTAGTAGCTGCGCTCGAGGAGTGCTAAACACCAGAAAAGGCATGACTTATGCATGCCTTTGACTAATGAAAGCAAGCAGATTTTCAAAGGCAAGCCCACGAACCAATGAAAGAGACTGATGTGACATGGACGTGGTTTGAAGCCCGAAGAGAGATTACAACACGGGACGGAGCGCTTTGCGCACAACCCTAAGAAAGGACAATTTACAACTTTTCAAAAGACACTGTGATCCTTCGGGTTACTTGCGACCTTGCGGTCTTCCCGCACCTTAGTCCTAATGTCAGGCTATATAGCCACAATAGCTGTTTTATAAGTTTTCTTTACCCTAACTATTTCAGGATTGTTCTGGTGTTGTTTTCCAAGTGCCATTTTAAGATTTTTGCAAGCTTTAGAGCTGCCTTGATTAAACCAGCTTGGGCTTCTTCGGTCTACAGGTTTGTTCTTAGTTCATTTTGCCTCAATATGCAAACTCAGGGACGTGTATGCCTGGGTGATG
This sequence comes from Pleurodeles waltl, assembly GCF_031143425.1. Lineage (NCBI taxonomy): Eukaryota > Metazoa > Chordata > Amphibia > Caudata > Salamandridae > Pleurodeles > Pleurodeles waltl. The sequence continues at coordinate 752,673,129 of NC_090444.1, read as the reverse complement.
TTGCTGGAAGGGCCCTCATTATGTAAGGCGGTGGAAATTAATGCCTGGTTATCTGCCACTAACCCTTTATAAATAGGTCCTTATCAACCTGGTTCAATTTAATGTGCAAGGCCCATTTCCTTGTATACACAAGATTATTATGTGTGAGCTTAGCTCTTTATTCACATGGTCCATTAGCAATCACAAGGTAAGCAGATTATGATTGCTTATGCAACTTGTGACTTCCTCAGATTTGTTGAAAACAGGTACTAGGGGCCAGATGTAGGAAGGCTTTTGCGCCTCGCAAAATGGCGAAAAACGCTGTTTACGAGGCCCAAAAGCCCTTACGCGTTGCAGAATCACATTTTGCGAGTCGGTACTGACTCGCAAAATGTGATTCCGACACGCAAATAGGAAGGGGTGTTCCCTTCCTATTTGCGACCGCATCGCGATGTAGAGCTGATTTGTGACCGCGAAAGCGGTCACAAATCAACTCGCAGTTACCATCCACTTGAAGTGGATGGTAACTCATTCGCAAACGGGAAGGGGTCCCCATGGGACCCCTTCCCCTTTGTGAATGCAAAAAAAAATATTTTTTCATAGCAGGCAGTGGTCCTATGGACCACTGCCTACTCTGAAAAAAAACGAAACAAAAAGGTTACGGTATTTTTTCTATTTGCAGCTCGTTTTCCTTTAAGGAAAACGGGCTGCAAAGAGAAAAAAAAAACTGCTTTATTTAAAAGCAGTCACGGACATGGTGGTCTACTGTCTCCAGCAGGCCACCATCCCCGTGAGTGCCTAGACTCGCTATGGGGTCGCAAACTGCGACCCACCTCATAAATATTTATGAGGTGGGTCTTTGCGACTCCATAGCGAGTCGCAGAAGGTGTCTGAGACACCTTTCTGCATTTCCTTTTGCGAGTTGCAAATTGCGAGTCGATGGGACTCACAATTTACAACTCGCAAATGGAAACCTACCTACATCTGGCCCTAGGTCCATAGAAAATAACATACGGTCAACTGTAGAACAATAACCTGTGCCAACAATTGTTGTAGCTAGATCATTGTCAAGGAGAATAAGGTCCTGAGCAAAAACCTGACAATTAGAAGAGACTATTCTATTCAGGGCATCTCCCAAAATGTGTTAATGGCACATCTGAATCATCCCAGAGCCCACAGGTCACCATTATTTTGGGGTTGCATTTGCGGATATTAAAACCCCCTACCCATCCAATCAACAGTCCCCTATTTTGCCTGCTCTACACTACAGTATATATAAATTATCTTTTAGTTCATCCACACCCTTTGTCATGGAGGAATCAAAAATCTTGTGATCAAAAAGATTAAAAAACAGATTGAACGATTTCTGATGTTTACAGAGTGACATTTGGTTATACCGTGTACAATACATTTCCCGAATAGTTAAACTAGCAACATTTACAGAAACAAAAATTGTTAAGCCATCCCTTGCCCTTCCTGAAGCTGATGGAATAGCAGGGGAGCTAATGGTGGAGTACCCATTAATAAATAATTGATCTTATGCCCATGTCTCCTGACAGCAGATAATATCATGCTACTCCAATTTGGTGCAGCCAATTAAGATTGTGCAATTTGGGCAGCAGGCCAGCCATATTCCAAGTGATTACATGCAGACTAATAGATAAAACAGGATCAGAGCCACTTATAAGTGAATCAACTATGTGGGGAAGACTGGCCTCTACATCAGACCTGGCAGCCCCAAAGAGGCATAATGTTCAGTCAAGCTGTTCTCGAGATGATAATGTCTCATACTTGTTAGAAATCGGCATATTATATAGAAGAGGTACATTTGTACCACAGTGTCCCACAATTCCAACAAGCGAAATTATCTTAACCAATTTCTCCATGGGCTGTAAAAGAAATCCTAGGAGCTGAGCTTTGATATTTCCTTGCCCTGCAATCAACAGATGTAAACAATGTAGCATGGCTTCGAACAGTGACCCCCCCTGGCCCCTCCCCCAAGCGCCTTGAGACCCTCACGGGTGAGCGGCGCACTCTATAAATGTTTTTGATTTGATTTGATTTGATGGCTTGCTTAAAATCAATCCTTTTAAAGTTGATTACAATACAGTCACCTGGTGAAGATTTCATGAATGGCCTCTACTAACAGAAATAATCTCCTTGAGCAAATTACATTTCAGTCTTTAGTGCTTCCTGAGCCAGTGGATCACCTTATTCAGTAGCAAGGCATGAGTTTCAGAGAGCGGAATTTCTAACTGGGTAACATTTTCCAGAATAATGGTATAAGGGGTGTACTCTGGTGGAGTGTAGGGATACATGTCAATGTCCTCAGTTGAATTTTTATAATGGATGCTTGAAGAATTTATTCACATCCCCTGGTTTCTGTGGACTTCCTGACTGTTCCCCTTTCCTTCTTCATTTCCTGTGGCCCTGCAGAAGGGATGGGATATTTGAGCCTAGGCATGTCGGAGAATGTATGCTTGTCTCTCTGTGCTTGCAAATAGTTACTGTTAGGATGGATCGAATATTTGAGTTGCAAAGATCTACCAATGGATTTGTGCTGATTAACAACAGTCAGATTCTGACTATGTTAAACTCCCTTGACTGTATTACCATTAAAAGAACAAAGATTAGCTAGTTTCTCATTCAGTTCATTAAGGTTTATTGAAACCAAGTAGAAAAAATTGCTGAGCTCACTAACCTAGCTATCTATTCGATCTTATATGCCAAAGCATTTGCTGCTGATCTCTTTTAATTCATTTTCTAAGTGAGTAAAATCTAAAACAGGATTCCTTCCCACCTTGCAAGTTTGTCTCTTTGCTCGAACATTTGATTTAGGGTGTATAGTGGAGATACTGCATGATGGTGAATCTTTAGCCCCACTCATGTTTACTGTCTTTTTCCTAGCTTCTTTTGGTAGGAGGATGTCTAGTGATATAGAAGGCTCAAACACTGTTAAAGATAATAGCTCATAAGTGACACATGGATTCTGCTGTAGTCAGGCATTAGTAGTTGTCACATCCAAACTTAAACCTCTTGATGACATAAGAGTCTGGTATAATAAAGATTCTGCAATGAAGCTGTAGGGGCCTCTTTGGTACTAATGATTGTTGCTCCAGAGTCCTTTAGCGTAGCATCCAGCGTGGCTCCGACATGACCTATTTCTGTTGAAAGGTAATTAATAATAGACTTAGAAGCTGCCTTCCCCTTCTTAGTGCAATCCGTAACTTGACTGCCTTTCCGCTTTTACATTTTCAAATAAAATCAAAATCCACTTGCATACAGGTAGAAGGACAGGTAGGGGAACAATTACAACGGGGCAGTACGAAGTTCCTAATGAAGGCCGAGTGACCCAAAGGGGCAGTCAAAGAACAGCCGAAACATGTTGACGTATTACAGAAACCCGGATGGACAGGTAATTATACCCTGAAATCACCACCAGTGGTGAATTTTTAATGCTGCCCAGGCTGCACTGCAATAAAATTTAGATAGTGACCGTTATGAGACAGTTTTATGATTCTGTTGTTCGTCCTTGGTCCCTGTTTTTCATGTTGTTTGTATGTTGTGTGCCTTTATGTTTTCGCGCCCTTTCTGCTCCACTCCGACTTGGAATTATGAAGGAGTGTGTTAGCAGTAGCCCGATGATGAAGCATGCCACAATTTGTGGGTGAGGGCAATTTTTTCATACTGGTGATTACTCTCTCTGGGGCATTTACACTGTTAATTTCCTGTCCTGTAGTGTTAGTAACAGTCCAACCCGAACAGGTTCAGCCAGTCATACAGTCTATGTCATGAGTCAACAGTAGTAATAGTCATTAAATACCAATAGCTACCAGTGTTATGTCAGTGCAGGCATTACACCAGTGCAAAGCTCCATTGCTGCATGAGTGTCTACAATTTGGCAAGAGTTACTGCCAATACGCAAACATTATGTAAGAGTTGACATTATGTAGCCTTGGTATCAGATTGCATAGTGGTGCTATTAGCTTCATTTCAGTTGTTATTTATACTCACAGATTAAGTGTTTCAAAAATGTGAATTTTAAAGTGTTAAAAATAAAACACAGCATGTCAGGAAGACCTGCAGTTTAAATGTCTTCAATGCAAAAATTTAAGCAGCGCAGCAAATAATCAAAACACAATTGTTATTTCCACTGACCAGAGTTGTCCTTGGAAAAGGTCAGTTGGGGACCTAATTCTAAAATACATGACATTTAATACAGTTAATATTTGTTTCTCTCAATACAAATCTGTGGATGTGACAGAAATAGTTTTTTTGTTAGCAAAAAACTTTTCTAGTGATCAGGTGGCAGCATCTTCTGCTGTCGGAAGCCTGTGAACTCCTTGAAGAGAAAATGTAGCTCTTGAATACAATGCTGAGTTCACTTATATCCTTAACTCCAGCTACTAGTTGCCAATGCTGAAACCGAGGTTACGCTTTGCAGAATGTGTAAATGTTAAACCCTACATAAAATGACTTCTGGGACTACTATGGCCATGAAACCTGGCAAGCAGAACTGAGGCCGGAGGATACTTCAGCTCAACAAGACATAACATCCATATTTGGTTATAAAATATATCCGCACACACTGTTATGTTGATGTATATATGCAATGAAACAATAACCAATAACGTTGAAGTGCATAAGAATAAATGATTATGTTTTCAGAAAGGGGAAACAGAATGGACAGTTTAGTTTCCAACTGCAATGCCATCCTTGCTAGAAATATTTTGACATTAGAGTTTTAAATATCTCAATATTTATGATGCTGTGGAAGTCTCCCTTTTCAAATCCGAACTGCACAATTTATAACTGCACAATACTCTGCTGGGCTAATCGTAAATGTTAAAAACACCTCAAGAAAACCCATTCTCTGTGTGTTGATGGCATTAGCTGTGAGACCTCCAATGCTGCTGTAGCCAGACCTAAAACAGCTTTCAGAGATTAGGAGTGATAAACACCTATAAGGCTCAGATTTAAGAGGGCCTAGCGCCTCCTTGTGCCACAGTATCATCATTTTTTATGATGCTAATGTAAGCCAACTAGGCCAAATTCGCTGTGCCATATTTACAAAGTGGCACACTGCATGCCATTTTTATAGACTATTTTTGAACGCCTGTGCAGAGGAGGCGTTAAACGGGTGCATACTATTGTTTTCAATGGGCCACTATGTACTCTGCAGGATTAGCACCAAAATGTTGTCGCTAATCCTGCACAGTACATTAACAGCATCAAAAAGTTTGACGCTATTAGCCCTACCCTGCGCAATGGTTCGCCTTATATTAAATAGGATGAACATATGGTGGCCGTAGGGTGCAAAAAAAGTGGCGCTGCATTGGAAGCAGCACCACTTTTCTTAAATTCAGGTCTAAGTATGTTATTCGAGTGTTCCTTGTGTGAGGCTACAACCATGTCGCAGCTTATTTAAAAGAAAATGTGTGCTTCTAGAAGTAAAATGAGCTATAGTTGCTAAGCAAACCATTTTGACAGAAACAAGCATTTCAAAATGAACCTTCAGCAAGTTTGCAGCTCTTGATTTTTTTTTTTTTTCCTAGGATGTGTCCTGCTGATTGTTTAAAAGAGGAACCATTCTTCATAAAATGTATGGATGAATTTAGATGGATGAGGGAATTATGTCTCTAGAAAAAAAAAAGTTGAATAGGGGATTTCACAGTCCTTTATGCCTGAAATCTGCAGATCTCGCTATCTTTTAGAAGCAAACAGAGCAAAGATCGATTAAACAAAAGTTTTACTTGGCTAACACTGTTAACGACTTGGGAACCGAGTGCCAGCCAGGGGAAATCACAAGTGACCTTTGCTCATTCAAACAAAGCCGTTAAACCCTACTGTACCTGAATGGAAAGAGAACTGCTTTCAGATGTGTGCTGCTTCAGAGAAGAGCTAGACATTTGTGTTCTAGCATTTGTACTGTTTAAGGCACACACATACAGAGACTGGACGGATTTGAGTTCAGCTGTGAGCCCAAGTTCAATGACCATGAAATGGTGCAAGCCGGTGCTAAACTTTTTGTTTTGGTGCAAAACTGTGTTAGTGCAGTTTTGCACCAAAAGTATAAATCTGGGCCTTAGGGTCTATTGGGTTATCAAATTTGGGTTGCCTACCAGAAAAAAAGTGGTGTAAGTAATGTCTAACTTTATTTTGGCGTGGATCTGTGGTCAAATGTACCTTGTAATCAGAAGTGGGTGAGTCAAGAAATTAGTAGAGAAAGCCAAGCCAAGTGTCGGATCCGGCTTTAAAAGTTCATGCACAAGCCTCTTGTCCTAAAAATGTTTGACATGTAAATCATGCAGCAAACATTATTTAAAATATAATATATCTTCAAAATTCAAGATAGAGTATTTGTTTAACACACTGAAGCAATTCACCTTAGTGTTAGAAAAGGGGTTTCTGGTTGGCCAGGGTATGCAAATAAGCCAAGCATAACCCACACCTCCAGTCAGAGCAATGCAGATACCCACCAAAGATAATCTGTGCTCACCTTCTGGTAGCTTGGCACAAAGCAGACAGGCTTATCATCAGTGTCATTGTGGAAAGTGTTTGCACAACACACTCACACAGCAACACAATGAATACACCACAAACGAGTCTCCAAACAGGATTATATAATAATATAAATATATATTTATATAAATATATATATTAAATTGTGCATAAAATCAGAGCGAAACACCATGAATCATAAGTACTGTGCACACTATGTAGCTGCTGAGCTTGTACATGTTATACTGAACAAGGTAACTATGGAAACAACATATAGTGTGACCTTAGTGCATGTAATGCCAGTTGGTTAGAGAAAAGCTCATGAATCACCAGTTCTCACCATAACCACACCATTTTGCTATGATGATGCAGGCCACAGCATACATGCACTCCTACCAAACTTTATATGGTAATGTGGTAGCGCACGTAAGAACCTCACAAGACACATATATATATATATTTGTATTAAAGGCAGGTAAAAGCCCCTTCTTGTATATTAGGGGTTCTATGGGAATACCTTTGGTCCACTTACAATGATTTTTGGGGGTCGTTAACCTGCCGCTCTCGGGTGGTCATACTAGACCGATAGGCATAGTAAGCTCCTCTCTGGGGCCTTCACAGAGGTTCCCTCCACCGTATAAGTAATGTCCTTCACTCATAATGAATCAGAGGCGCCCCAGTACCACTTGGACCACAACTTCTGTTGTGTATCTATTTTAGTATGATCAGGTACAGGAGTTTAGCTTGGCCTCGGCTTGCAGCCCTGTGCCCTTTTCACCTAGAAAGCATGCTCTCTTTGATTATTCATCTTTTATCCATTTGAACAGTAGTTGCAGTTCCTGCATTTTACAAGAAATGTTTTTATGTTATAATCAGTTGCAATTTTGTGAAAGCATCATTTTCAGTAATGTATGCATTGAATTGTCATCATGTCCCTCTGATTCACAGAATATGTACGTCAGGTATTATTGTTATGGTATTAGCGATCCAAGTTTGCGCTCACAATCTAACGCTTAGGTACATACCCACACCAGGATGTCTGCACAAACAATAACATAGGCCTTATATAAACACTCTGTGAGACCAAGGTCATTAGAGAGGGTTCCATCCAGGAGATTCCATCTACACTGCACGACATTTTGCAACAAACCTTAGCCTTTGGGTCTACATCACCTGATTTGTGGACTGAAGGCTGACCTTGTTCCAAGGTAACAGGGACTGGGGACTTCTCCTGGACATGGCTTGGGCAGATTAGGTTTATCATACCTGCTCTCTTTAGGGTAGACAATTCATTTTAGGGAGGAGTTTGTGTGTTCATGTTAATTGCAAAATGTTAGAATTGTTCAAATTCACATCACCTATTTTCACAATCCTGATTTTGTCTCTTGTCATTATTCTAATCATTGCAGCTCATGTGTTTTACAGTAGATTGCAGACTTTTCCATAAATATATTGAAAACTTTTCTGCATCTTCTTTCTTGCCTGTGTGTATAAGAGACTCATTTCTAACAAGAGAAAAGGATAGGACTTCTGGCACCGCAAATCCCATAGAGGATATCAGAGTCCATGCAGTAGGCTGCCAGAAATTACCTTTACTGTTCATGTTTTGGTGAGGTGCTGCTAGAGAGCCAGGAGGGTTGGGCCGACAATTGCCAACTCTTGTAGGAGTGACTCAGTCGCCTACAATTAGAGGGGCTGCTGCCCTTAATCCAGCAGTCTTGTGGAGATACAAAGGTCCTTATGACACTTCCAAAATAACCTGGGCTGCTTCTGAGTAGGCATGGAACAGCTTCCCTGCTCACATGGGTCCTGCTCCCAGAAAGGTAGCCCACAGAGGATTGCTGGGGGAGCTGACTGCAAAGGTGTTGGTGAACCTCACAAGCATGCCAGCGACACCTGAAGTTCCCTGCACAATGCACTGATGTGGGTGACTACACTCAGCCAAAGGATTTGGCTCCAGCAGGCAGCGCTGATGTCATAGTGGCAACTTGGTTCCCTTAGAAATGTGTCCCCTTTGCAAAAGTGGCTCGGCACATCTGGCAGAGTTAACTGGCAGGGGGACACGCTGGTTTTGGGTGCTACGCAACACACGCTGGGCACTTGTGTTGAAGTAGAACAAGTCAGGCCAGGATAGAGGCAGATCCTTGCAAGGCACTTGTCCTGGCAATATAAATGACCCTCAGTCCTCCTCCCTTACTCCTCAGGGTCACAGTAGATCAGCTACACGCTGACAGTGTGAAAGCATTGTGGGTGAACTCAGCAGCTGCAGAGTCACATACCTGGGCAGGTGAGGGGGATTTTTTATGGCCCTGAGATCCCAGAGAACAGAGGGTAAGCAACAAGCCCTTGGAGTGCACTGGTAGGGGACAGAAGCAGGTAGGCAGGCAGCAGGCCAGCACATAAGGCAAGTTGCAAAGTGGCAGTCTCTCGTTCAGTCCAGCAGCCAGTAGGCTGCAGGCCTGCACAACAAAGCAAATAATCCAAATTGTGCTCCTTCCTGGAAGCACAGCAGCCCCCCTGGCAATGTGCAAAGTGTAGAGCCAGCAGCATTTGGTTACAAGTCCCATACAGTGTCTAAAGATAGGGGGGTCACAGCCCCAGTACTTACAGTCAAAAATGCCTTTGATGTAGGGAGTGCACAACAATCCATTGCAGCCCAAACCTGGCTCCAGACAACATGTAGGGGGTAAATCAGACCTTTGTGTGATGGCAGGCCACAACCTATGGACATGTAAGTGTGAACCACCTCTCCATCTCCCAGCCCAGGAAGGCTATCAGTATGCAGATGTATCCTATGTCACACCCAGCCCTTCCTGTGTTGTGGCTGTCCAGAGAGAAGTGTAGCTGTCACCCAGGCCAGACATGGATTGTAGACAGACTGCAAAACACACAGAGTTATAAGCACAGAGAAATGCCTACTTTCGAAAAATAGCATTTCTAAAATAATGATGTAAATGCCATCCAGACCAGTAAGTAGGATTTATCAATACCATTCTAAACCTACCAAACATGACAGAGCTACTAATTTCTGAGCAAGAGTTACCACTTAAAATGGTACAAGGGAATTCCAAATGCTAACCTTTAAGAGGAGTAGGCCTCACAGTAGTGAAAAGCAAAATAGGCTTTTTGTCACAAATAAAACATGCAAAATATAAAAGTACATGGTCTACCCTTTACTTACACAGCACCCTGCCAATAGGGCTACCTAGGGTCTACTTTAGGGGTGACCTATGTGTAATAAAAGGGGAGTTTAGGCCTTCGCAAGTAGTTTTAAATGCCAAATCAAAGTGGCACTTAACTGTGCACATAGGAACTGCAGTGGCAGGGCTGAGACAGGGTTGAATGGCTACTGCTGTAGGGGGCACAATCAGTGCTGTAGATAGGCCCACTAGTAGCATTTAACTACATACCTTGGGTATATGGTATGCCACTTTACAAGGGAATTACAAGTAAATCAAATATGTCAAACACACTACCTTGTTTAGAGGAGAGAGAAAATGTTCTTTAGCACTGATTAAAAGGGAGAAAGTGCCCAGAGTCCTAAAGCCACCAAAAAGAAGGTCAGAAAAATAGGAGGAGGAGGACAAAAGGTTTGGTTGTAACCCTGTAAAAAAGCCTGTCTCCAACACTTAGGGGCAGATTTATGAAAAGTGGCGCTGCACCTAGTTCAGTGCCACTTTTCTTGCCCCCCTTAGCGCCCACCTAATGCCACCATGTGTGCTCTGTAATTTAAAATACAGAGCACCATGGCAGTAGTTGGGGGTACTAGTGTTGTAATTTTTTACACTAGTCTGGCGCTTTGCAGGACTAGCATAAAAAATGTTGATGCTAATTCTGCAAAGCACTTGGAGGCACATTGATCACAATGGGAGCCTCCATTTAACGCCTGCTGCTAGCAAGCGTTAAAGATGCCAATAAAAATGATGCAAAGAAATCTCTTCGATTTTTTGCACCATATTTCAGCCCCCCCAGCACCAGAATGCCCCCCTTGCATAAATTATGTCTGGCGCAGGCATAAAGTGGTGCAAGGCATTACAAAGTGGCGCAATGCAAGCATCGCACCACTTTGTAATATGACGCAGTGTTTTTGGCATTCCAATGCCTTATTAGCGTAAAAAAAATGATTCTAATGTGGCATGAGAATGGCGTTACGCCCTTTTAAATCTGGGCCTCAAATATGTCAGATCACGTGAAAAGTATTTATAAAAGTGGGACTTTCCTGCTCTGATAACAATTCTGTAAGTGAACGAAGAGGCAAGTCAGTTGTCATGTATACACTACATGTGACCTTGATTCTTATTATAGATGGAGCAAATATATATGCCATTAAATCAAACAGGACAGGTGTTTTTGTACAGCACATGTTCCGAACTCAGGAATTTGACTGTACTCTCATATGTGTTTATGAACAAAAAGGATGGTTGGTGAAATAAAATATTTGCATAGGATCACAAACTTTGGTCAAGCAGTGAAGCTAGGATTGAGCCCAGAGTTTTCAGTTTCACACTGTGAACTTCAGTGACTAGATTTGTATCTTTTTCAACCATCAAAGGTTAATTCTTTATTCTTCGTGGACAAGATTGGAGTTTTGGCGACAGGCCAAATCCACATTTGACTTTGGACAGTTTTACATAATGAGATCCTTGGCCAAGCTCATAAGAATGCTTTACAACAGATATAGTATGTGACATGCTCTTTCTTTTGGGCCCGGAGATATTTGTTGAGAGTCACTTGATGCTAAACCAGGACACGACTCGAAGCATACTCCTAATGATATATGGACAGCAGCTAGAGCCACCAGGCCACATCACTTTTAATGAAAATTACATTTGATTTGGGTTTGAGGTTCTCAGATGATCTCAGATGATCTCAAACAGAGCCAGAGCCAAGCATTTTAGGGGCTCACCCACCTGTAATGTGGTAAGGCTAAATTATAAGACAAAAACGGCAAACTACTGAGGGCCATATTTATACTTTTTGACGCAAAACTGCGCTAACGCAGTTTTGCGTCAAAATAATTAGCGCCGTCTAACGCCATTTTGAAGCGCCGTGCGGGCGTCAAATTTATACTTTGACGTACGGCGGCGCAACCAACAAGTGGGAGTCATTATTTCGTGACGCACACAGCGGCGTTCCGTCGTAAAGGAAACCAATGTAAAGGCGACGCACATCACTGTGGGTCGATTTACGACAGCGCAATCCGGAAATCGCTGGTTTTTTTCACGCTATTGCGTTAAATCTTTGCGCGAAAACTGCCCTTCAGCAGAGGAGAGCCAAAATGGATCCCAGAGGCCAGTACAGACCCCAGGAGGATGACAGCAGACCAGGAACCAGCCAGGAGGATCCATACAGGAACCAGGAAATGTTCAGAAAAAAAAGAAAGTGTCGCTTCAGTGAAGAGGAGAAGGAAATCCTGGTGAAAGAGGTGACGGAACACCAGCACCAACTTTTCATCTCGTCTAAATTGCCACTCAGTAGGAGAGAGGCCATATGGAAACAAATAGTGGACAAGATCAACAGTGTGGCTGAAGAACGCCGCACAGTCACTGAGTGTAAGAAATGCTGGCATGACTGCAAACGTAGGACAAAAGAGAAAATGGCCAGGAACAGGAAGGCAGCAATGCAGACTGGAGGGGGGAGTCCAGCACAACAGGAGGCCCTGGACCACATGGAGGAGATGGTCGCAGCCGTCATCCCGGAGGAGATCGTCACAGGGATTCAAGGACAGGACAGCGCAGACTACCACGACACAACGCACATGCAGGGTAAGTCGCATGGGGAATTAAATTGCAATAATGTAGACTGTAACAGGGGGGGAAATACCTACTACACAATGCATGTAAGTCTGCACATATATGAACTGGCATGGGTAAAGGGGCACAGCAGGGGGGCATGCCCAGCACAGACTGAAGCTGGGGCACGACAAAATACAGCAACAACAACAGTCCCATGGGGACATCCTGTAATGACAACAATAGAGCCAAGGGAAAGCAGCGACAGGTGGGAAGGCAACTACCTCAAACTCACATCCAGGCACTTGTTTTGTAAAATCTATCTCACATCAACTAGGTCCCTATCAGTAATCCAGTAGCCAAAACAACAACTGCAATGTAACTGCCACAACAGCTTACAATAACACCTCTCATCTCTGTGCAGCTACAGTACCAAATGGCAGGAACCTCCCCAGGGAATATACATACCCAAATTAGGGGGAGAGGATGACATCCGCAACAATTCATAGAAATAAGACAAAGGCACCAGTACACTCAAATGCCGAATGTCCATACCTGACACATACATAAGCCAAAGTAAACAGCAATTGGAGCCACACAGCACTAACGACACACACATGCTGCATACATCAGGGTCCCTCACGTGCCTGGCTAACAAGGCTACATCACTAATGTCATACTGCTCAGACAACACTTGAGGAGGGGACACAGGCAACTGGTCACTGAAACACACCTGCAAAGTCTGACAACCAAATAGGACCTACATACGATAAACAGGCCAATCCAATTAAACACACGACCCAACATCATCTTCAAACATCAACAATGTTTACATCCATACCACATCCTAACATTAACATGCATAGGTAATGCCACGTAACATGTACAGTTCATGCAATGTGAATAAAAAGTGTATGGGGCAGGTCCTGAGAGGCAAGTGTGCTGGCAGGGCAGTCACAACACCCACAGTCAGTCAAAGTGTATTGTGGCAAGTGTAACGTATACATTGCGCATTAGCCTCAGGCTGTATGCCTTTGTGCACCTTACCTTGAACGTACTTTTACTCATTTGCTCACATCTAAGAGCCTCAGAGCACTTTGCACTAAATGCTTCTCATTGGCCTTCCTATCAGTTAATATAGCAAATAGCCAGTCCTAGGGTGTTGTAAATTAGTCAAATCACACTGTTTTGCCTACTTCTGCACTGGAGTTTGCCAGAACATATTCACTCTGTGCCCCAGTCAAGGATACAGTCTGGTACATTGCTGATAGATGTGGTAGGGGTTAAGATTACATATGACTTATAAAATCACTTCCTTGTCCCAAGACACGCAAGAGGGAGTTTCCAAACAGAGAAACACAACTAGATGCTGCCTGCCTTGCTGCTGATGCACAACCAGATCACAGGCCATTCCTCTGATATGAGGGATGATGTCTCCCCAGTTATTCCAACAGGCAAGCTCAAAACGTAACATGCTGTGCTATACATAGAACAAGCAGAGGGAGAGTAGAAACTGTTAGGCACCATGATAGCTGTGTACTAATGTATTACTCTCCTGCGGACCATTTCAATTCTAACAGTGTGTATTGTTTGGGTTATTGTGGCTCACATCTAAATATCAACAAGTCAGTTGTACAATGAAACCTCATATTAAACAAATACTATCTTTGTCATTTGTGTATGGGAACATACCGGAAAAGAGACAATTGTGTAGGATCTGAGTGACCACGACTTCCCTGAAAAGTTTCAAAGATGTCATGGCTCGGATGTCTAAACATTCCTTTGCTGTGGGAGACCAGAGGCACTGCTAGTTAGTCTGAGCAAAAAGAAATATCAGGATGACTGAGTTATTTACAAGTGGGTCAGACTTAGTCCCCCACACCATTAGCTATCCTGCTGCCTAGAAAGCCAGTAATCACATGTAGGATAATGCGAGCCCACCCAACAAAATGTCCCTCCATACCAATAGTAAAACACCGAGGGAGGAGTAGGACAAAAACACGCCTATTCCTAAATAATTACAAAGCAACACCTAGAGGCGATCAGGCAGACATGTCTGATAGCTCCATATCATACATGTGACACACAGGTGGGCCATAGGCCTACAACAATGCCCTATGACGGACAGTAGATACCAAGACAAACACAGAGCACAAAGTTAAGGCATCCAAAGGCTTGTATCTTAGTGCAAAATTGTCACAACACAGACACACTAATTGTACCCTGTTTCATTGCAGAGGAACACGGATCTCCTGCCGATATGCCTGTCCCTGAGTTCCCTGAAGACATGGACGACGAGCCCATAAACATCCCACAGGAGACCATTCAAATGGTCCTTGAAAGCCTCCAAACCCCACCTTCAGTCACAAGGAGGAGCACAGAAGAAGCAGCCACCACAGGAGAACCACCCGCCACCCCAATTGTAAGACCTGCCAGCTCCAACACAGCTGAGGACTCTGACGACACTGGCACCAGCTTCGAAAGAACCGTCGTTGGGGTACAGCGGGAGCTGGCCAAGGAGGTGCGGGTGGGGATGCAAACTATGGCAGCCAGCCTTGAGGGGGTGCGTTCGTGCATGATGTCTACTGCTGATCAGGCAGCTGCTATGCAAGCCCGAACATCGCTCTTGCAGGAACTTTTAAAAACACAGAAGGAAATCTGCACAGCTGTCATCCAGTTGACACAACAACTACAACTGCAAGCCAGTCAACGTGTGCACGAATGCAACATAGAACCCCTCAGGGCCGACCTGGCTGCCTACCATCGTGATGTGGCAGCCATTCTGAAAAATCAGCAGGCCCTCCTTGCTGCTGTACTGCCCTTCATAACTCCACAGGGAGCAGCCCCCGGGATGTCTGCCTCCATGTCTTCTAACACTGAGGTGTGTGTTGCCCCTTCACAACCAACAACAACAAGGACACACCAGGCAACACACACATCAGAAGAAGAAGACATGGAACAGATAACATTCACACTGAAGAGTACCCGGAAGCCCTAGTCCCTGCACCATGGCCTACTCTGACCAAGGTCCTACGTTTTGTCAAAGGCCAGTCTCACTACAACTACACTCAATGACTGTTTGGCAATCCACTGTATGACTTGTCCCCATTGCCAGTGAATGTCTCTCTCCTACTATTTGCCAATTCCTGTCCCTCTGCACTGTCTGTGACATCACCCCAGCATGTCATGAGCATCATCCACACCCCTTCTGTAGGATCACCATGTAAGAATGCACCAGAACGGACTCAGCAAATATGGTGAATGGACAATTTGCACTACAACACCTATAAATAAATAGCACTTGCACACCTATTGTGTCTCTGTGTCATTTCACACTTCAACTGTGCAGTACCTAACTCCAAAGTGGCTGTGTGGCAACCATGTTGATTCTCTATACTACTGTCCTGATTTCATGTATACTGAAACATCTGTGCAGTGGCCAGGATTGCATCATAGCCTTACCATACTGAGTAAAATCACTGATGAAGGAACTAAGCACACACAATCATGCTGTGTTGGACAGAATGATGCACCATCTTTCGCTATTCCAGAGAACAAATGGTGGCTGAAAAATGTAGGCACCATGCAATACTTAAATAAGAATGAATGCCGCATAATGTAAGGAATCATGAACAAATTACACTGCATCAATCACCCTTACGGAGTATGCTTCCATGAAGGAAAGTCATGCTGAATCAGTACACACATGATGTAGGTCAGCAATGAAAGCAACAATACAAGAGTGTGAACAACTCCTCATCTACAAAGATCTCCCTGAACTTCACACTGCTGTCCGACCTATCAATTTACCCACATTAACAAGTCTGGAAGCACTCTTTGTGAAGTAGGATACATACCAAAACAAAACCTTGGTGATCAATGCACACTACCAATGGTGGGTCGCCCAAATGGTGGATACTTAACAAGTTAGCACACGGGTAGCTGGGATGTTCAACCTCCATTTCCTGGGGATGGTGAGCATAGGACACAAATGTCATACTAAAACATTCTGCTACACTGATGTCAAGGCCATGATAAAGTAGCACCTAGCGCATCATGTAAAGGGTTAACTATATATTTATTTCAATCGAGTAATACAAGAGGCAACTAAGGGAAAGGTAAACCTACGCTAATCTAACCTGACTACTAATAACACACAACTGTCCCTAACTAACCTAAGCTAAATTTACTCTACACATGTAACGAAACGATCTAAACATCAACCCCCCACCCACCATTATGAGACAGGACACATGCAGGACAACACTAACTAACCTACACACATACTATACTATCCTAAACAAACATATTTATTTGGAATTTTCTGTTTTATTTTTATTTTTATTTAAAAAAAATAAATATTTAAAACATGAATCCCAACATTGACCCCCACCCACCCACCCACACAAAAAAATAAGATAGAAAGAATAAGGACCCCCCACCCTCTTCCCTAACACTAACTAAGCTAATTACCTATACTTATCCTAATACTAATCCCCAAAACCCAACTAACAGTCGAAAATAGGAAAGAGGTGAGAGGGGAGGGGTAAAAGTTCAAGAGGGCAAACGTGCTACAGGTTTGCCCTCCGTAGTGTGCGCCTGATGGAGCGGACCCTCTTTTTGATGTAACTCATGTCCTCACTCAGTTTGTCCACCTTTTTGACTAACTTGTCCAATTTTCTGGTCAATGCCAGGAAGGCAGCTGGGTCCACAGGAGGGTCTGTGCTGGTTTGCGTGCCGGCGGAGGTAGATGTTGTGGCAGGAGTTGTTTGGCCACGGGACAGTCCTGCTACCACCACACGGCTGGGTCCAGGTCTGGAGGAAGATGCAGGGTCCATTGCTGCAGACTTTGCTGGGTCCACTTGGGCAGACCTGGTGGATGTGCTGTTGGTGGTTGTTGATGGCAATGTCGGGGGAGCCTGTGGTGTGGCCCACCACACCCCGGAGGCCCGATCAGATTGGTACTTGCGGCCCATCCTCCGATACCCACACTGCACCTGCAGGATGTGCCTGTACCTCATGGCACGGTGCTCAAAATGGTTGCGATCTGCGGCACTCATGTTTGCAGCTGTGAAGAGAAAAGGCAAATATTTACCTTTGGATTTGCATTGGGTGGAATAGCACAATGGGTTATTTGTACATTACTAGAAATGTATTCGTTGCAGCAATTGTCACAACATAGTTCACGGAAGGGCTCAGGAAGTACATGTGAAGCATGCGTACATAAGGGCATATCACACCTAGCATATCCATGTCTCTACATGATGGATGTCATCACCCTAAACTACTCATCCAAATCATACCTAAGGCATTTGACATCATGGCAGCACCTCTTCCGCATACTGACTTCACTACATATGTCACTCTATGTGATAACAATCACACTCCTCACTCAATGCCATTTGGAATTAGTTGTGTGCTAAGATTGAACCCATGGGCCATAACCAAATGTCTACACTAGGGGCCAGATGTAGGAAGTTGGAAAATGCGACTATTAATTTGCAATGCAGAACGGTGTCTGACACCGTCTGCGAGTCGCTATGGGGTCGCTAAGACCCACCTCATTAACATCAATGATGTGGGTCCCAAGTTGCGCCACCTTAGCGACTATGGCCACTCACGGGGATGGAGGCCTGCTGGGAACAGCAGACCTCCATGGCCGTGACTGCTTTTAAATAAAGCAGGATATTTTTCCCCAAGTGTAGGCCGTTTACCTGAAAGGAAAATGAGCTGCACTTAGAAATAAATTACAACAACTTCAATCTTGGATAATTTCACGTCAGTTTGTGGTCCCTTGGACCACTGGCTGTTTTGTACAGGATTATTTAGGTCCACTCACAAAGGTGAAGGGTTACAATGGGGACCCCTTCCAGTTAGCAAGTGGGTTACCATCCACTTCAAGTGGATGATAACTGCCACTCACTTTGCAACCACGTACTCGGTTGCAAATGGAATTGCATACCACTGTGAGTTGCAAATAGGTCTGGAAAAGCCCTTCATATTTTGGATTTGGAAAAGCATTTTGCAAATATGTTCATAATCACCAAATACATTTCGGAATAGGAAACAGACGTTTGCAACTCACAAACAGAAATTTATTACATTTGCAACTTGTAAACAGTTTGTAACATCTGGCCCTAGGTACTAACTCAAGTCACAAAAGGTGTCAAGTACGTGTAACATACTGGTTGCTACAGTCCTAGGTACCCTGTTTCACATTAACATCCCAGTCTTTGAGGGTGGTGTGGGAAGAACAACCAACAATCCCATGTTCAATGCACACCCAGGAGTGTATAGAAAGTTCAACAAGTATGTTCCTTCACACACAACACCTATGAATGGCTAGCAACACGTTGGAGTCAGCCAAACATTGTCACATCCAAGGTCCACACATGTCAAAATGATATGACTTAGGCCAACGTGACATACTATCAGTGAGGCATGTTTTTCAACACACACAGAGGAGGTAGAACACCCATTCTCATGATTCGACAGAACACCTAGGCCATTGCACTCAAGTCACACACACTTCTAGTTCACCTTGTGGAAGTACATGCCCCCGGAAGATCCAACCTACAGTGTACACAGTCCATCCTCAACTAGGAAGAAGCACTTGTCATCAAAGCCATGTGCCTAAGCTATATGGGAGACTGTCAGTCTGATATGCAGATTCAGTTCATGCCAAGTCCCCGACCAAGTCTTACATTGACCAGTGTATTCCAAATGAGTCATCCCATTCCCCATTGCGGCCCAACTGGAATGACCTACAGCCCCTCAATCTGAGAGATGGCTAGGTATTGCATTACAGAAACATAAGTCCTATTTGATATCACACTAAAACAACAATGCCAATGAACGGCCAGCGCATCAAATCATGAATACTCTTGAACACACAGTAGTCCATCATGCTTCATTACCAAACAATGAAAATAGCACTCAGGCGACACTCACTGTAGGTATCGGGGTCCTCAAAATGTGCCACCTCTCCCACAGTGTACGGGGCTGGTCCACCTGTAAAGCATGAAAGGAAGAATATACTCAGACTGGGTGAACTGACAAATAATTTCAGTTACAATGACACAGTGTGAATATGACATGGTAATGATACACTTTCCCACATGCTCATACTGCATGGATGAATTTGTATTCAACATTAACATTGGATGAGTCTCCTGCTACAGTTGCACACCCTTCTACACACATGCAGTGGCCAGGACAGTCAGGTGTCGTCCAAGTTAACCCTCCATTAGTATGCCCCAACAATAATGTTATCCATACATCTCAGCATGTGCATCCCAGAGAGACATCCCAAAACTGGTTCAATGAGGACTGCATGACCACTCACAATGAAACAGGCTAAGTGGACATGTTCAACACACAGCAACCACACACACATGTGACATATCTGTGGACAACATATGTAACTTCATGTGACGTGAAGGCACCACACATGTATAGCATCATCATGGGTTTCAAATTTTCTGTCTAGCTATGGCGTCTACATATGTAGGTATGTTGTTTCTACATGACTTACTCACTGGCCATTATGACCTGTAGAGTACAAATAGAGCCGTTAACGTGTTGCTTGTCTGACACAAATGCAACACTACATTACATACAGCTACAGGCATCTGGTATGTGTAGAAAAAATGAGCCATCTGACTGCTAGCATTGGTCTTCATACACATTGTGCAACAAATACACATTAGGGCACATATGTATACCTTTGTAGCGCAGCATCTGCAACATGTTGTCACGCAGAGAGGGGGCAAACTTGCAAAATACAGATATATGTTGTAAGTTGCTGCTGTTTTTGCGTGAAAATGTGGTTAAAAAATGGGGATATATGTGTATAAACATGGGCCTAGGTTTCCCTAGCATTACACACAGTCAGCTACTTATCTAGCAGATTGGGTAACAATCATCACATGTTCCCACACAGATTTCTATTATTCCCATGTAATTGATTTGTACTCACCAACATGGCCACCAATCCTGATTCCCAGGTGGTCCAGCAGGTCCTGTTCCCTGGTTATCAGATCTGCCCAGCGGTGCTTCAATTGATGGACATAGCGCATGCTCCCATAGACCCGGACCAGGTGATGGCGCACCTTCTCCCACCGGATTTTCCTTGCCTCCGTGTGATACCCCTGTATCATACGGCCCCCAGCCTCCAGCATCAGTGGGAGGAAATGGCAAACTAGCCATATGAATCCCCCCAATTCATCCTCACCCAACCTGGACAGGCGAGGCCTACCTGACACATTGACAGCAAGAGTAATTTACAAATGAAATAAGAAGGTAAAAGTGGGAAATGGGGAAAGGTAGAGGTGTGAAGGAAAATGAAAAAGGAGAAGAATAGCCCAACTAACCCCAAAAACTATGCTACCCACAACAGACTCCCACAGACAATACAAACAAAAACAGGAATAGACAAAACTAGACTAAACAGACTGAGACAATGTTATGCAACAAGAATAGATTCACAAAAAGACAAAATACAAGGTACACAGGACACAAAAGCAGTAAAACACAGGACAACACCTTTCACACAACCACACAGTCTAGATAAATCTGAGACTGCAAAGTGAAAGTGAAAGTTAACTCCCAGTACAGATTTTGTAAACAGGATATCCTATTACATCACTTCCTTGAGAAAATGGCCGCCGTTTTTATTTTCCCGGTATGCGTCATATTTTCACGCATACACAATTGTGCGTCATTTTTTTTAGCGCATAACATTGCACATGATGCCGAGTCAAAAAATATGATATGAATATTAATAATTTTTTAATGTACATGAGATGACCAACATATTGTCCATGTTGCGTCAATTTTACCACGCATACATCATGGGCGTCATTTTTTTCCACGTACAGTAGTGCACATGATGCTGAGTCAAAAAATATGATATGAATATTAATAATTTTTTAATGTACATGAGATGACCAACATATTGTCCATGTTGCGTCAATTTTACCACGCATACATCATGGGCGTCATTTTTTTCCACGTACAGTAGTGCACATGATGCTGAGTCAAAAAATATGATATGAATATTTTTACTTTTTTAATGTACATGAGATGACCAACATATTGTCCATGTTGCGTCAATTTTACCACGCATACATCATGGGCGTCATATTTTTTCCATGTACAAGAGTGCACATGATGCTGAGTCAAAAAAATATATGATGTAAATTATACTTTCATGGCTAAATATGTGAAACTTTTGGATACAGTTATATTTGACTCTGCATTCTGTGCACTCATGTACGTGAACAAATTATGACGCCCATGCTGTATGCGTAGAATTTTGACCAATTTTTTTTATTATGTCTTCATGTTTTTAACTTGGGGAAGGTGATTTGTCATGGTCAAACGGTGCTATGTGATACACATTTGTGGTTGGATATGACACATGTCCGTTGTTGTATGTATAGAAGGCAGTCACACTGTAATGTTTAGGATACAGTAAATAATGTATTGACCATATTTGTCAACATATTTTGGGTAATTGCTGATGGCTATTTTGAAATGATGGATGGGATACCATGATGTATTCCTTTTCCAAAATGTGTCCACAATTATGATGGTGATGCTTTTATCTGTAGTCCTAACAGGGAGTGCAATAGTCACTTACAGTTTTTATGGGGCTAACCATGGCCCATTATGATTTTGTGTTTCTGATTTGTGTTGGACTTTTGACATGTAGCCCACACATGTGCCTTATGCATGTGTTTAGTTCACAAGTACAAGATTCTTGTATGTTTGGGGGGCGGTAGAGGTGGACTTAGGCCCCCAGCACCCTAGGATTTGACCATCCAGAATAGCTACTGTATCCATGTGTTTTTTTTATTATCTTATGGCAAACCTGCAGCAGCAGGCTAATGTAAGGCCATATGGTATGAATGACTGTTGACCATTCATTCATCTCATTAGCCCATTTGCCGTTTGCAGTAATGATGATTTGGAGCAAACTTGCATACCATTTTCCAATGACTATGTTTGCAAGACTCTCAGCGTTCCTGATGTGCTGATGAAAATTATTTAGTTGTTGTCTGTGTCCCTTTCTGCATTAACTGGTTTAGTGGCATGTTACATTCTTCCTGCTAGGTTCAAACTGGGACACAACTGTGATGGTCTACTTTCAGATATTAGGTTGATTGTATGACATATGTGTACATGTGTGTTGGAATGTGGATCCACTATCACCTGTCTGGTTGTATGTTGTCACTGTGACTTCATGGTCTCCTCCTGAGTTAGTGGCAGCTAATGTTGTTCCAATTGTGTATTGCTCATATCACACACTTGAGAGAAGCCATTGATGACATGGTCACGTACACATGCATGGTCCCACCCTGTCTCTGAACACGTGTGATGTGACTTTCAAATGATCTAAATTTTTGGGCTGGGTGAGAGACTGTCTCAGGTGTTTGGATCCGGCATGTGTAATTGCCACATTTGGACTCCTGTTGGCCTGTGTGTATGTTAATGTATCATGTCACATCCTACCCTCTGTGCATACATTTGTGATGTTAATTTTGGTTGTCATGATTGTTATAGCATTATTGCTCAATGAGACGACATTCTTCTTCAGCAATATCAAACTAAAGATGGTCAGAAATGCATAGGCCAAAGCATGATGTGGTGTTTGTTAGCTGTGTTTATTTACAAGTGTGGAATACAAGTTATTATGATACATGAAGAAAAAAAATTATTGACAAGCTGTTGGCGCCTACGCACTCCTGCTGCCGTGTTAGGTTGTTCCCCCTCCTGTTGCAGGCCAGCATCCTCCTCTTCGTCATCCTGAGGCATGTCTGGGTCCAGTTCAAGGAGGGGAATATTCCTTTTTACACATATATTGTGCAATATGGCACAAGTGAGTATGATCTTACAGACCATCTCTGGGGAATAGAGTAGGCTACCGCCAGTGATGTCAAGGCAGCGGAACCTTGACTTTAGGATCCCAAAGGTCCGCTCCACAATGCTGCGTGTCCTCTTGTGGGCGTCATTGTATGCCCGCTCAGCAGCAGTATTTGGGTTCCCAAATGGTGTCATTATCCAAGGCTGGATGCCATACCCCTGATCAGCTGAAAGAGAAACACAGAATGGGATCAATTAGATGTAGGAGGCACTGTTGTACAGATCTTTGATGGCAGTAGTTGTCTTGTGTTGTCTGTGACTCTTTTGTGTACTAATGTGACGACCTATGGTTGTTGGTGAAAACTTTTGCATTGAGTTTTTTTCCTTGGCTGAGCAAGTGTTTGTTGGCTAACTGTTTGTCAGCAGTATGTATTGGTTTTTCCAGTACAGTGTGCCCTCCCTAGCATTGTGACTTGTGATACAGGTGTCCGTGTGTCCTCACTGGGGGTGTGATGATAGTTCCATGCAGAGCTGAAACATGAAAGTGTATTTGAAACGTTCATATGAACATACCCAGGCCATCCCATACCTTTAAACTTATGCATTGTATTAGTGTACAGGTTATTTCTGAGACTTCCAATTTGCAAGGTGACATTTGGGCAACCACAGTCATTAATGTCTTCACATTAAGCTGTAGAGTAAATTCCAATGTGTGACAGGTTCAATGGTGACTTCTGAAACATGGCTAGTGATGCGAGTACCTCAGTGTGTTCCTGGCTAGGTGTTGCTATTGTGGTGTATGTGTTGTTTGTCCTAGAGGGTTTCTGTGCAGTGTGTATATGAGTTTGGTTTTTGTCCTTACCAACAAGTAGTCCATTGCCATATCGTCCATCCTGGAAGTGTTGGTTGATGGTGCTGTGACGGAAGATGAATGCGTCATATACACTCCCAGGATATTTAGCCACAATGTTGCTGATCAGTCCTTGGTGATCGACTATGGCCTGCACGTTGATTGAATGTGTGTGCTTCCTGTTGCGGTAGAGGTGTTCTGTTGCAGCAGGTGGCACAAGGCGTACGTGTGTGCAGTCGATTGCACCAAGGACGTGCGGGAAGCCACTGATGGCGTAGAACCCCTGTTTAGTTTCCTGCTGCTTCTGCAGTGTGTTTGGGAAGCAGATGTGGCGGGGTGTCAGGCGAATGATGGCATCCAGTACTTTAGGCAGGAATGCGGAGAATGATGGTTGTGATATTCCACCAACCAGGGCACCAGTTGTCTGAAACGAGCCACTTGCCAGCAGGTGAAGTACGGCAAGCAGCTTTGTTTCTGTTGGGATAGTGCGGGGAGTCACTAAAGTGGGGGCAATTGCTGTTCAATATTTCGCAGCAGCTGCTGAATGGCCTGCCAGTTCAACCGGTACCTCTGGATGATGTCCCGTTCCCTGAGGCCATGCAGGGTTGTTCTTGGGCGGAATATCCTCTCCTGCCTTCTGCGCTGTCTTTGGGGTCCCTGCTGTTGTTGTTGTAGCTGCTGTTGTTGCTGCAGGGCTCTGCGTCTACGTGCACGCTGAAGAAAAAGCACCTCCATGTCTCCCTGTTGCTGCTCTGCTGCTCTGCTGCTCTGTTGTTTGTTCTGTGTGTTCTGATTAAGTACAGGTGTGTTTGCCCCATTTTAACGCCTGCCCTGACCCAGGCGTTAAAATTTCACGTTATTCGTGCTTTGCGTCATTTTTTTGCGCCGCCTACGGCCCAGGAGTCATTTTTGCCCGGAAGCATAAATACGACGCACCGCTGTGTGCGTCGTTTTTTGGACGGGAACGCCTACCCTGCATGTCATTAACGCAGGGCGGGGTGCCGCTTCCAGAAACTGACGCACATAGCGCCATCTACCTTTTGCGCCGGCTCGGGCTTCAGGGTTTAAATATGGGGCAACGTTTGCGCTGAATGTGCGTCAAAATTTTTGACGCACATTCGGCGCAAACCGAGTATAAATATGCCCCTTAGTACATGAAAACAAATTATATGGTGTGTTTTGCAGCACTGTTATCTGGACGTACTGTCATTTTAACACACCTTTGTACAAACAAAATCACAGTATAATAGAAAATACTTTCATTCAGCACATCCTATTCAAATGTTATTCCACAATAATTACTATTTTGGTCTTGCCAGAAAGCACAGGAACATGTTTAATGAACACTGTCTTTTCTACTTCCTAGAACAAAGTAGTTTGTACTCAACGTATGTGTAGGGCAATGCCTCTTATTGCACGGGTTCCCTCATTTTTATTTTTGACTGCTACTGCTGCTTTTTTGACTCTGTGCACTGGGACCCTTCTAACCAATCCCCAAATATATGTGCCCTGACCCATAAGACATGTTAAAATTGACTATATCCTAATTGACATACTCAGCTTACCTATTACTCAGTAACATATGGTAGAACGTGTACCCATGGACTGTAAGTTAAATGTCACTAATGGACTGCACCGCATATTGTGTCACCATTAAAGTGACCATGCAAAACATGACTGCAGGCCTGCCAGCAGTCACCTGACTGTATAGGTTTAAACTGCAAATTCTATTTGTCAAAATAATCCCATTTGACAGGCCTGTACCCTCTTTTCAAATATTAGAAATCACCCCTAAGTAGGCCTTAAATGCCAATGAGGCAGGGTGCACAATATTTAAAAGCAGGACATGTAAAGATTTGGGGCCGGATGTATCAAACTTTTTTGCATTCGCAAACGGTGCGAATCTCAAAAATCGTCAGTTTGCGAATGCAAAAATGGCAAATACGATGTGTGAAAGACATTCGCAGTGCAAAAATAAGGAATCGCTAAGATAACATTTTCTTGCGACATGATTTTGCGTGTCGCAACCTGCATGTCGCAAATAGCGACATGATTTCGCGAATCGCAATCTGCGTTACGCAAATTGCAAAGTAGAATTGCAAATTGCAGACAGCGATCTGCAAAATCATGACTCTATTTGCAAGACGCAGATTGCAACACACAAATTCCGTTTCGCAATGCGATGCATAAAAAATTCACAAATAGCGAACATTCGCAGAATGGCCTTTTGCACATGCAATTTACCACAAATTGAAATCAGGTGGTAACCAGGTGCAACCTATATAAAGAGGCCCAGAATGACTCAGCCTCTTTTCCACAATGGCTGCACTCTACGTCATGGCGAGGAGAATGAGGATCCTGGCAGGTTTGAGGAGAGGGAGGAGGAGACAGGAGCGCATTTTTAGAGTGCGCATAACCCTTTTTGACCAGACAGAGGAGGGAATTTATGAGAAGTACAGGTTAAGCTCAGCCATGATACTTGACCTGATAGCTTATCTACAACCCCTACAGCAGCGCACCACACACAGGACCAATAGTATACCCACCCATGTAAAGGTATTGTGCTCCCTGCACCTATTAGCATCAAGGAGCTATCAAGGAGTCATAGCAGCAGCAGGAGGGGTCTCACAGAGTGCCCTCCCACAATTTTTCAATGCATTTCTCAACGCCATGCAGAGCACAATTCAACAGCACAAAGGATTCCCCAACACCCCACAGGAATTACTTCAGACAAAATATGATTTCTTCCAGATTGCACAATTCCCACATGTCATAGGTGCCATCGATGGGACACATGTAGCAATCTGTCCACCATCAGCCACAGAGTATGTTTATCGGAACCGTAAGATCCATCATTCCATGAACATACAAGTAATTAGCAATGCCTCCAACATCATAACCGATCTCGTGGTCAGATACCGAGGTAGCACACATGACTCCTACATCTTTCGCCACAGCGGAATTCACACAAGACTACTAGCTGGGGAGTTTGGCGAAGGATATCTACTGGGTAATGTAATAGTTGACAATGTTGCATTGATGTAAATGTGACGTCAGATATCATAAGTACTCATTTTACTCTCTTTTCATTCCAGGAGTCAGTGCCTATGCAGTGCAGACCTATATACTGATGCCCTACCTGAGTCCTGCAACGCCAGCGGAGAGGAGGTACAATGCTTCACACAGGGCAATCCGCAGTGTGGTGGACAGGACCTTCGGACTGCTGAAGAGCCGCTTCAGGTGCATCCATAAGAGTGGACGTGCACTACAGTACAGTCCAGAGAGGACCTGCAAAATTGTGGTTACATGTGCTATGTTGCACACCATTGCAACAACAAGGGGCATACCTGTGGAACCCACGGAGCCGGACTCAGATGAGGATGGTGATCCCTTAACACCCCTTTACCCAGTAGACAGGAGCAGTGTAGCAGAGGGCAGGCAAAGATGTGCTGACATCACGCAAAACCATTTCTGATGTAAGTAATGACAACAGCACTTAGGGGGTCATTACAACATTGGCAGTAAAAGCCGCTTACCGCTGTGCAGAAGACCGCCTATACACCGCCGCGGCCGCGGAATACCGCCACAGCTATTATGACCCACATCTTGAAATCCGACAAAAGTCAGACACCCACACAAGTCCGCCACACCAAAGGTCAGTGATAAACTGGCGAAAAAAAAACCTCCACCGTCACGCCAACAGAAACACGCCCATGCTATCACGACCCACGAATCCACGCAGCATCTCCAAAACACTGCCACATTGGACATTTCAAAAGACACACACCTGATACACATATACACACCACTTCCACACACTCAATACTATATAAAACACACACCCACATCACCCACAAACCCCTACGACCAAAAATTATGACGAAGGCCAGAGAGACAGCACAGCATAGACAACCCCACCACACAGAGGCACACAACACCATCACCCACACTACTTCCACGCACAAAACACCAAACACCACTACATATCACCACACCCATCACCACATACACCACCCCACACATCACCTACACCACACCTTGGCACGGCAAAGACACCCCAGGTTCTCGGAGGAGGAGCTCAGGGTCATGGTGGAGGAAATCGTACGGGTAGAGCCACAGCTATTTGGAGCACACATCCATTGCAAGGAAGATGGAGCTATGGCGGAGAATAGTCGACAGGGTCAACGCAGTGGGACAGCACCCAAGAAATCGGGACGACATCAGGAAGAGGTGGAACGACCTATGGGGGAAGGTGCGTTCTGTGGTCTCCAGGCACAACATCGCGGTACAGCAGACTGGCGGCAGACCCCCACCTCCTCCCCCACAACTAACAACATGGGAGGAGCAGGTCTTGGCATTATGCATCCTGAGGGCCTCGGAGGAGTCGGTGGAGGAATGGACTCTGGTAAGTCAAATCTTAACTATCATATCCCCCCACCCTACCTGCATGCCATCACATACCCCCACCCTCACCCTCACCCCTATCACTCCAACTCCTCACATATGTACTAATAACACAAACCACCCATCCCAACACCAAGTCCTGCATGACACAACAAAGCATGGACACCCATCACTAAAGCATGCCCACTGCACATACCCATAACACCCCCCCAACCATCATCACACAAGCCCCCACACAGGAATGCTAGCACTGGGGTACACGCGCACCCACCCATTGCACACCATGACACACACAGATGCAATAATCATGCCTTTCCACCCCTGCAGGACCACTACCCAACGTCACGAGACAGGAGGGTCCAGACATCTCTACCCCACCCACAGAAGAGGCCAACAATGATGACAGCAGCTCTGTCCAACTGGATCCAGATGACCAGCCCGGACCCTCGTGGGCCTCGGGACAGTCTGTTCCCCACACCCAGTCACAGGCCACCACAGACCTTCCACCCTCTGGTAACACCAGCGCAGAACCCACCCAGCGGGCCCATACCTCCGTCCCCAGGACACGTCAATCAGCTGTGTGTGCACTACTACAGGAAACCCAAGATAACCCACCACCCCAACAACAACAGGGACCTGGGGGCAGTGGCAGTGGGCACACGGTCCAGGGGACGGAGGCACAGGAACACAGGGGAACTGGGAGGGCTGCTGTGCGATAGGGGGCGGACAGGCCAAGGGAACCCACTCTCCACGAGGCCCGCTCCTCCATCATGGGAGCATACCACCACTCCCAGGAAACAATGGCAACGGTCCTGGCCAAGTTTCAGGAGACCCAGCGCCTGCAGGAGGAACAGTATTTGGGCTTCAGGGAGGAACTCAGATCCATCAACTCCACCCTGGGCACCATCGTAGGGGTGCTGAAGGAGATACTGACCACCAGGAGGGACACCGTGGCACTCCAAGGGGCCCCTGACAAAAGCATGGACGAAGAACTGCCCACCACCTCCGCCGGCGCTAGTGGACAGGAGGCACCGCCACAGGACCACCACACCAGCACCCCACCCACTGCAGACGGAGAACCACCCCGGAAGTGGTCCCTGAGATCCAGGAATAGGACAGAGAACGATGCCAAGACCCCCGCCAAGAAATTAGACCACCCTGATTGTCATCCCACTGTCCCACTTTGTAACCCTGTCCATAATGGAACTGCCCCAGCTCCACTTCCTATACCCATATGGGCAGTGCACCTGTGAGACTAATAGACTGGACTCAGCCAAGGACATTCCTCCACCATCACCCCTCACCATTTTACCACCCCCCTCCAATATTTAGCACTTCAATAAACACCCTTGAACCACAAAGCAATCTGGAGTCAGTCTGTGATTTTGAAAATGTGTATTACCAATGACGGTGACAAAATCCGTTCTCAAATGTAATGTCAACATACCTATGTCACACATCTCAAGTCCATGAGGAATCTAAGCAGATGACACACGTTGGTAACCACACCTGTGAAACCGTAAGGGAAATGTACAACTCAGTTACCATATACTGGTTGAAATCGACAGACAGGATAGAGGTAGAAGCGTGAAAGTACTTGTAGTAGGCAGGAATGTGTTCTCACCTGTGTGTCACTGGAAATATTGCTGGATAACTGAGTCCCTGTTGTCAATGTCTTCTTCCTCTGCTTCCTCCTCATCTCTGTCCACAGGCTCCACAGCTGCCACAACACCGCCATCTGGACCATCCTCCTGCAGAAAAGGCACCTGTCGTCGCAAAGCCAGATTGTGAAGCATACAGCAGGCCACGATGATCTGGCACACCTTACTTGGTGAGTAGAATAGGAAACCACCTGTCATATGGAGGCACCTGAACCTGGCCTTCAGGAGGCCGAAGGTCCTTTCTATCACTCTCCTAGTCCGCCCATTGTAGTGTTCATTTGCCCTGGTCCTGGGATTCCTCACTGGGGTCAGTAGCCATGACAGGTTGGGGTAACCAGAGTCCCCTAATAGCCACACCCGGAGCCTCTGGAGTTGACCCATCACATAAGGGAAACTGTTATTCCGCAGGATGTAGGCGTCATGCACAGAGCCAGGGAACATAGCATTTACCTGGGAGATGTACTGGTCTGGCAAACATACCATCTGTACATTCATGGAATGATAACTCTTCCGGTTCCTGTGCACCTGTTCACTCCTGTGAGGGGGGACCAGAGCTACATGGGTCCCATCAATGGCACTTATGATGTTAGGGATATGTCCCAGGGCATAGAAGTCACCTTTAACTGTAGCCAAATCCTCCCGTGAGGGAAAACGATGTAGCTCCGAATGTGTTTCAGCAGGGCAGACAACACTCTGGACAACACGTTGGAAAACATAGGCTGGGACATCCCTGATGCCATGGCCACTGTAGTTTGAAATGACCCACTTGCTAGGAAATGGTGCACTGATAGCACCTGCACTTGAGGGGGGATCCCTGTGGGATGGCGGATTGCTGACATCAGGTCAGGCTCCAACTGGGTACACAATTCCTGGATTGTGGCACGGTCAAACCTGTAGGTGATGATTAAATGTCGCTCCTCCATTGTCAACAGGTCCACCAGCGGTCGGTACACCGTAGGATTCCGCCATCTCCTCACATGTCCCAGCGGACAGTGCCTAGGAAGGACAAAAGCGACCACAGAGTCAACAAACTCAGAGGTATGTACCCACAGTCTACACAGAACACGAAACATATTCCAAAAAGTAGTGTGTATGTGTGTTGAGTCTAGGCCTAGGTATGTGTGACACAGTTGAAAATGAAGCCATGTGGGCCCCTGAAATGGCGGCTGCCTGACCTCTAAACTGGGACAATGGGATGTGAGGTGACTGCACTGGCGTTCTACACCGTCGCGGTAGGCGGTCGAAGACCGCAGCGCAATGATGCATTTGTTAACATTGGACCCTATGGGTCCCAGGAGCCAATGACGAAGTGCGCTGGCGGTGATGATACGCACCGCCGCGGATGTCACCGCTGCGGACGTGACTGCCATTTTCTATCTGTTCAATCACTCTATACCTGATCTTCGACAGGAGAGGACCTACACTGCAAGTGCTGCTGTGACCTCGGTCTGGAAGAGACAATGGCTTGTGCGTCTGGGGAAAGGGCCCCTGCCTTCACTGCACAGGAATTGGAGAAACTCGTGGACGGGGTCTTCCCCCAGTACACGCTACTCTACGGTCCTCCAGACCAACAGGTAAGTACACAGGGAGCTCGTTGTATGGGCTATGCCTGTGTGGAGGGGGCTGGTTGTAAGAAGGAAGGGGCCACAGTTCTGCGTGCATGAAGGACTATGAATGCATGTGCCACATGGCAAGGGTAGGGATGTAGGCCACTCACTTTGACGGTGCAGTTGGTAATGACTTCTCTTCTTCCCCTGTCCATGTCATGTAGGTCAGCGCCCACCAGAAGAAGGATATTTGGCGTGCCATCGCCAAGGACGTCCGGACCCTGGGGGTCCACCAGAGACGGAGCACCCACTGCCGTAAAAGATGGGAGGACATTCGCCGCTGGAGCAAGAAGTCTGCGGAGGCTCAGCTGGGGATGGCTTCCCAACGTGGGAGGGGTGCCCGTCACACCATAAACCCCCTGATGTTCCGGATCCTGGCGGTGGCCTACCCGGAGTTGGATGGGCGCTTGAGGGCATCACAGCAGACACAAGGGGGTGAGTCAAACATCATTCTGCTGACTTTGAGCGCAGTGAAGGTGTCTGGGTGGGGAGGAGGGCTGTGGGTTTCCCTAGGCCAGGGCGAGTTCCGTAGTCTAGGCCCCTCCGTAATGCAGGCCATGTGGCACTCCACCCCACCTCTGTAGAGTGCCAAATACAGGTATACATGCCCCTGTGTCATTTATGTGTGCAGGTGTCGACCATAGCCATGTAGGACCTATCCCAGGAATTGCATCTGTAGAGCCCAACAGCGCGGCATAGTGCAGGGGGCTGCTGTGTCTTTATTGTCCACCAACGGTAGCGGTAAGCCATGCACTCAACCTGTCTTTCTTCTGTCGCCCCCCCACTTTTTGTGGTCTCCCTGTTCTTGTGTGCATCAGCATCATCAGGCGGAGGAACAGTGGCACCGGAGCACGAGGGAGCTGCATCCCACATGGCCATGGAGGGCCACACCACAGACTCAGAATACACCAGTGGGATGGAGGGCGAGGGGAGCTTCACGGCGGTCACCGGATCTGCAACCAGAGACACGGACTCGTCCTCCGATGGGAGCTCCCTTGTGGTGGCGGCAAAATCTATGCCCCCCACTTCTACAGGTACAGCCGCCACCCCCCCTACCAGCACCGCCCTCCCAGCAGCCCCTCAGCCTTCGCCCCGTGCCCGCTCACCCAGGAGGGTGGGCATCACGTTCGCCCCAGGCACCTCAGCCCCTGCCCCTGTCACCTCTGCTGCCCTCAGTGAAGAGGCCATTGACCTCTTCAGGTCCCTCACTGTTGGGCAGTCTACCATTTTGAATGCCATCCAGGGTGTAGAAAGGGAATTGCAACACACAAATGCATTCCTGGAGGGCATTCATTCTGGTCAGGCTGCCCTTCATCAAACCCAGCAAACTCTGGCTTCAGCACTGATGGCAGCAATTGTCCCTGTCTCTAGCCTCCCCCCTCCAACCTCCTCCACCCAGACCCAATCCCCTGTACCCCTGTCTATCCCAAGCACACCATCAGATCAGCCTGCACACACCTCAACACACAAGGGAAGCTCAGGCAAACATAAGCACCACACATCCCACAGGCACTCACGCAAGCATCACACACACATGCAGACACAGCAACATCCACTGCCTCCACTGTGTCCCCCTCCTCGTCATCTCCCTCCCCCCTCCCAGTGTCGTCTACACTCTCACCTGCATGCACTACCACTACAGCCACTAGGTCCCGCACCAGCACACCCACCACCACACCCCGCTCACGTGCAGTCACCACCCCACTACCATTTACACGTCCCCTGTGTCCTCTCCCAGTGTGTCTGTGACACCCCCACCCAAAGTACACAAACGCAGGCACACACTCACCCAACATACATCCACCTCACGACAGCCTCCAGCGCATGCACCTGCACCCAAAGCCATAAAAGTTACACCTCCTACAACCACCTCCTCTTCCTCCACTCCCAGACCCTCTCCAGCTACCCGTCCCAGTGTACCGAAGAATCTTTTCCTGACCAAGCTTGGCCTCTTTCCCACCTCCCAACCCCCTCCAATTCATAGGTCCCGTACTAGCACCTCAGCCAAAAAATCTCCGGTACCAGTGGTGCCTGTTAGAGGTATGTGGAGTGCACCGGGCACCAGGGCAGCCAGTGTGACACGGAGCCACAGCACAGCCAGTCGCCCCCCTGTGAAGCACCAGAAGTTGGACAGTGCCCGGCGGGAGTGGGGGAACTCTCCAGCCAGCAAAGCAGCTCACAAGGGTCCCAGGGGGAGTGTCCACTCAGCTGTGACTCCTCCCAAGGTGGGGAAGGGGCAGAAGAAATCGCCAAAGTCTGGGAAGAGCAGCACGGCGGAGAAGACCGCCATCATCCCCGCTGCCCAGGAGGCCACCGCCAGCCCCATCGTCACTGGCCAGGAGGCCACCGCCAGAGTCAGTGCCCAGGAGGGCAGTCCCAACATCACTGGCCAGGAGGCCACCGCTAGAGTCAGTGCCCAGGAGGGCAGCCCCATCGTCACTCGCCAGGAGGCCACCGCCAGAGTCAGTGCCCAGGAGGGCAGCCCCATCATCACTGACCAGGAGGCCACCGCCAGAGTCAGTGCCCAGGAGGGCAGCCCCATCGTCAGTGGCCAGGAGGCCACCGCCAGCCACAGCCCAGCTGCCCAATGAAGGACCGCCAGCCCCAGCCCAGCTGGTCAATGAAGGACCGCCATGGCAAGCACCGCTGAACAGGTCAGACACTGCAAACTCAAGCACCACTGAACAGGGCAAAGACCGCTGAACATGGCAAAGACCGCCATGGCAAGCACCGCTGAACAGGTCAGACACTGCAAACTCAAGCACCGCTGAACAGGGCAAAGACCGCCATGGCAAGCACCGCTGAACAGGTCAGACACTGCAAACTCAAGCACCGCTTGCACCGCTGAACAGGGCAAAGACCGCTGAACAGGGCAAAGACCGCCATGGCAAGCACCGCTGAACAGGTCAGACACTGCAAACTCAAGCACCGCTGAACAGGGCAAAGACCGCCATGGCAAGCACCGCTGAACAGGTCAGACACTGCAAACTCAAGCACCGCTGAACAGGGCAAAGACCGCCATGGCAAGCACCGCTGAACAGCTCAGACACTGCAAACTTAAGCACCGCTGAGCAGGGCAAAGACCACTGAATAGGGCAAGGACCGCCAACTCAAGCACCGCTAGCCCATGAGCGGCAGGGCCAGTGACGGAACTGGGACCGTCACGAGGAGAGTGATGCACTCTGGGCACCAGTCCCCCTCCAGAACCAGTGGAGACATGCATCCACTACCTCTGTCCTTAACAGGATGAAGCACTCTGGGTACCAGTCCCCCTCCAGAACCAGTGGAGACTGTCATCCACTACCTCTGTCCTTAACAGGATGAAGCACTCTGGGCACCAGTCCCCCTCCAGAACCACTGGAGACATGCATCCACTACCTCTGTCCTTAACAGGATGAAGCACTCTGGGCACCAGCCCCCCTCCAGAACCAGTGGAGACTGTCATCCACTACCTCTGTCCTTAACAGGATGAAGCACTCTGGGCACCAGTCCCCCTCCAGAACCAGAGGAGACTGTCATCCACTTGAGAGACTGTGGCTTTGCACTCCCCAGGATTGAACAGTGGGAAAACCACCCACTGTAGAGACATGAGAGACTGTGGCTTTGCACTCCCCAGGATGGTCCAGTGGGCAAACCACCCACTGTAGAGACTTGAGAGACTGTGGCTTTGCACTCCCCAGGATGGTCCAGTGGGCAACCCACCCACTGTAGAGACTTGAGAGACTGTGGCTTTGCACTCCCCAGGATGGTACAGTGGGCAAACCACCCACTGTAGAGACTTGAGAGACTGTGGCTTTGCACTCCCCAGGATACATCAATGGGCATGGAGCCCCGTCGTGGATCTGGCGTGGTGCACTCATCCGGCTGAGGTGCCCCCCCTTCCCTTCCCCCTGAGGTGCCTGTTGTATTTCTATCTGACGCCCCGGCAGTGTTCTCTCCGTTTTTATCAGATATCTGATGTGGGCCTCGCCCATGCATTTTGGGCCCAGTGGTCCACGGACAATGAATGGTGCATTACCTGCACTACTAATCGTGATGTATATTTTGTTGAATGTGTATATATATCTGTATATGTTTGCTTCCTGTATTTTGATATATTACAATGGTTGAACTCATTTCCTTTTGTCTTTGCATTCTTCCGGGGGGGTTGGGGGTTGTTACTGTAATGTTTGGATATGCATTGGTGTGTGTGTTGTAGTGGGTGAGGGTCAGGTGGGGGTTGGGATGTTGGGTGTGTGTGTCCCTTTGTTTTTGCCTCCCCCCTCCCCTATGTCGTAGGTGCAGTACTCACCGTTGTCTTCGGCGCCGGCGTTGATGATGGTCGTACAGGAGCAGGAAGACTAGTGCAGGAAGTATTTGGAGTTCTGGGTCCATGGTGTCCTCCTTCCTCATGGAGTGTGTAGAGGTGAGCGTTTTCCCTTTGAAATGGCTGTTTCCGCCGTGTTTTTATCCACCCCGGAAAAGGTGGCGGATTGGTAGGTTGTGATACTGTGGGCGGTACTTTGTCTCCCGCCTGTCTGTTGGCGGTGACCGCCGCGCTGTTTGTCTGTACCGCCGTGAAGGTCAGATTGTGAAAGTGGCTGTCTTTGTTGGCGGTTTCTGCCACGGTCATAATTCCTATTTTTTTACCGCCGGCCTGTTTGCGGTCTTACCGCCGCTTTAACACTGTCCGCCAGAGTTGTAATGACCCCCTTAATTTTTATGTAGTTCTGTTGTTAGCATCTTTATTACCTTGACTTCAAGTAACATATTTGTCAGTAGGACATAGCTATGCACTATAGGCAAACATGTGCGAGTAACAGTGTCACACTGTTAGCATCATAGTATAACTGTAGTGCTACATGTTAAGGTAGTCCCCTGTAGTCCTCTACATTACTTCCTATGTCCACACACTCCACTTGAGTGTTCAGTGGTCTCGCTGGCACCTCTTGTAGCAGGTTCCATGACAGTACTGTGTCTGGTATGGCGATGCCTAGGATCCATCACAGGGGCTGTAAGACTGCTGAGGCTAGAGAGCTCTTCACTATCCCCACCACCAAGTTCTCTATTTGTCTGCATTGCATCCAAAACAGTGGTTATTTGCACCAATCCCTGTGCAACGTCCCGACTGCAATGTGCCATCTCCACCTGTATGCCCACAGCACGTCGTGAAATCAAGGCAGTTGAGCTAGAGAGCTGATTGACCAATCTGCAGAAGTCATCAAACCTTCCCATAAATTGGTGATAGCACCTACAGTGGCTGACATGCTCCTGCTGAATCTCAGTGAAGAGTTCCCTAATGGTGTTTGTCAACTCCTTTATGTTTTCGGCTGCTGTATGCGTCCCTCATTCAGAGACTCCAAGAGTGCATGGATCACATGTTTTCATTGAGTGCATCCAACTGCTTGTGCAGTACTCCCATATTGTCATTGTGAGACACAAACTGCCTGTGTATTGACCTCATGTGTTTGCATTGCAGGCGCTACACTTTCAGCATGGAAGTTTCAAGGCCGCCAAAAATTGATGAGCCCTCTCTTTCATCTGTGCACTGTCTGCCTACATCGTGACGCCTCCTGAGGGGAGTTTACTGACGCTGGGGCAGGGACTGCTGTCTTCCTGTGGATCTAACCTCTGGGGGTGGTGTGGGTACTTCATCCGGCATTTCATCTGAGTCCAGGGTATCCTCTGGGAGAGGTAACAGCCTTGCCCTGCGTCTAGTTGGTGCAATACTGAAGTACTCACTGGTGTTTGAGTCGGACTGTGGCTGTGTTTGCCATCCCCCACATTTCCACCTTCTGTTGCATCAGGGCCCGGGACATCTACAACGACAATGTGCAGCATGTCATTTATGAATATTTCACTAAATGTTGCACAATAATAATGACTGTACACTTACATCGTATCACTGTGAGTTTTTTGTGTTGTTCCTCTGTGTGGCTGTACTCTAACTTGCTATAAATGTTGGATTAGCACTTTAGGGATGTGGACTACCACTCCCATAAGGCATTGTTGGGTTGTATGTAAGATGTGGCCTGGACTACTTCTCACAATGCATCGAGCTAATAGCTGTTTTCTAAGGGGCATTTGTACATGCACATATGGGGATATCCATCATTACTGCCCTTACCTTTGCTGGTGCTGGGTGTCCCTGAGGTGTCAATGTCAGTGACACCACTGACAGCTTCAGGAGGCAGTGTGGTCTCCACCATGACTTCCAATGGGGTAGACAGTGTCTGGGTGGGTGGTTCTCCTCTGGTGCTCCTTTCCTCCTTTAGCCTGCTGGCCACCCTCTCCTTGGCATGGGAACGCAAGTCGTACCATCGCTTGCGTATCTCCTCAACAGAGCACTGCGCAACACCCACTGGGCATATTTTTGTCTGGATTTCTGTCCACAGTTTCCTCTTCTCACTTTCAGGTACCTGGAGTGAGTTTTTTCCAAAAAGTTTGTTGTGGTTCCTTACTACCTCCTCAGTGAGCACCTCCAATTGCTGCTCACTGAATTTGACCTTGCCCTTCCTGGCTCCTTTCTCCTTCACATTCCCATCATTGGCCATGTTGCTGTTTGGTCCTGGCTGGATCGTACAACTGGCTCCCTGGTGCTGGGCTGTGTCTCTCTGCCTGCTCCTCTGGGTGTGGCTCCTGAAAACAGCATGGGCTGACTCACTTCCTGGTTGTGATGTCATCAGCCTGTTCCGGTTTGCCGTTTTCGCAATTTGGGATTTTCAAATACCGGATTGCAAATTTTTTTGCAATCCTGTATTTGCAACTCGCAAATTGCGTTTGCGAATTTTAAGAAATCGCTATTGCTGACTCGCATTTTTGATACGTCCCAGTTTGCATTTCTAAAATAGCAATGTCTTAAAATTCACTATTTAAGAAATGCAAACCGTGAGCTTGATACATCTGGCCTTTAATGTTCAACATGTCCTTGCAGTGATAATGTAGTGAAAGGTGTTTTTTACTGTAGCGGATTAGCTGTTGTGTAGGAAAGTATTAGGATGCTTAATTAAAGTTAATAAAGTTCTCCACCAAAACAGATAAAAAAAAAAATCTTGGAATTTTTAAAAGATCTAAAAGCCCAATTGCCTAAGCTTCCCACTGTCACCTGGGAGCTGGATAGCTCCTCTCTTAAGTGTGAATTGCCTCCCAGAGCTAAACAAAGGGCTTGGCTATAAGGAGGTGCTTTATTCCTCCTACAGGATGCTATGCTATGGATGTAAAGCACACAATCACCAGCGAGGGTATC
This sequence comes from Pleurodeles waltl, assembly GCF_031143425.1. NCBI lineage: Eukaryota > Metazoa > Chordata > Amphibia > Caudata > Salamandridae > Pleurodeles > Pleurodeles waltl. The sequence goes on along the minus strand of NC_090444.1, from coordinate 752,634,304 downwards.
CTGGAGCTGCACTGGTGTGTGTCTAGTTTTGAATATGGCACATAGGTTAATTGAAAAGGCAGGTTTTCTGCTTCTTGTGGAATTTAAGGAGAGAGGAGAATGACCTTCTGTGCAGTGCCAGGAATGTAATTATCTTCAAAGGGGTCTGCCCTGTCACCTGCAGATGTAGCTCACACCTGGCCCTGCCCTCTCTACTGTTGTTCTAGCTAGCTGGGCACTATTCCCAGTGGGACAGGAACTGCCTGCAGAATCAGTATTGAGTGACCGCAGGGGAGGGTTTTCTCATTTCTCTGACAACACCCGTAGGGTGGGCACAATAGTACTTCCCAGGGGAACAAAGATTCTGCTATCTTGGTTTTGGGAAGAGGGGGCATTGTGGGATTGTTTGCAGTAGAGCACACAGAAACTGCTGTAAAAGTGGGTAGGGTTACCCCACCTCTTTCTTTATTGATCAGGGGAGGGCCAGAAGTCACCCTACCCTCAGTTCAGTTCCAAACATAAATTTGACACCCCTAGGCACCCTGTTCAGAACACTACTGAACATGTGAAATGCAGAAAAAAGACTGCACCTGCTGTTGTGACTTGTGATGAGAACTCTTATGCTTGTACCTGCTCCCACTTGTACCCAGGACTACGAAGTTTACAAGTCAGTTAGCTGACCTCCTGTTAAGATACAAGGAAACAAAAGCTAAGCTGGAAGAAAATCACTTTCCTGAAGGAACATGTCTAACCAGTTTCAACTGGGCCTGCCATGAACCCTACTGGTGGCTGTGGTGCAGATAGTCCTGAACTCCAATTAAGGCTCCTGAAGTCTTGGAATCCTTGGCTGGTGTTGGAGTGTATTCCTGCCTTACCCCAAAACATGAGATTTAGAAACTTTTTAAAGACTTTTTGACTGGAAAACTGACAGATGACCGGGACAGACCTGCCCAGTCAATCCAACAAAGGTGCTTTGCCACTGGACCAAAGATTCATGTGGCTTTTCCACAGTGGTAAATCTGTTTCAGCATGACATCATAGAAAATGGATCCTGCCCGGTGAAGCCCTATTTGGCTATAGCTCACAGCCTCACCCCACTGGGGGAATCTGAGCTACAAAAGAGTATAAATCTTTAATGAGTGAAAGTGCCAAAAGTATCCTGCTGAGTGGAGGCGTGACCTGACAAGATGGAGGCCTAGACATGCCTCCAGGAAGCTCTTTGCCTTAACTCAGAATCCTGCCGTTATAAGTGTCCCAGTTTCAAGTCTAACTAGGGTTAGGGGAGTGAGAGTCATTCAAGCGGCCCAGTCCTTGGAGTGCGTGTCTGAGGCTGGTGGTCGAAGCCGCTAGTAGGGAGCACCAGACTGTGGCGAGAACACCGATGCATGCTGATGGTGGGACTGGGGTCCCGGCTGCTGGCTGCTAGTAGTAGGATCTGTTTGAACGGCGTCCCACAGCCTACGAGGAGGGGAGCATGGATGGCAACAAGGCACAGTGACGAAAGCGTCTTCTGGGGAGAGTTGAATCCTTCTTTTGAGACAAGGGGATTCCTGCCGTGAGGAGCTGGCGGGGAGCAGCAGAGATCATCACCCTACTGGTGGCGGTCCACCTCGTTGCCTTCTGAGGGCTCGGAAGAGAGGGTGGTCCTTGCCGCTGTGCCAGTGCAGCCTACTTGTAGAATGCCTGAGGCCTGGAGAGTGCATCGGACAGGAGATGAGGCAGATGTGAGGGGTGAGCTCCCCTGCACTTGAAGCATGTGAAGGAGCAGAGAGGGCTCACCCCGCTATTGTGCCTATGGGTGGCAAAACCCTATGGAGGACAGAGCTCGCTCGGTGTGCATGGGGGGTGGAACTGGGAACACATTTCAGTGTTGGACAACACACAGTGGGTCAATGCTCTGGGAGGGTGTGATCCAGGTCCCAAAATAGCGCCGTACCTCTCCCACAGAAACTGGAAATTGGCCCCAACATTCATCGACTTTTTCTCGGGTCATTGACCAGAGATTGAGGAGGGGACTGTTTGTGCTGGTCTGATTTGAGCTTGGCTCTGTTTACACTGTGCCAGAGTCTCCAAGCAGGGAGCCCGTGCAAGTTGAAGGGTTCAGGAGCCCCTGCTTGAGACATCCTCATCTAGCCCTCCACAGCTGTTTTGTGATCTTGAACCCCTTCTTTTCCTGATCATCATGGTGAAAGACAAATCTCAAAAGGGGTGCAAACTAATGAAATTGTGCACTATAAGAGGTCTCAGGGACACCTGGGACTGATCAAGAGATGATGTCCCAGGCGGTCTGCAACAAACCAACAAAGGACACGACTGAAATATTGGAGGCCATAAAAGGGACCAGAGTGGCACTAGAATAAAAAATGGATACTATAGCCATAAATATTATTCTCCTCCGCCTAGACCTCTTCAAATTGATGGAAAGGCTCACAACCTTGGAAGTGTATATAGTGTATTTACACTCTGCGATGCACGACCTGCAGACCATGGTTGCGGACTTGAAAAGATAAATTAGGGAACTTGATCTCAGACAGCAGGACACCGAGGGATGATCCCGTCAGAAATATTCACATTTTCTAGGTTTTCCCGAGTATTCTGAAGGGCCCTTAGTGGAACTGTTTCTTGAAGAGTGGATTACTACAGCCCTAAAACCAATTAAACTGTCCGAATTGTTCTTGACTGAACGTGCCTATAGGTCCCTGGGCCCTGAACCGAAAACTGGAGTGCCCCCACGTGTGCTCATAGCTTGTCTGTTTAACTTTTGGGATAGAGGCTTAATCCTACAACATGTGCATATCCAGTGTCCCCCAAACTATGAACGGACTCCAGTTAAAATATTTCCTGACTATACTAAAATGGTGCAGGAACTCTCAAAGTCCTCATATCTGTCAAAAAACAGCTGAGGGAGAATAATGCTAAATATAGCCTAATGTTCCCGACATGGCTCTGCATCCAATATGAGGGCAAATTGATGTTTTGTTAATCACCGAGGGAGGCTCTCGAATGGATAGATGTGATGTGCCTCTCTTCCAATGATCGCAATCACAAGTGGAAAGAACCCTTATGCAAGGGAATGAAGGGTTCCAGACAACAACAGAACACTGCCACACGGAGGCAGGACAAGCCTCTGGACTGTGTGGGGGAACGTATTGTGGTCAATGCAGATGGGTCTTTGCGTGCTGTCCCTCATTCCATTGAAACAGTGAATCCTTTTTTGCCACTGGGCTCTGTCTCTGAGTCTCGGGGAGGGGTGATGCTCCTTTGGGATGACAGTTCTGTGACATCTGTTTGTGCCTAGAGATGGATGTGGGCCTGTCGCGTACGTTCTCATTATCCTAATGAGGCTACTGGATTTGGGCGGTAGGATCGCATAGATTTTGGAAAGTGCAATTCCACACCATGTTACACCTGTCAGCATAATCTGGGTTTTCCGGCTAACTGGCAGCGCCTCATCTCTACCCAAGAGCAGTGATGATTGTGGCAACCAGGTGCATGACAAGAAAGAGTCCTCAGGAGAATCGTGGTTGATCAGATCTCATCTCTTTCTCTAAGTTACATTAGACTTACACAGGCAAAGGCAAACAGAGACAGAATATAATTCAATAGGGAGGAGTATCGTGGTTGATCAGAACTCATCACTATCACTAAGTTACATTAGACTTACACAGGCAAAGACAAACAGGCAGAATATAATTCAATAGGGATTTATTGAAGTTACTGCATCTTAGATAAAATGGCATGTTTTGCAATAACTAGGATGATAAAACACAATAAAAGCAAACTTGTGACAAGGAGAGTGAAACACAAAAAAGTCCCACCGTACTGTCACTAGGAGTGATATATAGTTCTCCTACCTAAGCTGCGTTAGAGCATAGCATAAAAAGTCTTAATCCGCCCTCCAGGTTTCTCCCCTGGGAAGATATCGTCCCTCATATCTTGTCTCCCCTGAGTTTTTGCCAAGGCTTTATAGCCCGAAGCATGCAGACCCTGACAAGTGCTCAGGGGGTGAGGAATAACTGTGAGATCCACAGAGCTTATTCATTATATGCAGACAATGCCATGCTGTATCTGCACCAGCCCAACGTTTCTGTCCCTTTGTTGGTTAATGTAATGACTGAATTCTTGCAACTGTCAAGTCTATAACTGAATCATATCAAATCGGTTCTCTTACCAGTGAGTCAATTGGCAGATCACTCACTGGCCCAGGTGCCCAGTGTGGACTTACCCTGGACCTTGGATACTGTGAAATATTTGGGTATTTACATTACTTGGGACAAGACCCAGTTCTATGACACCAACATGGGTTGGTTAATAAAAAATGTGCAACCCCCCAGTAAATTTTGGAATACGCTTCACTTGTTCCTGGTGGGGAAAATTGCCCTGTTTAAAATGGTAGTTCTGTGAAGATGCCTGTGTGCAATGCAGAATGCTTTCTATGAATTACCAGGGTAGTGTTTCAGGAACTCAACACCTTGGTGTTGGAGCTACTATGGCAGGGTAAGCACTGCAGGTTTGGCCTGTCAATCCTTACGCAGGAACGATATAAAGGGGTGTTGAACTCTGTAGGAGGCTGGCCTGGTTTGTAGTGGGTACCTAAGGTATTACACCTTACACCAGTTCCAGTTATCCCTTATTAGCGAAATGTAGGCAGTGTCTAGCAGCTTAGTCTGTCTAGAGGTAGCTGTAGCAGAGGAGCCAAAGCTGAACTAGGAGACATGCAAAGCTCTTGCAATACCATCAGAGTCACACAGTATTTCTACACAAGAAAGACAATACTCAGTGTTATAAAAAATAAAGGTACTTTATTTTAGTGAGACAAGGCCAAAAATATCTTAGAATCATAATCCCTTTGGAGATAAGTATTATACACAATATATACACTAGTAACCATAATCAGGTAGGCAAACAGTCATAAAATGGTGCAAACAGTGAAAAACACAATAGGTTGCAAGAGGCCCAGGGGCAACACAAACCATATATTAAAATAGTGGAATGCGATTGTCAGTTCCCGCCTAGGCAAGTGTAGTGTGTAGAGGGGTGCTGGGAGTGTAAGAAAACACCAAAGACAAGTAAACTACCCTACCCCAGAGTCCAGGAAAACAGGAGTAAAGTACAGCAAGTTTCCCCAGAACACACTAGGAGTCATGGTAAAGGATTATGCAAAACCTAAGCGAGACTACAAGACACCAACAATGGATTCCTGGACCTGAAGACCTGTGGAGAGAGGAGAACAAGTCCAAGAACAGATGAAGAGTACAAGAAGAACAGGAGTCCCTGCTAACCGGGATGAAGGTGCAAAAGTGGATTGTCCAGTTGGAAGAAGAAGTCAGAAATGCACCAAAGAAGACAGCTGCAGGTTCCTGCTTGGTGCCTCACGCATGATGTCTCACGTTGAGTCATTGGATGCAGGCTGGTTTTCGTCGTTGGATTCCGCCAACAAGCCTTGGCACATGCAAATGTCGGGGTTAGCGGGAAAAGGCTCTACCTGGGGGTCTCAACTCAGAATGAGGAGACAAAGAGGGCTCTCAACACTTTAGAGAGCCTTCAGAAGACCAGGCAGCACCCACAGGAGTCCCAGGACACAGGGACAAAGGAGTTGTAAAACACGGTCATCGCAGCACTACACAAAGGAATCCCACACTGCCAGAGAACAACTCAGGGAGATGAGCGTCACAGGATAGTGTGCTGGGGACCTGGGCTACGCTGTGCATGAAGGATTACTGGAAGAAGTTCACAAAAGCCCTAGGAGCTGCAAAACATGAGGTGCACATGGGTACTGTCTGGCTCAGAGAGGCAAGCCCTTAAATCCACCAAATCTGGACAGCTGGACCTTTGGAAAGTCAGAATAACTTCGGTCTCCCACCTGTGTTCCAGGGATCATGCTCGTCGATAGGCGAGGAGTCCCAGAGTACCGGTTGTCATTGCAGAGAGGTGCCTGCAGAAGCAGGGAAGTGACTCTGTCACTCCACGGGATATTCCTACGGTACTTCTGGTGCAGAATGAAGACAGGCAGTCCTCAGAGCATTCACAACCTGGAAACTGTTGCTGGCAGGAGCTGATGTTGCAGAGGTGCAGTAGCCTTTTTGGATACTTTGCTGCAGTTACAGGGTTCCTGGAGCAGCCTGCGGTTGATCCGATGGTCAGAAGCTGAAGCAGAGGATGCAGAGGAGTCCCGGTGGAGTCTTGCAAACCGAATCTGAGGAAACACCCGGAGGAGAGTCCATGAGTGGCCCTGAGAGCGGGATTGGTCACCTAATCAGGTAAGCACCTATCAGGAGGGGTCTCTGACGTCACCTACTGGCCACTCAGATGCTCCCACAGTTCACTGCCCATCCTGAAAACAAGATGGCAGAACCCAAGGACACTCTGGAGGAACTCTGGGCACCACCCCTGGGGTGGTGATGGAGAGGGGAGTGGTCACTCCCCTTTCCTTTGTCCAGTTTCACGCCAGAGAAGGGACTGGGGGTCCCTGAATCGTTGTAGACTGGATTATGCAAGAAGGGCACCGTAGGTGCCCTTCAAAGCATTTCCAGAAGCTCTGGGAGGATACCCCTCCCATGCCTGTAACACCTATTTCCAATGGGAGAGGGTGTAACAATCCCTAGGAGGGCAGAAACCTGTCTGTGAGGTGGCAGCAGCTGGGGCTGCAGTGGAAACCTCAGAGAGCTGGTTTGGCAGGGGGGTCCATGGTGGAGCCCCCAGGGTGCAAGGAATTGGCCCCCCAATACCAGAATCGGATTGGGGGTACCATTTCTCAATCTTAGACACCTCACATGGCCATATTTGGAGATACCATTGTGAAGCTACATATATGTATTGACATACATGTAGTGCACGCTTATAATGGTGTCCCCGCACTCACGAAGTACAGGAAATTGGTCCTGGACAACATGGGGGCACCTTTGCTAGTGCAAAGGTGTCCTCACACACAGTGACTTTGCACCTAGCCTTCATTAACTGAAGTTTAGACATATAGGTGACTTATAAATTACCTGGTGCAGTGAAAATGGCTGTGAAATAGTGTTTATACTATTTCACTCATGCTGCATTGGCAGTGCTGAAGGAGTGTTTGTATGAGCTCCTTATGGGTGGCAAAAGAAACGCTGCAGCCCATAAGGATCTCCTGGAAGCCCAATGCCCTGGGTACCCAGGTACCATACACTAGGGACTTATAAGGGGGGTCCAGTGTGCCAATCTGTATAGGAATATGAAGTCACTAGACTATAGTGACAAATTTGGAAAACAGAGAGAGCATAAGCATTGGAGTTCTGGTTAGAAGAACTCCAGTGACACAGTCAAGCATACTGACAACACAGTAAAACATACTGACATATAGTCCACAAACTATGAGCACTGGGAACCTGGCTAACAGGATACCAGTGAGACAGTAAAAACACACTGACAAACACCGACAAACAGGCCAAAAATGGGGGTAACCATGCAAGAGAGAAGCTTCTTTCTCACAAACTCCCATACCTTGAGCTATATTACCACACAGCCCAACTGCAGCATGCCATTCACTGACTTGATGGGGAACCCAACTGGGAGCAATCTCTCTTGGTGGGCACACATGGTGATTATGAGCTGGGGGCCTTGTTGCTGAAGGGTAGGAACATGCCAAGGGAAAACCCACATCTGGTTAGCCTTTTGGGGGGAATATGGGACAGGGTGCTGAAGAGGTTGGTTCGGAGGCTTCCTTATGCCTCTGAGATTGACCTAGGGTTGATCATTGGCGGGAGGTCGGGATTTGTGACACACCTATATTGAGTGTTGCACTCTGAGAAACATCTCCAGTCCCTACGGATTGAAGAAAAATTGCAGCAGGTTATTGAGGCATCCCTTACCCCAAAAGATTGGGCTAAAATACACTGGGGAGTTTGTAAGGTAGCAGTTAATAAGAAATTTGAACTGATACAATATAATATAATTCATATGACACATTCATCCACTAAAAAGACTTCATTCAATTTACTCTTCCAGAGAACGAGGGTACTCTAAATGTAGGTTGGGAACTGCAGATTTCTTGCATATGGTACGGTACTGTTCCTGATTAATTTCCTTTTGGGATCAGGTGCTTAAACAGGTAAAGAATGTCATGAGAATGGTTTTGGGGCTCCTCCCCGAAGACCCCAAATGGAGGCTTAGGAGGCGCTATGCTGTCCTAGTTCTTATATTGGCCAAAAGGCACATTGCTATACATTGGATGGGCACCTCTCCTCCTACCCGAGAAGCAAGGGAGCTGGACTTGAAAGAATGGGCTGGAGCAGAAGAAGCCCACCTCAAAAAAAAAACTTGCGGGCAGATTTTTGAAAAGTTGCACTGCACCTAGTGCAGCACCACTTTTCCTGTGCCCTTTTGAGCCCCCTAATGGCACTATGGTAGCACCGTATTTAAAATACAGCGCACCATGGTGGTAGTTAGGGTGACTAGCGTCATAATTTTTCACGCTAGTCTGGCGCTTTGCAGGATTAGCGTAAAAAATGATGACGTTAATCCTGCAAAACACCCAGAGGCCCATTGCAATCAATGGGAACCTCTTTTTAACGCCTGCACTTATCAGACATTAAAAAATGGCAATAAAAATGGCGCAAAGGAATCCCAAAGATTCCTTTGTGCCATTTTTACAGACCTCCCTAGTGCCGGAACATCCCCCTTGCATACATTATGGCTGGTGCAGGCATAATGTGGAGCAAGGGGTTACAAAGTGGCAAGCATTGCGCCATTTTATAAATATGGCAGAGTGTTTTTCCCCTTCCAGCTCCACATTGGTTTAAAAAACATTACGCTAATGTGGCGCTGGAACAGTGCAAGACCAGCATATATGTGGCCCTTGGAGTGATGAGACAGTGCAGGACGTACTACTGGCCTGGACATCTACGATTCAAACTCTGTTGGGGTCCTTGGTACCCCGACCCCTGGTGGCCCCGAGGAATAGGTGGGGAGTGAGGATGAGGGGAGGGCGATGACTTGATTACTGCTACTTGTCATAAAGGTTTTGTGCTCATGACTGCTTGCAGGGTTCCTGTGCAGTAATAGGTCATTGTTTCACTGTGGAAACGCATGGGGGGGGGGGAATTCATATCTCTGGTTGATTTAAATATCCTCTACTGTGAAAACTTGGAGAGAGATTTTTATATCATATTGTGTTTTTCACTTTCTTTTACTGTTTTGAAACTTCTAAATGTTCTACACATTTTCTTAAGTTAAGCCTGTCTGCTCTCTTCCATAGCTACCAGGGGTTAAGCTGAGGTTTAAGTAACTGAAACATTTACTGGAACTACAAGAATAGTGATATTATTATTGTGGTGGACTACCATCCATCCCAATTAATAATTCACTTTTATACGAAGAGGGCCCAACAAAGAGGGCCCAATTCACAAAGGTAAACTAAGATGTTTGGTCTACACTTAGACCAAACGTCTACATTTACTACTTTGGGAATTCATATAGATAATTTACTTGTACTGTCATTAGGTCCACACTCGCGGCAGAGAAATAATAGAAGATGGATCCACCCTTATTGTGGGCCTAAAAGTACTCATAGATGCCCTTTGTGTGAATTCCCCAAGTTGTAAACTTAGACGTTTGGTGAAACATCTAAGTTTACCTTTGTGAATCAGGCCCCATGTCTTTTTGTATCTAGCAAGAAAAAAACTACAATCTTTAATTTTAGCTATTTATTATAAATTTCGCGCTAGGGGGCACCTTAAAGTTTAAGGCCTCAATAACTATATTACATCATGTTAGCATTAGGCTAAAAACATTTTTGCTGCTTGGGTAACAGTGTACAGGTAACTGGTTTTTGCACCACAGTAGAGAATGGACCAGTCAAACATTTTACTCTTTTGACTGTGTTCATATGACAAAAATAAAAAAAATAAAAACATTTTGAAAGTTCTGCAAATGTGGAAGGCATGATTAAATTTGAGATAAAAATAAATTAGCTCTAGTTACTTTAAATAAATAGCAAAAATATTATATATTCAGTTTTTTAAATTTTCTTCATATTCTTATTCACAGATTAGGATGAATTTGTCAAAATGTGTGGTACACATATGAAATGATTTAGAAGGAAAAAAATGTAACATTTACTGCATTCCCCAATACATTTTCTCTAATTTCTACGTGGCCTAAAAAAGCTCACTGTAGTTGTGGACTCATGTAAAGCACATTTGCTCCATTCCATACTCCACAAGCAGAAACAATACAAGATGGATTGCCATTTTTTTTGTGCACTATCAAATTTCTGTGCTATTGCCCCAAAAGTATGAACACCTTTCAAAAAGAACAGTTGCTTGAGAACACTAACATAAACACAAATGGGAATAATTAGTGAAACAAAGAAATAATATTTTTCTGTCCCCATATTACAAATAAATAAAGAAGTTTTTATTTTTCACTGCAGATATAAGCCCTTTCCCAAGTAGATTCATTTATGAGTTTTTGACCTTAAATGTTCAGTTTAAAAAAATAATGAGTTGATGCCGATTAAAGTGAGAGAGATCAAATTTTACTAATACATTGGTGGAATTGGTGGCATAGAAGTTAGCATATGGTGACTAATTAATCTTTATAGAAAACGCCTAACAGAGAAATTAACGTGAAAATGTAAAATGTGCATGTTTGAAGTTTGAATTACGGTGGACAATGTGACCACCATTCAAATTTTTGCATCACATTGTAACATGAAAATATTGTGCATTTATATTTGAGTAAGCTGCTGATATGAATTAAAGCTAAGAGAGTTTTTATTAGATAAATATTAGAATTGAAGTATTAAATGAACATGAATTATTACTACTTATAGCAATTTAAATGGAATTTATTAAAGTGAGTTACATGTGTGCAGAAAAATAAATGCATGTTTAAACTGTTTTAACATGTCATAAATAATCTTTTCAATTAAATAATTTGCTTTGCTTATTAGATTTAAATTGTAAGGTGTGCAATAGGTTTATAAATGTATTAGTATTTATATTAATGTGTATGTAGGCTTTCTTAGCTTGACTAGGCCTGAAGTTTCATTCTTGCAGAAGTAGAGGAAGATTGCTTGTTTAATTCTGTTCTCTCTGACATGAATTTTTTCCCTAGTTTGATGGCGTGATGTTGAATGACCTTTTATTATGAAGGCGAAGAACATGTTTCAATGATAACTAAGTAACAATACTAGTTCTAGCTGTTGAACAAGACAGGAAACCCATAATGCCTATGTGAGAAATGTTTAGCCCATCCTGTGTTTCGTGAGAAAGGCTTCTGGAGTAACAAACAACTAGAAAATGTAATATTCTGTCAGGACTGTATGAAATCATTGAAATGACAATGCACTCTTTCTGCAAAAATCCAGAATAGTTGCAAACTTGATGGTGCCACCAACATCCATTGGATGCTGAAGGACCATGGATATTAGTAATTAGTTAGAGACTTTGAAACTTGGGGTCAGTCTGTCCAATACCAAGAGAGAGAGTCCGTCTAGAACTCTGCCAGAGTTAGACTACTTCTGCCTTGAGTCTGCTGCTGTCATCCCCCGTCCTCTTCCAAAGCTTATGACGAGCTTCTTCTAGTCTTAAATTGCCCTATTTGCTTATGCTATTCAGTGTTAATATGGCCAATCAATTCTGAACTGCTGACCTGTCCCCTGTGCAGCCCGAGATCTGCACCATCCTGATGCTGCTTCCTACTGATGCCAGGAGAAGATGAAGCTCTATCTGGTGAAACATTCCTGTCTGCTGTTCCATGGGGAGAAGTATAACTAAATGTGATTTCTTGTTCCTTTTCAGCTTAGAAAATTACACCAGCATATTTTTGTAGTGAGTTGCCCTGTTTAGATGAATCTTCCAAAATTATTTTTGGCCTTTCCTTTTTGCTTATGCCAGCATGTTGTAGCGCTTTCCCACACATGCAAGTCCAAATTTGTGTTAGTGATAGGAATGACCCAGCCCTGAAATATGAATGTCATGAACTGCATTTTGATGATTTACTGATGTCACCATCATCTGCTTTGAAATCTGATATTAATGTGCATATTGTGGTTTTGCTAATTTATGTTATTCTTTGGAAGTGTCTAACAGTATTGATGTTTAGTAGGCTAAATCGCTTTAGACGTTTTGGGTAGCCTATGGTTTTAATGTAGTTTTGCGCACCATATATGTTATATTGATTCTGGGATTGTAATAAATCTTTGAAACTTTTATTCAGTTTGGAGTCTGATTTAGTGTTTAAACTGTTCATGATATTTAAAATCTGTTATGAGTCTTATGCTGTTGATTTGTGTTGAATGGATCTGACTACTACACTCCTCACTAAGCCAAAAGATCCAATTGTATTCAGATGGTGTATAGAGTATGGTGTCTCACCAGCACGCTTGTGGTTTCTGAACCCAAGATAAGAAGAGGACCTCCATGGGTGCACAAGCAAAAGTAACTGTTAATAATAAGTGATACGCTTAGGGAGAAAATGTTACTCAACCAGCAAGGTTTCAACCTCAGGACCCAACCGTTACACCAGATGTGCTGATACATTTTACACATCTCAGTTAAAGGGAATCTCTTCTTGATCACACTTTGCATTCCCCCACAGTTTCAGTTTTGATTAGAATTTGAGGCAAGTGCACAGGTAGGGATTAGTAATCATTGTTAGATCAGTTTGTTAGCTTTTTCTGAAGAGGTGACTGAAGAAGTTAATGAAGCTAGTGCTTTGGAAACAATGACAGCAGCAATGTCATCAGGATGGAGCCACCTTTGGTCCATTCCCCAGCTATATTCCCTCAGCCCACACCCCTCCCTATTGTGCCCCATCACTACATCTATTAGGCAAAGCAAAGAGCAATTAAAAAAACAGAAAGCAGGATTTATATTTAAGTCAAATGAAAGAGGAGAGCTGGAGGGGAAGAAACAGGCAAAAAACATGAGATGTAACTGAAGATGGGATAGCAATAAAAAAACAGAAAATGATGATAGAAAAAATAATTAAAGTATGAATGACAGAAAAGAGCAGTAAATGAAGGAGAGAAAGAAATAGGAAAAGGTGACAGGTGAATTAATACATTATTATTTGACAAAGAAGGGGGCAAGCAGTTTACATACAAATATATAAGTATATATGTACCTGTTTAAACACACACACAAAAAACACATATATTTGTATATTTCTATAAATTACACAGCGCCAGTAATGCTTTAGATGCACTTTCCATTGAAAACACATTTTTTCCGATTTGCCTATACATTTTGACCCCGTGATTAGATTTGCACAAACGTTGGCAATATACTAGCTTAGTCAGCTTAAGTAGTGGGGTCTGTGATACTAAGCCAGGTGCTAGCTTCCCCTGGCACCAAAATGTATAAAAATGAAGAATGGGCCAAAGGAGGGCTCAAGGGGCCAAACCTTAAGTGCAGTGGAGATTTCCCACACTCAGTGAGTTGGGCACAGTGCCTGTCTGCAAATCAGGCCCTGCACCCAACTCCATCTGTGTGGCTAAAGACCATGTGCAGCAACGGCTGCTTGCCTGAAAAGGGTTGAACACTCGGACGAGACATAGCCGAAACCTGTGCGGAACAGTGGCTGCCTCCCATGTTGGTTTTTTTATTACGATGTCTTTTATTTACAACCCCCACTAAGCACTGTCTTCAGCTGTGCACAGCGGGTGTTGGGTGCACAACCACTGCTACACTAGACCTGTAGCCATGCACAGTGGGGGTTAGGCTTCCACCTTGCTGTGGGAGGCTACCCTTTGTCACAGTGCATTTTGTTGAAATGGGAAGACTGATTGTGAACACAATATTGACTACATGAAGATGGGGAGGTGGACTCATATTTGTTTATCACAATACACCAATGATACAGTAACCTTAGTCAAGATAGCTGGGGTTTTCAAAATGCCTATGAATCCTTGGAGGTATGATATTATGAGAATCATTTGACAATCAAGGTAGTTAAAACAAAAATGATTTTCTGGTAGAAATAACAACAATAATAACATGAAATATGAAGGCAATGCAGTTTAAATTAAAGAGGTGTCTAATTATTTTGATGCAATGTTGAATGATAGGGTAACACTCAATGTGCCAGATCAGTTAAAGAAAACTGCTACATACTTATCACTCGTAATGTGGCACATCTATTCAGAATTGCCTAACACTGCAGTCCAACAATTATTAAGGAAGAATGAAGCAAAATGGATCCCCCAGTTCTGGACGTTGGTCTTCAGAGGCAAAAATAATGCGTAGTTGAAAAACTGAGCTGCGTAAATGCTGTCTTCATAACTTAACTGTATACTTTCAAATAAGGCTTGCATTTTTCTTTATAGGAGGTCTTATAAGCCATGGAACAATTAAAATGGCACAGAAATGAAATGGGTATATATCTTCTAAGACAGCAGTTCTTACATTTTTTACTTTTGTGGCTCCCCACTGAATCCCAAATAGTAACCAGACCCCAGCCTCAGCAATTTCTACAAATTGAGTTTCAAAGCAATGCACACTCATAAAGAGACACGTATACATCAAAGAAATGTACATTTTAAGAAACATTTAATTCACAAACCAAAAATACAACAATCAAAAGTTCAATTTTAATAGGAAGTGGGAACTTTAAAAGATGTAGTTGCATTTCTGCAGGATGAAGCAATATGGTAGACTCTAGCACATCACTTTGACATTTTTGCTTTTAGTGTATGTTCTCTTTTCGTCGGTGCATACCACTGCTTCAATCGAGCCCATTTATCATCCACCCCAGTTTCTCTTTGCTATACTTGTGCTGTTGCACAAATCAAGCTACCTATACTAACCTAATTTTTAGCCACCATTTTCAAATTCCTTCACATTTACATACCATTTTAATGTTTTCACATTTGTATCATTATGTAAATGTACTTTATTCATCTGGTGATATTGCTTAATTTTCTAAACAGTGGTGGATTATCTGAGTAGGTGACATGGAACAAATCTAGGCTAGAAGATGTAATCACCCAAGAGAAATTGATAAAATCTATAAATGTCATAGCATTGAACATGATTAAAACGCACAACCATACTTATTATTTAGTCTTGCAGTTGTGTGCTTGCACAAAGCATCTCAAGTTTTGTTTTCTTTTGAGTCATATAGCCACATTTAGAATATACTGGAAAATCTCAGAATGAGTTTCACTCACAATTAGATTGTACAAGGAAAACACATTTACTTCATATGAGTTGTAATTGTAGTCCCTTACATTGTGAATGCATTTATTTACTTTTCCCCATCATTTAGGAAGATGGACATATGGGCCCAGATTTAAATAACTGAAGCAATGCAGTGTTGCATCAGAAAAAAACTTGTGCTTCGTTACGGAGCTGGTTTTCTTCATGGATGATCATATTTACAAAATGGTGCAATATGATACAACCACAATGCAGCAATGCCATAAAGTTGATGTTGTGGCTCTTTCTTGTGTGGAACAAATTAGAGTTGAATGCCTCAAAGGAGAGTTCCGTTCCCCAAGGCAGATTTGCATCACACAAGAGCCAATTACATCACTTTTCACAACAAAAAGCATTGCATTCTCATGCAACAGTTTTCTATTTTTCAACCTGGCGAGGAATGAGGATGCTTCCCTTCAGAAGTGTCTTGGCACTGATGGAATTGCTTTCCTGGAAGGTAGCACTAAGAGTGGCATTAAGAGGAAAGTAAACTTTACAGAAGAGGAAAACAACATTTTAATTTCTGAGTTGACAAAGCAAGAGTAGTTTCTCTTTGTCACCTCCAAATTCCACGTACATAGGAAGAATGATTTATAAAAAGCAATAGTGGATTATAATAATATTGTAGCACCAATACAAAGGACTATAGTGGGATGCAAGAAAAGATGGCATAACAGTGCAGAAATAAGGAGAAACTGGACAGGAATCAAAGTAGGAGAACCATAACTCCATGAAGACCTTACTCCAATGAAGGAGCAGGTGGCAGCACTCATTGTCCCAGAATTGGTTGCCAGAGTACAGGGCACCAACACTGCTGATCCTGAGACCTTACCAACAACTCAAAGTAAGTGTAAAACAAAGTCATTTTTGATTTATAATTCTGATTTTACTACATACAGTTACGTGGCAGTATTGGCTCTCACCATAATGCAGAATGTTTTTCATTTACACTTTTAAAGCACTTTTGAAAAAATTGGATTTTGTGTTATTTTTTGTCTTCCATTGGGTATGCATTGACGATGCTCTCATTTCAATCAACAATGCATTTTTTTGTGATGCTTATTTCAAGGACATGGTTTTCCTTGTCTTATTGGTGACTACCAAGATGTTTGCTTAGTTACATACTACACAGTAAGTCACAGTTCCTTGTCTTATTGGTGACTACCACAATACGTTTGCTTAGTTACATAGTAAGTTACAGTTTCATAACTTTAAATTCTTTCAAGTTAGCATTCTAGATTTAACAAGTTCAGTTGTGTTTCAATGTGGATACACCATTTACTAAACCATTGTTCTGTAAGTTCATTTTTATATTTTTTCTTTCCTTTGTATGAAACCTGTTCTTAGAAGACCTATGAACATATCTCAAAGGGTACAGGGTCATAAATGTGAGTGTCGGTAATGTTTACTATTGTAGGAAGTCGACTTGACTTGACGTCACACTGCGCAATCAGTCTTTAAAATGTGCTTCGTTTGTGCTTGTGGACTAGTTACACACTTTATTCTAAGATACTGCTGCTGTGTTATGTATTCAACCTGAAACATTGCCTCTTTGATATGCATATTACTAATTGTATGTATACACACAACCCTAACACCAAGTCATATTGTAATTATCTGATCACCTCTGTGGAAAAATTCATAAAGTTGTGATATGCCTTAACAACACACCCATGAAAGGCATAAGTAACTGTAATTGAGCCTGTTCATATCTTTAATGACTGCATCATGTCAGTCACCGTTCAATCTGTTGTGAATATATGTTTTGAATAAACAAAATACTTGTGCTCTTAAACACAACATTTAAAATATCGAGATTTATTTTACCTTTGAAATATTTGAATTAAACTTCTGTAAAACATTACATTGTTCAATCTGTTGTGGATATATGTTTTGAATAAATAAAATACTTGTGCTCTTAAACACAACATTTAAAATATTGAGATTTATTTTACCTTTGAAATAATTTGAAATAAACTTCTGTATAACATTATCTTGTTTCCCAGCAATATGTAAGTAACTAAGGCCCTCATTACGACCCTGGCGGTCGGTGATAAAGTGGCGTTAATACCGCCAACAGCCTGGCGGTAACTACTGCGAAATAATGACCATGGAAGAAAGATCTCCGAAAGACACCCAATGTACCACACCGACCAGCAGGGTGGAAACAAGAGCCACCACGGCGGTAGCCGCCTACAACCAGGCGGAAGTCAATGTTCCGCCCTCCATATTATGACCCTTCAAACTGCCACCTTTTCCGGAGTGGTACCAACAACATCAAAAGCCTGGCGGAAACTGAGCTCAGAAGGGAAAGGACTCACCATTGGAGATACAGGGAGCAACCACGCCGCCATGGAACCAGAACTGCATGTCTTCCCGATGATCTTCTACGTTCTGCTCCACCACGAACACCAACGCCGGCGAAGATGATGACAGTGAGTACAGCTGCCTAGCACATAAGGGAGGGGGGAGGAAAGCTAAAGTGACACACACACATGCATCATACACACCCTAGACACACACACCATACACACAACCAGATGCTTTATAAAAACAGTTTTACCCCGTAACTCGGCTGAATAATGCAAGGACAAAACAATTTCACAAAAGTGAATGTAATGAGATCAACACAGTATAAAAAATAAGTTAGGCAAGATAACAGATCTATACATATGTACAGAAAAAGGGACACAGCCCTGTCCACAATGTTCATAGGTCACATGGCCACAGGCCAAAGTCCACGGCCACACATGTCACCTGCTGTCACATGGAGAGAACACTGAAGGGGCATCAGTTGGTAAATAGGCAGGCACCTCAGGGGGTCGGGGGGTACCTCAGCAGGGAGATGTTACAAGACCACTGGTTCTGGAGGGGGCAACATGCCCTGTGCTTGATCCCGGGGAGTGCAAGACCACAGTCTCTCAAGTGGGTGTCTTCCCCACTGGTTCTGGAAGGGGCATCATGCCCTGTGCTCTTTGTCCTGGGGAGTGATGGCCATGTGGGTGTCTTCCTCACTGGTTCTGGGGAGGGCAACATGCCTTGTGCTTGATCCTGGGCAGTGATGGGCCACAGCCTCTCAGGTCAGTGTCTTACCCACTGGTTCTGGAGGGGGCAACATGCCCTGTGATTGATCCTGGGGAGTGCAAGGTCACAGTCTCTCAGGTGGGTGTCATACCCACTGGCTTTGGACTGGGCAGGCAGCACAGTAGCCCATGGAGGCAGGATTACATACCATCCGCCGGCGGTGACAGCTGCACAGTGGTGGTGCTGCTGGTGGGGTGAGGCTCCTGCCCATCCCCTGCAACCTCAGACGGCTGCACAGTGATGGTGCTGCTGCTGGTGGGGGAAGGCTCCTACCCATCCCCTGCAACCTCAGACGGCTGCACAACCATGGTTGGTGGTGGGGGCTCCGTCACAGTTACTGCCCCAGGCTCCTTGGTCTTCCTGACTGCTAGGGCAGGCTCCTTTCCCTTCTTGCCTACTGGTGTAGGCTCCTTGGTCTTCCTGGCAGCTGGGGCAGGCTCCTTTCCCTTCTTGCCTGCTGGTTCAGGCTCCTTGGTCTTCCTGGTAGCCGGGGCAGGCTCCTTTCCCTTCTTGCCTGCTGGTGAATGCTCCTTGGTCTTCCTGGCAGCTGTGGCAGGCTCCTTTCCCTTCTTGCATGCTGGTGCAGGCTCCTTGGTCTTCCTGGCAGCTGTGTCAGGCTCTTTTCTCTTGAGGCTCCTTCACCTTTAGGACATGTGGCCTGGATCCTTTTCTACCACGAGTGGGTTTGGTGACGACTGTGCCCGTGGACTGTGTGGCTAAGGTGCTTGGCTGGGTTCTTCCTACCCTGCCCATGCGTGCATGATGGGGGAGGAGGGGTAGGGAAGAGCCCAATGGTGGATAGGAACAGTTTTTTTAGGGACATTGGGGTGGGAAGAGGGAGAAGTAATGGGAGTGGAGAATGAGGGAATGGCTGTTGGAGGTGTCTGTCTGCTGCTTTTGGGTGCAGGTGCATGGCCTGTATGCTGTTGTGAGGTGGATGGCTGTTGGATGTGTGAGTGCTTGTGTTTGTGTACTTCAGGAGGGGGGACAGACACAGTGGGAGAGGACACAGGGGACGTGTGCATGGCTGTTGTGGAGGTGTCTGCCAGTGAGGTGTGTGTTCTGCTTGGTGTGGTGATGCTGGTAGTGGATGAAGATGTAGTGCCTGCAGGTATGAGTGTGGACGGAACTGGCTGGAGGTGGTGGAGGAGGAGGGGGTGACAGTGGAAATAGTAGATGTTGGTGTGTCTTTAACTGGATGGTGTTTGTGTGAGTGCCTGTGGGATGAAGTGTGGTGCTTGTGTTTGCCTGTGACACTCTTGGATGATGTCTTATGTGCATGCTCGTCTGGCTGTGTGCTTGGGATGGGTTGGGGTTGAGGTGAATGGGACTGGGCAGTGGAAGTTGGAGGGGGAGGGTAGAAACAGGGACAATGGCTCCCATCAGAGAGGAGGCCAGAGCCTGAATCGATCTCTGTTGGGCCATCAATCCAGTGTGAATGTCCTCCAGGAATGCATTAGATTGTTGCATCTGGGCTGCCAGCCCCTGGATGGCATTCACAATGGTTGACTACCCTACAGAGATGCATCTCAGGAGGTCAATAGCCTCCTCACTCAGGGCAGCAGGGCTCACTGGGGCAGGGCCTGAGGTGCCAGGGGCGAAGGAGATGCCCACCCTCCTGGGTGAGCGGGCACGGGAAACTGAGGGGCTGCTGGGAGGGTGGCGCTGGTAGAGGGGTGGCGGATGTATCTGTAGCTGGGGTGGTCACATAAGTGTCCACCACTACCAGGAGGTTCCATCGGATGAGGTATGAGTGTCAGAATTGTCCCCTCCAGTCTCTGCCGTGGTGCTCCCCCGCCCTCCATCCCACTGGTGCCCTCACCGTCGGTGGACTCTGCCCCCTGGGTCCTGTGGGATGCAGCTCCCTCCATCGCCGGTGCCTCTGCTCCTCCGCCAGATGATGCTAATGCACATAAGGACAGGCTGACAAAACAAAAAGGGGGGGGGGAGAGACAAAGGATACACTTGGTCAATGGCTGCACCAACACCACCGTTGGCGTACATAGCACTCTCACAAACAGAGAACAGGCCTACACAATATGCCATAGCACTACCAGAGAAATAGTTTGCAGCCAAGGCATGGGGAGGGGCACACACCACCAAATGCAGCACACCTGTGACCCAAGCAGCCCTGCCCAGTAGTGGATGCCTATGAGTTAGGTAGCAAGATATTCCCTTCTGAACCCAAGCCACCAGAGGACCTACGCTGCAATGTTAGGCCTGGCCTAGTGTCACTCACTGACCCGCATCCCCAACCCGGATACCACCCTACCATACGTAAGTTGTAATGATGGGCACTGTACTGACCCTCTTGTGGCTGTAATGATGGGCACTGTACTGACCCCCTCAAGTGACCATCCAGCTCTGGATAGGCCACTGCCATTATGCAGGCCATCGGGGGGTCAGGTTTCGACAGGCACTCCTTCCTCGTTGGGAGGCCATCCCCAGCTGGGCCTCCACCGACTTCCATGTCCATCGTCTCAGGTCCTCCCACTGTTTCCGACAGTGGGTGCTCCGCCTGCCATAGACCCCAGGGTGCATACCTCCTTGGCGATGGCATGCCATATACCCTTCTTTTGATGGGCTCTGAACTGGAGAGGCAATACACACAGGAAAATAGATTTAGACAAACAGTCCAGCCAGTTACACAAATGGCCCTCCATACCCGTTTCCATCACCATTGGCACGTACATGGCCCCACACACAACCTATACGCCGCCCAGAGGATATCCACCAACCCCCCTTACATGAGGCCTTCACACACACCACTCCATGCATTCATGCCACATGCATCGTGCCCACAGTGTACTCACCTGTTGGTCTGGAGGCCCATACAGCAGTCCGTACTGGGGAAGGACCCCATCCACCAGTCTCTCAAACTCCTCCGAAGTGAAGGCTGGAGCTCTTGCCCGGGTCACAAGGGCCATGGTAGGTTCCAGATACAGGTCACAGCAGCACATGCAGTGTCGGTCCTCTCCTGTGGAAGGTCAGGTAGCAAGTGAGGAATCACATAGAAAATGGCAGTCACATTTGCGGCGGTGCATACCCTTGGCCACTGTACCCCATAGGGCTCAACTATAACCAATGAGGAGTTGCACGGTGGTTCCCGACCGCCTCCCGCAATGGCACACAACGTCAGCGCGTCAGCAGAATTACCTCACTTCCACCTCTCCCTACTCACAGGACAGGCGGATGCCATTTCGGGGGGGAGGGCCTGGAAAATTGCTGCATCACTGGTGATACTAGGACATACTGTACAAGTCACACTGACCCATCACAAGTTAACAGGATGCAAAGTTCTGTTGTAGCTCTATTGTTCAGTTTGTGACCGGCTCCTCACTCTTTTGTCCCTTAGATTCCTACTGCTGCGGATGAATAGGAGATGGAGACATACTCCCATGTACAGACCCCTGGTGGACTTGTCAACACAGGAGGACAGGCACATTATCTTCACCTATACATAGACTTGACAGGGCCACAATCACAGAGCTGTGTGCCCAATTGGAACCTGGCCTGATGTCTGCTATCCGTCACCCCACTGGGATCCCCCCTCTTGTGAATGTTCTATCAGTGCTCCATTTCCTGGCAACTGGTTCTTTCCAAGTGACATTGGGCTTGGCAGCAGGAATGTCACAGCCAATGTTCTCAATAGTGCACAGGTGTTCAGAAATCGGAAGAGTTTCCACTCTATGAATGTACAGATGGTGTGCTTGGCGGACCAGTACATCTCCCACGTCAATGCTTAGAATCCTGGGTCAGTGCATGATGCCTTTGTCCTGAGGAATAGCAGCATCCCAAATGTGATGGGCCAACTACAGAGGCACAGGGTGTGGCTACTAGGTGAGCCCTGGTTCCCACCCAGTAGATGTTGGTGTATGGGTATGGTGTGGGCCATATGGGATAGTGTGTGGCTAAATGTTGTCCCTCAATATTTCAGGTTACTCTGGTTACCCCAACCTATTATGGCTGCTGACCCCAGTGAGGAATGCAGGACAATGGCAGACGAATGTTATAATGAGGCCCATGGGCGAACCAGAAGGATAATTGAAAGGACCTTTGGCCTCTTGAAGGCCAGGTTCTGGTGCCTCCATCTGACAGGTGTATCCCTGTGCTACTCACTGAAGAAGGTCTGCCAGATAGTGGTGGCATGCTACATGTTGCATAACCCGGCCCTCAGACACCATGTCCCAGTCCTGCAGGAGGAGGAGGCTGGAGAAGCTTGTGTGCCAGCAGTGGACCCTGTGGACAGTGAGGATAAGGAGGCAGAGGATGAGGATGAGGACAACAGAACATCTGTGATCAGACAATACTTCCAATGACACACAGGTAGGACAGTGTTAATTCACATTTCCCACCTCTATGCCCACTTACTCTTCTCCCTGGCAATTCATTTTGCAGATGTTGGTGACCTCACACATACTCCTGGTGTGATCACTGCAGCCAGCTTCTGGTCATTAATCTATGCTCATTTTCTGTACAGTTGATTTGCAATGGCTGTACCTGCTTCAATGAATACATAATTGATATACATGACATACTCCAAACTTCTTTTTTTCCAATGGTGTTTACTGAAGTGTTAAAATAGAGAGGGGCAAGTGCAATGGGATGGGGTGATGATGGAGGAAAGTCCAGGTTATTGTTCCAGTCTGTTTGTAGCACAGGTGCATTGTCCAAGGGGACATAGGAAGGGGAGCAATGGCAGTTCAAGGTGGACAGGATGACTGAGTGGGACACAAGAGTGACAATCAGGAGAGTCTCATTTCCTGGTGGGGGTCTTGGCAAGTGTCTCTGGCTTTTGTCTGGATCGCAGGGAACGTTTGTGGGGTGGTTCTCCTTCTGCAGGGGAGGGGTGCTGGTGGCCTGTGAGTCCTGTGACGGGGCCTCCTGGCCACTAGCGGTAGCGGAGGTGGAAGGCTGTTCAGATGTCTGGCTAGCGGCAGGGGCCCTCTGTTGTGTGACTGCCTCCCTCATTATATTGGCCATGTCTGCCAACACCCCTTCTATGGAGATCAGGGTGTTGTTGATGGCCTGCAAGTCCTCCCTGATCCCCTGGTACTGTCCCTCCTGCAGCCCCCTGTTCTCCTGTCCAGGATCTGGCCCATCATGGTGTGGGAATGTTGATAGGCTCCCAGGATCTCTGCAAGTGCCTCCTGGAGAGTTGGTTCCCTGGGCCTGTCCTCCCCCTGGCGCACAGCAGTCCTCCTAGATTCCCTGCTGGCCTGTGCCTCTGTCCCCTGAACCGTGTGCGCACTGCCACTGACCCCAGGTCCTGATTGTCTTCGGTATGATGTGTGGCCTGTGGTCCCTGTAGAGGTGGATACACTGCTGATTGAGGTGTCATGGGGATAGAAGTGTGGATACACTGGGTGGGTGCTGTGGTGGTGTTTCCTAATGGTGGAGGCTCTGTGGTGGTGTGTGACTGGGCCTGGGTAACAGGCTGTCCAGAGGTCCCTGATGGGCCAGGTTGGTCATCAGGATCCTGAAGACCAGAGTTGCTGTCATCACTGTGGGCCTCTTCTGTTGGGGGACTGGATATTGCTGGCACCTCCTCTCCGCTGACATTGGCTGGGGTACCTGTGGGGATGTAAATGATGTGTTATGGTTTCTCTGTCTGACATATTGTGCATCCGTGGCTTGCCCTCTTTGGTTGTATTTGCCCTGGAAGCTTTCACTTGTGTACCTTGGTGTATTGTGGGGTGATTAGTTCTCTATAGAGTGCATGCTTTAGGTGCCATTCCAATGGCATGGATTTTCACATTGCTGAAAGAAATGTTGTTAATATATATTTGGTTCCTTTGTCTTTATTTGTGCTGTATGTTCACTCATGTTTTCCACTTATTCAGGAAGGATTTTTAGAATCAATAAATGCAGTTAATTCTTAATATTACTTGCAGAAATCAAAATAACATTATTGCCTCACATAAGGATTTTAAAAAGGCAGTTAGGCTAATATGAACCTTCTCATGCAAATTATAATAATATACTGAAACGTTAAGACTACCAACAATAAAACAAGTATTAAAATCAGCAACATCATTGTTGATTTAACATCCATTCAGTTTTGCATATATCTATCATTTATATAACTGAATTACTCTACAGAGAACATGATCCAAATTTCAAATGATATTCAAAATCAGATTGATAAATGTAGTACTAGACATGGGAGCATGGCAGGTATGTCAATTGTTAGAATATTCCTTCAAGATTAGACTTAAATAATATAATTGTGCCTAAATATTTCACATAGCAACCTTTATACATCGTATTCACATCAGACTAATATTGTATCAAAACCTTTATATATTATATACTCATCAGACTATTATTGAATCAGAACCTATCACATCAGGCATTTAGATTTTGTAGTGTGTTGCATGTTGTTTATCTCAGAATGAAAACTGCTATTTACTATATTTATGTTTTACATTCATATATTACAATTCAAACTACAAAACTGCAATTTACAAAATAAAGTAATAATGTTATTTCTCTGCCTGCACTGACTCAATGCTGTATACGCTGCAGGTCGTGTTTTCAAATTAGCAATTAATATTTTAATATTT
Source organism: Pleurodeles waltl (assembly GCF_031143425.1). NCBI lineage: Eukaryota > Metazoa > Chordata > Amphibia > Caudata > Salamandridae > Pleurodeles > Pleurodeles waltl. The sequence continues at coordinate 752,609,499 of NC_090444.1, read as the reverse complement.
CTTACTTAATAAGTAATTTTGATATTTATTCATAACGTCCTTCCCACAGCACTAATGCAATGCAATGTCTTGATTGTTTACACCTTTTCACCTTTATATTCGCTCTTACGGAACTCTCAGTACCCTGACACTATTACATGTTTATCTCCTTGAATTGTGCATGTTTTGTCAAGATATAATCTTCACCTATTAGATATAGCCATAATATCAACATTTTATTATTGCTTTTGATCACCGTATGACAGGGGGCTTGGGATGTCTGATATACACCTATATTACTGGGTGCACAGATACTTCCTATCAATAATTGACTCTTCAGTGAGGATGATCCAGCTATTCGACTGGAGCTGAGGAGTCTAGAATAGCAGGGGCTGCTGACAAAGATATATAGTACAAAACCCACAATGTTTTTACCGTCAGTTACAAGGATTCCAATAGAGAGTTGGTGGAGAGCCTTAAGGTGAACGGCAGAGGGGGAACAGTTCACAAGGGAAATTCCATTGTGGACCAGCCCATGGATCCCAGCAATATCCAAACTAGAGGGGCTTAGGGCCTGGGACAACATAGGTATATCTAAGTTTGGTAATGTATGGCTTTTTTATGCTTATTCAGTGCAAACTTAACTCCATATTTATATTTTGCCGCTAGGCCCGTCTAGGGTCAAAATATTGGAGTTAACGTAATTTTTGGGATACATAAAACCACCTTGCATCAATGAGATGCAAGGAAGGCGTTTCTGTCCAACAAATGTCTCTGAGCCCCTAACGCCATATTTATCCACCTGGGCAAAAATGATGCACGGGTGGGAGGCGGACCCAAAAAACGACATTAACTCCAATTTGCGTCACATTTTAACGCATGGGTCAGGTGTTAAAATGAGGCCCACACACCACTACTTAAGGAAAACACACAGAAGCAACATTACCAACCCACAGGACAAGATGGCTACTGCTCAAGCATAGGAGACGACACAGAGGACAGCAACAACAACTGCAACCGCTACCACGACAATGGGGCCCACAAAGGGAATGCAGAAGGCAGGATAGGATATTCCGAAACAGGACAACCATCCTTGGCCTCAGGGAACAAGACATAATAAGGACATACAAACTCAACCGGCAAGCCATACTACACCTGCTGCACCACACTGAGCCACAGATCACAGCCAGTCTGCAGACCCCACATAATATACCACCTGTGAAAAAGCTGCTATCTGTCCTGTCCAGGCTGGCAAGATTCTCATTTCAAACAACGGGTGCCCTGGTTGCTGGTGTGTCACAGCCGTCATCCTCGGTGTTCCTGGCAAAGGTGTAAACCCAATTATCTCTCTGACACCCCACCACATCAGCTTCCTCAACATCCAGCAAATTCAGCAGGAGATAAATCAGGGGTTCTACCAATTTGATGGCTTCCTGCATGTGGTCGGTGCAATTGACTGCACCCATGTCCGACTTGTTCCAACTGCAGCAGCCGAGCATCTATACCAAAATCACAAACACATGCATTCCATAAATGTGCAGGCCATAGTGGACCACCAGGGACTTTTCACAAACATTTTGACCAAGTATCCTGGGAGTGTCCATGACGCCTACATATTCAGGCACAGCAGGAACAACAAACACTTCCAGGATGGCCAATATGGAAATGGCCTACTTGTGGGTAAGTCAACAAACCTAGCAATTTACACACAACACACCAACCCTGTAGGACACTCAAAACATACACCACTCCAAAAACACATGGCCAGGGTAACACAGATGCTCAAGTAACAACACATATGCACCATGCTGCAGTACAGCACAATCAATGCAAACCACAAACACATACACCCACATGTATGTAACACACCCACAACTTGACAGGCACACCACGTGAAGGACAGGTGGAGACATGTACCCTTTACATCAGAAGATATACACAAACCACTACAAGTACACACAGGTTGCCTACTACATACATTTCACACACACAGCACACCAAACAAAGAAGAGCACAGCAATGTCAATGGCATACACCATGCTCATGTAACGTAAGTCACTCATAGAATCCCTCAAATCATGCCGTGCAAGTCTCTGCCAGAACAAACATCAAATACCAGACAACTGGTGCCAATACCAACTATATCTCATCAACACATACCTGACCTACCTGTAGTGTGCATATACATCTGCCTGATGCATTGGGTCACACACATAGGAATACAACATTAACGGCCATCACATACCATGTGCCAGATTTGTGAGAAGTGGAACCACACCTACTGTAGTGCCACCTCACATGCACCAGTGACTGACGCACAACACCATCATGTCTGTACCATAAACAATAAGTGGCCCACCATAGGGCAAAGTCACTGTTAGTGCAGATCATGAATGTCATAGTGGGACCCTGCAGGAGTATTTACGACATCACTGACCTTGCATGCACTGCGCAAAGGGACACATTTGCTAAATAGCTGAGCTCCATCCCATAGCCTGCACTGTGCATGTGTTGACAGTATAAATGCTGATTCATGTTTTGCAAGATAGGATAGACACTGGTAGTAATGTTGATCATCCTGAAACAATGGGATACATACCCTTGGACACTTGATGGCTGGCACAAAACATCAGCTGTCACTCAGGATCACCAAGGGACCTGTGTAAGAGCCCCCAGGGCCACTGTCATGGCCTGCACTGTATGTACAAGTTTGCGGATGACCACTCTTTTGTAACTTGAAGCAACATTGTAAATCGGCAACCCACCCACACAGCACCTAGCGTGGAAGGGGCTTGCAATGTGTGTTGCTGCAGGTCTGTCACCACAAGATACATAGCATGATGATGCTGACTCAGATGTAGGTGTCACCTAAAACCTGAGGAAGTGCCAACATTAAACAAAACCCCAGGGGTGCTGTTTTCAGGTTGCAATAAGGAAAAAGACTGTGATTTGACCTCATATGAATGTGCCACCTATGCATGCTGCATGCTGCATACTACTGCACACACCGAAAGAGCCAATTGTACATCAAAACTGTATATCTATAGATAGGTGCCCCTTCTGGCACAGATACATCCACCTCCACAGGGCAGCTAGCCAAGCAACCTGGTGCAAAGTTGGTAGTGCTGGTGCACGGCTGCATGTTTGGCGCCGGCGGAAGGGAACAACAAAGGGTTGCCTAGTAACATGCCACACATGGTGCATTCCTGCATAGTGGAAATGTTGCAGCAGTTCGGGCTGGACTGTTCTCATGGGGAACAGGGGCAAGGCTGATTTGCATATGGCTGGGTCTGAACTGGAATGGCATGGCTAGCAAAAAATATGATGGATTAAACCCAGATCTGTGACTGGGGTGAATGTTTGATTTGTCCTTCATTCTGTCCATCATCTGTTGTTTTTGCATTTGTCACTCCAAGTAGGAAGGGTATGCCCAGATGTTGGTCCTGTGCTTGCTATGCCACCAGATTCAAGCTAGTCTGGCTGATACTGGCCCCAGGATGCTTGTTTCTGGTCCAGGGAAGACCTGGCCTGGCAGCTTGGAGGGACTGTTTTCATGGGCAACATCGTAAAGACTGATTTGCATATGGCTGGGTCTGAACTGGAATGGCATGGCAAGCAAAAAAACTGATGGATTAAACCCAGATCTGTGACTGGGTTTGAATGTTTGATTTGGTCTTCATTCTGTTCATCATCTGTTGTTTTGCATTTGTCACCCCAAGTGGGAAGGCTATGCCCAGACACGGGTCCCGTGCTTGCTATGCCACCAGGTTGCAGCTAGCCTGGCTGATGAAGAGCGATGCCCTGAAACCAGTCCCCGGATGCTTGTTTCTGGTCTAGGGAAGACCTGGTCTGGTAGTTCGGGCTGGACTGTTCTCATGGGAAACAAGGTCAAGACTGATTAGCATTTGGCTGGGTCTGAACTGGAATGGCATGTCAAGCAAAAAAACTGATGGATTAAACCCAGATCTGTGACTGGGGGTGAATGTTTGATTTGTTCTTCATTCCATCCATCATCTGTTGTTTTTGCATTTGTCACCCCAAGTGGGAAGGGTATGCCCAGACGTGGGTCCTGTGCTTGCTATGCCACCAGATTCAAGATAGCCAGGCTGATGAAGGGCGATACCCAGAAACCGGTCCCAGGATGTTTGTTTGTGGTTCAAGGAAGACCTGGCCTGGCAGTTTGCGCTGGAGTGTTCTCATGTGGTACAGGGTCAAGACTGATTTGTATATGGCTGGGTCTGAAATGGAATGGCATGGCAAGCAAAACAAATGATGGATTAAACCCAGATCTGTGACTGGGGGTGAATGTTTGATTTGTCCTTCATTCCATCCATCATCTGTTGTTTTTGCATTTGTCACCCCAAGTAGGGAGGGTATGGCCAGACGTTAGTACCATGCTTGCTATGCCACCAGATTCAAGCTAGTCTGGCTGCCACCCTGAAACCAGTCGCAGGGTGCTTGTTTTTGGTCCAGGGAAGATCTGGCTTGGCAGTTTGGGATGGACTGCTCTCATGGGGAACAGGGTAAAGAGTGATTTGCATATGACTGGGTCTGACCTGGAATAGCATGGCAAGCACAAAAACTGATGGATTAAATCCAGATCTGTGAATGAGGGTGAATGTTTGATTCGATCTTCATTCCTTCCATCATCTGCTGTTTTTGTATTTGTCACCCCAAGTGGGAAGGTTATGCCCAGACGTGGGTCCTGTGCTTCCTATGCCACCAGATTCGAGTTAGCCAGGCTGATGAAAGGTGATATCCTGAAACCGGTTCCTGGATGCTTGTTTCTGGTCCAGGAAAGACCTGGCCTGGCAGTTTAGGCTGAACTGTTCGCATGGGGAACAAGGTCAAGACTCATTTTCATATGGCTGGATCTAACCTGGAATTCCATGGCGAGCAAAAAAACTGATGGATTAAACCCAGATCTGTGACTGGGGGTGAATGTTTGATTTGTCCTTCATTCCATCCATCATCTGTTGTTTTTGCATTTGTCACCCCAAGTAGGGAGGGTATGGCCAGACGTTAGTACCATGCTTGCTATGCCACCAGATTCAAGCTAGTCTGGCTGCCACCCTGAAACCAGTCACAGGGTGCTTGTTTTTGGTCCAGGGAAGATCTGGCTTGGCAGTTTGGGATGGACTGCTCTCATGGGGAACAGGGTAAAGAGTGATTTGCATATGACTGGGTCTGAGCTGGAATAGCATGGCAAGCACAAAAACTGATGGATTAAATCCAGATCTGTGAATGAGGGTGAATGTTTGATTCGATCTTCATTCTTTCCATCATCTGCTGTTTTTGTATTTGTCACCCCAAGTGGGAAGGTTATGCCCAGACGTGGGTCCTGTGCTTCCTATGCCACCAGATTCGAGTTAGCCAGGCTGATGAAAGGTGATATCCTGAAACCGGTTCCTGGATGCTTGTTTCTGGTCCAGGAAAGACCTGGCCTGGCAGTTTAGGCTGAACTGTTCGCATGGGGAATAAGGTCAAGACTCATTTTCATATGGCTGGATCTAACCTGGAATTCCATGGCGAGCAAAAAAACTGATGGATTAAACCCAGATCTGTGATTGGGGGTGAATGTTTGATTTGTTCTTCATTCCATCCATCATCTGTTGATTTTGGATTTGTCACCCCAAGTAGGAAGGGTATGCCCAGACATGGATCCTGTGCTTGCAATGCCATCAGATTCCAGCTTGCCTGGCTGATGAAGGGTGATACCCAGAAACCGGTCCCACAATGTTTGTTTATGATTCAAGAAAGACCTGGCCTGGCAGTTTGGGCTGGACTGTTCTCGGGGGATCAGGGTCAAGACTGATTTGCATATGGCTGGGTCTGAACTGGAATGGCATGACAAGCATAAATACTGATGGATTAAACCCACATCTGTGACTGGGAGTGAATGTTTGATTTGTTCTTCATTCCATCCATTATCTGTTGTATTTGCATTTGTCATCCCAAGTGGGAAGGTTATGCCCAGATGTAGGTCTCTTGCTTGCTATGTCACCAGATTCAAGCTAGCCTAGCTGATGAAGGGTGATACCCATAACCCGGTCCTAGGATGCTTGTTTTTGTTCCAGGGAAGACCTGGCCTGTCAGTTTAGGCTGGACTGTTCTCATGGGGAACAGGGTCAAGACTGAATTGCATATACATGGGTCTGAACTGGAATGGCATGGCAAGCAAAAAAACTGATGGATTAAATCCAGATCTGTGATTGGGGGTGAATGTTTGATTTGTTCTTCATTCCATCCATCATCTGTTGTTTTTGCATTTGTCACCCCAAGTAGGAAGGGTATGCCCAGACGTGGGTCCTGTGCTTGCTCTGCTACCAGACTCAAGCTAGCCTGGCTGATGAAGGGTGATACCCAGAAACCGGCCCCACGATGTTTGTTTGTGGTTCAAGTAAGACCTGGCCTAGCAGTTTGGGCTGGACTGTTCTCATGGGGAGCAGGGTCAAGACTGATTTGCATATGGCTGTGTCTGAACTGGATTGGCATGGCAAGCAAAAAAACGGATGGATTAAACCCAGATTTGTGACTGGGGGTGAATGTTTGATTTGTTCTTCATTCCATCCATCATCTGTTGTTTTTGCGTTTGTCATCCCAAGTGGGAAGGTTATGCCCAAACGAGGGTCCCTTGCTTGCTATGTCACCAGATTCAAGCTAGTCTGGCTGATGAAGGGTGATACCCATAACCCGGTCCTAGGATGCTTGTTTTTGGTCCCGGGAAGACCTGGCCTGTCAGGGTATGCCCAGACGTGGTTCCTGTGCTTGCTATGCTACCAGACTCGAGCTAGACTGGCTGATTAAGGGTGATACCCAGAAACCGGTCCCACGATGTATGTTTGTGGCTCAAGGAAGACCTGGCCTGGCAGTTTGGGCTGGACTGTTCTCGAGGGGAACAGGGTCAAGACTGATTTGCATATGGCTGGGTCTGAACTGGAATGGCATGACAAGCAAAAATACTGATAGATTAAATCCAGATCTGTGACAGGGAGTGAAACTTTGATTTGTTATTCATTCCATACATCATCTGTTGTATTTACATTTGTCATCCCAAGTGGGAAGGGTATGCCAAGACGTGAGTCCCGTGCTTGTTATGCCACCACATAGAAGCTAGCCTGGCTGATGAAGGGTGATACCCTGAAACCGGTCCCTGGATGCTTGTTTCTGGTTGAGGGAATACCTGACCTAGCAGTTCGGGCTGGACTGTTCTCATGGGGAACAGGTTCAAGACTGAATTGCATATGGCTGGGTCTGAACTGGAATGGCATGGCAAACAAGAACACTGATAGATTAAATCCAGATCTGTGACTGGGGGGTGAATGTTTGATTTGTTCTTCATTCCGTCCATCATCTGTTGTTTTTGCATTTGTCACCCCAAGTAGGAAGGGTATGCCCAGACGTGGGTCCTGTGCTTGCTATGCTACCAGACTCAAGCTAGCCTGGCTGGTGGAGGGTGATGTCCAGGAACCGGTCCCACGATGGTTGTTTGTGGTTCAAGTAAGACCTGGCCTGGCAGTTTGGGCTGGACTGTTCTCATAGGGAGCAGGGTCAAAACTGATTTGCATATGGCTGGGTCTGATCTGGAATGGCATGGCAAGCAAAAAAACTGATGGATTAAACCCAGATCTGTGACTGGGGGTAAATATTTGATTTGTTTTTCATTCCATCCTCATCTGTTGTTCTTGCATTTGTCACCCCAAGTGGGAAGGGTATGCAGAGACGTGGGTCCTGTGCTTGTTATGCCACCAGATGGAAGCTAGCCTGGCTGATGAAGGGTGATACCCTGAAACCGGTCCCTGGATGCTTGTTTCTGGTCCAGCAAAGACCTGGCCTGGCAGTTCGGGCGGGACTGTTCTCATGGGGAACAAGGCCAAGACTGATTTGCACATGGCTGGGTCTGAACTGGAATGGCATTGCAAGCAAAACAACTGATGGATTAAACCCAGATCTGTCCGGGGGTGAATGTTTGATTTGTTCTTCATTTCGTCGATCATCTGTTGTTTTTGCATTTGTTACATCAAGTGGGAAGGTTATGCCTAGACGTGGGTCCTATGCTTGCTATGCTACCAGACTCAAGCTAGCCTGGCCCATGAAGGGTGATACCCAGAAACCAGTCCCACAATGTTTGTTTGTGGTTCAAGTAAGACCTGGCCTGGCAGTTTGGGCTGGACTGTTGTCATGGGGAGCAGGGTGAAGACTGATTTGCATATGGCTGGGTCTGAACTGGAATGGCATCGCAAGCAAAAAAACTGATGGATTAAACCCAGATCTGTGACTGGGGATGAATGTTTGATTTGTTCTTCATTCCATCCATCATCTGTTGTTTTTGCATTTGTCACCCCAAGTGGGAAGGGTATGCCCAGACGTAGGTCCCATGCTGGTTATGCCACCAGATGGAAGATAGCCTGGCTGATGAAGGGTGATACCCTGAAACCGGTCCCTGGATGTTTGTTTCTGGTGCAGCGAAGACCTGGCCTTGCAGTTCGGGCGGGACTGTTCTCATGGGGAACAAGGTCAAAACTGATTTGCATATGGCTGGGTCTGAACTGGAATGGTATGGCAAGCAAAAAAACTGATGGATTAAATCCAGATCTGTGATTGGGGTGAATTTTTGATTTGTTCTTCATTCCATCCATCTTCTGTTGTTTTTGCATTTGTCACCCCAAGTAGGAAGGGTATGCCCAGACGTTGGTCCTGTGCTTGCTATGCTACCAGACTCAAGCTAGCCTGGCTGATGAAGGGTGATACCCAGAAACAGGTCCCACGATGTTTGTTTGTGGTTCAAGTAAGACCTGGCCTGGCAGTTTGGGCTGGACTGTTCTCATGGGGAGCAGGGTCAAGACTGATTTGCATATGGCTGTGTCTTAACTGGAATGGCATTGCAAGCAAAAAAAATGATGGATTAAACCCAGATCTGTGACTGGGGGTGAATGTTTGATTTGTTCTCCATTCCGTCCATCATCTGTTGTTTTTGCATTTGTTACCTCAAGTGGGAAGGTTATGCCCAAACGTGGGTCCTGTGCTTGCTATGCCACCACATTCAAGCTAGCCTGGCTGATGAAGGGTGATACCCAGAAACCGGCTCTAGGATGCTTGTTTTGGGTCCAGGGAAGACCTGGCCTGGCAGTTTGGGCTGGACTGTTCTCATGGGGAACAGGGTCAAGACTGATTTGCATATGGCTGGGTCTGAACTGGAATGGCATGGCAAGCAAAAAAACTGATGGATTAAACCCGGATCTGTGACTGGGGGTAAATATTTGATTTGTTTTTCATTCCATCCTCATCTGTTGTTCTTGCATTTGTCACCCCAAGTGGGAAGGGTATGCAGAGACGTGGGTCCTGTGCTTGTTATGCCACCAGATGGAAGCTAGCCTGGCTGATGAAGGGTGATACCCTGAAACCGGTCCCTGGATGCTTGTTTCTGGTCCAGCAAAGACCTGGCCTGGCAGTTCGGGCTGGACTGTTCTCATGGGGAACAAGGCCAAGACTGATTTGCACATGGCTGGGTCTGAACTGGAATGGCATTGCAAGCAAAACAACTGATGGATTAAACCCAGATCTGTCCGGGGGTGAATGTTTGATTTGTTCTTCATTCTGTCGATCATCTGTTGTTTTTGCATTTGTTACATCAAGTGGGAAGGTTATGCCCAGACGTGGGTCCTGTGCTTGCTATGCTACCAGACTCAAGCTAGCCTGGCCTATGAAAGGTGATACCCAGAAACCAGTCCCACAATTTTTGTTTGTGGTTCAAGTAAGACCTGGCCTGGCAGTTTGGGCTGGACTGTTCTCATGGGGAGCAGGGTCAAGACTGATTTGCATATGGCTGGGTCTGAACTGGAATGGCATCGCAAGCAAAAAAACTGATGGATTAAACCCAGATCTGTGACTGGGGATGAATGTTTGATTTGTTTTTCATTCCATCCATCATCTGTTGTTTTTGCATTTGTCACCCTAAGTGCGAAGGGTATGCCCAGACGTAGGTCCCATGCTGGTTATGCCACCAGATGGAAGATAGCCTGGCTGATGAAGGGTGATACCCTGAAACCGGTCCCTGGATGTTTGTTTCTGGTGCAGCGAAGACCTGGCCTTGCAGTTCGGGCGGGACTGTTCTCATGGGGAACAAGGTCAAAACTGATTTGCATATTGCAGGGTCTGAACTGGAATGGTATGGCAAGCAAAAAAACTGATGGATTAAATCCAGATCTGTGATTGGGGGTGAATGTTTGATTTGTTCATCATTCCATCCATCTTCTGTTGTTTTTGCATTTGTCACCCCAAGTAGGAAGGGTATGCCCAGATGTTGGTCCTGTGCTTGCTATGCTACCAGACTCAAGCTAACCTGGCTGATGAAGGGTGATACCCAGAAACGGGTCCCACGATGTTTGTTTGTGGTTCAAGTAAGACCTGGCCTGGCAGTTTGGGCTGGACTGTTCTCATGGGGAGCAGGGTCAAGACTGATTTGCATATGGCTGTGTCTTAACTGGAATGGCATTGCAAGCAAAAAAACTGATTGATTAAACTCAGATCTGTGACTGGGGGTGAATGTTTGATTTGTTCTTCATTCCGTCCATCATCTGTTGTTTTTGCATTTGTTACCTCAAGTGGGAAGGTTATGCCCAAACGTGGGTCCTGTGCTTGCTATGCCACCACATTCAAGCTAGCCTGGCTGATGAAGGGTGATACCCAGAAACTGGCTCTAGGATGCTTGTTTTGGATCCAGGGAAGACCTGGCCTGGCAGTTTGGGCTGGACTGTTCTCATGGGGAACAGGGTCAAGACTGATTTGCATATGGCTGGGTCTGAACTGGAACGGCATGACAAACAAAAAAACTGATGGATTAAACCCAGATCTGTGACTGGGGGGTGTATGTTTGATTTGTTCTTCATTCTCTACATCATCTATTGTTTTTGCATTTGTCACCAACAAGTGGGATGGGTATGCCCATACGTGGGTCCCGTGCTTGTTATGCCACCAGATGGAAGCTAGCCTGGCTGATGAAGGGTGATACCCTGAAACTGGTCCCAGGATCCTTGTTTCTGGTCCAGGAAAAGACCTGGCCTGGCAGTTCGGGCTGGACTGTTCTCATGGGGAACAAGGTCAAGACTGATTTGCATATGGCTGGGTCTGAACTGGAATGGCATGGCAAGCAAAAAAACTGATGGATTAAACCCAGATCTGTGACTGGGGGTAAATGTTTGATTTGTTCTTCATTCCGTCCATCATCTGTTGTTTTTCCATTTGTTACCTCAAGTGGAAGGTTATGCCCAGACATGGGTCCTGTGCTTGCTATTCCACCAGATTCAAGCTAGCCTGGCTAATGAAGGGTGATACCCAGAAACCGGTCCTAGGATGTTTGTTTGTGGTTCAAGTAAGACCTGGCCTGGCAGTTTGGGCTGGACTGTTCTCATGGGAAGCAGGGTCAAGACTGATTTGCATATGGCTGGGTCTGAACTGGAATGGCATCGCAAGCAAAAAAACTGATGGATTAAACCCAGATCTCTGACTGGGGGTGAATGTTTGATTTGTTCTTCATTCTGTACATCATCTGTTGTTTTTGCATTTGTCACCACAAGTGGGAAGGGTATGCCCAGACGTGGGTCCCGTGCTTGTTATGCCACCAGATGGAAGCTAGCCTGGCTGATGAAGGGTGCTACCCAGAAACAGGTCCCAGGATGCTTGTTTCTGGTCCAGGAAAAGACCTGGCCTGGCAGTTCGGGCTCGGCTGTTCTCATGGGGAACAATGTGAAGACTGATTTGCATATGGCTGGGTCTGATCTGGAATGGCATGGCAAGTAAAAAAACTGATGGATTAAACCCAGATGTGTGACTGGGGGTGAATGTTTGATTTGTTCTTCATTCCGTCCATCATCTGTTGTTTCTGCATTTGTTACCTCAAGTGGGAAGGTTATGCCCAGACATGGGTCCTGTGCTTGCTATGCCACCAGATTCAAGCTAGCCTTGCTGAAGAAGGGTGACACCCAGAAACCAGTCCTAGGATGCTTGTTTTGGGTCCAGGGAAGACCTGGCCTGGCAGTTTGGGCTGGACTGTTCTCATGGGGAACAGGGTCAAGACTGATTTGCATACGGCTGGGTCTGAACTGGAATGGCATGGCAAGCAAAAAAACCTATGGATTAAAACCAGATCTGCGACTGGGGGTGAATGGTTAATTTGTTCTTCATTCTGTCCCTCATCTGTTGTTTTTGCATTTGTTATCCCAAGTGGGAAAGGTATGCCCAGACATGGGTCCCGTGCTTGTTATGCCACCAGATGGAAGCTAGCCTGTCTAATAAAGGGTAATACCCTGAAACCGGTCCCAGGATGCTTGTTTCTGGTCCAGGGAAGACCTGGCCTAGCTTGGCCTGGCCTGGCAGTTCGGGCTGGACTGTTCTCATGGGGAACAAGGTCAAGACTGATTTACATATGGCTGGGTCTGAACTGGAATGGCATGGCAAGCAAAACAACTGGTGGATTAAACCCAGATCTGTGACTGGGGGTGAATGTTTGATTTTTTCTTCATTCTGTACATCATATGTTGTTTTTACATTTGTCACCAAAAGTGGGAAGGGTATGCCCAGACGTAGGTTCCGTGCTTGTTATGCCACCAGATGGAAGCTAGCCTGGCTGATGAAGGGTGACACCCTGAAACCGGTCCCTGGATGCTTGTTTCTGGTCCAGCGAAGCCCTGGCCTGGCAGTTCGGGCTGGACTGTTCTCATGGGGAACAAAGTCAAGACTGATTTGCATATGGCTGGGTCTGAACTGGAATGGTATGGCAAGCAAAAAAACTGATGGATTAAATCCAGATCTGTGATTGGGGGTGAATGTTTGATTTGTTCTTCATTCCATCCATCATCTGGTGTTTTTGCATTGGTCAGCCCAAGTGGGAAGGGTATGCCGAGAAGTGGGTCCCGTGCTTGTTATGCCACCAGATGGAATCTATCCTGGCTGATGAAGGGTGATACACTGAAACCGGTCCAAGGATGCTTGTTTCTGGTCCAGGAAATTTCTGGGCTGGCAGTTTGGGCTGGACTGTTGTCATGGGGAACAGCTTCAAGACTGAATTGCATGTGGCTGGGTCTGAACTGGAATGGCATGGCAAACAAAAAAACTGATGGATTAAACCCAGATCTGTGACTGGGGGTGCTTGTCTGATTTGTTCTTCATTCCATCCATCATCTGTTGTTTTTGCATTTGTTACCTCAAGTGGGAAGGTTATGCCCAGACATGGGTCCTGTGCTTGCTATGCCACCAGATTCAAGCTAGCCTTGCTGAAGAAGGGTGATACCCAGAAACTGGCCCTAGGATGCTTGTTTTGGGTCCAGGGAAGACCTGGCCTGGCAGTTTGGTCTGGACTGTTCTCATGGGGAACAGGGTCAAGACTGATTTGCATACGGCTGGGTCTGAACTGGAATGGCATGGCATGGCAAGCAAAAAAACCTATGGATTAAAACCAGATCTGCGACGGGGGTGCATGGTTGATTTGTTCTTCATTCTGTCCCTCATCTGTTGTTTTTGCATTTGTTATCCCAAGTGGGAAAGGTATGCCCAGACATGGGTCCCGTGCTTGTTATTCCACCAGATGGAAGCTAGCCTGTCTAATAAAGGGTAATACCCTGAAACCGGTCCCAGGATGCTTGTTTCTGGTCCAGGGAAGATCTGGCCTGGCTTGGCAGCTCCGGCTGGACTGTGCTCATGGGGAACAAGGTCAAGACTGATTTGCATATGGCTGGGTCTGATCTGGAATGGCATGGCAAGTAAAAAAACTGATGGATTAAACCCAGATGTGTGACTGGGGGTGAATGTTTGATTTGTTCTTCATTCCGTCCATCATCTGTTGTTTCTGCATTTGTTACCTCAAGTGGGAAGGTTATGCCCAGACATGGGTCCTGTGCTTGCTATGCCACCAGATTCAAGCTAGCCTTGCTGAAGAAGGGTGACACCCAGAAACCAGTCCTAGGATGCTTGTTTTGGGTCCAGGGAAGACCTGGCCTGGCAGTTTGGGCTGGACTGTTCTCATGGGGAACAGGGTCAAGACTGATTTGCATACGGCTGGGTCTGAACTGGAATGGCATGGCAAGCAAAAAAACCTATGGATTAAAACCAGATCTGCGACTGGGGGTGAATGGTTAATTTGTTCTTCATTCTGTCCCTCATCTGTTGTTTTTGCATTTGTTATCCCAAGTGGGAAAGGTATGCCCAGACATGGGTCCCGTGCTTGTTATGCCACCAGATGGAAGCTAGCCTGTCTAATAAAGGGTAATACCCTGAAACCGGTCCCAGGATGCTTGTTTCTGGTCCAGGGAAGACCTGGCCTAGCTTGGCCTGGCCTGGCAGTTCGGGCTGGACTGTTCTCATGGGGAACAAGGTCAAGACTGATTTACATATGGCTGGGTCTGAACTGGAATGGCATGGCAAGCAAAACAACTGGTGGATTAAACCCAGATCTGTGACTGGGGGTGAATGTTTGATTTTTTCTTCATTCTGTACATCATATGTTGTTTTTACATTTGTCACCAAAAGTGGGAAGGGTATGCCCAGACGTAGGTTCCGTGCTTGTTATGCCACCAGATGGAAGCTAGCCTGGCTGATGAAGGGTGACACCCTGAAACCGGTCCCTGGATGCTTGTTTCTGGTCCAGCGAAGCCCTGGCCTGGCAGTTCGGGCTGGACTGTTCTCATGGGGAACAAAGTCAAGACTGATTTGCATATGGCTGGGTCTGAACTGGAATGGTATGGCAAGCAAAAAAACTGATGGATTAAATCCAGATCTGTGATTGGGGGTGAATGTTTGATTTGTTCTTCATTCCATCCATCATCTGGTGTTTTTGCATTGGTCAGCCCAAGTGGGAAGGGTATGCCGAGAAGTGGGTCCCGTGCTTGTTATGCCACCAGATGGAATCTATCCTGGCTGATGAAGGGTGATACACTGAAACCGGTCCAAGGATGCTTGTTTCTGGTCCAGGACATTTCTGGGCTGGCAGTTTGGGCTGGACTGTTGTCATGGGGAACAGCTTCAAGACTGAATTGCATGTGGCTGGGTCTGAACTGGAATGGCATGGCAAACAAAAAAACTGATGGATTAAACCCAGATCTGTGACTGGGGGTGCTTGTCTGATTTGTTCTTCATTCCATCCATCATCTGTTGTTTTTGCATTTGTTACCTCAAGTGGGAAGGTTATGCCCAGACATGGGTCCTGTGCTTGCTATGCCACCAGATTCAAGCTAGCCTTGCTGAAGAAGGGTGATACCCAGAAACTGGCCCTAGGATGCTTGTTTTGGGTCCAGGGAAGACCTGGCCTGGCAGTTTGGTCTGGACTGTTCTCATGGGGAACAGGGTCAAGACTGATTTGCATACGGCTGGGTCTGAACTGGAATGGCATGGCATGGCAAGCAAAAAAACCTATGGATTAAAACCAGATCTGCGACGGGGGTGCATGGTTGATTTGTTCTTCATTCTGTCCCTCATCTGTTGTTTTTGCATTTGTTATCCCAAGTGGGAAAGGTATGCCCAGACATGGGTCCCGTGCTTGTTATTCCACCAGATGGAAGCTAGCCTGTCTAATAAAGGGTAATACCCTGAAACCGGTCCCAGGATGCTTGTTTCTGGTCCAGGGAAGATCTGGCCTGGCTTGGCAGCTCCGGCTGGACTGTGCTCATGGGGAACAAGGTCAAGACTGATTTGCATATGGCTGGGTCTGAACTGGAATGGCATAGCAAGCAAAAAAACTGATGGATTAAACCCAGATCTGTGACTGGGGGTGAATGTTTGATTTGTTCTTCATTCCGTCCATCATCTGTTGTTTTTGCATTTGTCACCCCAAGTGGGAAGGCTATGCCCAGATGTGGGTCCTGTGCTTGCTATGCAACCAGACTCAAGCTAGCCTGGCTGATGAAGGGTGAAACCCAGAATCCGGTCCCACAATGCTTGTTTCTGGTTCAAGTAAGACCTGGCCTTGCAGTTCGGGCTGGACTGTTCTCATGGGGAGCAGGGTCAAGACTGATTTGCATATGGCTGGGTCTGAACTGGAATGGCATGGCAAGCAAAAAAACTGATGGGTTAAACCCAGATCTGTGACTGGGGGTGAATGTTTGATTTGTTCTTCATTCCATCCATCATCTGTTGTTCTTGCATTTGTCACCCCAAGTGGGAAGGGTATGCCGAGACGTGGGTCCCGTGCTTGTTATGCCACCAGATGGAAGCTAGCCTGGCTGATGAAGGGTGATACCCTGAAACCGGTCCCTGGATGCTTGTTTCTGGTCCATCGAAGACCTGGCCTGGCAGTTCGGGCTGGACTGTTCTCATGGGGAATAAAGTCATGACTGATTTGCATATGGCTGTGTCTGAACTGGAATGGTATGGCAAGCAAAAAAACTGATGGATTAAATCCAGATCTGTGATTGGGGGTGAATGTTTGATTTGTTCTTCATTCCATCCATCATCTGTTGTTTTTCCATTTGTCACCCCAAGTAGGAAGGGTATGCACAGACGTGGGTCCTGTGCTTGCTATGCTACCAGACTCAAGCTAGCCTGGCTGATGAAGGGTGGTACCCAGAAACCAGTCCCACAATGTTTGTTTGAGGTTCAAGTAAGACCTGGCCTGGCAGTTTGGGCTGGACTGTTCTCATTGGGAGCAGGGTCAAGACTGATTTGCATATGGCTGGGTCTTAACTGGAATGGCATCGCACGCAAAAAAACTGATGGATTAAACCCAGATCTGTGACTGGGGGTGAATGTTTGATTTGTTCTTCATTCTGTCCATCATCTGTTGTTTTTGCATTTGTTATCCCAAGTGGGAAGGGTATGCCCAGATGTGGGTCCTGTGCTTATTATGCCACCAGATTCAAGCTTGCCTTGTTGATGATGGCTGGTCTGAACTGGAACGGCATGGCAAGCAAAAAAAATTATGGATTAAATCCAGATCTGTGATTAGGGGTGAATTTCTGATTTGTTCTTCATTCCGTCCATCATCTGTTATTTTTGCTTTAAATTTAATGCTTTATATGACAACATCACACATCACAAACGAAAACACAATACACAATCACAAATCAGAACTATTCCATTGTACTGAATGTCAAAGATTTGTGGATACACTGTTGTCACACATGCATATATATGCAAGACGTGCAACAATTTGCATGCTATAGACTCTGTAACACACACATTGGTGGAACAGACCAATCACACCCTTATCACATTGTTACATGGACTACCACATGTGGCCATACCCAAAATGCTACAGTGCAGCACAGCCCATGTCATTTGTATGTTGATTCAGGGTGCATCTAAGGATAATGCAAAAAAACATGCAATCTAGAATTGAGTAAAAAAATATGACGCAAATGTGTCTAAAACATCTGCAAACACAAAGAAAATGACACATGGTCCTCACCATGAACTCTACCTTTGTACTCCTCTCAATGCTACCTTCAGTGAAATCAGCGCACAACTGTCATGCATCAATATATATGACGCATGTGCGTTGTGCATCTAAAAATACCTATGCAAATGTTAAATGATTCAAATAAATACACGTATAACTGAAAAACGTGTCGCAGGGGAACAGGAAGTGAAGTCATAGAAAATTGCATCTACAAGCATGGTACAGTGGGTGTACTTTCACTTTCTCTTTACAGTCTGTGCCTTTGTGACTGTGTGGTTGTGTTTTGGAGCTGGTGGTTAAGTCTTGGTTGTGTATTGAAGTTTGCGGTGTTCCTTCTGTTGTGTCCTGTTATATATTGTGTGCATTTTGTCCCAATAGTTGTGATTCTGTGTAGTTGTTGTCTAGATTTGTATTTTTACTGTGCAGTGTCTCTCCGGGGTTGTTACTAATTTGGGATAGTTGGGATGTTAGTGGAATTAAGTTTCTGTTCATTTTTCTCTTTGTATTTGGGGTCAATTCTGACCATAATACAACATGTCTGGAAGGGGGAGGATGACAAGATTGTCCGAGGATGAGCTAGGTGGATTTGTGCGGCTGGTATTCCACTACCTGTCTATGATACTAGAGATGGATGCCCGGTCATCCAGGGATACCAGACCAAGGCCAGGCGGCTGCGGTGGGGCAAGGTGCTCCACCACCTGAAAAGAGCATACAGGACCGGCAGGAATGAGCAAGAGCTCAAGCATTGCTGGGCAGATCTGGTGGCCAGGGAGCAAGATCTGCTTGATCACCTTGGTGTTGAGATTGGCAGACCTGTTGGTGAGTCTCCCATTGGCATACTATTTACTGTTCACTTCTCTTGAATGACAGTGTCAGATGAGTTGGAGTGCTGCATGCAATGCTTGTGGACAGGTTTTATGCAACCAGAATGAAGTGTATCTGCGCCAGTCTGAGCCTGGAGTTAACATGTCCAACCTTAATCCCAATTCAGGTCAGATGTCTGGTGAGTCCTGCACAACCATCATGAAGGCACGCACTTCAGAGGCCATGGTGACACCTGTGCCCCTGCATAGTGTCATGTATGAAACACCAAGGCACCGCCAGCCTACCACATTTTCCCTGGATTGTGTCAACATAGTTGTGCAATGCATGTATAGCGCAACTTTGTCATCATTTAACACATATGACCCCTGCCATCATGTTGGCATAGGGGGCTTACCCGCCTCAGAGGGCAATGAAAATGGGCATTTGATACCATTAGACAACTTTGCCACATCAGTCATGGATTAATCAATGCATGATCATTGCAGACTTAAAATTGAGTGGCATGTCGGCCACAAAGCGCCTCTGGGTGCCTTGAAGGACAAGCTTGAGTACCTGAGTTATATGTCTTGCAAAGCGCCAGGGTAGTGTCATGCTTTTTTACACAACTATGTTGTTCCATCTTCTATAGATGGCCCACATATGGTTGTTGCAGGGTGTAGCACTACATGAGCCTCTGGCCCAGTGTTAGTGTTCAGATGCGTGGCTCTAACTCACCTGAGTGTCTCTGTCATTGTGTGATCGTAGTGGTGTGTCTGTTGTACTGTTTTACACTAAGATAACTAGCTCACTCCTCTCAACTAGTTCACATTGAAATTTGTTGTCCACTCACAGTGACTGTGATTTGACACTGACCATGGTTTTCCATTCAATTCTTACAGGTGGACCTGCCCCCTACATGATTGGCGAAGTGGCGCGATTTGAGGACCCAAATGTATCCAGTAAGTGTGATAATGTGTGTCCTGTGAAGTAATCCAGGGTATGGTGTGAGTGAGTCATGTGTGTTGAATACAATGCTAAATGTGATAAGCTGTCCAATGATCAGATATCAAAGTAGGCTGGATTGTGACATTATGTCCCATTTAAAGGATCCCCATGCACCACCAGAGGGTCACATCTTGTGAGGCTCGTGGTGCAGAATGGCCAGCATCGTGCACACAAGGTGATGACAAGCCACATGTAGGGCCAAATGTGACTAAGAATGACAGAGTGCAACACTGTGAGAATATTGGCTGTTGCGCACTCCATCATTCTCACAACACAGGGATGCACCATTTGAACACAATTTGATGCATCCCTGTATTGTCATGAAGATTGAGGACTGGGCTGGCAATTGTCCCCCAGCATGGTGCTCTGTCTTTTGCACTCCATGTATGTTACACTTATGTGGAATGTAATTGGCTTGCATGCAGGCCAAGGCCAAATGTGTGCTGGCATGGTACTAGGTGTGAAAGGAATAGTAGTGGCAGATCAGGTATTGATGGGTGTCTACACCGGGACACATCAATGTAGATGTGATAGACCTAAGGATACCAGCTTCCTAGTTGACAGCCCTCCTAACATATGGTCCACGTTTTGACTCCATGTATGAGTGGGCATGCCTTGGTGGATGATCAGGACAGTTGAGATGATGGATTGCATGGCCATCCCCTCTTAGGCTGAGGGGTAGAGTAATACCACATTTGTAGGTAGATATGATGCTTTCAGTGTAGGTGACAGTCATATTGATCAGGCTTACATGTGTACCTATCAGCTCTGACCCCTTATGGTTACCAACAGCATCCCATCCTGCCAATAACATGTCCAAGTTACTGGTGATGTATGGTTGGAAATAGACACAGATGCTGAGGAAGTTTGGATCTGATCTATGTAAAGTTTGCGCTACCTTTGCATTATTTGGTTCTTTTTCTCGTTTTGCGTCGCTTTAGTGTCAATTAAATTATGCTTAGGCAGCATTGTTGTTATATTTATCAGGGCCATTGTCTATACTGGAATGTGAGTCGGAGTGCATATGTAATGAGATGTAGCAGTGTAAGCTACTAATCTGTACAGACTCCACACAATGCTGGCACTGATGGTTGCCTGTCTCCATTTTACAGCTGCCAACATGACCAATGGTGAGCTGCGTGCGTACCAGAAGAGGGCAGTGAGGTACCACCATATCCCTGCAGTGGAGTCTGGGTTCAGGCCAATGGCTCGCGGCTACCATGCAGAGAGGGCAATGTGGGAATGGTGGGCATTCTCACAAGGGGTCCCCACACTGGCTAAGACGGCACAGAAGACACCCAGCTCCTCAGCAGTGCAGGGGGGCACAGCTGGCACCACACCCAAAATCACGGCTGAAACAGCTTCAACGTCAGAGCAACAGCCCACACAACCTGTTGTCATGGACACACAATTGCTGCAAGATCTGCAGAGGGATGTTTCTCTGGTCCTAAAATGTTTGGACAGTTTGGAGAAGGAGGTGGGCGCTAACACCAAGAGGCTAATATTCATCAAGAAAAAACTGAAGAAGGCCAAACTTTGAATCAGATATGAACTGCCACCTCTAAGTCCTATCCCCTCCCTTCTGATTTTAATTTATGTTTTATTGTGGGTTTTAGGGGGTTAGTGTTAGGTTAGTGTAGGTACGTTGATTAGATAGGATAAGTGGATTTGGGGGGGTGTTTTTTTTACGTATTATGTGTTAATTGGTGGGTGGGAGGGGGGTCATGTTGGGGTATCTATGTGTTTTCTATCATACAATTTATTTTTTTAAATTTAACATTAAAACAATTGCAAAAATATACATATTTGTTTAGATTTAGTTAGTATATGTGTAGTATTAGTATATGTTGTCCTGCATATGTCTTGTGACTTAAGGGTGGTGGGCGGCCAATGTTTAGACTGTGGTGTTAAATATGTTAGTTAAGTTTAGCATAGGGTAGTTAGCTTAAGTAGTTGGTTAAGTATAGTTAGAATAGGTTAGTTTACGATAGGGTAGGTTTATTAATGTTTTTAGTTTAGTTTAATACTTAATAAACATTTTTGAATACTCCTATATATTTTGTGTTATATGCATGTGTCTCAGGGTCTTCCAATGAGTGCACAGTGCAAATTGAGTGTTGGCCTAGGGATTCCGTCCTGCCACTGAATCATTCTCTCTTGATATGTGCATCACCTATTGACAACTAGGCTGTCACATTGTCAGCAACAACACATCTACTTGTCCATGCATCTGTCATCCAGTGTACCCACCACTCAAGGTGACTATGTTTACTTTGTATTGGACAGGTAGGTGTGGTAATTCAGCTGTCAGTGTTGGGGTCCTGTGTAGAAATGTTGAGAACTGTGGCACATTGGAATAACAGCCTACATTTGAAGTCTATCCCGCAAAACTGACTGGTGGCAATCACCAATGAGGTTAGGCACCTCTATCTCACACCAATGTTTTCTACTGGTACTCCCAGCTGACGATATTACCCAAGAACTGTATTACAGCCATTCCTGCCATTTCTAGTGAGTGAAGTATACATTTGTTCTTCATTTTTTACATACTCAGTAAATTGCTTGTAGGGGATGAGACCAGCATTGACATTTGTCATGTTGTGACCTTGTGTGTGGGTATGTGCCCTCATAGTCCTGCACTCTTGTACTGACACTCTGTGACTAATGACATGGTTGCACACATCACAATTACTAAGCATAGTAGATGTATCACAATACACAAAGACATGCCGTATGTGTAGGAAGTGTTTATTTACAAGTGTCATAGTGCAATATTTACAATGTCCAGGTCAATGACCCCATTTATGAAATCCATACAATCGGGACACAACACAAATCCAGGGTTGAAGGACATGTCATGGGACATGCCTGGATGAAGTGTTGTTAAGTGCAAAGGAAAATAATTGCCAATTGGTGAGTGAGAGACAATCACAGTCCATAGCAGACAGGTCATCAGTGTGTTGGTGAAGAGTGCACATATCCAACTGTGCTAACACTGACATGATCTCAAGCAGAGGACAAAGGAGTACACTGTCCATGTGGAATGGGCTGGTGCTACTGGGAACTCCTGTGAGCAAATATGATCTGTTTTATATCTACATCCTCTGATGTGTGTGGTGTCTCCTCTGCCCTTGATGGTGGTGGTGGGGAGGTAGAGGGGGAAACACACACTTCAGTGGTTGGAGATGTGGAATCCCAATTCCCTGCAGCTGCCATCTGTGGAACAACATATGGCATCATTGCAGCAAGAAGGAGCTGGTGATTATTCAGGATGGCAGCAACATACTGGTGGTAGGCAGCCAAGTCTGCCCTGAGGGAGGGCACTTCCCGGTACATGGAGTCCAGCTTGTTCTCAATCATGCTGCTGCCAGTTTGGGAGGGCAGTTGTTGTGGCCTCGCCCTCATGGCAGCAGCTATGTCCCTCAGATACTGCTGGACTCCATGCACTGTGGAGTGTGTGCCTCGTTTGGCTGCAATATGTTCATTAGCTGTAACGAGGTACCTGCGCATACCCTCTAGACTGGCTGCCCCAGTCTCCATGCCCACGCGCACCTGCTTGGCCAGCTCCCGCTGGACTCCTGCCACTGTCCTCTCAAAGCTTGTCCCTGGGTCCTCTGAGTCCTCAGCCATGTTGGTGCTGGCAGGTCGTACTATTGGGATGTTGGGTGGTGCATCTGGGATGGCTGCTACATTATGTGTCCTCCTTGCCACTGGAGGTGGTGTCTGGATGGATACCAGGACTTCTTGGAGGGTCTCTTGGCCGATGGTTGTCAGCTAGTCATCCAGGTCATCGGGGTACTCCAGGACAGGCAGATCCGCAGGAGAGCCATCATCCTCTGCAATGAGATGGTGTAAAATCAATCTTTCTGTGTTGTGGCAGTTGACATGTCACGTCACTGACCTGATATTGGAGGCTTATTGTCATCTTACTTCCCAGACATTGTTCCTATACATCATGGTTGCAGTCTATCAGCCCTTTGCCCCACCTGAGTGTCACATGAGGGGAAGCTCAGGTGGCACAATTGGCTGTGTCTTATCTACTAGATGTGATGTATATCCTTTTTGTGGCTTGACACCATTGTGATATTGTCAACCCTCCCTATGCATCCATTTGCATGGTTGGGTCTTGCAATGGTGCTGTTGCAGTGGTCAAGCCACAGCAACACACATGGCAATATGCCCCTGTCCCAGTCTTACATGTTTCACATACACCCGGGCGGTTCTGAAACCTTGCGCCACCCCAGGGATGGCATTGCCAAGACACTATGCTGTTGTTTCCTTTGATAGCGCCTCATGTTGATGTATGTGTATGTGTGCTACATTGCACAGCACACATGGACCTAGCAGATTTCCATTTCATCACCTGTCTGTGATGGAAGGTGCACCTTCTACACAACTATGATCTCCCCCTCAGTGCAGACATCCTTGCACTATGATACAAGAGATGCAGCATAGTGGCAGTGCAGCTGAATTGACACAGGCACAGGGATAGACGCAGGGATTGCCAGCATGGGTATCATTTGTTGCAGTGTACATCATTTTCTATATGACAGTGCCTGATGGTAAATTAGTTTATGGACTTAGCCAGTTTTCTGGAGTTGAACTTAGGTCAGGGCCTCAAGCTAGTTTGATGGTGATTTTGCAGGTAGTCATACTGGTGCATACATAGACCCTCATTACAATTCCGGCAGTCCTATGACCACCTGACTGCCATTGTCTATATGACCACCCCCAACAGCGCAGGTGGTAGTGGCACATGTTGTCAATGGTGAATGCCCCATGGGCCAATGGCCTGGCACTGGCAGGTTGCTAGCAGCTTACAGACTGGCAATGCCACCTGTCATGTGACACCAGACCAGTATTAGGATCAGCGCTTTCCTTCAGGTAGGTTTTCTACTTTTCCACCAGCCTTTGCAAGGGGTACACTGCACTGGCAGTCATACCAACACCAGACTTGCCCATGCACCATCCCCCGCCCCTTAATGTGAAATTGTACACCATTATGTTCATAGCCAGACACCATATGTTGTATGTGTGTGGGTCTTTCCCCATTCCTATGTGTCTCACATGGTTGTGTCAGAGTAATTCTGGGCTCAGCCTGTATTTGTTGTGACCTACAGTTTGCAATCTGTGGTACATATTTTCTGTAGTGTCACAGTTCTGATCAGCATCAAAATGTGTGGCTCCACACTACACCAGTTTAGTTGTTCTGGGTAGTGGCGTGTTGGTAGGGTCTATATGCAAGGGATGCTGTGATGACACAATCAGAGGCACAGTCATTAGACATGCCTTCCATCCTATGTGCTGCATATGTACAAGTAGGTATTTAGGCTTGGTGATTGACATATGTCCAGGTTGTGTATGTGTTATGATGCATGGCACTACCAAGGCGTAGGTACATGTATAGCTTACTTCTGCATGGTGCAACTTGCTTAATGTGCAATGTGTCCCTCTACTCTCTTTTGACATGCATTGATTGTGTCCTATGTGCCTTCCCCTTCCTGCACTTGACAATTTAGCATTAATTTCCCCCATGCAACTTACCCTGCATTTGTGGGGTTTCCTGGTAGTCTGTGCTGTCCTGGGATTCCAGTGACCAGTTCCTCCGGGATGACCACTGTAACCATCTCCTCCAGCTCATCCAGGTCCTCTTGTGGTGCTGGACTACCACTTCCAGTTTGGAGTGCTGCCTTCCGGCTACTTGCCATTTTTTCCTTTGTCTTTAGCTTGGAATCATGCCAGCTTTCTTGCAGTCAATTATGGTCCTCCTCACCTCTGCCACACTGCTAATCTTGTCAACTATCTGCTGCCAGATTGCCTCTCTCCTGCCAATTGGCAATTGTGAGGTGATGAAGAGTTGATGTTGATGCTCCGTCACCTCTCTCACAAGTATTTCATGCTCCTCCGCACTGAAACAACACTTTCTCTTTCTCTTCTCCCTCCCCTGGGACTTGTGTGTGTCCTACTGGCTGGTTCCTGGTTGATTGGGGTCACCCTGGGATCTCTCCTGGCTTTCTGGGTCCATTTTGCCTCTCCTTTGCACTGTTTTCTGCATTAGCGTCTGAAGTTGATGCTTATTTGGTTAAAAATGGTGCATTTCCGTTTTGAGACGACTTTACATGCCGTTAAAAAGGTTAGAGTGATTTTTGCGGCATTAACGTAATTTTGCCTTACGACAAGGCGCAATGGTTAACGTCCACAAATTTGTCTCTAACCATTTTTTAGCGCTGTCTTGCATCTTGGTATAAATATGACACCTAGACAAAGTTAAAAAATGGCACTAGCCAGCGCTATGCTTTTTTGACGCAAAACTGCGTTTGTGCAGTTTTGTGTCAAAAAGTATAAATCTGGCTCTAAATACTTCCATTGAGTCAACTATACTACAGACAGACTTCATAGGATGAGGAAAGCTACCGCGCTCTTGATGTCAAGCAGCGCCGGACACACTGCTATTCATAATTTGAGTCTGACCCAAGATACAATAATACTGGTCCCATATTCATACTACTCAGCAAACAGTGATAGGAGTACCAGTGGAACATAATCCTTAGAGTGTCATAGTGGGTATCCTGGAAAGTCAAAATGCTAGTGACAAGAGGCATGCTAGTAGCCAAAAGGGACATCACTAATTATTGGTGAACAAATACTGCCCCATAATGGAATGAATGATTTTGATGAATGGACTGATGTGCCCTGGTGAAGGAATCAATGTACAAAAATAGGTGGTGCCCGGGAAAACATGCTAGGATATGGTGGAAATGTTGGAAACATTTTCAGACTGTGTCCCTTACCAGCTAACGTATACACCTATGTTTAATGCATGTTGTGTAGAGGATGATTATAGGCCATTCAGGATAAGTGGTATACAATTGGTCGGTATGTTTGTGACTTCTGTAAGCCAATTTTCTCACTATGCTGTACATTTTGTTTTTCCATTGGTTTTGTCTTATAAACCAAACAAAAAGAAGTGTAAATAAATCAATTACTTGCTATAATAACAATCCCAAAAATGGACAGTAGACACTCTCCTATAGTCTAGACGAAAATTATTACAAATATATCTGCACAATTTGGTCAACAAATAAATAGAGATCAATGTAACTAGTGTGGCATGTGAGTTTTTTTGCCTTCCTTACTCTCACACTCATCAATATTTAATTGGCATGTGTAGGCTCCTGGACACTTAGCCTGCCACTTGCCTGTAGCTTCCAGTTCCTGCTTGTTCCTGACTGATCCAGTAACACCGCAGCTGCCTGGGTTTTCCCACTGCGATTTTCTCATCTGAGTTTTCCCACTCACTGTTCTTCCCAACAACAGAAGCCCCGCCCACCCAAGAACCTACTTAATGTATCGGCTGCGCGGTTGCACTGCAGGCGTGCTGCTGGCACACCAAAGGCAAGCCCATCTGTACCTAGACATCACCCAGCATCATAACCCCTGGCCCTCCCTCCCCTGAAGATACACTATCACCAAGCTCTACGCCCTCAACACCGGATGCCTCAACAAACACTGCCACCATGCTGACCCATATTCCACATTAGGACCTTTCAGCTGCACCCACTGCCACTTCTCCTGCCACTGCACACACACCAGCCCACCGACCAGCCCAACTCCGAACATACCACAGGCACCACCTGAACAAAAATAACAACTTGCTTGCGCCCTGTTCGACACACGCTCACTATGCAAGCATTCCACCAAATTAAGGGACCTCATCGCCACTGTTGCACCCGACATTGTCTTCCTCACCGATACCTGGCTCAACACCACATCCACCCCAGACATTGCCACAGCGATCCCTGATTGAGATAAAATCCCTCACCAGGACCGCACCAACAAGCTGGGAGGAGGAACAGCCATCATCCATAAAGAGACCATACAGCGCACCACCACCACTGACAACACCACCACTTCTCACCTTCAAGCTCCACACAGATGACAAAACAGCCATCCGAGGCACGCTAGCATACCAACCCCCTGTCCCGTGCTCCAACTTCTACAACACTATCACATACTTGATTGCGCCCCTAGCCTTAGACTCCAAGGACTACATCTTCCTCGGCCACCTAAATTTCCACATCAAGGACCTCAACGACAACAACACTGTACACCTCCTGGACAGTGTGAGCAGCCTAAAATTTACCCAGATCATCAACGACCCTACACACTCTGCAGGACAGATGCTGGACCCCATTTTCACATCCAGCAACCACATCAAATACAGTCATATCACAGAACTCACATGGACCAATTACTCCATAGTCCACTTCAGCATCTCCAGCCTCCACACCTCCACCCCCAAGATGACCAGTGCCCCCCACCTGTGGTGGAACAAAATCTCAGAGACCAGCTGGGAGGATGCCCACAACACCTCCATGTAGGAAAGTACCATCTTGCCTGGCATGTTACCCCCATTTTTCACTGTATATATGTTGTTTTAGTTGTATGTGTCACTGGGACCCTGGTAACCCAGGGCCCCAGTGCTCATAAGTGTGCCTGAATGTGTTACCTGTGTAGTGACTAACTGTCTCACTGAGGCTCTGCTAATCAGAACCTCAGTGGTTATGCTCTCTCATTTCTTTCCAAATTGTCACTAACAGGCTAGTGACCATTTTTACCAATTTACATTGGCTTACTGGAACACCCTTATAATTCCCTAGTATATGGTACTGAGGTACCCAGGGTATTGGGGTTCCAGGAGAGCCCTATGGGCTGCAGCATTTCTTTTGCCACCCATAGGGAGCTCTGACAATCCTTACACAGGCCTGCCACTGCAGCCTGAGTGAAATAACGTCCACGTTATTTCACTGCCATTTTACACTGCACTTAAGTAACTTATAAGTCACCTATATGTCTAACCTTTACCTGGTAAAGGTTAGGTGCAAAGTTACTTAGTGTGAGGGCACCCTGGCACTAGCCAAGGTGCCCCCACATTGTTCAGAGCCAATTCCCTGAACTTTGTGAGTGCGGGGACACCATTACACGCGTGCACTACATATAGGTCACTACCTATATGTAGCTTCACAATGGTAACTCCGAATATGGCCATGTAACATGTCTATGATCATGGAATTGCCCCCTCTATGCCATCCTGGCATAGTTGGCACAATCCCATGATCCCAGTGGTCTGTAGCACAGACCCTGGTACTGCCAAACTGCCCTTCCTGGGGTTTCACTGCAGCTGCTGCTGCTGCCAACCCCTCAGACAGGCATCTGCCCTCCTGGGGTCCAGCCAGGCCTGGCCCAGGATGGCAGAACAAAGAACTTCCTCTGAGAGAGGGTGTGACACCCTCTCCCTTTGGAAAATGGTGTGAAGGCAGGGGAGGAGTAGCCTCCCCCAGCCTCTGGAAATGCTTTCTTGGGCACAGATGTGCCCAATTCTGCATAAGCCAGTCTACACCGGTTCAGGGACCCCTTAGCCCCTGCTCTGGCGCGAAACTGGACAAAGGAAAGGGGAGTGACCACTCCCCTGACCTGCACCTCCCCTGGGAGGTGTCCAGAGCTCCTCCAGTGTGCTCCAGACCTCTGCCATCTTGGAAACAGAGGTGCTGCTGGCACACTGGACTGCTCTGAGTGGCCAGTGCCACCAGGTGACGTCAGAGACTCCTGCTGATAGGCTCCTTCAGGTGTTAGTAGCCTATCCTCTCTCCTAGGTAGCCAAACCCTCTTTTCTGGCTATTTAGGGTCTCTGTCTCTGGGGAAACTTTAGATAACGAATGC
Organism: Pleurodeles waltl; assembly: GCF_031143425.1. Taxonomy (NCBI): domain Eukaryota; kingdom Metazoa; phylum Chordata; class Amphibia; order Caudata; family Salamandridae; genus Pleurodeles; species Pleurodeles waltl. The sequence continues at coordinate 752,580,605 of NC_090444.1, read as the reverse complement.
AAGAGCTCATCCGAGTTCCTCTGCATCTCCCTCTTCACCTTCTGATAAGGAATCGACTGCTGACCGCGCTGGAAGCCTGCAAACCTGCAACATAGTAGCAAAGACGACTACTGCAACTCTGTAACGCTGATCCTGCCGCCTTCTCGACTGTTTTCCTGCTTGTGTATGCTGTGGGGGTAGCCTGCCTCCTCTCTGCACCAGAAGCTCCGAAGAAATCTCCCGTGGGTCGACGGAATCTTCCCCCTGCAACCGCAGGCACCAAAAAGCTGCATTACCAGTCCCTTGGGTCTCCTCTCAGCACGACGAGCGAGGTCCCTCGAATCCAGCGACTCTGTCCAAGTGACCCCCACAGTCCAGTGACTCTTCAGTCCAAGTTTGGTGGAGGTAAGTCCTTGCCTCACCTCGCTGGGCTGCATTGCTGGGAACCGCGACTTTGCAGCTACTCCGGCCCCTGTGCACTTCCGGCGGAAATCCTTTGTGCACAGCCAAGCCTTGGTCCACGGCACTCTAACCTGCATTGCACGACTTTCTAAGTTGGTCTCCGGCGACGTGGGACTCCTTTGTGCAACTTCGGCGAGCACCGTTTCACGCATCCTCGTAGTGCCTGTTTCTGGCACTTCTCTGGGTGCTACCTGCTTTAGTGAGGGCTCTTTGTCTTGCTCGACGTCCCCTCTCTCTTCAGGTCCAATTTGCGACCTCCTGGTCCCTCCTGGGCCCCAGCAGCGTCCAAAAACGACAAACGCACGATTTGCGACTAGCAAGGCTTGTTGGCGTCCTTCTGGCGGGAAAACACTTTTGCACGACTCTCCAAGGCGAGAGAAATCCGTCCACCAAAGGGAAAGTCTCTAGCCCTTTTCGTTCCTGCAGAAACCTCAGCTTCTTCTGTCCAGTAGAAGCTTCTTTGCACCCGCAGCTGGCATTTCCTGGGCATCTGCCCATCTCCGACTTGCTTGTGACTTTTGGACTTGGTCCGCTTGTTCCACTGGTACCCTAGATTGGAAATCCACAGTTGTTGCATTGCTGGTTTGTGTCTTTCCTGCATTATTCCTCTAACACGACTACTTTGTCCTTAGGGGAACTTTAGTGCACTTTGCACTCACTTTTCAGGATCTTGGGAGGGTTATTTTGCTAACTCTCACTATTTTCTAATAGTCCCAGCGACCCTCTACAAGGTCACATAGATTTGGGGTCCATTCGTGGTTCGCATTCCACTTTTGGAGTATATGGTTTGTGTTGCCGCTATCCCTATGTTTCCCCATTGCATCCTATTGTAACTATACATTGTTTGCACTGTTTTCTAAGACTATACTGCATATTTTTGCTATTGTGTATATATATCTTGTGTATATTTCCTATCCTCTCACTGAGGGTACACTCTAAGATACTTTGGCATATTGTCATAAAAATAAAGTACCTTTATTTTTAGTATAACTGTGTATTGTGTTTTCTTATGATATTGTGCATATGACACTAAGTGGTACTGTAGTAGCTTCACACGTCTCCTAGTTCAGCCTAAGCTGCTCTGCTAAGCTACCATTATCTATCAGCCTAAGCTGCTAGACACCCTATACACTAATAAGGGATAACTGGGCCTGGTGCAAGGTGCAAGTACCCCTTGGTACTCACTACAAGCCAGTCCAGCCTCCTACATTGGTTGTGCAGTGGTGGGATAAGTGCTTGAGACTACTTACCACTCTTGTCATTGTACTTTTCATAAGAGAAAAATATACAAAACAAGGTCAGTGTATATACACATAGCCAAAAAGTTTTGCATTTCCTCTTTTCACTCTTTTCTAAGTGCTGAAAAGTACTTCTAAACTTTCAAAAAGTTCTTAAAAGTTTAAAAAGTTTTTTTCTGTCTTTCCAAAAAGTTCTGAAAACTTTTTTCTCTTTTTCTATCACTTTAACTCTCTCTAAAAAATGTCTGGCACAGGCCAAAATGTTGATCTGTCCAAACTTGCATATGACAACCTTAGCTGGAAAAGAGCAAGGAGTCTCTGTATAGAGAGAGGTTTGAGTGTAGGGAAGAATCCTTCCTTGGAACTGTTACTTAACATGCTTAGAGAACAGGATAAGGCCATAGGTGCCTCATCTGTTGAAAAAGTACCTAATAGTTCTCAATCTGATTCAGGGACTCCCCCAGGAAAAGATTCAGGAAAGAAACTTCCTAGCTTGCCCATTACTAGACAATCTAGCATAGATGGTAATGATGATGAGCCACACCATATAAATAGTGTTGTCTCACATCATAGCAAAAGCATTTATTCTCACCATACTGGTAGTAATGTTTCTGTAAACCAAGCTGTTAGGGTGGCTTCTGTAAGGGACAGGTCTCCTTCTGTTCATTCCCATCATAGCTCTGTTTCTAGAAATGTCCCTCCCACCAACCCTGATGACAGAATGTTAGAGAGGGAACTCAATAAGTTGAGGGTGGAACAAACCAGACTGAAGCTCAAAAAGCAACAGCTGGATTTGGATAGACAGTCTTTTGAATTAGAGAAGGAAAGACAGAAGTTGGGTTTAGATACCCATGGTGGCAGCAGCAGTATTCCCCATAGTCATCCTGCAAAAGAGCATGATTCCAGGAATCTGCACAAGATAGTTCCCCCTTATAAGGAGGGGGATGACATTAACAAGTGGTTTGCTGCACTTGAGAGGGCCTGTGTTGTACAGGATGTCCCTCAAAGGCAGTGGGCTGCTATCCTATGGCTATCATTTAGTGGAAAAGGTAGGGATAGGCTCCTTACTGTGAAAGAAAATGATGCCAATAATTTCCAAGTTCTTAAGAATGCACTCCTGGGTGGTTATGGCTTAACCACTGAACAGTACAGGATAAAGTTCAGAGAGACCAAAAAGGAGCCTTCACAAGACTGGGTTGATTTCATTGACCAGGCAGTGAAGGCCTTGGAGGGGTGGTTACATGGCAGTAAAGTTACTGATTATGACAGCCTGTATAACTTGATCCTGAGAGAGCATATTCTTAATAATTGTGTGTCTGATTTGTTGCACCAGTACTTGGTGGACTCTGATCTGACCTCTCCCCAAGAATTGGGAAAGAAGGCAGACAAATGGGTCAGAACAAGAGTAAACAGAAAAGTTCATACAGGGGGTGACAAAGATGGCAACAAAAAGAAGGATGGTAAGTCTTCTGACAAGGGTGGGGACAAATCTAAAAATGAGTCTTCATCAGGCCCACAAAAACACTCTGGTGGGGGTGGTGGGTCCAAATCCTCCTTTAATCAGAACAAGGAAAAGAAACCATGGTGCTATTTATGTAAAATAAAAGGCCATTGGACAACAGATCCCAGTTGTCCAAAGAAAGGCACCACTACTCCTACCACTACAACCCCTACTGCTACACCTAGTGTCCCTACTAATAGCAGTGGTGGTGGGAGCAAACCTACTAATAGCCAATCCAAGGGAGTAGCTGGGCTCACTATTGGTAACTTAGTTGGGGTTGGTCTGATTAGGGAGACCACAGAGGCTACTTTAGTCTCTGAAGGGGCTATTGATTTAGCCACTTTGGTTGCTTGCCCCCATAACTTGGAGAAGTACAAGCAACTAACCCTAATAAATGGTGTTGAGGTCCAGGCCTACAGGGACACAGGTGCCAGTGTCACAATGGTGATTGAGAAACTGGTGCACCCTGAACAACACATACTTGGACACCAGTACCAAGTAACCGATGCTCACAACATAACACAAAGCCACCCCATGGCTGTTGTAAATCTCAACTGGGGGGGGGGGTAACTGGTCCAAAGAAAGTTGTGGTAGCTTCAGATTTACCTGTAGACTGTCTATTAGGGAATGATTTGGAGACATCAGCTTGGTCAGATGTGGAGTTGGAGGCCCATGCAGCAATGCTGGGCATTCCAGGGCATATTTTTGCTTTGACAAGGGCTCAGGCCAAAAAGCAAAAAGGACAGGGAAGCTTGGATCCTGGAACAATGGACCAAGTGCTCCCTAAAGCTAGGGCTAGTAGAAGCAAACCACTTCCTACTATCCCACCCTCTACAGTGGATTCTACTTCTGAGGAAGAAGAATTCCCTCCCTGTGCAGAACCTACACCAGAGGAGCTGGAAGCAGACACTGCTGAGCTTTTGGGTGAAGGGGGGCCTGCCAGAGAGGAACTGAGTGTGGCACAGCAAACCTGTCCCACATTAGAGGGTCTCAGACAGCAAGCTGTCAAACAGGCTAATGGGGATGTCAGTGACTCTCACAGAGATTACTGGGAGGACAACCTCTTGTACACTGAGCATAGGGATCCTAAACCTGGAGCTGCCAGGAGATTAGTGATTCCTCAGGAGTACAGAAAGTTCCTCCTAACACTGGCACTTGACATTCCCTTAGCTGGGTACCTAGGACAAATGAAAACTTGGGACAGGCTTGTTCCCCTGTTTGATTGGCCTAGGATGTCTGAGGACACAAAGGAATTTTGTAAGTCCTGTGAAACCTGTCAAGCCAGTGGCAAGACAGGTGGCACCCCAAAGGCACCCCTTATCCCACTGCCTGTGGTTGGGGTTCCCTTTGAAAGGGTAGGGGTTGACATAGTTGGCCCCCTTGACCCTCCTACTGCTTCAGGCAATAGGTTTATCTTGGTGGTAGTGGACCATGCCACAAGATATCCTGAAGCAATTCCTTTAAGGACCACTACAGCTCCTGCAGTGGCAAAGGCCCTCCTGGGAATATTTTCCAGGGTGGGCTTCCCAAAGGAAGTAGTATCAGACAGAGGAAGCAATTTCATGTCTGCCTACTTAAAGGCCATGTGGAAGGAGTGTGGTGTAACGTACAAGTTCACAACACCCTATCATCCACAAACAAATGGACTGGTGGAGAGATTTAATAAAACTCTCAAAGGCATGATTATGGGTCTCCCTGAAAAACTCCGCAGGAGATGGGATATCCTTCTACCATGCCTCCTTTTTGCCTACAGGGAGGTACCCCAGAAAGGAGTGGGCTTCAGCCCCTTTGAACTTCTTTTTGGACACCCTGTTAGGGGTCCACTCACACTTGTAAAGGAGGGTTGGGAACAACCTTTAAAAGCTCCTAAGCAGGATATTGTGGACTATGTACTTGGCCTCAGATCAAGGATGGCTGAGTACATGAAAAAGGCTAGTAAAAACCTTCAGGCCAGCCAAGAGCTCCAGAAGCAATGGCATGATCAGAAGGCTGTTTTGGTTCAGTACCAACCAGGGCAGAAAGTGTGGGTCTTGGAGCCTGTGGCCCCAAGAGCACTCCAAGATAAATGGAGTGGACCCCACACAATTGTTGAAAAGAAGGGTGAAGTCACCTACTTGGTTGACTTAGGCACTGCCAGGAGTCCCCTTAGGGTGCTCCATGTCAACCGCCTGAAACCCTACTATGACAGGGCTGATCTCACCCTGCTCATGGCAACTGATGAGGGACAGGAAGAAGACAGTGATCCTCTACCTGATCTCTTCTCTTCCACAGAACAAGATGCTCTTGTGGAAGGTGTAGTTTTGGCTGATTGTCTTACTGCTGAGCAGAAAGATAATTGCATAAATCTCCTAGATCAATTCTCTGAACTCTTCTCTACTGTGCCAGGTACCACCTCTTGGAGTGAGCACACTATAGATACTGGAGACAGTTTACCTGTCAAAAGTAAGATCTATAGGCAGCCTGACCATGTCAGGGACTGCATAAAGCAAGAAGTTCAGAAAATGTTGGAACTAGGAGTGGTTGAGCACTCTGACAGTCCATGGGCTTCTCCTGTGGTACTGGTACCAAAACCCAATTCTAAAGATGGAAAGAAGGAAATGCGGTTTTGTGTAGACTATAGAGGTCTCAACTTGGTAACCAAAACTGATGCTCACCCTATACCCAGGGCAGATGAGCTTATAGATACACTGGCATCTGCCAAGTATCTAAGCACTTTTGATTTGACTGCAGGGTATTGGCAGATCAAATTATCAGAAGATGCTAAACCTAAGACTGCATTTTCTACCATTGGAGGACATTACCAGTTTACTGTAATGCCTTTTGGTTTGAAAAATGCACCTGCCACTTTTCAAAGGTTGGTGAACACAGTCCTGCAAGGGCTGGAAGCTTTCAGTGCAGCATATTTGGACGATATAGCTGTCTTTAGCTCCAGCTGGGATGATCACCTGGTCCACCTATGGAAAGTTTTGGAGGCCCTGCAAAAGGCAGGCCTCACTATCAAGGCTTCAAAGTGCCAGATAGGGCAGGGTAAGGTGGTTTATCTGGGACACCTTGTTGGTGGGGAACAGATTGCACCACTTCAGGGGAAAATCCAAACAATTATTGATTGGGTTCCCCCTACCACTCAGACTCAGGTGAGAGCCTTCCTAGGCCTCACTGGGTATTACAGGAGGTTCATTAAGAACTATGGCTCCATTGCAGCCCCTCTTAATGACCTCACATCCAAGAAAATGCCTAAAAAGGTATTATGGACAGCAAACTGTCAGAAAGCTTTTGAGGAGCTGAAGCAGGCCATGTGCTCTGCACCTGTCCTGAAAAGCCCTTGTTACTCTAAAAAATTCTATGTCCAAACTGATGCATCTGAATTAGGAGTAGGGGCAGTCCTATCACAACTTAATTCTGAGGGCCAGGATCAACCTGTTGCTTTTATTAGTAGAAGGTTGACCCCTAGAGAAAAGCGTTGGTCTGCCATTGAGAGGGAGGCCTTTGCTGTGGTCTGGGCTCTGAAGAAGTTGAGGCCATACCTGTTTGGCACTCACTTCATTGTTCAGACAGACCACAAACCTCTACTTTGGCTAAAACAAATGAAAGGTGAAAATCCTAAATTGTTGAGGTGGTCCATATCCCTACAGGGAATGGACTATACAGTGGAACATAGACCTGGGAGTAGCCACTCCAATGCAGATGGACTCTCCAGATATTTCCACTTAGACAATGAAGACTCATCAGGTCATGGCTAGTCTTATTGTCCTTCGTTTGGGGGGGGGTTGTGTAGGAAAGTACCATCTTGCCTGGCATGTTACCCCCATTTTTCACTGTATATATGTTGTTTTAGTTGTATGTGTCACTGGGACCCTGGTAACCCAGGGCCCCAGTGCTCATACGTGTGCCTGAATGTGTTACCTGTGTAGTGACTAACTGTCTCACTGAGGCTCTGCTAATCAGAACCTCAGTGGTTATGCTCTCTCATTTCTTTCCAAATTGTCACTAACAGGCTAGTGACCATTTTTACCAATTTACATTGGCTTACTGGAACACCCTTATAATTCCCTAGTATATGGTACTGAGGTACCCAGGGTATTGGGGTTCCAGGAGAGCCCTATGGGCTGCAGCATTTCTTTTGCCACCCATAGGGAGCTCTGACAATCCTTACACAGGCCTGCCACTGCAGCCTGAGTGAAATAACGTCCACGTTATTTCACAGCCATTTTACACTGCACTTAAGTAACTTATAAGTCACCTATATGTCTAACCTTTACCTGGTAAAGGTTAGGTGCAAAGTTACTTAGTGTGAGGGCACCCTGGCACTAGCCAAGGTGCCCCCACATTGTTCAGAGCCAATTCCCTGAACTTTGTGAGTGCGGGGACACCATTACACGCGTGCACTACATATAGGTCACTACCTATATGTAGCTTCACAATGGTAACTCCGAATATGGCCATGTAACATGTCTATGATCATGGAATTGCCCCCTCTATGCCATCCTGGCATAGTTGGCACAATCCCATGATCCCAGTGGTCTGTAGCACAGACCCTGGTACTGCCAAACTGCCCTTCCTGGGGTTTCACTGCAGCTGCTGCTGCTGCCAACCCCTCAGACAGGCATCTGCCCTCCTGGGGTCCAGCCAGGCCTGGCCCAGGATGGCAGAACAAAGAACTTCCTCTGAGAGAGGGTGTGACACCCTCTCCCTTTGGAAAATGGTGTGAAGGCAGGGGAGGAGTAGCCTCCCCCAGCCTCTGGAAATGCTTTCTTGGGCACAGATGTGCCCAATTCTGCGTAAGCCAGTCTACACCGGTTCAGGGACCCCTTAGCCCCTGCTCTGGCGCGAAACTGGACAAAGGAAAGGGGAGTGACCACTCCCCTGACCTGCACCTCCCCCTGGGAGGTGTCCAGAGCTCCTCCAGTGTGCTCCAGACCTCTGCCATCTTGGAAACAGAGGTGCTGCTGGCACACTGGACTGCTCTGAGTGGCCAGTGCCACCAGGTGACGTCAGAGACTCCTGCTGATAGGCTCCTTCAGGTGTTAGTAGCCTATCCTCTCTCCTAGGTAGCCAAACCCTCTTTTCTGGCTATTTAGGGTCTCTGTCTCTGGGGAAACTTTAGATAACGAATGCAAGAGCTCATCCGAGTTCCTCTGCATCTCCCTCTTCACCTTCTGATAAGGAATCGACTGCTGACCGCGCTGGAAGCCTGCAAACCTGCAACATAGTAGCAAAGACGACTACTGCAACTCTGTAACGCTGATCCTGCCGCCTTCTCGACTGTTTTCCTGCTTTTGTATGCTGTGGGGGTACCCTGCCTCCTCTCTGCACCAGAAGCTCCGAAGAAATCTCCCGTGGGTCGAAGGAATCTTCCCCCTGCAACCGCAGGCACCAAAAAGCTGCATTACCGGTCCCTTGGGTCTCCTCTCAGCACGACGAGCGAGGTCCCTCGAATCCATCGACTCTGTCCAAGTGACCCCCACAGTCCAGTGACTCTTCAGTCCAAGTTTGGTGGAGGTAAGTCCTTGCCTCACCTCGCTGGGCTGCATTGCTGGGAACCGCGACTTTGCAGCTACTCCGGCCCCTGTGCACTTCCGGCGGAAATCCTTTGTGCACAGCCAAGCCTGGGTCCACGGCACTCTAACCTGCATTGCACGACTTTCTAAGTTTGTCTCCGGCGACGTGGGACTCCTTTGTGCAACTTCGGCAAGCACTGTTTCACGCATCCTCATAGTGCCTGTTTCTGGCACTTCTCCGGGTGCTACCTGCTTCAGTTAGAGCTCTTTGTCTTGCTCGACGTCCCCTCTCTTTTTAGGTCCAATTTGCGACATCCTGGTCCCTCCTGGGCCCCAGCAGCGTCCAAAAACGCCAAACGCACGATTTGCGACTAGCAAGGCTTGTTGGCGTCCTTTCGGCGGGAAAACACTTTTGCACGACTCTCCAAGGCGAGTGGGATCCGTCCACCAAAGGGGAAGTCTCTAGCCCTTTTTGTTCCTGCAGAAACCTCAGCTTCTTCTGTCCAGTAGAAGCTTCTTTGCACCCGCAGCTGGCATTTCCTGGGCATCTGCCCATCTCCGACTTGCTTGTGACTTTTGGACTTGGTCCCCTTGTTCCACAGGTACCCTAGATTGGAAATCCACAGTTGTTGCATTGCTGGTTTGTGTCTTTCCTGCATTATTCCTCTAACACAACTACTTTGTCCTTAGGGGAACTTTAGTGCACTTTGCACTCACTTTTCAGGGTCTTGGGGAGGGTTATTTTGCTAACTCTCACTATTTTCTAATAGTCCCAGCGACCCTCCACAAGGTCACATAGGTTTGGGGTCCATTCGTGGTTCGCATTCCACTTTTGGAGTATATGGTTTGTGTTGCCCCTATCCCTATGTTTCCCCATTGCATCCTATTCGAACTATACATTGTTTGCACTGTTTTCTAAGACTATACTGCATATTTTTGCTATTGTGTATATATATCTTGTGTATATTTCCTATCCTCTCACTGAGGGTACACTCTAAGATACTTTGGCATATTGTCATAAAAATAAAGTACCTTTATTTTTAGTATAACTGTGTATTGTGTTTTCTTATGATATTGTGCATATGACACTAAGTGGTACTGTAGTAGCTTCACACGTCTCCTAGTTCAGCCTAAGCTGCTCTGCTAAGCTACCATTATCTATCAGCCTAAGCTGCTAGACACCCTATACACTAATAAGGGATAACTGGGCCTGGTGCAAGGTGCAAGTACCCCTTGGTACTCACTACAAGCCAGTCCAGCCTCCTACACTCCAACCCTGCTATCATCACCAACCCTGAACAGGGAGGAAAAAGCATCAACGTCTGGATCACCAATTGCGCCAGTAGCATTGTCCCCATCAAGAGCAACTTCCAGAAAAAATCCTCCAAAAAGGCCAGCTGATACACCTAAGAACTCGGATAAGTGAGATGAGACGGTGTGCCACCAAAGACATCTCAGACAGAGCAGCCTTCTAGACCTCCCTCAACCTCTACCACTGCTTCCTGCGGGCTACAAAGAAGGCAGCTCCTGCCACACGCATCGAAACCAGTGCCAACAACACCAAGGAACTTTTTAATATTGCTAATGAATTCTCGAACCCGACTGCCAGCAAAAACAACATTACACCCTCACAGGAGCTGTGCAACAACCTCACCCACTTCTTCCCCAACAAGATCACAACCATATACAGAAACTTCAAACCCTAACCCATACCTACGGACTTCCTCCACAGGTACGCTGCCACCATAACCGACACAAACCACACTGACCACATGGAACATTCGCTCCACCCAGGACAGACATCACCTGTACCATGAAATCCATCCACTCGGGAGCTCCCGCAAAGCCATGAGTACACCACATCTTCAACCTTGGAAACTGAAGAATTGGTCAGGAACTCACCACCCTGCTCAACACTTCTATCACCACCGCAACATTTCCCGACACCTTGAAACACACCGAAGTCAGACCACTACTCAAAAAACCCTCGGCCAACCCCAGCGAACCCAAAAACTACCGGCCAATCTTCCTGCTCCCATTCCCAATAAAGGTACTGGAATAAATCAGCAACAAGCGACTCATGACATACCTGGAGCAGAACCAGCTGCTCAACACCTCCTAATTTAGCTTCCACAGCAATCACAGCACCAAAACGGCCCTATTTGCAACCACCAACGACATCCACACTCTCCTCGACTGAGAAGAAGCAGCAACTTTGATCCTCCTTAACCTCTCAGCAGCCTTCGACACAATATCCCACCGCACGCTGATTGAAAGACTCCACCACATTAGCATCCAAGGGACGCTCTCAGATGGATCTCCTCCTTCCTCACTAGAAGAACCCAGAGGGTCGACCTCCCACTATCCAACTCTGAACCCCAGGAGATCACCTGCGGTGTCCCTCAGGGCTCAGCCGCAGGTTCTTCAATGCATACATGAACCCACTGGTCAACATTGTCAGATCCCATGGTCTCAACATAATTTCCTACGCAGACACACCAAACTCATCCTCTCACTCACCGACAGCCCCTCCACCACCAGAATTAACTTCCACAGATGCATGACATGCGTCACTGACTAAATGAAGAACAACTGCCTGAAGCTGAACACAGGCAAGACAGAAGTACTGATGTTTGGCAACAACAGCAACACAAGGAATGACTCCTGGTGGCCTTCAGACTTAGGACCCGCACCCACTCCTTCCGACCACGCCAGAAGCCTTGAAATCATCATTGACAACAAACTTACTATGAAATCACAGATCAATGTTGTCTCCTCTGACTGCTTTCTCACTTTGTGCATGCTTCCTAAGATCTTCAAGTGACTATTCTTACACACGAGACGCACCTTGATACAAGGACTTATCACCAGCCGACTAGACTACGGCAATGCCCTCTACATAGGAATCGCTGCAAACTTTCTACAGAGACTTCAGACACTACAGTATGCCATTGCCAGAGTCATCCTCTGCCTTCCTGATGAACCCACATCACACCCCACCTCTGGCAACTCCACTGGCTCCCCATACAGAAGAGATGGCAATTGCAGCTGCTGACCCATGCACACAAGCCTCTACACACTCAAGAACCCGTGTACATTAACCACCCCTAGAACTTCCACCAACCGTCGAGAAGACTATTCTCAGCCTCTCTTTCACTTGCCCATACTTCCCGCATCTACCCAAGCAGAAATGGAGGACACTCCTTCTCTCACATCACAGCAAAACCTGGAATAGCCTCCCGACACACCTCCGGATCATCACCTTACTTCCCAAATTCCAAATGGCCCTCAATACGTGGGTGTTCAAATGAGCCTCCAGGACCTGCAAGGGCCTGGATACCCTATTAGGTGATTAGCTAGGCTTTATAAATCCTGATTGATTGATAACTTAAAACATATAGGGGGTCATTACGACCCTGGCGGCTGGCTGGTGTTCCGCCAGCAATTATGACCGTGGCGGAAAAGCCACGGCCATACCGCCGGCCCCTCCACTTTCCCGCCAGGTTTCCGCCTGGCGGTCATAATCCCCAGGGCAGCGGTGCAAGCACCGCTGCCCTGGGGATTATGGTGGTCATTATGACCCTGGCGGTATTTCAACCGCAGGGCCAAAACGACGGGAGCACCGCCAACAGGCTGGCGGTGCCTCCCGGCGTATTTTGACCGCGGCGGTAGCGCCGCGGTCGCACCGCCGGGGCCGGCGGTTTCCCACCGTTTTAGCCCCGGCGGTGATAATCCGCCAGGGCAGCGCTGCAAGCAGCGCTGCCCTGGGGATTATGACTTCCCTACCGCAAGCCTGTTTCTGGCGGTTTGCACCGCCAGGAAGAGGCTGGAGGTAAGGGGAGCCCCTGGGGGCCCCGTGCAGCTTTTCACTGTCTGCATAGCAGACAGTAAAAAGCGCAACGGGTGCAACTGCACCCGTCGCACGGCCGCAACACCGCCGGCTCCATTAGGAGCCGACTCCTATGTTGCGGCCGCATCCCCGCTGGGCCGGCGGGCCTAAACTAGGTTAGCCGCCCGCCAATGTTGTAATGACCCCCTATGAGTCCCCGACCGCCAGCCTGTCCGTGGCGGTAAACACCGCCATTGAAAGGCTGGCGGTAAGGGGACTTGGGGTGCCCCTGGGGGCCCCTGCACTTGGCATGGGCAGTGCAGGTGCCCCCAAGCATAGCCCCGTCGTGCATTTCACTGCCTGAATTTCGGGCAGTGAAATGCGTGACAGGTGCTACTGCACCCGCTGCACACCAGCATTGCCGCTGGCTCTATTATGAGCCGGCTGCAATGTTGATGTGACATTTCCGCTGGCCCAGCGGAAATGTCATAATAGGGAAACTGGAATACCACCGGCAATGGCGGTAATATGCCTCCTGCGGCCTCGGCTGTCTTTGTCAAAGACCGCCGAGGTCGTAATGACCCCCATAGGGGCATCTTTATGAGCCCCTTGCACCACTTTGCGCCACATTAGAGTCATTCTTTTTATGCTACTGTGGCATTAGGTTGGCAAAAATGCTGCACCATGTTTACAAAGTGGCGCAATGCACGCATTGCACCAGTTCGTAAACCTTTGTGCCACATTATGCCTGTGCCAGGCAAAATGTATGCAAGGGGGCGTTCCGGCATTAGAAGGCCCAGAAAATTGTCACAGTGGAATCTATGAGATTCCACTGTGACATTCATAGCGTCATTTTTAACGCGTGCCTAAGGCAGGCGTTGAAATGACGCTCCCATTGTTTTAAATGGGTCTCCTTCACTCTGAGTATTAGCGTCACAATTTTTGGCGCTAATCCTGCAAAGCGCCGAACTAGCGTCAAACTTTTTAACGCTAGTTCCCTAACATGCACCATGGTGCACTGTATCATAAATATGGTGCACTTATGGTGGCGTTAGGGGGGCGCAATGGGGAGTAAGAAAAGTGGGGTGTCATGACATGATGTGCCACTTTTTATTAATATGTCCCACAGTTCAAATAAGTCATGATATGGCAACATCAAAGTGCTCACAATGACACAGGAGTGTGCTTTCATTATCCTACAACCAGAAATGTGTGGGCTTAATGCCTACATATACAATATTAATTTGGCTTCGTAATGTCTCGCATTCCTATGATGCCACTGTGCTATGTATGTCATTTTCGTGTTTATATTAGCAATGAGAATTGGGTTTTATATATGTTTAGACCAATACTCATTCACTATAGTAAGTAATGCCGTGACCTGCAATTTACTCACTAGCATAGTTTCTAAGTAATCACAAAAGAGTACTGACTTTATATTTTGCTATTAACTATCTGCAGGGGTCCAAATATTTGCAGTTTCAAAATGCTAGAAGTTTTCATATTTTTATGCATGCCAAACAACATGGATTAAAGGTACCTGAGCATGTACTTGAAGTCACATTTATTTTTTTCTTATTTTTTTAATTTTTAAGTTATTAGAGGCAGATTTAAGAAAAGTGGCACAGCACCCAGTGCAGTGCCACATTACTTGCACCCCTTAGTGCCCTACTACCATCACCATGTGTGCGCTGTTTTTAAAATACGGCATACCATGGCGCATGGTAGGGGGCAATAGCAGCAATGTTGTTAACGCTATTGATGTACTTTGCAGGAGTAGCGCCAACATTTTGGCGCTACTTCTGCAGAGTACATAAAGACCCCTTATAAATAATGGAAGCCCCCGTTTAACGCCTGCTCTGAGCAGGCATTATGGGACATATTTAAGTACAGTGGTGCTGCACCTAGTGCAGCGCCACTATCCTTGTGCCCCTGCTAACGCATCCGTCTATGTTAATTTATACACATCAGGACTCGTTTTAGGTCGATGAATCTTTGGACCCAGTGGTGAGACACCATAAGACGAGACAACTGATCAATACATCAAACCATATGTCAAAAATATTGTTAACACATATCACCACAATATATTTCACTTTAGACATTAATAATTCTTCGACGCAACCATGACCTTTCAGTCATGAATAACCACACCTTATTTAAGTTTTTGTGAATTTTATTCCCTATTGATTACAATCTAATAGCAAATGTATTAATCTTAAAACCAAGCAGCAAAGAACATTATCACAAAGCGGCAACTATGGTAAGTTTTCATAAATGCAAAGATCACAAATACAAGATAATCATATGAAGATAGCAAATCAGAATACAGAGAACCTCCTAAAGGTATTAGTTCAGCTTAGCACCATGGCAGTCACGTCAGTTACGTCAGTCAAGATGAATTGCCTCATCTAACCACAATTAGCATCAGCATGTTGGGCTTCATGCAAAACAATTTAGAACATCAATTTGGAAAACGTCTAACTAAGGTCTCTAATCAAAATGCACACAGCAGTTGGTACCTAGAAAGGAAAGACAGAATAAATGAATTTCATTAGCAACTATATAATTACCCTCCTCAGAATAGGTCAGCATACAGGGTCAGTCTTCGTCTTCAGGACATCAGTTAGAGCGCCGTCAGTCTATCTAAGCTAAGGGCAGGGGACACCTCCCTCATAAGGAAGAAAGTGTAATGGGGCAGTCTATGGGCGAGGATGGTTTTGTCTAGGTCTCAAATCACCAAATAGAGTGACAGAGTTTCTGGATGCAATCGGTATCATTCCCTTACCTAATGCCCTTTGTCTCTTGTGTCATGAGTTTTTATCCCTTTTTCGAAATACATTCCCCCAAAATCTTATTGGTCAGTCACTACACCCCACTATCTGTAACCTATCAAATTATACATTAAGTAATGCATTTGTCATTTTGTGATATCTCGTAACACTTTGATTGGTCTTCATAATTGACGTTTTTCGTAGGTGGCATATCCGGGGTTACTTCATTTTCTGCCACACACTTCGGGTCAAGAGTTCTCTTCTCCGCGATTTAATGTCCTTGAAAGTGTCCATGTTTGTTGCGAAGTCCATAAATTTTATAATAAAGCTACTAGCATGCGGATGAGAGAATTTAGCATTGTTGCAAATAGGTGAAGAAAAGAACAATTGCTGGTTCATGGCCTTTGCTAATCAGTACACTGGAGAAACAGAAAAATACGCTTTAATATCAGATCTACACAGCCAGTTTTCGACTCACGCTAACTTAAGGCTTATGGATTCTAATAAATGCAGTCTTCGTCTGTGTTAACATATTCAATTGATCATAATACAGACAATTATTGCTTACAGTCGACATTAGTTTATGCATGTGAAAAAGTCTCACGTTTAAAATACGTTTCAATGAATAATATTATTAGTGCAGCATTGTAAATTATAAGCATTTCACATCTAGAATAGGTAATATTTAAACTACGCTCTCTCACCCCTTAGCATCCCCCTACCGCCACCATGTGTGCGCCGTATCTGAGATATAGCACACCATGGAGCAGGGTAGGGGGCAATAGCTCTTTTTTATTGACGCTATTGATCTACTCTGCAGGAGTAGCTTCAAAATATTGGAGTATTTAGGGGCCCATTATAAATAATCACACAATCTTTTGATCTTAATTTTTCACCTTGCGCACAATACGCATTTCAACATCTTGCCCTTTATGTGAACTTTCCCATATTTCATTGAACATTTTCTCTCTTTCACTTTCTTCATTTCTTTTGGTTCTTTTAGTCCAATTTCTTTTTACCTTGTCATTAATTCTACATGCTCCCCATAATCCCAATAAACAAATTAAAACAATTAATAGACCCATCATAATTTTTGCAAGTACCCCATTCCAAATGTTGGTAAACCAGCTTCTCACTCGGGCAATTCCTTTTCCAAATTTTTCCCAAACACCAAGTTCTTTGAGATCCTTCAAATCTGCACTATCTCTGGAAAGGTTAGTAAGCATGCTTCTAATTTTCTTACTGTTATCTGGAATAAATGAACAACAATGACCCTCATTAAGCATTTTGCAAACACCTCCACTCTTTGCTAAAAGAATGTCTAAAGCAAGCCGATTTTGAAGAGTCATAGCTCTTTCTGCAGCAAGTTCAGTATCCATCACGAGTATAGCTCCTGTAAAATTTGTCAGCATGTTATCCACAATAGTAGACAACTTTTGAATTTTCATGGAATTCAAGATAACCCCTACTGATGGGATTATGGCTCCAAATATATCACCAATGACAGCCGCCACTGATTCTCGTTTTTGTCTGGAATGTTGTAATTCAGATGTTTTAGGTATTTGTTTTAAGTCATCAATCTGGTATATCTTTGGAAATACTATTCCCAAATAACATGTCCCATACCTTCCCTTAGGAAGACGGTAATATGCATTTAACCCACAGATGTAATAGATTCCAGGAATCTCTGGGTCTTGTCCATTTAACATAAAGGTCCATTTACTCTGAAACAAAAACACATGTCTGCATTCACTCGTTCCCACAAACAAATTATCCTGTTCAGATTTTGGCCTATATATACAAAGTCTACCTACGTGTAATGCATCTATATCTAATTTGCCTTGTGTTTTAATTGCAGTATAAGCATAATAATTTGCATAAGTACGTTTTTCTAAGCCTTTTTCTAACCTTTCTTTCAGTGCTTTGCGTCTATCATCTGTGTGATCTAAAAAGCTTTTCTCTACAGGAGACAATAAGCAAGTCAAATTATTGCGATGTGCATAAGCAGTTCCAAATGTAAGTGTTGGCTCAAAGAATCCTCTAACTATTTAAATATTATGCTCTTTAGCTAATTCATTCAGGAATTCAATCACAGGCACAAAAGAAAACACAACATCCAAATTTGAATAAAAGTATTGCACATGCTCTTGATTATAGAATCTTGTTAATAGCAAGCTGCAACTAGTTCCATAAGTAAGAGGGAGGCTATGATAAGTAACTCCCTCCTGCACAGACAAAGGAATTTTAGTACATACATAACAATCTTTCGCATCCATAGTTTCCACATACTCATTTAGCAAGCGATAGAAGACGTTAGTAGAAAGTTCCCTTTTTGCATTAGTTCCCTCATGCATATGCCTTGCGTCTTGTTCAAATCTCTCCCAAGGTGATAGTTTAGTAGTGGTAGTTTCACGTTTCAAAGTTGCATTAATAGTTTCTCTCTCTCTCCATGGCATTCCCACAATTACTCCCACAATCATTACTGCACATACAACACCTATTATAAGACCTAACCAACCACACACCTTACTTCCTTTGCTACTGTAAGCCATGTTTGTTTAGAATCAGAATAGTAGATCAACAATCAACTCTGAGAAGCAAACTCTTTTTTTTTCTTCGTATATTACAGCGTCTTCACTCACTCCAGGACCTTGTCGTCAATTCAGGTTAGCAGCTTGTCACAATCAGGTTTCTTTTAAAGTCAAATCCAGGTTTAGTGTCACTTTCCGGTAGTTTCTAAAGACTCTTTCTCTTTTCAGCTTTCACGATTAACTTTTCCTTTGAATATCTTGGTACCGTAGTATTGGCCTGGAATTTCTCGATCAAAGCAGAAAGCTAAAAATTCTTGTTGCCATTCAGAGGTTGTAGCATATGCCCATTCAGGACCTGTATATCTTCTGTTTGCTATTCTCTTCCTTTTTAGCCTTCGTTCACCTTGTTGTTCTCCTTCACTCAGATCATCTGCTTGTGAAGTATCACTTTCTTCCGTTATTGTCTCGTTTGATACCTCTCTTATTTTAGGATGTGATTTGTCTGGCCAATTATCGCCTCTGTGTGTCTTGGCTCGATGTTTCCCTTCAGGACGTTGGACAGCACCCTCCTCTTGTGATATGGTGTTTTCTCTTGACGGACCTGCAATTGGTTCAGGAGATTCTGACTCGTTTTGATTTGTATCCACAATTTCTCCATCTCTTTCGTCTTCTTGTTCTATGCTGAGTTCGGGCTCTAAATCGTATTCGTCTACTTCTGGGAGAACTTCTCCTTGACTTAGTTCTCCTGCTGCCTCAACTGAGATTGGTACTCTGTCACCTCTCTCAAACTCATTGACAGTTTGAGGGATAAGGCTGTTCTCAGTGGGCTCTCTGGTAGTCTCAGTTTCTTCTTGACTGATCTCTGACTCTGAGAGTTCTCTTCCTGAAGTTGGTGTACCAGAGACTTCAATTTCCTCTTCAACAGGACTCGTTACCTTTTTCGTGTGACTGGCATGTATCCAGTTGGGAACCCCGGCACACTTCACAGCAGTGGTGGTCGTCAATATTACTTGATACAGCCCCTTCCAACGCGGCTCAAGACACGATTTTCTCACGTGCTTCTTGACAACCACCCAATCTCCAGCTTGCAGAGAGTGTCCTGGTTCGCCGATTGGTGGCAACGTGTTAGCTTCCACCTGGTGAGAGAAAGAGCGGATCACGTCAGCCAAACCTTTGCAGTAATCCAACACCATATCATCTGTAATATTCAATAGCGCATTTGCAGGTAACGCTGGTAACCTCATTGCTCTGCCCATGAGGATTTCATGGGGGGACAGTCCCGTTTTCTTACCTGGGGTGTTTCTCATGGACATCAGTACTAGAGGTAAAGCATCTGGCCACTTCATGTTTGTTGCAGCACACATTTTTGCTATCCTTGATTTTAAGGTACAATTCATCTGTTCAACTAGTCCTGATGCTTCAGGGCGATAGCTACAATGCAGCTTTTGTTCAATGTTGAGTGCGGCACACAGAAGTTTAATCACCTCATTGTCGAAGTGTCTCCCCCTATCTGATTCTATAGAAACCGGAAACCTGAACCTTGGTATTAGTTCTCTGAGTAGTAGTTTTGCAACTGTAAGACTGTCATTCCTACGTGTGGGATATGCCTCAATCCAATGACTGAAAACACACAAAATCACCAACACGTACTTCAATCCTCCACAAACAGGCATTTCGATAAAATCCATTTGCATTTTGTTGAATGGACCTCCAGCTCTCCCAATGTGGCTCAAAGTTACCACAGTTCCTTTTCCAGCATTCATCTGCTGACAGATGACGCACCTGTGGCAAGTGATTTCTGCGGCATGTCTGAATTTTGGATTGAGCCAATCAATCTTAAAGGATCTGATCATGGCATCTCTTCCTAAATGGGCCTGCCCATGGTATAACCGTGCAAACTGAGACAAAAGACTATTTGGCAGAACCAGTTTTCCCTCTTCTGAAACCCACAGATCATCTGCCCTTTGTACACACTGCATTTTCTGCCAGGAACGTTTTTCTTCTTTGCTAGCACGAATTTGTAATGTCTTTAGTTCATCTAAGGTATCAACCACTCGTAATGCTAGACTTAAACTCATGTCGTTTTCAGGTTGTGGTAATAATTCCCACTGCTCCTTAAATGATATACAGTTTAATGCACAAAATCTTGCAACTTGATCTGCATAGCCGTTTCCCATTGACACAAAGTCTTGTGATCTGGTGTGAGCACTGCACTTTACCACAGCAATTTCAAGAGGTAACTGAATCGCATGTAACAAATCTCTTATTTGTTCACCATTTTTCACAGGAGAACCAGAGGAGGTCATGAAACCCCTCTGTGACCAAAGTTGGCCAAAATCATGCACAATTCCAAATCCATATCTGCTGTCAGTATAGATAGTGACTTTCAAATTTACAGCTGCGTGGCATGCTTTTGTGAGAGCTATTAATTCTGCCACCTGTGCAGAAAACACTTTCTCGAGCCAGGAGACTTCGACAATGCCAGTTATGGTACATACTGCGTAACCGGCTCTCAATGTTCCTGCTGAATCTCTTAGACAGGACCCATCAACAAACATGATGCAATCATTTTCTTTTAACTGGGTATCCTGTATGTCTGGGCGAGGTTTGGTACAGAGCTCAGTCACCTCAAGACAATCATGCTCAAACTCTTCCCCATCTTTGATTTCTGTATTTTCATTGGGAAGTAAAGTTGCTGGGTTCAGCACAGTGCATCTCTTTAGTGTGACATTTGGTGACCCCAGTATAATCATCTCATATTTAGTGAGTCGTGCATTTGTCATGTGTTGTGTCTTAGTTCGAGTCAACAGAATCTCAACTGAATGTGGAACCATTACTGTCAGGGGGTATCCAATGACTATGCCTTCACATTGTGAAAGGCTTTGACCAACTGCTGCAACTGCTCGCAAACAACCAGGTAAGGCTGCTGCGACGGGGTCCAAAGTAGCTGAAAAATATGCTACAGGGCGATTTGCATCTCCGTGGACCTGTGTTAAAACATACAAAGAACAAGCATCACGTTCATGACAGAACAACAGAAAATGTTTTTCATAATCAGGCATTCCTCATGCTGGAGCCCTGCACATGCATTCCTTCAATTCTAGAAATGATTCGAGCTCCTCTTTTGTCAAAGTGATTGTGTATGGTTCGTCCTTGACTTCCTTTCCTGTCAATTTTATCAAAGGTTTTGAGATGATCGAGAAGTTGGGTATCCACTGGCGACAGTAGCCCACCATTCCCAAAAACATCCTGACATCTCTTTTTGTTGTTGGGGGATTCATCTGCAGAACAGCTGTTATTCTTTCCTTTGATATTCTTCGGGACCCTTTCTCAATCAGGTGTCCCAAGTATTTTACTTCTTTTTGACAGTATTGCAACTTTCTGGGTGACACCTAGGAGCATATTTATATTCTGTTTGCGCCGGAATTGCGTCGTTTTGTTTGACGCAATTCCGACGCAAAACTAACTCCATATTTATACTTTGGCGTTAGACGCGTCTAGCGCCAAAGTCCATGGAGTTTGCGTCATTTTTTAGCGTGGACACCTACTTTGCGTTAATGATATGCAAGGTAGGCGTTCACGTCTAAAAAATTGACTCCGAGGCATGTGCGCCGTATTTACACTCCCGGGCAAAATTCACGCCCGGGAGTGGGCGGGTCAAAAAAAATGACGTACGGCTGCTTTTGCGCCGTTTTTTAGCGCCTGCAAAAGGCAGGCGTTAAGGGACCTGTGGGCTCCCCCAGGAGGACACCCAAGGCTGGAGGGACCCATCCCAGGGACATTAAGGTAAGTTCAGGTAAGTCATTTTTTTTTTTTTTTTGTGGCATAGGGGGGCCTGATTTGTGCCCCCCTACATGCCACTATGCCCAATGACCATGCCCAGGGGACAGAAGTCCCCTGGGCATGGCCATTGGGCAAGGGGGCATGACTCCTGTCTTTTCTAAGACAGGAGTCATTTCTATGGGGGTTGGGAGTCGAAAAAAATGGCACAAATCGGGTTGAGGCGAAAAATTTGCCTCAACCTGACTTGCCCCATTTTTGGACGCCCAAGCCCCATATCCCCCTACGCCGGCGCTGCCTGGTGTACGTCGTTTTTTTTCACGCACACCAGGCAGCGCCGGCGGCTAACGCCGGCTAACGTCATTGATTAAATACGGCACCCGCATGGCGCTTCAGAATGGCATTAGCCGGCGCTAATTTTTTTGACGCAAAACTGCGTTAGCGCAGTTTTGCGTCAAAAAGTATAAATATGGGCCCTTGTGTTCATTTTTTCCCAGATGATTTAACAAGGCAATGGTATCGTATTTACAACTGTCTCTGGTTTTGGAAGCAATCAGCAAATCGTCAATGTACTGCACAAGAGTCGAATTAAAAGGCAGCACAAGAGGTTCCAAATCCTTCTTTAATATCTGATTAAAGATGGACGGTGACTCAGAAAACCCCTGAGGAATTCTGCACCAACTGTACACCTTATCCAGGAATTTGAAACTGAACAAAAATTGACTGTCTTCATGAAGAGGTATCGAGAAGAATGCTTGTGATAGGTCTACTACAGTAAACCATTCAGCATCACATGGAACCTGGAACATTATTACTGCTGGGTTAGGTACCACAGGGCAGCATTTTATCACAATTTCGTTTATTTTTCTCAAATCCTGCACAATTCGAACTTTTCCACAGGGCTTCTTCAAACCCATAATGGGAGAGTTGCACGGACTGCTCAAAACCTCTTTCAGGACTCCCTGTCTGAGAAAATCTGCAATTATTTGTGATACCTCAATGAGGACATCTTGGGTCATGTGGTATTGCAGCACTTGTGGAAACACTGCGTTCGGTTTTATCTGTACCTTGATTGGTTCTACTCCCTTGATTAACCCTACTTCTTTCCCAGTCAAATCCCACACTTTCTCTGTTACAGTTCTTTGTAAATCGACAGGTAAGTCGATCAAAGTATGCATTGGGAATAGAGTAATCAAAGGGTAATCTTCATTTGTCTCTCCTCCTTCCTCTATGAATTGACTCTCATCTCCTTCATCGTCACTGTTTGTCTGTACCTCTATTCCATCATTGGAACAGGTAATCGAGCATTTTGTCTTACATAGTAAGTCTCTTCCTAGTAAGGATACTGGGCTTGAATCGAATACAATGAATCTATGCAAGCCTTGGAAACTACCAATTTCAACCTGCACTGGGTCAGTAATCGGATTAGTCAGATATTGGTTTGCGACACCAACCACTCGTATGGTACGCCCTGAAAGAGGTAATCGCAGTACTTCTGCACTTCGAACTGTAGAGCGTGTAGCTCCTGTGTCGACCAAAAATGAAACCCTATAGCCCATTACTTTTCCCTCTACATATGGGCCTCTCTGATCCACCTCTAAAGATGCTGCAAGCCTGCACTCTTCACTATCTGAACTGTCATCTGACCAATCTCCATTCATGTCACTTTCACCTCGCAATGGGAATTGTTGTACAGTGTTGTTTTGGTTGGTTACCTGACCTGTGACCTGCTGAGGAAACATCACCTGTTGCTGTCCCATCGGAGCCATGGGTAATTGCATTTGCTGTCTAGGCACCATGGGAATCTGCTGCGGCATTGGTTGCACTGATACTGACTGGAAATGCGGCATTTGCATCTGCTGCATGGGTTGTACCCCTGGCATTTGTACCAAATTATTCTAAAAATTCGGGTTTTGATGTCTCATTTTTGGACCTCGTGGACTTTGTAATGTACCGACATTAATGCTCTGCTGAACTGCACCATCCTGCACCATATTCGGACAATCCTGTTTCCAATGCCCCATGCCCCCGCATGCATGACATGGTGACATCTTTTTCACTGCCTGACCGTCGTTTTGAATAATAACATTATTCATGTCCGAACCACGGTTCACAAACCCTCGACCTCTGTCTCTCGGCTGTACCTGAAACACACCATTCATTTGCGGTTGTTTCTGTATCATTTGCTGACCTCCATTCCCCTGTATTCCAGCTTGTGCAGCCCTTATCTGCATCACCATCACTTTCTCCTTCAACTTTTTCTGCTTCAACTCAATCTCATCACTACAGTATTTCGCATACTGTAATACTTCATCAATCAGTTTAGCTTGCCAACAAATCAAACGATTCTTAATCATCTGGCTGAGCTCCGGTCTCAGCCCTTCGACGAACCTAAACACAAGATGATTCATGTCCTTCGGTTCGATAGTCTCAGTACCACTGTAATGTTTGAACGCTTTTAACAATCTCTCGTAATACGCATGTATTGACTCTTTAACCTCTTGAGAGGTCCGGTCGATTTTCTGCCAATCGGTCACCTTCGGCGACACCTTTTGTTTCAAAAACTCAATTACTTTATGATAATATTTCATCACCTCTTCTGAAGGTGCTCCAGTCACCTTATTTCTTGCCGGCTCCTTCATGGGCCAATCTACCCCTCTTTTGCACTCAAGCCACAAATCTGGCGGAACAATGATCTCAAACAAAGTATTCAAGTCTTCCCAAAGACACTTTGCAAGCTTCACAAACCTATCTGTCTGTTGATACCACTCGATCGGTTTTTCTCTTAACCTAGGGTAATCATTCATAAAGGATAAAATGTCTCCTCTAGTCCATGGCACATGCACTAAAACACCACCAGCTGTCTCTCTCATAGGTAAGATTTTCACTGTATCTAGATCAGGTGTGGTCCCAACTTTATTTGACCCTGAGCTATCTCCTTTTCCCTTATCTCTTTTCTTTGCCCATCGGCCTTCCCATTTCTCTAATGCACCCCAAATCTGCGCACTTTGCAACAGCTCTTTCAGGTGTGCCTTCATGCCTGCAGATCTCATGTGTTCAAAATCTTTAGAATCAAAATCTAATCTGTAGCTTCTTTTTAAATGTTTAGTGTTTCCGATATCGATATTGTATTTGTCTGCCAAATTCGCTAATTTCTGATGTACTTTGCTCACCTCTTTAGTAATCTTGGGGCACAAGTACCTCAATTCTGCCTCAGTGTATGATTCCAACCTATTTACTCCCATTGTTCCTTCCACTAACTCGGCAGCTTCTGCCCCTAGTCGTACAAAATTCAAGTACTCATTTTGTTTTTCTTTCTCAGGTTCAACTGTGGTCACTGTAGTCTTCTGTGAGGTGCAAGTTTTCTCTAACCACTCATTTAGCTGCTGTACTGAAAAACCCTGCAGTGAAATGTTCCCTGCATGTATCATTGGAGAATGTGAGGTATTCGTACTCATAGTCTGGGGAGTCAGGACTCCCATCCCTGCTTGACGCATCGCTTCGAGAGATGCTCCTACTGGACTAAGGTCCATCAAGGGTCTCGATTGTTCATATACTTGTTCTCCCGGGGCCATTATCTGTGGAGTTCTCATGGGCCCTCCTCTTATCACTTCCTGAGTCATAACTCCCTGTTCACATGTCCCTGTTTTATCCTGTGCATACAACGGCACCGGGGGACCAACAGTAATAGGTAGTGATATAGCGGTAGGTGTCTGACTTGACCCTAAGCTTCTTGGAGCTGCAACATCATAGGTCTGCTCCAGTGTACCCGGTACAGGTACTAACGGTGGTCCTGCTACAGGGTTATACCCAGGTATCAGCTGTGGCGGTTGCAACACTAGCTTCGGAGTCGACTCAATCTGTATTAACCTTGGCTTTGTATATATCGGGTCTGGCGGCACTACCAAGTTCGTAGGAGTCTCCAGCACTGGGACATCAGGGTAAATTCTTTTTATCTGCAGTGGAGGCTGCAACTGTATCGGCAAGTCTGGTGCTGTGGGTACACTGACACCATTCTGTATCGAGGTTGTATCGCTAGTCTGTACCGTATCAGTAACTCCCTTCTCCTGCGTCTGGTTCCCAGGATCCAAGCTAGTACTTGGAGCACTGTCACTCACCGCATACAGTGGCTGTCGATCATGTAACAATCTATCCATGAATTCCTCATCATCTGAATCATCTTCCTCTTCCCAGGACCTTTTATTTTCTTTAGTTTTGCCTGAATCTTTGTCAGTTTTGCAGGAGGCTTTCCTCCCCTGTGTCTCTTCTCCCTGTGTTATTGCTGGGAATAACTTCAACCCATCTACAATTCCCCGTCTCCACATTTTGCTCTCA
Organism: Pleurodeles waltl; assembly: GCF_031143425.1. NCBI lineage: Eukaryota > Metazoa > Chordata > Amphibia > Caudata > Salamandridae > Pleurodeles > Pleurodeles waltl. The sequence continues at coordinate 752,554,678 of NC_090444.1, read as the reverse complement.
TTGTCCCAACTAGCTTCTGCATAGGATTTTTCCGCCCTTTTCAATCTTCTTTGAAACCTTTCTTGTCTATGTTTAATAGCCATCAAGTCCCAGATTGCCAAAGCCTCGTATTGTGCCGGTCTCGGAAGTGGTTTCTGCGTACTTAACATCCACCTCAAATTTTCTAGCACCTTTGGATTAAATGTCCCATGTTCTGGAAACGCTAGACACCCCTCTTTCTCTTTTAATTTGCGCCATTGTTTCATCCACAAACAAGGTGCAACACCCTTTTCTTCCATAACTGTATAAGCTGGAGTACCCTCAGGTGGTGTAGGTTCCCCATCGGTTGCAACAATATATACGTCTCCCTTTAAAGCGCTTTTGAATGCCTTGAAAAAATTCATTTTTGCAATTCTTTATTTCGTATTTAATCAAAAAATGGCTTAGTTCCCAGGACGCTCTTCACCTGCCCTTTCTCAACCTATTGCCTCTCACGGACCGCAACCAATCCGTGCGCGACCCCTCTCGAAATCTGACCTATCTCAGCGCGGCACCACTGACGTCACACTCACACGCACTGCAGCTGACAAAGTCTTGCGGCTCGTCCGCTCTTCACTGACCACTTACAACTTCATACAAACTAATGCGAATTATTGCGAGCACCTTAAAATGACAATACCAATCTGTCGGTTTACTACAGGAAGGGTAACACATTCGCTTCAGAACTTTACAGAGATTTCACTTGAAGCCTCGGCCGCTACTCTCTCCTTCTCAATTCCCGCATACGCAAGCAGAATTCGACCTGCAAATCCTACTCTCGACTTGTCAATGACTCCTTCTAGTGCACTTTAGAATTTGTCAAATCTCCATCGAAGGTTTCACACATACATCTTAACTCAAACTCGACTTGTCAACCACGCCCGATTGACCTATTAAACCGCACAGATCACAACATAAACCACATTTATCATCATACTCCAGAGTCTTAGACCTCAACAGGTCCGTTCACAACAACCAACCACGTGGATAATTTTTAGCAATAAGCGCTACATTCACATGAAGTACGCCGACTTCCCTACTCTCATACTGTGGAGCACGCCCACTCCTGCTAAACAACACTTAATTTGGCCTAAATACGAGCAACTTTTCACAACCACCTGCAAGATGCAGAAGCTTAGGTAAGCGCAAAGACCCTAACCACATATACTATGGCGCCGAGAACATTCCCAACTCATTTAGGCAGGCTCCGAGATCCCGGGAAAGCCATGTCGAACCTAGCAACTCATCATCTCTCCAAATTGCATTATCACAGAAAAACAAATTAAACAATGAAACTCCGTCCTAGGGCCCCCAAGGGCCAAACCGTCGCTCTGCTCCCAGAACTGCTAACGCGTCCGTCTATGTTAATTTATACACATCAGGACTCGTTTTAGGTAGATGAATCTTTGGACCCAGTGGTGAGACACCATAAGACGAGACAACTGATCAATACATCAAACCATATGTCAAAAATATTGTTAACATATATCACCACAATATATTTCACTTTAGACATTAATAATTCTTCGACGCAACCATGACCTTTCAGTCATGAATAACCACACCTTATTTAAGTTTTTGTGAATTTTATTCCCTATTGATTACAATCTAATAGCAAATGTATTAATCTTAAAACCAAGAAGCAAAGAACATTATCACAAAGCGGCAACTATGGTAAGTTTTCATAAATGCAAAGATCACAAATACAAGATAATCATATGAAGATAGCAAATCAGAATACAGAGAACCTCCTAAAGGTATTAGTTCAGCTTAGCACCATGTCAGTCACGTCAGTTACGTCAGTCAAGATGAATTGCCTCATCTAACCACAATTAGCATCAGCATGTTGGGCTTCATGCAAAACAATTTAGAACATCAATTTGGAAAACGTCTAACTAAGGTCTCTAATCAAAACACACACAGCAGTTGGTACCTAGAAAGGAAAGGCAGAATAAATGAATTTCATTAGCAACGATATAATTACCCTCCTCAGAATAGGTCAGCATACAGGGTCAGTCTTCGTCTTCAGGACATCAGTTAGATCGCCGTCAGTCTATCTAAGCTAAGGGCAGGGGACACCTCCCTCATAAGGAAGAAAGTGTAATGGGGCAGTCTATGGGCGAGGATGGTTTTGTCTAGGTCTCAAATCACCAAATAGAGTGACAGAGTTTCTGGATGCAATCGGTATCATTCCCTTACCTAATGCCCTTTGTCTCTTGTGTCATGAGTTTTTATCCCTTTTTCGAAATACATTCCCCCAAAATCTTATTGGTCAGTCACTACACCCCACTATCTGTAACCTATCAAATTATACATTAAGTAATGCATTTGTCATTTTGTGATATCTCGTAACACTTTGATTGGTTTTCATAATTGACGTTTTTCGTAGGTGGCATATCCGGGGTTACTTCATTTTCTGCCACACACTTCGGGTCAAGAGTTCTCTTCTCCGCGATTTAATGTCCTTGAAAGTGTCCATGTTTGTTGCGAAGTCCATAAATTTTATAATAAAGCTACTAGCATGCGGATGAGAGAATTTAGCATTGTTGCAAATAGGTGAAGAAAAGAACAATTGCTGGTTCATGGCCTTTGCTAATCAGTACACTGGAGAAACAGAAAAATACGCTTTAATATCAGATCTACACAGCCAGTTTTCGACTCACGCTAACTTAAGGCTTATGGATTCTAATAAATGCAGTCTTCGTCTGTGTTAACATATTCAATTAATCATAATACAGACAATTATTGCTTACAGTCGACATTAGTTTATGCATGTGAAAAAGTCTCACGTTTAAAATACGTTTCAATGAATAATATTATTAGTGCAGCATTGTTAATTATAAGCATTTCACATCTAGAATAGGTAATATTTAAACTACGCTCTCTCACCCCTTAGCATCCCCCTACCGCCACCATGTGTGCGCCGTATCTGAGATATAGCACACCATGGAGCAGGGTAGGGGGCAATAGCTCTTTTTTATTGACGCTATTGATCTACTCTGCAGGAGTAGCTCCAAAATATTGGAGTATTTAGGGGCCCATTATAAATAATGGAAGCCCCCTTTTAACGCCTGCTCTGAGCACGCGTTAAAAGTGCCTTAAAAAATGACGCAAGGAGATCTGTTCCTTGCGCCATTTTTTCAGCCCCCCGTTATTGGGGAATGCCTCCTTTGCATACATCATGCCTGGTGCAGGCATAATGTAGCGCACAGGGTTACAAAGTGGTGCAATGCATGCATTGCACCACTTTGCAAACATGACGCAAGGATTTTGGCCTCATTGAGCCACATTAGCTCCTAAAAAATTACGCTAAAGTGGCGGAAGCTGGTGCTAGGGGCTTATAAATATGCCCCTAAAAGTGCCGAAAAATATAGCACAAGGAAATCTCTTAGATTTCCTTGTGCCATTTTTCTGCCCACCCCCCCCCCTACCGGGGGAAAGCCCACCTTGAATACATTATACCTGGCGCAGGCATAATGTGCCACAAGGGTTTACAAAGTGGCGCAATGCATGCATTGCGCCACTTTGTAAATATAGCCTGGGGAAAATGTCACTTTAGCTCAGCCTTAGCGCCAAAAAAATTACGCTATGGCAGTGCTACGGTGGTGCTGGGGGCTCTTAAATCTGCCCCTTAGTATTTTGACATCTACTATTTTTCTGCAAACAAATCATGTATTTCATTACTATTATTTATGGTTAATTTTTCTATTTCCACATTGCCTTAATATTCCACACCTTAGTTTTGCATATAATATATTGTGTGGGATATTTTTGTTCAGTCAGATACAATCATAAATGTTATTTCTATTGAATTATAAACATATCTTTTAATTAAATTGCTTCTGATGTGTTTGTTATTGTGTTGTTTTGTTTTGTTACCCATTTGTGTCACGATGTGTCACTTTCTTCCAAGTATTGACATGCATCTACACATTGTATGCCATTGCGTTAGAAAAATCATGCAGTACTCCACAAATCGTCATTATGCTAAATGGACACGAGGCAAAGGCCTTGAACACGTTGGTGCACTTTTTTTTCGAATGTGCTTTCACTTTTTCTTTTGAAAAAGAGAGATGCTCATACAAGAGTTACTATTGTTACATAGGACTCAACAGTGTGGTACGATGAAGCCAAAAGCTAAATAGTATGATGAAATAGAAATACTTTACATAAAGATTTTTTTTAATGTTGATGGACATATCTCTTCTTGTTTACAAATTACAGTCAGCCACAAATTACAGTAATCAATCAACCAACATGCGTCTCGCCCTGTAGTGCCACACGGGCTTAGGGCTTTGTTAAGGATTTCTGAGATTCAAGATCAACTTTAATCATTTGTTGATAATAGCCAAAGGGATTACATGCGTCCATGTGGACTTGCATTTGTTGGTTTTAGGAGACTGAGAAACACACTCCGAAGAATATGAAGGCATGAGTCTGCTTGACCACGTAATGACTTTTCGGATGGGTCTATTTACAGTTGCATTAAAGTTAGTCAATTTACTGTGAAGCCTGGAGGAGAGGCTTGCGAGTTTTTTTCAATATTGTCTGATTTGTCTTTTATCATTTTTTTAAAATGTGTTTGTCGGATTATTTTGGGGTTATTTTTAGTATTACAAAAGTTATAGTTACCTCTGAAAGTGCCAGAAAATGCTGGTTCTGATTTATTAAGATTTTGCAACTTTGCATCAGATTTCGTAAATTTTTTGGCACAGCCTCCATATAAAATCTATTTTGTGATTTACAAAGCCACAAAAAGCCCGATTTGCATGACTTTGAGTGGTTTTGTTAAAAAAAAAATTAACGCAAGGTAGTACATAGTTCTGCCTTTAGTTACCTTGCAGCAGATAGGCATCACACTGGTGGAGCTTGGCTGTTCACATGCATCCACCCGTGTATTTTGATGCATACCCATATTTGCAAAGACTTGTAAACATGTGTTTTTGCCAAAATAGTGCACCTACTCGAGGCTAGTATAATGAGGAGAATTATCTTTGTTTATCCTCTTTACTTCCTCATTACTTCCTCTTTGCATGTGTGTGGTATTCTACAGCACAAATGCCAAGAGAAATAAGCGTAGAAGGATACTTTTTGTGTAGGACGTTCCAAGCATTTCTGGGTGGGGTTGGAATTCTCTGGAAGGTTTTTCCACATCAGAGTGAGCACCCAAAATAAATATTGGACCTCAGACAACAATTCTTCAGTACACATCTGGACCTGTGGACACTGCCATGAAGAAGGACTGCTGTGATGCTGAAAGGAATGCCACTCTGCCGGACTACTGCTCTAAAGGACTGCTTCCATGATGTGCTGACCTCTTGCCTCAGTAAGAAGGACTGAACCTGAATCTCTATAACCCAGGAAGGACCCAAGAGTGACTCCAAGTGGTAGTTGACTGGCCTCCTGGCCAGAAGCCTAACAACTTTGAACCCAGCACTGGCACTCTGCCATCTGTGAGTCCTACCATGTCAAGTGGTGCTACTACAGACTGGGATTCTTGGAAGGAGTCCTAAAGGTGCTCTGCCAGTCCATCTGTGGACCCAGGAGAATTGACGTATCTCTTCTGTTGCATGGTTCAACTCCAAGCAGAAGAGATGCATTGCCTCTACTGTGCAGACTCTCCCAGTGCCGGGACTTTACAACACCCTTTTAGCCCACAGCTTATCAGAACCACAGCAGTGCAAGACATCCTCAGTGCAGGCTCTTGCTCCCAAGCCTCTTGTCGACAGCAGCCTTGACGACAACACAGTACTCTGCATTTCAAAGCCCCGCAGCTTCATCGGAACCAGCAGGTGTGTGATGCGTCCACGACCCAGGGCATCGCATTGCAAGCCCCCTCGTCAATGGCCTCCTCGATGATGATGCAGGACCTCTCATTGCAGCTTTGCAGCTCCTCCTAACCAATAGAGCATGACACATCTCTGACCAGGATCTCACATCACCTTGGCTGCACAATGCATCCTTGACCCAGGACTCCACAACTCTTCATAACCAGGATTTACGGTTTCTCTTTTTCAGAGGGCCTAACTCGGTCCCTGTAGCCGGCTAGCACTACATTGGATTTGGGCTAAACTTGTGACTCTGTCTCGGTCTAGCAAGACCAGGTATCCATAGTTGGTGCTTTGTGCTTTTTGGCGCTATTTTCTCCTAATTTTGTTTAAATTGCATATCTCTGGTTCTACAGATTGGATTTTTGTTGATTTGGTCTTGAATATTCATAAAAATTTACTCCATTCTTCTAAATTGAACTATAACTCACCACTCTACCATGCACACCTTGTACTCTTGCATATTACATCATTTAACCCATGTTAAAATATAGCAATCATAACTACACTCATGGCATCTAAGATATCTAAAATGTAATTTCTTACAATACTGGGCAAGTTACAGTTCAATTAGTTGGAATAACAAGTTGACAACACTGTGTATGGAGATGTGTAAGATATATTAAGTTTTGGGTGGTTCTCAAATTATAGCTTTAAGTAATTAGCATTTCTATTTTTTGGGTAGTTTAAGTTGGTTTTATATACAAATAAATACTTAATTTTTCCTAACTATAACTTATCTTTAACCTTTAGTGTTTTTCATTTAATCTATATTTATATGGAGTGGTAATAAAGAAACACACATTCATAAGAGGTTTAACTTCACAAATGCTTAAAAATATTAATTTGCACCTAAGTCCTTATTACCTACAGAAAAGAGACAACATAACATTCCAAAAATGCAGCCCTGAAAAGATCAAAATTATCTTTACAAAGAATGAGGGAGTTGTATTGAAGTTAGTGACTAAGTAAGTTTATTAGGTCTTTAATAGGAATGTTAGGTCACAAGCTGGCACTCAAGCTTGTCTTCCAGTTCATTGTGAGGTAAATTCAAATTGTTTGGAGTTGTACTTGCCCAGGTCAGTTGGTCACCGGTCATCTACTTGCGTGGTTGCTACTCCGCTGCAGGGGACACTTGCAACAAAAAAACAAATGTTTCAATCAGCAACCTGCTCCGTTCTTCATTACTACATTTTGGGGACAATTAGGCCCATATTTATACTTTTTGGTGCAAAACTGTGCTAATGCAGTTTTGCATCAAAAAGTTTACAGCCGGCTTGCGTCATTCCAAAGCACCAGCCGGGCACCAAGTTTATGGAATGCTGCAAGCCGGCACTTGGGCTACCGTCAGAAAAAATGACGTTAACCGGGTGGGGATAGCGGTAGGGGAGAAGGGGGTTTTGCCTGAAAAAAATGACGCTAGTCTGGTTAGAGGCAAAAAAAATGCAACTAACCAGCCTAGTGTAATTTCTTGACGCACAACTATCCATAACACATGACTCCTGTCTTATAAAAGACAGGAGTCATGCCCACCACCCCAATGGCCAGCACAGGGGACCAGTGTCCTCTGGGCATTGCCATTGCACCCAGTGCCATGTAGGGGGCCCCATTTGAAGGCCCCCAATTGCACTTACATCATTTTCAAAAAAATACTTACCTATACTTACCCTACTTACCTAGAATGGGGACCCCATCCTCTGATGTCCCTCTGTTGTGGGTGGGGGTGTTCCTGGGGCTTGGGGTGGGCACCTGTGGGCCCAGTCCATGATGTTTGGCCATGGAAATGGGTCCACAGGTACCTTAACGCATGATCAGACCCAGGCATCAAATAATGGCGCTAAGAAGGCTTAGCGCCATTATTTAAGCCCGCCTCCTACTCGTGCACCATTTTTTGCACGGGAGGATACATATGGCGCTATGAGCTTAGAGTCATTTTTGGACGGTAACGCCTACTTTTGATCTCATTGTCGCAAGGTGGGTTCACGCATCCATAAAATTACGTTCACTCGTATATTTTGACGCTAGATGGGTGTAGTGTCAAAATATAAATATGGAGTAAAGTTTGTGCCGTTTTTGCGTTAAAAAAAGAGATGCACAAATGGCGCAAACAGAGTATAAATATGCCCAGTGGTGTTTTCAGCCATGCCAGTGCTTCACTGAGGAGTAAAATTTACTACCAGCTCTCAAAGATTCCCCTTGCTGTGTCTGAAATGCTGTTACAGATTGCTTTGTGGCTTTCCAGCATCCCAGGGTTTTCTTGTGCTGATCTTGTCATCTCACAGAACTGAAACAGGCCAAAGTGATTGTTCCTCAATCTTCAGCCATAGGACTCTCTTCAAATACCTGTAAAGCAAGAGGTAAGCTGGTGATAATTATTTCATGTAAAAAGGCATAGTTGGACATACACTCTTACTTTTGCTCCCAAGAGAAGTTTTATTAAGCCTGCTTTGACCGTTTTTCAAGTGTTTCTGTCAAGCCTCAGCACTTGTCATATAATAGAAATGCAACTGTTAGACCTGGCATCCTTAGTGTGGTCTCCCCTGTCTTTTTTTCCTCTGCTTTCCATGCTCTGACTCTGTGCTGTAATCTGTTTTTGCTGTTTTTGGTACTCTGGGCATTTTACCACTGATGACCAGTGCTAAAGTGCAAGCGCTCCTGTGTATATTATATGTGTAATTGGCTTATCCCTGATTGGCATATTTGATTTACTAATAAATCCCTTGTAAAGTTCACTAGAGGTGCCCCGGGCCTGTGTTCAAAAGCCACTAGTGGGCATGTAGCATTGGTTGTGCCACCCACATGGGTAGCCGTGTAAACATGGCTCAGACCTGCCACTGCGGTGCCTGTGTGTGCAGTTTTAAACTGCCAATTCGACCTGGCAAGTGTACCCACTTGCCAGGCCTAAACTTTCCCTTTTTCTTCATGTAAAGCACCCCATGGTAGGCCATAGGAATTTGCATTGGTATGTTAAAGGTGGGACATGTACCAGTGTGCTTTACATGTCCTAACAGTGAAATACAGCTAAACTCAGCTTTCACTGTTGCAAGGCCTATCTCGCTCATAGGATAACATCGGAGGTGTCCTTAAATTATATTTAAGCATAGATTCCCTCTGGGGGCAGATAGAAATATGGAGGTTGGTGTCTCTGAACTCACAATTTAAAAATACATGTTTTGGTAAAGTTGGTTTTTGAATTGTCAGTTTGAAAATGCCCCTTTTAGAAAGTGGGCATTTTCTTGCTTCAACCATTCTATGACTCTGCTTGTTTGTGGATTATCTGTCTGGGTCAGATTGACAGTTGGGCTGGTGTGAATTCCCTCTAGACAGTGAGACAAAGGGAGTTGAGGAGTAGCCTGCATAGTGAGCACTTACACCTGAATGGGCTGTGCCTGCCCTCACACAATGTAGTCTACCTCCCCGGGTGTGAGTCTGGAGCTGGCCCTGGGCAAGACAGGATCTTCTGAACAACAGAGACTTTCCTTTGAAGTTTACCAACTTCAAAGGCTGAAAGGGGTATAAGTATTGGACCCAAAACCCTTGAAAATCAGATTTCTTCAAGGATTCAAGAGGAACTTCTGCCAAGGAGAAGAGCTGAGGGGAAGTGCTGCCCCGGCCTGTGACTATGCTTTGTTGGGATATCCTGCAGTTGCTACTTCTGCCTGTGAAAGGGGACAAAGACTGGACTTTGCTGTGCATTCCTGCTTGAGAAGAATCTCCAAGTGCTTGAGTTGAGCTTGCCACCTGTTGTTGAAGTCTCAGGGCCATCAAAGACTTCTCTCTGCCAGCACCTTGACTCTCTGGTGAGACTCCTACCCTGCCAAGTGGTGCCCCATCCAGTCCCTGGGCCCTTGAAATATGAAGCTGGTGGTAAAGGACTGAAATCCATGCAAACACTGCTGTGCGGGGTCATTTTCAATGCACATTCCGCAATGCCGCTGATAAAAGTGCGCTGCCTGCTTCGCGGCTAAAATCAATGCTCCTCCTGCATCACGGCTGGGAGATCGATGCATCGTGGCTGGAGAAATGACACGCAGCACCTGCTTACTGAGGCTGATAATGACGCAAACCTCATGCAGTGCGGTTTTCGGACACCGTGCAACCGGATTTAAACACAACTTCGCTGAGCGTGAAAGATCAACACAAAGCCTTCCCAGATCCAAGGTGCCTCATCCAGTAATCGACGCATCGCTCTCTTGTGAGGGAGAAGAATGACACATTGCTGACTCAACCAGAGAAGAAAACAACGCACAGCCTCGCTTGCAAGTAAGGAACCGCCTCATCGCTGACTTTTCTGACACACGCTCGCTCATGCAGCTTTATTTTTGATGCAAACCGGGTAGTTTTGTGTAACAACACCACTCTCACAGTTTTCAAAGGATTAAGACTTTTACTCTTCGTAAATGCATAACTTAACTTGTGTAAGGTGGATTTTTGTCGTTTTGGTCTTGTTTGATTTAGATAAATATTACCTCTGTTTCTCAACTGATGTGGCGTTCATTTTGTAGTATTTTCACTGTGTTCCTATGTGTGTTGGTACACATACTTTACACATTGCTTCTGAAGTTATGCCTGCCTGCTCGTGCCAAGCTACCAAGGAGGTGAGCGGTAGTTAATTGAATGTGATTCTCCTTTATCCTGACTAGAGTGAGGGTCCTTGCTTGGACAGGGGTTAATTGGACTGCAAACCAAAGACCCTATTTCTAACATTGGTGATCAGCGGTTGGGATTGGACTTGTATTTGTACTTGACACACAGTGGTTAAGTGTACACTACTGTTTTCAGTGCAGGCCATTACGTGATCACGTACTACTTGTCTTGTGATTTAGCTTTTTCTCTTTTTTTACTTTTTTCCTGCTTCTATTTATTTGATGATCTTTTATTGATTTTTGATCTTCTCATTGGGAACTCTTTTCTGCCTTGGAATTTTGCATCTGTGAGTTAACCTTACCATCATGTCTCAATCTGGGGATGCATCAGCTGTGTCTGCAAAGGCTATTTTTGAGTTGGAGAAGCTGGAGAGTTATACAGTTGCTCAACTAAAACAATTTTGGAAGGATCTTGTCTGTCCCAGTAAGAGCTCCACCTGGAAGGAGTAGCTGCAAAAGGCACTGAGGGCCAAGAAGGCTGAGGGGCACACAGAGGATGAGAATGAGGATGAGAAGAAGGAGGTGCAGAGTATACACACTGGTGTAGTGGGTGGACCTGTTATGCCAGGGGGAGGGTCTCCATGGCACATAGCAGTGTGTCATCCTAGGGTCTGACTCCTGAAGAGTTACAGGACAGACAGGCAGAGAGGGCTCACCAGTTGGAAATAAAGAAGCTGCGACTGACAATAGAAGAGAAGAAGCTATTCCTGGCTCATGAGCTTAGTTTAAGGGAACTAGATCAGAGGAGCCAGTCTAGTAGAGATGGTGGCAGCAGTACCACAGTGCAGCCTGAGAGGAGGGTGCACATTTCTAAGGACGTAGGGGCATATTTATACATTTTTTGGCAAAACTGCATTAAAGCAGTTTTGCATCAAAAGTTTAGCCTTGGCTTGCGCCATTCCTGAGCTCCAGCCGGGCGCCATATTTATGGAATGGCACAAGCCGGTGCAAAGGGTGGGCTAGCATAAACAAAATGCCATTAGCTGGGTGGGGTTAGTTGTATGGTAGAAGAGGTTTTTTCAACAAAAAAAAAGACATTAGGCTGGTTGGAGGCAGAAAAAATGCCTCTAACCAGTCTAGCGTCGTTTTCTGACACAAAACCATCCATACCACATGACGTCTGTCTTATAAAAGACAGGAGCCATGCCCAGCACCCCAATGGCCAGCACAAGGGACCAGTGTCCCCTGGGCATGGCCATTGCACAATGTGCCATGCAGGGGGCCCCAAGTTAGGCCCCCGATTTCGCTTTAATTCAAAATAAATAATTACGTGTAATCCTCCAGTGTCCATCTGGTGTGGGTTGGGCTGTTCATGGGGCTTGAGGAGGGCACCTGTGGACCCATTTCCATGGTGTTCAACCATGGAAATGGGTCCACAGGTCCCCTAATGCCTGGTCTGACCCAAGCGTTAAATAATGGTGCAAAGCCAGCTTTGCACCATTATTAGCCCCTCCCCCCACCCGTGCGTCATTTTAGCAGGGGGCATAAATATGGGGCAATGGGGTTAGCACCATTTTTTAGATGGGAACACTTACCTTGCATCCCCTTAATGCATGGTAGGTTCACGCATCTAAAAAATGGTGCAAACTCCAATATTTTGTCATTAGACGTATCTAACGTCAAAATATAAATGTGGAGTTAGTTTTGTGCCAAATTTGTGTAAACAAAATTATGCAAATTTGGCACAAATGGAGTATAAATATGCCCCTCAGTGAAGGATTATAAGAGGGAGGATGACAAATATCTGTGGTTCAATGGTTATGAGTCTGCTGGCCACATGAACATGGTCCCTGAAGCACATTGGGGGGGCGGGTCTGTGGAAGCACTTTGAGGTAGAGGGGAGGGAAACTCTGACATCCCTAGGGGATCCTCGGGAGCTCACCTACTCTCTCATGAGGGATGCCCTACTCATAAGATATGGTCTCACCCCTGAGCAGTACAGGGGTACGTTTAGGTCCCACAAGAAGGAATCCCAAACTTGGTTGGAATATGTTGACTCTTTCTGCAGGTCACTGGAGGTTGGATGAAGAGCAGGAAGGTGACAACTTTTGACGAACTGTACTATTTGATTGCTTGGGAGCATTTGTCCAGTCTTTGTTTTCGAGAGCTGCGCCAGCACCTAATTGACAGCAAGCTGGCTGACTTGAGAAAGCTTGCACAGGAAGCGGACTGATGGGGGACCACCAGGGTCCAGAAGAGGTATGGGGGAGACCATGCCAAGGGTGGGCAGTGGGCAGTGGGGTGAGGGTAAATGAGGGGAGTTCTCTAAAGGGCCCCAACCTAGTTCCCAGAGTAAGGATTCCCAGCCCCCAGTAGAAAAAAAAACATGTCTCTCTACAGGGAAACCTACACAGAAGGGTCCCCGCAAGTGCTTTGCATGTGATCAGGTGGGTCACATATGGGGGGACCCAGGCACCCACTGGTGCTCAGTCACAGGGGTTGGCTAATGTAGCTCTTGGGGAGGAGTTGATTCAAGGTGGGTGGTAGCCAGCTGAGATGACCCTTCTCTCACTAGGGGACAGTGAGATGGTCCAGAGGATTCTCATGTCTGAGAACACTAAGAAGTATAGGCAGTGGGTGACCATCAATGGACAGAGGGTGGAGGCTCTGAGAGACACAGGAGCCAGTGTGACTACGTTGAGGAGTCACCTAGTGTCTGTAGAGCAGGTAGTTCCTCATGCACTTCACCAAGTAGTTGCAGCAGACAATTTAGAGCGCCTGGGCAGAGTGGCACAGGCTTCCTTTAAATGGGGGGGTCTCAGGGTCCTTGAGGGTAGCTGTGGGTCGAAACATGCCTGTAGATTGTCTGCTTGCAATTACCTGGAGAATTCCCTTTAGAAGGAGGTGGAACGCAGGTCTCACTTGGAGATGTTGGGTCTGCCTGAGTGGGTGTATGTGTCCACCCGGTCCATGGCAGCCTTGAAGAGTGATCAGGAGACCCTGGAGCCTGAAAAAGTGGCCCAGGTGTCTGCCAGGAGGAGTAAGGGCAGGGGCACGGGAAACTGTCTTCAAATGTTCCCAGGGTCCAGGAGGAGGCTGAACCTGAGGGAGAGGCCCTGGAGCCTACAGGGGAACAGGTGGCTGAACTAGGGGAGGTCCCTGAGCTCACTTAGTGGCAGCAGGAAGGGGGTCCCACCAGAGAGGCACAGAAGACATGCCTTAGCCTGGAGGGTTTGCGGCAGCAGGCTGCAGACCAGGCGTCTGGCAAGGAGCCTGATCACATTTGATTTACTGTGAGGAGGGCCTCCTCTATAGTGAGCCTAAGGCTGCTGAGCCTGAATCAGCCCGTGTATTGGTGGTACCGCAGTGTTTCAGAGCCTTCCTACTAGGTCTGGCTCATGATGTGCCATTGGCAGGACATTTGGGGCAGTAAGGCTCCCCTCTAACCTTTTCCAGTTGTCAGCACACCATTTGAGACGGTGGGTATTGAGATTGTGGGGCCTCTGGACCACAAGACAGCCTTAGGCAACAGGTTTATACTGGTCTTTATGGACCATGCCACCCGGTAACCAGAAGCCATTCGTTTGAGATCAATCACTGCCCCTGTGGTGGGACATGTGTTGATAGGTGTTTTCACCCTCATGGGGTTCCCAAAGAAAGTGGTATCTGATAGGGGTACCAACTTCATATCAACTTATATGAAGTCTTTGTGGAAGGAGTGTGGGGTGACATAGAAGTTCACCACTACTTACCATCCTCAAAGTAACGGTCTGGGTGAGAGCTTCAACCGCACAGTGAAAGGCATGATTATGGGCCTGTCAGAGTCCTTGAGGCGGAAGTGAGACGCTCTCTTGCCATGCATTCTGTTCAACTACAGGGAGGTGCTTCAAAAATGTCTTGGATTTAAACCCTTTGAGTTACTATATGGCCACCCTGACAGGGGACCTTTGAGTCTGGTGAAAGAGGGTTTTGAGAAAGCCCCCAGTAAGCCTCCCAGCATGTATTCAGTTACATGCTGGCTTTGAGAAACCAGACAGCCCGCTTCTGGCGGCTTTCTCAGGAGAACCTGGAGGCACGCTAGGAAGACATAAAGTGCTGGTATGACCAGGATGCCACTCTGGCTGAGTTCCAGCCTGGGCAAAAAGTTTGGGTGATGGCCCCAGTGGAGCCTAGGGCGCTCCAGGATAAGTGGACTGGACCTTTTAAGGTGGTGGAGCGCAAGAGCAGTGTCACCTACCTGGTGAACTTGTGGACTCCCAGGAACCCTTTGAGGGTCCTGCATGTGAACCGCCTCAAGCTTCACTTTGAGCGTTCTCAGGTTTCCATGCTCCTGGCAACAGATGATGGGATGGAGGAAGAGAGTGAGCCTCTTCCTGACCTCCTGTCTGCAAAGAGAAAGATGAGTCTGTGGAGGGTGTGGACCTCTCCCCCTTAATGACCCCAGAGCAACAGAGGGACGGTCGCCAGGTGTTGGGACAGTTCGCCGCATTGTTTTCCTTAACCCGAGGTCACTCATTTGTGTACACATAATGTGGACACTTAGGACATTCCTCCTGTGAAACACAAAGGGGCATATTTATACTCTGATTGCGCTGGATTTGCGTCATTTGTTTTCATGTAAATCTGGCACAAACTTATCTCCATATTTATATTTTGACGCTAGGCCCGTCTAGCATCAAAATATTGAAGTTAACGTAATTTTTTGCCTGTTGAAAAATGACTCTAAGTCCTTTGCACCTTATTTATCCTCCCATGGAAAAATCACGCACGGGAGGAGGAGGGCCTTAAATAATGGTGCTAAGCCTGCTTAGCGCCATTTTTTAACGCCTGAGTCAGGGCAGGCGTTAGGGGACCTTTGGGCCATTTTCCATGGTCAGAGACCATGGAAAAAGCCCACAGGTGCCCTTCCCTGCACCCAGGGACACCTCCACCCACCCACAACCATACCTGGAGGACACCTAAGGATGGGGGGACCCATCCCAGGTAAGTCCAGGTACGTTTTTTGACTTTTATTTAGAAGTGCCATAGGGGGGCCTAACTTGGGCCCCCCTACATGGCACTGTGCCCAATGGCCATGTCCATGGGGTTGTGCATCAAAAAATGACGCTAGTCAGGTGAGAGTCATTTTTATTACTCTAAGCTGACTAGTGCCATTCTTTGATGCACAACCTCCTGTTTCCCCTACGCCTCCCCCACCCGGTAGGCATCATTTATTTTGATGCTAATCGGGCCTTGCCGCCGGCTGGTGTCATTCCTTAAATATGACGCCCGGCTGGTGTCCGGGAATGGTGCTAACCGGCAGTAAACTTTTTGACGCAAATCTGGGCTAATGCAGGTTTGCGGCAAAAATTATAAATCTGGGCCAAAGTTTACAGGGTCACTGACAAGGTCAGGGCTAGCATGAGAGATGAGGTATCAAAATGTTAGCATTAGGGGTTATTGAGTTTTCCAGTAGCCATTGTGCCAGCCCAGTGGTCTTGGTCCCGAAGGCTGCTGCTCCTGGTGCAACTCCAGAACTCAGGTTCTGTGTGGACTACCGGGAACTCAAGGCGGTCACTAAGACTGACACGTACCCCATCCCTCGAAACGAGGAGCTCATTGATTGGTTAGGAGCTACCAAATTCCTAAGTACGTTTGATCTGACCTCTGGGTAGTAGCAGATTGCCCTAACCGAGGGGGCTAAGGAGAGGTCTGCATTCTCCACACCAGATGGGCACTACAAATTTAGGGTGATGCCCTTTGGGATGAAGAATGCCCCTGCCACCTTTTAGAGGTTGGTCAACCAGGTGTTGTCTTGGCCATGATGATTTCAGTGCTGCATACTTGGATGACATTACTGTGTTCAGCTCCACTTGTGGGGAGGAGCACTTACAGCACCTATGTAAAGTGTTGGAGGCCCTGCAGAAGGCAGGCTTCACTATTAAGGCAAATAAGTGCCAAATAGGGCAGGGCTCTGTGGTGTACTTGGGACACTAGCTGTGGAGTGGCCAGGTGGCACCCCTATGTGAAATGATTTACACTATCCTGCCTTGGGAGCCTCCCAAGACCCAGACTGAGGTGAGAGCCTTCTTAGGTCTCACAGGATATTACAGGAGAGTTGTCAAGGGGTATGGCACTATTGTCACTCCCTTGACTGAGTTAACCTCAAAAAGCAGCCCAAAAATGTGATCTGGACTTCCCTAAGGAATTTGTTGTGCAGACTGATGCTTCAGAGCATGGTATAGGAACAGTATTAGCACAGCTAAATGAAGAGGGCCTAGACCAGCCTGTAGCCTTCATTAGTAGGAGGTTACTTCCCCGGGAACGTAGGTGGAGTGCAACTGAGAGGGAAGCTTTTGCTGTGGTCTGGGCCCTGAAGAAGCCAAGACCCCACATATTTGGTCTCAGTTCCGGGTTCAGGCAAGCCACAGGCCCCTCAAATGGTTAACGCAGATGAAGGTGAGAACCCAAAACTGTAGAGGTAGTCCATCTCTCTACAGGGAATGGACTTTACAGTGGAACCTCACCCTGGCGCAGAACACGCCAATGCTGATGGTTTGTCCAGATTCTCCCGCCTTAGTGATGAGACCTCCCATGAGGTTGGGTAGTTTAGTCGCGTAGGTTCTCATTATCCTAATGAGACTACTGGATTCAGGCGGCAGGATCGCCTGCATTGCAGGGGACTGAGTCTAATCCTGCATCATGTGATGCCTGGCGTCCTAAACCAGGTTTTTTCCAGTGCCTCATCTCGACTCAAGAGCAGGGATGATTAGGGCAACCGGGTGCATGACATACATGACTCCTCAGGGGAATCGTGGTCACTCAGATCTCATCCGTTTCTCTCAGTTACATTAGTCTCACATATGCAAGGATAATCAGAGGCAGAGTATAGTCCAATAAGGTTTTATTGAAGTAACTGCATCTTAGATAATAAAGCATGTATTGCAATAACTAGGACGATGAAGCACAATAAGATTAAAATTGTGACGAGGAAAGTAAAACACAAGAATAACCCTATCATATTGTCACTAAGGTTTATAGAGATAGTTCCTACCTAAGCTATGTTAGAGAACAGCATGTTAAGCTCTAATTCTTCCCTTCAGGTTCCCCCTGGGAAGACATCATCCCTCATACCTGAGCAGGAGACCTATAGACTAGATTGACACTGTTCCCCTATGGGCCAGGAAGCAGGTAGTCTACACAATCAGCTGCAGCAAAGCAATCAGCAATCAGCATATAGTTGTGGTCATCTGGCTGAAAACTCCCTCTAACATAAATGGGTCAAAGTAGTGTTTTTATAATAAAACAGTTGACATTCCAAGAAAGAATCCCCACGTAAGAGTGGGTATGTTTCTGTGAACATAGGAGACAAAGCATACCACTTTTTCTGGCAACCTATCTTACTGCAGCCTTGAGAAAAGCTCAGAGTGAGAACAATGTCTTGTTTAAGAACGAAGTGCTGACCTAGGCGAAGAACAGCTAGATATAGAAAATAAAACAAGACGACAAATGTGGCTAATGTTAAAACAATATAGCGAAGCCGAAAAAAATATGTCTAGGTTAAAATGCAGAGAAGCAGGCCTAGTTTGCTAAAGTAACATGCATAAAATCATAGATAAAATGGCTACACAACACCCTCCCCTTGACGGTTCAAAGGTGGTTCAAAGTCTAATTTACTATATAAAAGCCACTAAAATTCATCTTAAAGCGTATAAACAGAAATGTCAATGATGACAAGCTAAAAGACACTTGACCATATATTAAATGGACAATTTAAAATATTAACTGTGGCATCAAGGAAGCCGAATTTCAAAAGTCAGAGTCATTTTTAAAGTCGCCAATCGAATCGAAAACAGGAAATCTTCCACTTCAGCATGTGATAAAGTAGGAAGTTCAT
Source organism: Pleurodeles waltl (assembly GCF_031143425.1). Classification (NCBI taxonomy): domain Eukaryota; kingdom Metazoa; phylum Chordata; class Amphibia; order Caudata; family Salamandridae; genus Pleurodeles; species Pleurodeles waltl. Next base: position 752,536,370 of record NC_090444.1, on the reverse strand, counting down.
CGCCAAGGAAAACCAAGCAGCATTTGTGTTCCAACACAAGAGCTCCAGCCGAAGCAGCAGCAATACGTGGTATGCCCAACAGTGAGTTTAGAGCTGCATGATCCACAAAGGGCAACTCAAAAAGAGCTTCCAGTAGTAAAGGCGCCCACAACGCGCATGTCTGGTTATGAGCCCTTAGCGAGAACATCAACAGATCAGAATCCAATGAAAGCAAGCACTGCGTAGAAAGAGAAACTTTCAGTGCACATTCAAAAGGGCACCAAAGGCACTGAAACACGAGCTGCACACAATGCTAAACCGGTCTGAATGACAGAGACCAGTCACACTCCAATTGCTCCAAGAGTGGTGCTCCAAACTACTGCATCATGCGTTCATGACATAGTTGCACTGGTGGAAGTGCTTTCAGTCCTCCTTGTTGTAAAGGGACAGCCATTGCGCAGAAAAAGTAGCAATAGCAAAATGCCACCGATTATAGCCGAAGTTATCGGCAATCCCACAAAAATAATGGAAAAAATTGAGTGTATGGCTGAATGTATTAAGCCAAATATAGAGGAAAAGGTGTAAACTAAACCAGAACAAACAACCTTAAAGAAATGCACAATTCCAGTAGTACTGGACGCATTAACTATCCGTCCCACAAGCTCACCAAAGTGTCTTGGAAAGTTAGTACTTAAAAGGGACTGTATCTCTGGGGTCCCCCTTGCAACCTGAAGCGCATAGGTCTCGCATGCAGATGTAAGCACCACACATTTTTGAAATAATAAAGCCTTGAGTCTGCTCAAGTAGTCAAAATTCACATTTGAAGTAGCGATATCGAGGCCAAATCTCAGCTACTTCCCTCTGTCATGTAGGAGGAAAAAGTACATTCCCACAGCATGTAACAATTTGAGAGACCGAAATGACATAAAGTATTCTGGCTTGCATCACACAACAGCTCTCACTATTAAGGAGCACATAGCTGCCATTGGAGAGCACCTGGAAAGGAGATCTAATCAAGGGGACTGGGACTCCCTTCAGATAACAAGTAAAGTTCGCTGCCGAAGCATTACACGCCCAGTGCAAGGACAGTTGTTTACAAGCCATTGAATGGTTGACAAGTTTCGCATTAACTACACCAAGAAAGACCTCTTTCATTCCACTGAGACATTTGTACGAGAAGGGTAGCTCCCACACCTAGTGTATGTAACTATCTCGTAACCTTTCATATGTACCCACTGGAATGTATTTTAAACAGGATGTGAATTGAAGTGTTGAAATAGGCAGATTGATGACCCCATGCATTTACCGCTCAGAAGATGGTATTTCAGCCACAGTAAAAGCAGCTTTTCCAATTTTTCAATATTTAACATGATATAAGTTGCTTCCTTTTTAGCCATTAGTTGTTGTTGTTGTCGAGTGAAATTGAATGTAGAAAATATATCCCTCGCGCTGATGTGTTGCCAGGGAGCACAACCTGCTTTCGGTGTTTGTAGTGTCCAACCTAACTGCATAATGGATCTTAGTTGACTCTGTCTATGGTGTAAAGAGGACATGTCGCTCTGTGCTATGTCTATTGCAGAGGAAACAATGCTGTTTAAGATTTATATCCAGTCAGACAGGGTATAAATCCCATTATCTACAACAGCTAATGCCTTCTATAACTTTTCCAGATCTATTTGCCTTAACCGGGTAGCAGCTTCTTGTTGAGAAAGCTTCCAAATTTCATTCTAGACTGCATATAAGAAGCGCTTTCTGCATTGTTTTCGGGGGCCTAACAGGAAATCCTATAAGTCAGTATTTTTAGACAGGAGACTGATGTGTTCTTTAACAGCATCTAGTGAGGAACTCTTCAACCATTGCTGGCATAGTTGCCCTACACTGTATGTTGTCACTATACCCGCATGTTCAGATGACACATAGCGAGGGCTCAGGCCTACTTGCTCTACAAACTCTCATGGAGTTTACAAAACATTTAGGGCACCCATTGGTATCTATTGGCCACAATAACCATCCACCAGGACGTGAAAGTGAAACATTAAATGTGACATTTTGGACCCATTCATCCAGTTGATCTTTAGTTACATTGATAAACTTCTGCCATTTGTAAAATTTTGCAGGTGCAGGAATACTTGGCGCATTCAAATCCTTAATTTTTGCTAAGCCTAAACAACTTGTCTGATGTACAGTTTCATTTAAAAATATCATTTGAACAGGTATCAGGCTTGCTGTAAAGAAAGCTTCCTTCACCTTATTTGCCAATGTTTGTTCCCCAAACACTTTTTAAATCAATCGTATTGAACTAATATTCATAGCCTTCTATAGCCAAGCGGGAAACAAAGGAATCTGAATAAATGAGTTTTGTATCAGTCAATAATATATGTACATTTTCCATCAATGGAAGTTTGAAAGAATACGACTTAGCATTTTTAAAATTGTGCCCAGAAAAATATCCAAATTTCTCAGAATATGTTTTAGAATTCCCTTGTGGTGGAGTCGGGCAATGTTCCCATTGTGTGTAATTAAAATAGTCTTTGGGGTACTTGCTCTGTGAATGAAATGGTGTCCATAATAATTATAACAGAACATGTCCTCATAATTATCTTTTTATTGATAAACGTCCTCACTTTCAAAAACGGTAAAATACTGCAACTCAGACATCATAGAATCAACTGTTTTCACATCCCAGTCATGAGAAACACACAGTAAAATACTGCAACTCAGACATCATAGAATCAACTGTTTTCACATCCCAGCCATGAGAAACAGCTCTGGGTATAACTATGTAATTCACAGAAAGTTTAAACACATATGGAAATTGAATGACCTCCTTCGGGCCGTATATATCAAATGTGACTTTATCCCAAACAATCCCATCAGGAATTGGTATAATGGAAATGTTCACGAAAGACAAGTCTCTGCGGACTTTGAAAGAAGTAAAATGGGGTTTCAGGACCTCATCCACCAGTTCAACTATTGAACGTTCAGGAAAATAATCACCACGTATTAGTAGAAAGAAAGTAAGAACAAAGCCAATCCAAAAGAGGAAAGCTAACATAGTCAAGGAAAACCACAGATAGTTCCATGGAAGAATAAAGTAATTTGTTTTGAGGCAATTTATCAGCTTACGTGTTTTTGACAGTTCAGATACAGAAGAGACAGATGAGTCAGAGAAGGTGTCAGTGATGTTGGCAAAGTATCCAGAAGCAGTTTATGCAAAAGCTGGAGCCGTATTCTGAAGAGAAGAACTAACAGAAGTCTCCCGTGGTGGTTCGAAATAGACGATGCCATCCGTTTGTGTAGAATTTGAGATTATTCGGTCAACATTTTCTGTGTTGCCTGTTGTAAACGATGTTAGTGGAACTAATGCAAGATCATTTTCCACCCCCCCAAGCTTGGAGAGGTGTCAGTGTTGCTGCTCAAAACTTGTAGAGGGAGATCTTGACCAGTAGTGAGAGGGATGCGGGCACTACTGGTTGTTCCTCTTGTCTGCTGCGCAGGATCGGCCACATGTTGCAACTTGGCATTGTCGCTGGAGACAAAGCAATTTTCTTTAGAACCAGGCAGCGGTGGTTAGAATAACAGTTCTGGTACCGTATATTCTCAGGACTGGAATTGGTGCACGATAGGAAGGACCGACCTCCTTTTTCACAGCAACCTTTTCACATACTAGATCCCCAACCTTTAGAATCCAGTCGGTAGATGTTATTGGTACATCCTTAATTCCTAAGGAGACAGCACTGGCAGAAGCGTTGTTGTCACATAACTGTTGTAATTACTGCAAGACAGTGACATGTTCTTTTATGTCAAAAGGTGTTTCTGCCACCTCCATGCCAGGACCATCAAGAGCCTGACCATACATTTGAGTTCCAAACAGGCTCCATATTAAGTATGGCCCCCACAGGGACCTTCTAGGCAGATTATTAAGTGCTATCTGGACTCCACATGGGTGATTAAGCCAACTACGACCAATACCTAGTACTCTGGCTGTTAAGGATTGCTTTAAATCTCAGTTTAGTCACTCCACAACACTATTTCCCTCAGGATGAAATGAAGGCGAGTAATATAGTTGGACCCCTAACGCAGCCATGGCATCCCTGAATGTCCTTGAGGCAAAACCCTGGTCCGAAAGTTGCAACTGCACATGTGTCGATAAAGACTTACAAATCTTTAATGACAGTCCGAACCTCAGTCGAGCGTTGTGGCCACACATATAGAAATCTGGAGCAGGAGTCAACAGCGACTAAGATGTATTTGAATGCACTGTCAGGTGTCAAGGGAATGCAATGTTCCAAGTCCAGCGTGGGCAAAAGCAACTCCCTCATGTGCTGCTTTGATCAACTCTAGTCTTAGGTCATTATTGGGAATCACTCGAACTCTCACGTCTGGTATTTTTACTTCTGCGCCAAGCATGCCTCCCATCCGGGTAGGAATATTCAGTGGGATATCCTTTAGGTAAAGGTATGCCGTCTCACGGCAGCCAGTATTTCATCGTCTGGTTTCGTCCTAGAACTAGTTACTGCAGCAAAAGAAGCCGTAGCTACTGCTGATTTGGCTGCTTCATCAGCCAGTGTATAGCCAGCAACGTGTGTTCTAATGCGCTGGTGCCCAAGTGTATGTACAACATGGACGTTAGGTTGCGTTTCTGTCAGATCTGCTACTTTCCCCCCAGACGTCTGTGTTTGATGGTGTTATCTTTGGAATATCCGAACCCATTCTATCGCCAGTAATGCAGATAGTCATTGAAGGACTGGACACAATAGTACGAATCACAGACAATCAGTGTTAACTTTTCAGGATCTGTTTATTCCAGTGCCATCACCAGAGCCTTTAGCTCTGCTAGTTGTGCAGTGCAATCCCTTAGGGTTTGTGCAAAGGTATGTTGTGGATAGAATTTACTACCCTCTATGTAGCCGCTTACGAATGCGCAAGCAGCAGAGTATTCATGCTGTGTGCCTATAGCGGGTTGTGCTGAGCCATCTTGGTACACGACTTTGATATTGATCAATAGGTATCGTATTTGCTGTAACTGGGTATTCTAATTCATGTTGCAAAAATTCTTGAGTTTCTAATTTTGGGTCAAAAATATAGCCAACATCAGTGGGTGTCAGAGATGTTGCCCACTGGATCCAACGTGGATTTAGGGCCATATTTATACTTTTTGAGGCAAAACTGCGCCGGCGCAGTTTTGCGTCAAAAATATTACCGCCGGCTAACGCCATTTTGGTACGCCGTGTGGGCGTCAAATTTATACTTTGACGCATGGCGGCGCAAACCACAGGTGGGAATCATTATTTTTTACGCACACAGCAGCGTAAAGTCACAAAGCAAAACGACGTTAACGCAGCGGAAATGACTGTGGGTCGATTTACTACCCCGCAAACTGTATATGCGCCGTTTTTTTGACGCAATAGCGTAAAAAAAAACGCGAACACTGCCATTTCACCAGAGGAGAGCCAAAATGGATCCCAGATGCCACTACAGACCCCAGGAAGATGACAACAGACCAGGAACCAGCCAGGAGGACCCACACAAGAACCAGGACACTTTTAAGAAGAAAAGAAAGTGTTGCTTCAGTGCAGAGGAGCAGGAAATTCTGGTTAAAGAGGTGACGGAACACCAGCACCAACTGTTTGTCACCTCAAAGTTGCCAATCAGTAGGAGAGAGGCTATATGGCAACAAATTGTCGACAAGATTAACAGTGTGGCTGAAGTACGCAGAACAGTCATTGAGTGCAAGAAATGCTGGCATGACTGCAAGCGCAGGACCAAGGAAAAAATGGCCAGGAACAGGAAGGCAGCACTGCAGACTGGAAGTGGGAGTCCAGCACACCTAGAGGCCCTGGACCACATGGAGGAGATGGTCGCAGCCGTCATCCCTGAGGAGATCGTCACAGGGATTCAAGGACAGGACAGCGCAGACTACCAGGAGATAACGCACATGCAGGGGAAGTCGCGTGGGGAATTATAATGCAATAATGTCAACTGTGAGCAGGGGGGGGATACCAACCACGAAATGCATGGAAGTCATCTTATGCATGGAGTGGCATGGGTAAAGGGGCACGGCATGGGGGCATGGCCCGTTCTGAGAAGACCTGGGGCACACCATTACACAACACCAACAACAGTCCTATGGGGGCATGCTGTCATGCCAACGATGGAGCAAAGGGAAAGCCATGCCAGGAGGGAAAGCCACAACGTCAAACTGACATCCCAGCACACGTCAGCCACCATACCCCCTACATTAACTAGGGCCCTATTGACAACCTCTAGCCATACCGACAACTGGAATGTAACAGTGACAACAGTTCTCACTACCACCTCCGCTCTGTGTGCAGGTCAAGTAGCCAATGGCAGTCACCTCCCCATGGATCATACACACCTAAATTAGGGGGTGAGGATGAGAACTTCAACAATCCCCAGAAACAAGACAAAGGCCCCAGTACTGTCAAATGTCAACGCCCATAGTTGTCGCAAACATCAGCCAATGTAAACAACAATAGGAGCTACACAGCACTAAGGACACACCCATGCTGCATGCATCAGGGTCCATCCTGTGCCTGGGTAACAATGCAACATCCCAAATGTCATACTGCTCAGACAACAGCATTGAGGGGGGGGACACATGTAACTGGTCACTGAAATACACCTGCACAGTCAGAGGAGGAAATAGGACACTGATATGATTATCAGGGCAATCTAATGTAACACACATTCCCCAACATCAGCAGTACACATTACCAATGTCAACATCCATATCGGATCATAAAATTGCTATGCATAGGATATGCCACATGTCAAATACATTTAAGTGGATGTGAAAGATCAGAGATTGGGGCAGGTCCAGATTGTTAAGTGTGCTGCCAGGGCCATCAGAACACCCACAGCCAGTGAAAGGTCTCACCATGAGAATGGATGTAGACGGACGCTTGAGTAGGACAAGAAGGTGGCAATTCTCTATTTGGCCTAAACTAACACCTAGAGGCGATGATGCTGACAAGTCTAATAACTCAATAACATACATGTGACATGCAGGTGGGCCATAGGCCTGGAAGAATGCCCATCTGAAGGACTGGAGTAATTAACAGGAAACAAGATCACAAAGTGAATTCATCAAAAGGCAGGCATGTCACATCAAAATTGCCACAACACAGACACACTAATTGTACCCTGTTTAATTGCAGAGGAAGATGGATCTCCTGCGGATATGCCTGTCCCAGATTACCCTGATGACATGGATTACGAGCCGATAAACATTCCCCAGGAGACTATCCAAAAGGTCCTTGAAACCCTCCAGACCCCACCTTCAGTCACAAGGATGAGCACAGAACAAGCAGCCATCACAGAGGATCCACCCACCACCCCAATTGTAAGACCTGCCAGCTCCAATACAGCTGAGGACTCAGAGGACACTGGCACCAGCTTTGAGAGAACTGTAGTTGGATAACAGTGGGAGCTGGCCAAGGAGGTGTGGGTGGGGATGCAAAATATGGCAGCCAGCCTAGAGGGGATGCGTTCGTGCATGTCATCTGCAGATCAGGCAGCCGCTATGCAAGCCCTAACATCTATCTTGCAGGAACTGCAGAAAAACCAGAAGGAAATCAGCACAGCTGTAATACAGTTGACCCAACACCTACAACAGCAATCCTGTCAACGTGTGCACGAATGCAACATTGAACCCCTCAGGGCTGACCTGACTGCCTACCATTGTGATGTGGCTGCTATTCTCACGAACCAGCAGATACTCCTTGCTGCAGTACTGTCCTTAGGACCTTCACAGGGAGCAGCGACCGTGATGTCTGACTCCACGTCTTCTAACAGTGAGGTATGTGTTGCCCCTTCACAACCAACAACAACAAGGACAGAGGAGGCAACACACACATCAGAAGAAGAAGACATGGAACAGATCACATTCACAAGGAAAATGACCCGGAAGCACTAGTCCCTGCCACATGGCCAACAATTACCAAGGTCCTGCGCTTTGTAACGTGCCAGTCTTGCAACAACTGTACTCAAGCACTGTTCTGCAAACCACTGTATATCTTGTCACCCAGCCCAGTGATTGTCTCTCTCCTGCTCATTGGCAACATCTGTCCCTCTGCACTGTCTGAAACATCAACCCCAGCATGTCAAAAGCATTTTGGTAAACCCTTGTGTTGGATCACAATGTAAGATGTCACTATAATGGACTCACAATCATGGAGAATACAGCAGTTTTCAATAAATAGCACTTACACATCAAATCTGTCTCTGGGTAATGTGACATATCAACTGTGCAGTAGATAACTGAAATGTGCCTACTGTCAAATTACGTAGCTTGTCAATACAACTGTCCTGATATTATGTAGTCAGAGAAATCTGCACAGTGCCCATGATTGCATCATACTCTGCCCATCCTGAGGGACATATCTGATGAAGTGAGAAACCATACACCATCATGCTGTGTTGGACAGAAGAATGCTTCCTCAGGGGATATCTAAGTCATCAAATAGTGGCCGCAAAATGTTGTCAACATGCAATAATAACACATATAACAGTGCACACTAAGCTAAGCAAACACTACAAAAACTGCATAAATGAAGGTGTCTGAATTTACATACAAATAGGTAATCATGCTGAACTGTGTCACAAATGATGTATGAGAGTCATGAAGACAAGAATACAAGAGTGCCAATGAGAACTCATCTTATAAGGGTGTCCTTGATCATCACACTGCAGTCAGACCTAAAACTGTTTCCCCAATACCAAGTCTGCAAGCACTGTTTGTGACTTTGAAAACACACTTATCAACAGAAACACATTGTCATCCATATTAACTGTGATTTGTGGTTGCAACGAAGGGTCGACACTTTGCAAGGTAGCTCTGGGCTAGCTGCCAATCGTACAGCTCAGTTGGGATTTGTTTGTAGCATAGGACACAAATGTAATAGTACAAAATGTATGTACACTGAATCCAAACCCACGATCAAGTACCATTCAACACATACTATTAAGTGTTAACCAAATATTTATTAAATGCTAATCACAGAAGAGTAAACTGAGGGAAAAATCTTACCTACCCTAATCTACCCTGACTACTCATTACCCACAACTGTCCCTAACTAACCTAAGCTACACTTACTTATCACATGTAACGAAACGTTCTAAACATCTACCCCCCTTATGAGACGGGACACATGGAGGACAACACATACTAACCTAAACACATACTATACTATCCTAAACAAATATATATTTTTTTTTATTTAATTTTGTATTTTTTTTTAAACACACAAGAACCCCAAAATAGCCCCATACTCACTTAATAAGTAAAAATATAAAGAATCTGGACCCTCCACCCACAAACACTAACTAAACTAACAGCCTATTCTAACCTAACACTAAGCCCCCTAAGCCCACTAACTATAAGAACAAGGAAAGAGGAGGGAGGGGAGGAATCATGTCCATCAAAAAATGTCTAGAGGTTGGCCCTCCGGAGGGTCCTCTTGATAGACTTAACACGCCAGTTAATGTGGCGCACATCCCTGCTCAGGTGGCTCAACTTGCGCAGCACACGGTCCATCTTCCGTTCCATGTTGTGGAAGGCTGCAGGGTCAACAGATGGAGCTGTGGCAGTCTGGGTACCTGTTGGAGGAGGTCTGTGTGTGTGTGGTGCCAGGCCCAGTGGGCTGTCCTGCACCTGTAACAATGCTGGGGCCTGGAAGTCCAGCAGATGTAGGTACAATAGTCCCAGCTGTGGGTGGGGCACCTGGCTTGAATTGGTGGTTGTGCTGGTGGTGGCTGTGGTGGGCAAAGTAGGGCCCCTGTGGGAAGGTTCTCCAGGCCCCGGAGGCCCGTTCATGGCAATATCGCCGGGCCATCCTCCTGAACCCTGACTCCACCAGCAGGATGTGCTGGTATATCATGGCCCGGCGCTGGAGTTCACGGACCTGGTCTGGAGTCATGTTTGCAGCTGTGAAGACAAATGCAAATATTGTACATTAGTAACTGCATTGTGTGAAATGGCACAAGAAGTTAATCAGACAATATATCTACTGTACTTGTAACAGCTCATATCACAGTACAGATCATTGAATGTCCTTGAGGAAGTACATGGCAGGCCAGCCTACAAAGGTCACATCACACATAGCACATCCATAACCTACAAGATGGGTAACAACTGTGTTAAGATGACAACTCGTGGTAAGTTAAACAAGAAGGTTTATTGCAAAAGAACCAACCCACTGAAAGATCCGTGCTGTTCCATCTCTCCGCACCCGACTTCAACTCCAACCGCCTTGCTCCTGGAATCCTCGCGTCTCCACACTCCAGAATGAGAGTCCTGGAACAGGGGAGACAGCGAGGTTCCAGACCTAACACAAGCTAATGAGACATTACAACAAACTGGCTTTGACTTGCAATCTGAGTACTTACCTGATTACTTACTCCTGATTATCGGAATTGGGATCTAATTTAATACCCATGTCCCGTTGGTGTCGCCATCCTAACAAATTATTACCACGTTTAGCTACATAGACCTTTCCTATGGTCACTTTGTCTAGGAACTGGATTTTCATGACTCTATATCCAATAACATCAATTCTAGTTCCCCCATAGCTGAACGGGCTGATGTCAGGTTTGATAAGGGAGTCCAGGGACTCTCCGAAAGTATCTTGCCAATTCTTATCGCCAACCATAGTGTAGGGAGAACCCGAGTCTGCTAGAACCTTAATCGCTCTATTAGCAAGTTTAATAGTGCACTCAGGCATGACCACGGGTCCCTCATCTACTATACCAGTATTGTGCTCAATATGGTCAATCTCCTGTCCCACATATAATACCATCTTGTTGATATTTTCGGTGACAGAATCTACATTGCTTTTGTCATTGTTGCAAACCCTGGCATAATGGCCCTTCTTCCCACACTTCCTACATAATGAATTTCGTGCAAAACAATTGCCACTGTTTGCCGCATGACCCACATTGCCACAGCAGTAACAACGCAAAGGTTTAATGTCCTTTTTTTCCTCTTGAATGAGTGCCTGTGCCCTACTGTCACTGTTAACCCTAAAAACTTCATCCTGGATCTTTTGTATTTGTACAGTAGAAGACTATCTCCCTCAGTATGGTTCATTTCTTTGATCCAGTTGCTAGTACTTTCCATCCCTTCGACAATGGCAATCGCTTCTCTCAGATCAGGGTTCTTTGTCAAGAGTTTTTCCTGAACTATTTTATTATTGGTGCAACGCACAATTTGGTCACGAATAAGGGAGTCTGTAATTTCGCCAAAATCACAGGTGCGTGCTAAAGTGCGTAAAGCAGCTACAAAATTCCCCACGCTCTCTGTATTGCCTTGAGATCTGGCGAAGAATTTATGTCTCTCTAAAACAACATTAAGTTTGGATTCGAAATGTGTTGCCAGGATAGCTACCGACATCTCATAAGCATCTCTGGGTTCACCATCTGCCCCACCAATAGTTAAAGGTTCCAAACTGTCATATATATTTCTGCCTTCGATTCCCAAGTTGTGCAAGAGAACCGCTTGCTTCCTGGCTGGAGAGAATTTTTCTCCACCAATGGCTATTAAATAAGAATCAAATACGTTTTTCCATCGTTTCCATGGAAGAATGGGGCCGCCTTTGTCCGATAAGAAAGGAGGTGGTTGTGACATAGTAGGTGCGGTCATAGTGATACAACTGAATGTTCTGTTGAAACTCGTGAAAAAGTGTCAAAAGTTGCTTGCAAGATAATACTTGTCTAAAACCATCAGAAAAAAAAAAAAAAGTTGCAGAAAAGGAGAGCAGTTCAGCAAAAACTGAGACGTCACAGAGTGAACACTGACAGAAACAATTAAAAAAAAATATAAAGAATTGTAACGACCTGCAGAGAAGTCGTTTTTCCTTCTTTTCCTGAATTAAGGTTGCGGTCTACTCTTTAATTCCAGAGTAGCCATTTTCCCTTCTTTTCCTGAATTAAGGTTGCGGTCTAGTCTTTAATTCCTTCCACGTAATGCAGTGTCGTGAGTAAAGAGTAGCGGTCTAGCCTTTGAACTTCACCACAGGAAGTGCGAGTGACATCAGGATCGTCACGTATTGAAGAGAGAAAAAAAAACAATAAACACAGCAGAGGGGTGCGCGAGTGTGCGAGAGAAAGCACGAGCTTGATCGGGAGTTAACGGCAACAGCACGAGTCAATCGAAAGAGGCGTGAGCCTCGCACATGGCAGCAGCAGGACTACACCCAAGGTAAGATGAATGTTTTTCAAATGTAGAATAGTATCTCCAGTGATTCGCGGAAAATCGTCGGTTTGGAGGCTCCAAAAAAAGAGACAGCCGAAGGTAGCGCGAACCCAACACAAACGGCAAGGTCCACGTAAACGGCAAGTTCGTGGGTTCAGGGTTGGCAAGTCATCACCAGTGTTAAGATGACAACTCGTTGTAAGTTGAACAAGAAGGTTTATTGCAAAAGAACCAACCCACTGAAAGATCCGTGCTGCTCCATCTCTCCGCACCCGACTTCAACTCCAGCCGCCTTGCTCCTGGAATCCTCGCGTCTCCACACTCCAGAATGAGAGTCCTGGAACAGGGGAGACAGCGAGGTTCCAGACCTAACACAAGCTAATGAGACATTACAACAAACTGGCTTTGACTTGCAATCTGAGTTCTGCCAGTAAACAGCTAAGAATCATGCTGCATATCCTCCGCCAAGACCTGGGCTACAAATGTCAGTGTACGGAAAGCAAAACTAAAGCCACATGGTCTGCAAGTTGTAACTGGACTTGCCAGTATAGTACCAAGTGCCAAACCTGAGTGTGTATACTAGGTTCCAACCAAACAGTCACTTATTCACATGTATGTGTAACATACTGGTAGCATCAGTACTAGGTACCCCTTTCACAAACCCATGCCCGTGTTTGAGGGTGGGGGGGTGGATAAACAACTATCAATTTCCAACAACATGTACACCGAGCAGTGTATAGAAAACTCCACACATGTTTGGCTCTACACACACACCACAGGTAAGGTCTATCAACAATTAGGAGTTAGCAAACCCTAGAGCAATCATAGGGCCACACGTGTCAGGAAATACAGAACTTGGTACACAACATATACTTCCAGTAAGGCCTGACTTACATCAGACACAGAGTTGCAAGAACACCCATGATCATGAATTGCATGCACACCTAGGCCATTGTACTCAAGTTCCACATACTTGTAGCACTACATGTGGAAGTACATGCTGCTAGGAGGTTCTACCTACAGTTTCATAATTACGTTGGTAAATAGTCTATTGGAAAGCAATTTGCTGTACCAATCTTGGAGAATGTGGGTCTGAAAGGCTGACTAAATCGGAGCTGACTTCCAGAGCGACTCTTGTTGATACAAGTGTCATCCACATGACTAACCCCAGTACTCACAGTGGGGCCTACAGGAATGGCCTACAATCCCTACATAATACCATTGGATACGCATTGGCCAACTCAAATCATGTGAGAAACTGAAATCCCACTCATGGAACAAGAGAAATGATTGCCCAACGCATCACACCTTGCTATGCGTTCAACACACCCAAGTCCATAACCAGCAAACACAACACATAACAGACATATCAACACTTACTGCAGTGGTCGGTGTCCTCAAATGTCACCACCTCTCCCACAGTGTAGGGTGCCGGTTCACCTGTAAGGTATGGCAGGAAGAAATGTGCTCAAAATCTGTGCACAGCGCAACAATTTCATAAACATATACAATGTGTAGGCTGAATAAGGAAATGGCAGCCATTCAGACATGATGGTACTGCATCTGATATATCACGGCCAACTTGTACATAGCATGGGTCTCCTGTGACAGTTACACACATATCTGCACACATACATTGGCCCTAACTACCATGTGGTTGCAAACATGCCCCGTAATTGGTGACCAGAAAAAAATATGGAGTGTAATCGTCTCATCATGTGCATCCAAGAGAGACATCCAAAGCCTGGTTACTTGAGGATTGCATTACCAGTCAAACATGCCTTGTGGCCATGACACATTAATGACACATAGGTACAATGTACAGAGGGAGGGGCAGGGACTTTTGTAAGCCCTCCTGTTGTTACATTTGATTCGATTGATGTGGCCCAGCTATGGTGATTTGCACCAACCATGGAGATGTAAAGCCATGTGCATACCTTTGGACTGCCATCCTTATTGGAATGTGGCACAACTAACTCCAACAAACATTCTAAGATGTTAGCTGAGGGCACCTTACACCTTTTCACAATGTTTTCAAATCCAGATCTGACAAGTATCCAAAAAGATCAAGGAACACAATAATCCCAAACATTAATAGTACTTCCGTGAACGCTTTCCTTCCACACTCACCAGACTCACATGAGACATATATCTGAGCCACTTTGCTATTATCAATTGACGTGAAGGCAGCACTCATTTTGAGCATCATGTAGCGATTCTAAAGTCAGTCTAGCTATTGCGTCAACAAAGTTAGCCAATATGATGGTACATCTTTACATCTTTGTCAATAGTACCCTATATAGACACGATTGGCTCCTATTTTGTTTGGTTGTCTGACACAAAGGCCGCACAAATTTACTTCATGGAAAAGTATCCAGTATGTTTGCTGAGCACGTGCTACCTGACAGCTAGCAATTGTGATCCTTACCATAGTGCATCAATTATCCCTGTATGTTTCCCCAGCATTACACACAGTCAGCAAGTTAGCTGGCAGATATAGTACAAATCCTCTTATGTCACTACAGAGTATTTAATCGTGCACATTTACATGATTAGTACTCACCAACAGTGCCACCAATCATGATTCCCAGGTGGTCCAAGAGATCCTGCTCCCTGGTGATGAGGTCAGCCCACTGGTGCTTCAGCTGGTGGTCACTTCTCTGGCTGACATACACATGCTGCAGGTGATGCAGCACCTTTCCCCACCGGATTCTGCGCGCCTCTTTTGGATACCCCTGTATCACCCTCCCTGGATCATGAGTGGCAAGAAATGGCACACAAGCCATATGAACCCCCCCAACTCCTCTTCACCCATCCTCACCAACAATATTTATTTCACAAATGGACAATACAGATAGCACACAGGACAAAAAAGCACAAAATCTCAGGACACCACTCTCTACACAGCCACACAGTCTAGAAGGATCATAGACTGCTAGGTGAAAGTGAAAGTACACCCACTGTAAATGATCTGTAAGCAGGATATCCTATTACATCACTTCCTGTATGAAATGTCCGCCCTTTTTCACGTTACGCGTCATTTTTTGTCTACCAAAACTGTATTTGCGTAATTTTTTTGACGCACAGGAGTGAAAATTAGCCAGCATCCACATAATAGTACATGGCCTGTACAAATATCTGGATGCGGGCTAATTTTCACTCCTGTGAGTCAAAAAAAATGACGCAAATACAGTTTTGGTAGACAAAAAATGACATATAACGCTAGGAACGTCAAAATTTCAGTGTATTAACTGGTTTTGGGCAATTTTTCTGTTTTTTTGTTATGTTACATTTGGGACGCTTCAGAGATAGGCTTATTGAAGAAACTATGATGTTGATGGTGTATGTTCACATGTGTGACATCATACTGCAGCGGACCATGATCCGCTACTCCCTTCACAGTATTTTTACGGTTGGCTGACGCAATAGTTGGTCATAAGTGTGGCCTACATATATGTGTTGCACAAATTGTGCATGTTTGGCATAAGGAGAGGATAGCAATGTGACGCACATATGTACAATACCTAAATGTCTTTCGCTCAAAGTGTGTGCTTTGGCAACTAATGTATTTGTTGACAAAGTGTGTGTATCACATGAAGCATTATTGCACATATGCTTGTATGAATGTGACGTCCATGTGTCCAATCCTTAGATGCAAGTCATTGTGGAAATGAGAGAGGGCATGTGTTAGTCATACATGTAGCAACATCCGTAATGTGGACTTCCAAGATTTAGGGTAACATAGACACCACATGTGACATAGCATGCACCAGATAGATGGCAGATGCTTGTTCATGTCAATGGTCCACATTTTCAACATCCTATGTCCTAGAGTATTGGTAACAGCTTCCTAGGCATTAGTTGGTGAATCCCACTGTGAGTCATACACATGCATTGAGGAAGTGGGTACCATTTTGTTTGCACAGACAGACAAGGGTGAATCTCAAATGTATGATGACACCACAGTTGAGGCCATAGAAGTGAGCCCCAACTATCAAGTGGTTGTGGTGGACCAGCATACAAGACAGCACATGTCCACTTATTTCCAGTGATCAATTGCACATAGGTTTCTTGTTCATGTGTGTGGTCCAATTATGATCCTGTGTATTGTTTGGGGTGTAATTTGTCACAGTTCGCTCCAGGACTCATCGTGAGTCAGTGGCAGCTATTCCTGTATCTACTGAGTATCCTTGGTTGATCAATGTGAGTAAAGTGGATGAGGTCATGTGAACCTACATGGGGATGGTCCCACCCTGTCACTAAAGACGTGTAATGAGAGAGTCAACAGGGCAACCTTGGTGTGCTGAGTGAGATAATGTCTCAGGTGTCATGTTCCGGCAGGTGTTATTACAACATTTGTACACAGGTTAGTGTTGGACTTTTTGCCTTACGCAGGGTCATCCCCAGTCTTTTTGCCTCCTTCCTCCTGGTTTTTCTGACCTCTCGCTGTTGGCTCTAGGACTCTGAGCACTTTATCACTGCTGACCAGTGCTAAAGTGCAGGTGCTCTCCCATCTAAAGTCGGTATGATTGGCTTATACCTAATTGGCATATTTAATTTACCTATAAGTCCCTTGTACAGTGGTATCTCTATACCCAGGGCCTGTAAATTAAATACTACTAGTGGGCCTGCAGCGCTGCTTGCACCACCCACTGAAGTAGACTTTCAAACGTGTCTCAGGCCTGCTAGCGCAGGGCCTGTGTGCACAGTTTTCTGCCACAGGGACCTGGCATCTAAACTTACTTGCCAGGCCCAGAACTCCCCTTTTACTACATGTAAGTAACCCCTATGGTACGCCCTAGCTAGTCTTATGGCAGGGTGCCATGTATGTAGAAAGGCAGGACATGTGCCAAGTTGCGTGGCCTGTCCTGATAGTGACAAATAGCCTAACTGGTGTCTCACTTCTGTGAGTGCTGCCTTCTCATAGGATTGTATTAGAAATGCCCTGCCTTATGTGTAAGGGGTATTGTCTGATTTATGAGGGGTAGCGTAGGCGTGTTTGGTATGGTTGTGATGGTGATAATAAATGCTGCTTACTGGTGTGGGTGTATTTTTTATTACTATCACAGAAATGCCACTTCTAGAAAGTGCGCATATATCTGTGCTTATGACTCTGGTGTTTTGCAGCTTGACTCCAATCCACGTCTTGGCAGAGTGACAGTTGGGGCTTTGTGCATACTTTTCAGACAGCCTGTACACTGGGAGGGTGGAGGTGTCACAGAGGTGCATCTGCATACTGAATAGTCTTCCTGGGCTGAGAGAAGGGAGAGGCGGGGCACACCTACATTTGTAGAGGCTGTGCCCTGGCCTCACACAATAGGGTCATTAACCCCCCACTGATGTTTGGAGCCTGTGCTGAAAGGAGAGAGGGGGCACTCCCAGAGCCAGTTTTAACTGGCTGGAACCTCCTCTCCCTACCATTGTAAAACACTGTAAGAACTGACTATAAGTACAGGGGAATTTTCCCCACAATTTGGAGACTCTTGAAACATCTTGAAACCTGACACAAAGGTGCTGGAGGAACTCACCAGGAACCACCATGGACTAGTGCTGCTGGGCTGGCCTGCTTGGTCACTGCAGAGGACTTTCCACTTTCTGCACATTCCTTGAGCTGGCCTGTTGTTGGGCCCTCCGCCTGTGGGCCTTTTCTAGTGGACTTGGTTCCCCAGGGGCAGGCTGATGTGTCCCCTGGCCCCTGCACTTTTCGCCCTGAAGCACGAGGGGTTCTTCGTCTGGTTGGAGGGCGAAGCGCTTTGGAAAGTGCTCCTCAGGGGATTCCTTTAGCGCTGGAACGCGCTTTCCCCTTGCTGGGGCTTCGTGCTGCTGACCGGGTAATTTGGCTTTTTGTTTGTGCCAGATGGAGATCACTGCCGCAGCCGGGCCCCGTGAGTCTCTGAAGCGCGTTGGAGCGCGCTGCCCTTTCGGCCTCAGGGCACTTGCCGACGGGTGGACGAGCTGGCACGCTCCTCCTCGTGGCCCCGGGGCACCCGGGGTGTCTTTGCGTCTTAACTTGGAGAAAAAGTGCTCCAGTCGTGCCCCCGGGGAGAAGCACGCTCCGTGGAGCGCCCCCAGGGCACTGGCAGGCACCGACTTTGGTGCCTGCCTCTTCTCCGACAGACGGACGGGCCGCACCTGCAAATGCACGCCGGGCGGGGGGAAGAAAAACCTCATCGGAGGTTCCCTCCGGCCCCAACGAGGCCGTCCTGCTGTTTCTTGGTCCGCTGGTGAGGCAGGAGCCTTACCAGAGGCCCCCTGTGCAGCCGGTCCTTGGCGTGGCCCTTGTGTGGGCCAGCTTGAATCTTTTTGGTTCCCCCTTCGTGGAGGGCCAGTCAAGGCCCAGGGGGGGCCCTACAATGTTTGCGGGTCCCAGGAGGGGCCCGCCCTCGAATCGGAGGGGGTGCGTGGCGCCCCCTCCTCCATAAAAAGTAGTGGGTGACCTTGGCCCCCCTCAGAGGAGCCCGTTCATGGACAAGAGGAGGTGCATGTCGCCCTCCTCTGACCCCAGGAGATCAGGGAGGCCCCCGTTTTGCACAGAGGAGCACCAGGGGCCCCATTGTTCGTTCTAGGCACTGGAAGTGCCTCTTCATCTCTCACAGGTATTCCCTAAAGGACCAGTATAAAGAACCTAAGTTCTTACTATAGACTTTGCGCATTTATATATTGCCTACCTGTTTTTTGATGGTGTCTTTTATACATATGTATGCAAATGTTCCTTTTATGGGCATGACTTGCTAATATGTTTCCCTAACTTGCCATATGTTTTCTAATGTTCCTACTAGGGGCATTTTATGATATTCTTATGACAAGTGTTCTAATGTGATAACGTGTTTCCTGACTACTGCTTATGTTGCAGAATACTGAGTAACCTGTGTGTTATGTGTGACTACTGCTAATTTGCAGAGTAACTAATGTGTAACGTTCTGACAACTGCTAAGGTAGCAGGATAGTACTGATATGTGATGTTTGGTCTGATAATTGTGTTGTGTACAATACAGTATATTTTCATATAATCTGGTGTTGTTTTTCCTTTGTGGTGGGGATGTTGCGTCACGTGTGTGTGTGTTGTGCAAACGCTTTACACATTGCCTCCGGGTTAAGCCTGACTGCTCGTGCCAAGCTACCAAGGGGGTGAGCAGGGGTTATCTTGGACATGTAACTCCCTTGCCCTGACTAGAGTGGGTAAGTTCTGCCTGGCTGAGGTGCATACTCTAGCCAACCAGAAACCCCATTTCTAACAGTTAGCCTCTGCAATTCCCACTGCATCTGGGAACATCATAGCCTCTGTGCTGATTATTATCGCAGCTACTCACCACACACGGCCCATCAATATGTTGTGAGCACTGTGATTCTGTGTGTGAACTGTCATGGTCCTGACATGTGTGTATTTTTCATGGACATTATCAGAGGTTGCTGGTTGTGCTGAAAGCCCCGTACCCAATCCCTGCCTACAGCCCTGGGACACTGTCACACTTTGTCATTCATGCATAAATGAGACCCAGACAAGGGATGGGCAATGAATTTTGCTTTTCCCAGAGGATTTTACTCAAATGGTACAGTTAAAAGGCAGATGTTGCTATACAATGTATTTGTGTATGCATTGAAGAATCCCATGCCCAATACCCCCTGATGAATGAGAGGTTTGCTAACGCAAGTGTGGTACATATGTAGACACAGGGATACTTTGGTGTGATGCACAGACAGATGCCAGTCAGGCTGGCAGAATGCAAGGTGATTCAGGCTCCAGCAATTTGACAAGTTACATAATCAGTGGTCTGACTCAGACTGTTTGGAGGACAAACTAGACAGTTGACATGTCAAACTGTGTATGTCCTGTGTTTTTGAAGGTGACAAATGAACCCAAGGGCTGTGTTACACAGCTTAATTAGTATCAATGCTTAACGGTGCAATTGACTAAATGGCAACTCCTATGCTGTTCCAGGAATCAGCAGGGGCAGTGCTTTTTGAAATGGGTGGTGTACATGGAGGTGATCACAGGTGTGGGCTGCATCTGTTTCCCACCAGTCCTGTAGGTGAGATTTGCATTCTAAGGGCCAACAGACATTTTCACACGGGAAGCAATCTGCAGGTGCTAACAGGGCTTTGAAACTAGAAGACAGTGTATAAATTAACCTGACGTCCATGCAGTCAGATGTTCTATGACAATGGCATACCATAGGAAAGGGTGTAGCACACTGGATTGCTAATGTTGGTCTGTGTGTGTAGAGGAGGGAATATCAGGGTACACATCTTAGTATTCCAGGGACCTCTTCCGACAGGTGGGTTGTGACCAGGTGCATGGGTGTGTCAGGAGTTAGGAAATGGGCTGACATGTACATGGAATGTCATGTGTGCAATGCTGCTCATATGTGTGGCACTTGCGCTGTCTATGTTCTGCTTCTATGGAACTCTGGTCACAGATAGTCCTTGCAAATATTGGATGCAGTTGGACTTACTGCTGTCAAAGGTCTGGTCAGACATTCCTGTTACTGATGCAAAAGCACATCAACTGCCTCATGTATGAGGCTTGTTTTCCCCTTATTGAGTGATGGTGTCTCAGTTGTGTGCCATATGCTGCGTTGGACCTTGATTTCAACATGTATGTGTAAAATAGGTGTGGTTCTCTGCTATTGGCCTTCAAAGGAGAAATGTACATGATGTATGTCATTTACAGTGTGTGTGTATGTGACCATTGTATGTTAGGCATCACATTAGCTCTGGGATGTTCAGTGTCCTAATCAGTATCTCAGCAATGCTCCATGAGGCAACACTCTTATTGTGATAAGTAGAGATGAAGGTGTGCAAAAATGAATAGCCAGACAATGATATGGTGATTATTATAGGTGTTTATTTAAAGTGGAGAAGGTGATTATATTTAGAAGAAATTGTTGACAATATGTTGCCGCCTGCGTATATCAGCGGCCGTGTTATGTAGTTCCCCCTCATGTTGCAGGCCAGCATCCTCCTCTTCCTCCTGTTCAGGGATGTGTGGCTCTGGTTCCAGGAGGGGAATATTCCTTTTGATGCAATTGTTGTGCAATATTGCACGTTAGGATGATCTTACAGACCATCTCTGGGGAATATAGGAGGCTACCACCAGTGATGTCGAGGCACCAGAACCTTGACTTGAGGATGCCGAAGGTCCTCTCGACTATGCTGCGTGTCCTCCTATGTGCGTCGTTGTAGGCACGCTCTGCAGCAGTACTCGGGTTGCCAATAGGTGTCATAATCCATGGCTGGATGCCATACCCCTGATCAGCTTGAAGAGAAAATGAATGGGATCATGTTGACGTAGCTGGCCCTATTGAAATCACCTTTCATGGCAGTAGTTGTCTTGTGTTGTCTCTGACTCTTTTGTCTTATAATGTAGCATCCTAGGCTTGTAGGATGTACCATCTGCATTGTGTTGTTTCCTTGGCTGAACGCGTGTTTGTCTGCTAATCGGTTGTCAGCAGTATGTTTTGAGATTTGCAGTACAGTGTGCACTCCCTGGTATTGTGACTTGTGATACAGGTGTCCGTGTGTCTTCACTGGGGGTGAGATGATAGTTCCATACACAGGTTAAAATTGACAGTGGTGGTAACACGTTCATATCAATGTACCCTGGACATGCCATACCTTTAGATTTATGGAATTGATTAATGTAAACATCATTGGGACACTTACATTTTGCAATGTGACATTTAGGCAACCCACTCCACACGTTGTGATCTTTGACGTCTTAACATTCGGCTGTTCAGTAATTTCAGATGTGTGACAGGTTCAATGGTGACCTAAGAAACATGGCTAGCGATGTCACGACCTCAGTGTGTTCCTGTTCACATGTTGCTGTTGTGGTGTATGTGTTGTGTGTCCTAGAGGGTTGCTGTGCAGTGTGTATATAAGTAGGTTTTTGTACTTACCAACAAGTAGTCCATTGCCATACCGTCAATCCTGGAAGTGTTCATTGATGGTGCAGTGACGGAAGATGAATGAGTCATGGACACTCCCAGGATATTTAGCCACAATGTTGGTGATCAATCCCTGGTGATCGACAATGGCTGCACGTTGATGGAATGTGTGTGCTTCCTGTTGCGGTAGAGGTGTTCAGTTGCAGCAGGTGGCACAAGGCGTACATGTGTGCAGTCGATTTCACCAAGGACATGTGGGAAGCCATTGATGAGGTAGGACCCCTGTTTTGTTTCCTGCTGCTTCTGCAGTGTGTTAGGGAAGCAGATGTGGCGGGGTGTCAGTCCAATGATGGCATCCAGTACTTTGGGCAAAAAGGCGGAGAATGATGGTTGTGATATTCCGGCAACCAGGGCACCAGTTGTTTGAAAAGAGCCACTTGCCAGCATATGAAGTATGGCAAGCAGCTTGGTTTCTGTTGGAATGGTGCGGGGTGTCAGCAAAGTGGGTGCCAACTGTGGTTCAATGTTGCGCAGCAGCTGCTGAATGGCCTGCCAGTTCAACCTGTACCTCTAGATGATGCAGTGTTCCCTGAGGCCCTGAAGGGTTGTTCTGGGGCGGAATATCCTCTCCTGCCTTCTGAGCTGCCTTTCGGGTCCCTGCTGGTGTTGTTGTAGCTGCTGTTGTTGCTGCTGGGCTCTGCGTCTGCGTGCACGCTGGATTAGAATCACCTCCATGTCTCCCTGTTGCTGCTCTGTTGTTGCTTCAGTGTGTTCTGATTAAATACAGGTGTGTTTGCCCCATTTTAACGCCTGCCCTGACCCATGCGTTAATTTTTTACGCAAATCGGGCTGTGTGTCATTTTCCGGCTCCGCCTCCCGGCCGTGCGTCATTTTTGCCCGAAAGCATAAATATGACACACGGCCGTTTAAGTCATTTTTTGGATGGGAACGCATACCTTGCATATGATTAACGCAAGGCGGGTTGCCGCATCCTAAAAATGACGCACACGGCGGAATTTTGACGTCCGTGGGCTCGGGCGTCAAAGTTTAAATACAGGGCAACGTTTGCGCTGAATGTGCGTCAAAATTTTTGACGCTCATTCGGCGCAGACGGAGTATAAATATGCCCCTTAGGGCCATATTTATACTTTTTGATGCAAAACTGCACCCGCACTTTGACGCACGGCGGCGCAAACCACAGGTGGGGGTCATTATTTTTGATCCACACCGCAGCGTCAAGTCGTAAAGCAAAACGACCTTAACGTGGTGGAAATGACTGTGGGTTGATTTACGACCTCGCAAACTGGAAATGCGCAATTTTTTGATGCAAAAGCGTTAAAAAAAACAGCAAACATTGCCATTTCACCAGAGGAGAGCCAAAATACAGACCCCAGGAAGATGACAACAGACCAGGAACCAGCCAGGAGGACCCACACAAGAACCAGGACACTTTTAAGAAGAAAATAAAGGGGGTGATTCCAACCCTGGCGGTCAATGACCGCCGGGTTGGAGGACCGCGGGAGCACCGCCGACAGGCCGGCGGTGCTCCCAAGGGCATTCCGACCGCGGCGGTAAAGCCGCGGTCGGACCGGCAACACTGGCGGTCTCCCGCCAGTGTACCGCCGCCCTTTGGAATCCTCCAAGGCGGCGCAGCTAGCTGCGCCGCCGAGGGGATTCCGACCCCCCCTACCGCCATCCAGTTCCCGGCGGTCCGCCCGCCGGGAACCGGATGGCGGTAGGGGGGGTCGCGGGGCCCCCGTAAGAGGGCCCCTACAAGTATTTCACTGTCTGCTTGGCAGACAGTGAAATACGCGACGGGTGCAACAGCACCCGTCGCACCTTCCCACTCCGCCGGCTCGATTACGAGCCGGCATCCTCGTGGGAAGGGAGTTGTTCCCTGGGCTGGCGGGCGGTCTTTTGGCGACCGCCCGCCAGCCCAGGGAAAAACTTAGAATACCCTCTGCGGTCTTTCGACCGCAGAGCGGTATTTCGGAGGGGGGAAGTCTGGCGGTCGGCCTCCGCCGCCCGCCAGACTTGGAATGACCCCCAAAGTGTTGCTTCAGTGCAGAGGAGCAGGAAATTCTGGTGAAAGAGGTGACGGAACACCAGCACCATCTGTTTGTCACCTCAAAGTTGCCAATCAGTAGGAGAGAGGCTATATGGCAACAGATTGTCAACAAGATTAACAGTGTGGCTGAAGTACGCAGAACAGTCATCGAGTGCAAGAAACGCTGGCATGACTGCAAGCGCAGGACCAAGGAAAAAATGGCCAGGAACAGGAAGGCAGCACTGCAGACTGAAGGTGGGAGTCCAGCACACCAGGAGGCCCTGGATCACATGGAGGAGATGGTCACAGCAGTCATCCCTGACAAGATCGTCACAAGGATTCAAGGACAGAGCAGACTACCAGGAGACAACGCACATGCAGTGGAAGTCGCATGGGGAATTATAATGCAATAATGTCAACTGTGAGCAGGGGGGGATACCGACCACAAAATGCATGGAAGTCATCTTATACATGGAGTGGCATGGGTAAAGGGGCACGGCATGGGGGCATGGCCCTTTCTTAGAAGACCTGGGGCACACCATTACACATCACCAACAACAGTCCCATGGGGGCATGCTGTCATGCATACGATGGAGCAAAGGGAAAGCTACGCCAGGAGGGAAGGCCACAACGTCAAACTGACATCCCGGCACACGTCAGCCACCATACCCCCTACATTAACTAGGGCCCTATTGACAACCTCTAGCCATACCGACAACTGGAATGTAACAGTGACAACAGTTCTCACTACCACCTCCGCTCTGTGTGCAGGTCAAGTAGCCAATGGCAGTCACCTCCCCATGGATCATACACACCTAAATTAGGGGGTGAGGATGAGAACTTCAACAATCCCCAGAAACAAGACAAAGGCCCCAGTACTGTCAAATGTCAATGCCCATAGTTGTCGCAAACATCAGCCAATGTAAACAACAATAGGAGCTACACAGCACTAAGGACACACCCATGCTGCATGCATCAGGGTCCATCCTGTGCCTGGGTAACAATGCAACATCCCAAATGTCATACTGCTCAGACAACAGCATTGAGGGGTGGGACACATGTAACTGGTCACTGAAATACACCTGCACAGTCAGAGGAGGAAATAGGACACTGATATGATTATCAGGGCAATCTAATGTAACACACATTCCCCAACATCAGCAGTACACATTACCAATGTCAACATCCATATCGGATCATAAAATTGCTATGCATAGGATATGCCACATGTCAAATACATTTAAGTGGATGTGAAAGATCAGAGATTGGGGCAGGTCCAGATTGTTAAGTGTGCTGCCAGGGCCATCAGAACACCCACAGCCAGTGAAAGGTCTCACCATGAGAATGGATGTAGACGGAGGCTTGAGTAGGACAAGAAGGTGGCAATTCTCTATTTGGCCTAAACTAACACCTAGAGGCGATGATGCTGACAAGTCTAATAA
Organism: Pleurodeles waltl; assembly: GCF_031143425.1. Classification (NCBI taxonomy): domain Eukaryota; kingdom Metazoa; phylum Chordata; class Amphibia; order Caudata; family Salamandridae; genus Pleurodeles; species Pleurodeles waltl. The sequence goes on along the minus strand of NC_090444.1, from coordinate 752,510,801 downwards.
CTCAATAACATACATGTGACATGCAGGTGGGCCATAGGCCTGGAAGAATGCCCATCTGAAGGACTGGAGTAATTAACAGGAAACAAGATCACAAAGTGAATTCATCAAAAGGCAGGCATGTCACATCAAAATTGCCACAACACAGACACACTAATTGTACCCTGTTTAATTGCAGAGGAAGATGGATCTCCTGTGGATATGCCTGTCCCAGATTACCCTGATGACATGGATGACGAGCCGATAAACATTCCCCAGGAGACTATCCAAAAGGTCCTTGAAACCCTCCAGACCCCACCTTCAGTCACAAGGATGAGCACAGAACAAGCAGCCATCGCAGAGGATCCACCCACCACCCCAATTGTAAGACCTGCCAGCTCCAATACAGATGAGGACTCAGAGGACACTGGCACCAGCTTTGAGAGAACTGTAGTTGGATAACAGTGGGAGCTGGCCAAGGAGGTGCGGGTGGGGATGCAAAATATGATAGCCAACCTAGAGGGGTCATGTGCATGATGTCATCTGCAGATCAGGCAGCAGCTATGCAAGCCCTAACATCTATCTTGCAGGAACTGCAGAAAACCCAGAAGGAAATCAGCACAGCTGTAATACAGTTGACCCAACACCTACAACAGCAATCCTGTCAACGTGTGCACAAATGCAACATTGAACCCCTCAGGGCCGACCTGGCTGCCTACCATCGTGATGTGGCTGCTATTCTCAAGAACCAGCAGATCCTCCTTGCTGCAGTACTGCCCTTAAGACCTTCACAGGGAGCAGCGACCAGGATGTCTGACTCCACGTCTTCTAACACTGAGGTGTGTGTAGCCCCTTCACAACCAGCAACAACAAGGACAGAGGAGGCAACACACACATCAGAAGAAGAAGACATGGAACAGATCACATTCACAAGGAAAATGACCCGGAAGCACTAGTCCCTGCCACATGGCCAACAATTACCAAGGTCCTGCGCTTTGTAACTTGCCAGTCTTGCAACAACTGTACTCAAGCACTGTTCTGCAAATCACTGTATGTCTTGTCACCCAGCCCAGTGATTGTCTCTCTCCTACTCGTTGGCAAATTCTGTCCCTCTGCACTCTCTGAAACATCAACCCCAGCATGCCGAAAGCATTTTGGTAAACCCTTGTGTTGGATCACAATGTAAGATGTCACTATAATGGACTCACAATCATGGAGAATACAGCAGTTTTCAATAAATAGCACTTACACAACAAATCTGTCTCTGGGTAATGTGACATATCAACTGTGCAGTAGATAACTGAAATGTGCCTACTGTCAAATTACGTAGCTTGTCACTACAACTGTCCTGATATTATGTAGTCAGAGAAATCTGCACAGTGCCCATGATTGTATCATACTCTGCCCATCCTGAGGGACATATCTCATGAAGTAAGAAACCATACACCATCATGCTGTGTTGGAGAGAAGAATGCTTCCTCAGGGGATATCTAAGTCATCAAATAGTGGCCGCAAAATGTTGTCAACATGCAATAATAACACATATAACAGTGCACACTAAGCTAAGCAAACACTACAAAAACTGCATAAATGAAGGTGTCTGAGTTTACATTCAAATAGGTAATCATTCTGAACTGTGTCACAAATGATGTATGAGAGTCATGAAGACAAGAATACAAGAGTGCCAATGAGAACTCATCTTATAAGGGTGTCCTTGATCATCACACTGCAGTCAGACCTAAAACAGTTTCCCCAATACCAAGTCTGCAAGCACTGTTTGTGACTTTGAAAACACAGTTATCAACAGAAACACATTGTCATCCATATTAACTGTGATTGGTGGTTGCAACGAAGGGTCGACACTTTGCAAGGTAGCTCTGGGCTAGCTGACAATCGTACAGCTCAGTTGGGATTTGTTTGTAGCATAGGACACAAAAGTAATAGTACAAAATGTATGTACACTGAATCCAAACCCACGATCAAGTACCATTCAACACATACTATTAGGGTTAACCAAATATTTATTAAATGCTAATCACAGAAGAGTAAACTGAGGGAAAAATCTTACCTACCCTAATCTACCCTGACTACTCATTACCCACAACTGTCCCTAACTAACCTAAGCTACACTTACTTATCACATGTAACAAAACGTTCTAAACATCTACCCCCCCCACCCCCCTTATGAGACGGGACACATGGAGGACAACACATACTAACCTAAACACATACTATACTATCCTAAACAAATATATATCTTTTTGTATTGTTTTTGTATTTTGTTATTAAACACACAAGAACCCCAACATAGCCCCCCAACCACCCACCCACGCACTTAATAAGTAAAAATATAAAGGATCTGGACCCCCCACCCACTAACACTAACTAAACTAACAGCCTATAGTAACCTAACACTAAGCCCCCTAAGCCCACTAACTATAAGAACAAGGAAAGAGGAGGGAGGGGAGGGAATCACGTCCATCAAAAAATGTCTAGAGGTTGGCCCTCCGGAGGGTCCTCTTGATAGACTTAACATGCTGGTTAATGTGGCGCACATCCCGGCTCAGGTGGCTCAACTTGCGCAGCACACAGTCCATCTTCCGTTCCATGTTGTGGAAGGCTGCAGGGTCAACAGATGGAGCTGTGGCAGTCTGCGTACCGGTGGAGGAGGTTTGTGTGTGTGTGGTGCCAGGCCCAGTGGGCTGTCCTGCACCTGTAGCAATGCTGGGGCCTGGAAGTCCAGCAGATGTAGGCACAACAGTCCCAACTGTGGGTGGGGCCACCTGGCTTGAATTGGTGGTTGTGCTGGTGGTGGCTGTGGTGGGCAAAGTAGGGCCACCCTGTGGGAAGGCTCTCCATGCCCCGGAGGCCCGTTCATGGCGATATCGCCGGGCCATCCTCCTGAACCCCGACTCCACCAGCAGTATGTGCTGGTATATCATGGCCCGGCACTGAAATTCACGGACCTGGTCTGGAGTCATGTTTGCAGCTGTGAAGACAAATGCAAATATTCTACATTAGTAACTGCATTGTGTGAAATGGCACAAGAAGTTAATCAGACAATACATCTATTGTACTTGTAACAGCTCATATCACAATACAGATCATTGAATGTCCTCAAGGAAGTACATGGCAGGCCAGCCTACAAAGGTCACATCACACATAGCACATCCATAACCTACAAGATGGGTAACAACTGGCTTTGACTTGCAAGCTGAGTTCTGCCAGTTATCAGGTAAGAATCATGCTGCATATCCTCCGCCAAGACCTGGGCTACAAATGTCAGTGTACAGAAAGCAAAACTAAAGCCACATGGTCTGCAAGTTGTAACTGGACTTGCCAGTATAGTACCAAGTGCCAAACCTGAGTGTGTATACTAGGTTCCAACCAAACAGTCACTTATTCACATGTATGTGTAACATACTGGTAGCATCAGTACTAGGTACCCCATTCACAAACCCATGCCCGTGTTTGAGGGTTGGGGGATGGATAAACAACTATCAATTTCCAACAATATGTACACCGAGCAGTGTATAGAAAGCTCCACACATGTTTGGCTCTACACACACACCACAGGTAAGGTCTATCAACAATTAGGAGTCAGCAAACCCTAGAGCAATCATAGGGCCACACATGTCAGGAAATGCAGAACTTGGTACACAACATATACTTCCAGTAAGGCCTGACTTACATCAGACACAGAGTTGCAAGAACACCCATGATTATGAATTGCATGCACGCCTAGGCCATTGTACTCAAGTTCCACATACTTGTAGACCTACATGTGGAAGTACATACTGCTAGGAGGTTCTACCTACAGTTTCATAATTACATTGGTAAATAGGGAAGCAGAAGTCTATTGGAAAGCAATTTGCTGTACCAATCTTGGAGAATGTGGGTCTGACAGGCTGACTAAATCGGAGCTGACTTCCAGTGCGACTCTTGTTGATACAAGTGTCATCCACATGACTAACCCCAGTACTCACAGTGGGGCCTACAGGAATGGCCTACAATCCCTACATAATACCATTGGATACGCATTGGCCAACTCAAAACATGTGAGAAACTAAAATCCCACTCATGGAACAAGAGAAATGATTGCCCAACGCATCACACCTTGCTATGCGGTCAACACACCCAAGTCCATAACCAGCAAACACAACACATAACAGACATATCAACACTTACTGCAGTGGTCGGTGTCCTCAAATGTCACCACCTCTCCCACAGTGTAGGGTGCCGGTTCACCTGTAAGGTATGGCAGGAAGGAATGTGCTCAAAATCTGTGCACAGCGCAACAATTTCATAAACATATACAATGTGTAGGCTGAATAAGGAAATGGCAGCCATTCAGACATGATGGTACTGCATCTGATATATCACGGCCAACTTGTACATAGCATGGGTCTCCTGTGACAGTTACACACATATCTGCACACATACATTGGCCCTAACTACCATGTGGTTGCAAACATGCCCCGTAATTGGTGACCAGAAAAAAATATGGAGTGTAATCGTCTCATCATGTGCATCCAAGAGAGACATCCAAAGCATGGTTACTTGAGGATTGCATTACCAGTCAAACATGCCTTGTGGCCATGACACATTAATGACACATAGGTACAAAGTACAGAGGGAGGGGGAGGGACTTTTGTAAGCCCTCCTGTTGTTACATTTGATTCAATTGATGTGGCCCAGCTATGGTGATTTGCACCAACCATGGAGATGTGAAGCCATGTGCATACCTTTGGACTGCCATCCATATTTGGAATGTGGCACAACTAACTCCAACAAACAGTCTAAGATGTTAGCTGAGGGCACCTTACACCTTTTCACGATGTTTTCAAATCCAGATCTGACATATATCCAAAAAGATCAAGGAACACAATAATCCCAAACATTCATAGTACTTCCGTGAACACTTTCCTTCCACACTCACCTGACTCACATGAAACATATGTCTGAGCCACTGTGCTATTATCAATTGACGTGAAGGCAGCACTCATTTTCACCATCATGTAGTGATTCAAAAGTCAGTCTAGCTATTGCGTCAACAAAGTTAGCCAATATGTTGGTACATCTTTACTTCTCTGTCAATAGTACCCTATATAGACATGATTGGCTCCTATTTTGTTTGGTTGTCTGACACAAAGGCCGCACTAATTTACTTCATGGAAAAGTATCCTGTAAGTTTGCTCAGCACGTGTTACCTGACAGCTAGCAATTGTGATCCTTACCATAGTTCATCAATTATCCCTGTATGTTTCCCCAGCATTACACACAGTCAGCAAGTTAACTGGCAGACATAGTACAAATCCTCTTATGTCACTACAGAGCATTTAATCGTGCACATTTACATGATTAGTACTCACCAGCAGTGCCACCAATCACGATTCCCAGGTGGTCCAAGAGATCCTGCTCCGTGGTGATGAGGTCAGCCCACCGGTGCTTCAGCTGGTGGTCACTCCTCTGGCTGGCATACACACGCTGCAGGTAATGCAGCACCTTTCCCCACCGGATTCTGCGCTCCTCTGTTGGATACCCCTGTATCACCCTGCCCCCTGCCTGGATCATGAGTGGCAAGAAATGGCACAAAAGCCATATGAACCCCCCCAACTCCTCTTCACCCATCCGGCCAAGACGTGGCCTACCAGACATACTGGAAAAGTGAAAGGGAATAGGGGTAAAAGAAATAGAAAGGGGAAAGGGGGAAAGTAGGGGTACAAATACAGATGAAAAGTTAACTTAACTACTAAAAGAGCCCAACTATCCCCAAACTAACACTACCCACAACAGACTCCCACAAACAACAAAAACACAAGATAAATGGACAAATGTAGACAAAACACAGTAGTACAGTATACACCAACAATATTTATTTCACAAATGGACAATACCGATAGCACACAGGACAAAAAAGCACAAAATCTCACAACACCACTCTCTACACAGCCACACAGTCTAGAAGGATCATAGACTGCAAAGTGAAAGTGAAAGTACACACACTGTACATGATCTGTAAACAGGATATCCTATTACATCACTTCCTGTATGAAATGTCTGCCCTTTTCGCGCTATGCGTAATTTTTTGTCTACCAAAACTGTATTTGCGTCATTTCTTTTTGACGCACAGGAGTGAAAATTAGCCCGCATCCACATAATAGTACATGGCCTGTACAAATATCTGGATGCGGGCTAATTTTCACTCCTGTGCGTAAAAAAAAATGACGCAAATACAGTTTTGGTAGACAAAAAATGACGCATAACGCTAGGAACGTCAACATTTCAGTGCATTAACTGGTTTTGGGCAATTTTTCTGTTTTTTGTTATGTTACATTTGGGACACATCAGAGATAGGCTGATTGAAGACACTATGGTGTTGATGGTGTATGTTCACATGTGTGACATCATACTGCAGCGGACCATGATCCGCTACTCCCTTCACAGTGTTTTTACGGTTGGCTGACGCAATAGTTTGTCATAAGTGTGGCCTACATATATGTGTTGCAGAAATTGTGCATGTTTGGCATAAGGAGAGGATAGCAATGTGACGCACATATGTACAATACCTAAATGCCGTTGGCTCAAAGTGTGTGCTTTGGCAACTAATGTATTTGTTGACCAAGTGTGTGTGTATCACATGAAGCATTATTGCACATATGCTTGTATGAATGTGACGTCCATGTGTCCAATCCTTAGATGCAAGTCATTGTGGAAATGAGAGAGGGCATGTGTTAGTCATACATGTAGCAACATCCGTAATGTGGTCTTCCAAGATTTAGGGTAACGTAGACACCACGTGTGACATAGCATGCACCAGATAGATGGCAGACGCTTGTTCATGTCAATGGTCCACATTTTCAACATCCTATGTCCTAGAGTATTGGTAACAGCTTCCTAGGCACTAGTTGGTGAATCCCACAATGAGTCATACACATGCATTGAGGAAGTGGGTACCATGTTGTTTGCACAGACAGACAAGGGTAAATCTCAAATGTATGATGACACCACAGTTGAGGCCATAGAAGTGAGCCCCAACTATCAAGTGGCTGTGGTGGGCCAGCATACAAGACAGCACGTGTTCACATATTTCCAGTGATCAATTGCACATAGGTGTCTTGTTCATGTGTGTGGTCCAATTATGATCCTGTATATTGCTTGGGGTGTAATTTGTCACAGTTCGGTCCAGGACTCATCATTAGTCAGTGGCAGCTATTCTTGTATCTACTGAGTATCCTTCGTTGATCAATGTGAGTAAAGTGGATGAGGACATGTGAACCTTGGTGTGCTGAGTGAGATAATGTCTCAGGTGTCATGTTCTGGCAGGTGTCATTACAACATTTGTACACAGGTTAGCCTCTGCAATTCCCACTGCATCTGGGAACATCATAGCCTCTGTGCTGATTATTATCGCAGCTATTCACCACACACGGCCCATCAATATGTTGTGAGCACTGTGATTCTGTGTGTGAACTGTCATGGTCCTGACATGTGTGTATTTTTCATGGTCATTATCAGAGGTTGCTGGTTGTGCTGAAAGCCCCGTACCCAATCCCTGCCTACGGCCCTGGGACACTGTCACACTTTGTCATTCATGCATAAATGAGACCCAGACAAGGGATGGGCCATGAATTTTGCTTTTCCCAGAGGAGTTTACTCAAATGGTACAGTTAAAAGGCAGATGATGCTATACACGCAAGTGTGGTACATATATAGACACAGGGATACTTTAGTGTGATGCACAGACAGATGCCAGTCAGGCTGACAGAATGCTGGGTTATTCAGGATCCAGCAATTTGACAAGTTACATAATCAGTGGTCTGATTCAGACTGTTTGGAGGACAAACTAGACAGTTGACATGTCAAACTGTGTATGTCCTGTGTTTTTGAAGGTGACAAATGAACCCAAGGGCTGTGTTACACAGCTTAATTAGTATCAATGCTTAACGGTGTAATTGACTAAATGGCAACTCCTATGCTGTTCCAGGCATCAGCAGGGGCAGTGCTTTTTTAAATGGGTGGTGTGCATGGAGGTGATCACAGGTGTGGGCTGCATCTGTTTCTCACCAGTCCTGTAGGTGAGATTTGCATTCTAAGAGCCAACAGACATTTTCACACGGGAAGCAATCTACAGGTGCTAACAGGGCTTTGAAACTAGAAGACAGTGTATAAATTAACCTGACATCCATGCAGTCAGATGTTCTATGACAATGGCATACCATAGGAAAGGGTGTAGCACACTGGTTTGCTAATGTTGGTCTGTGTGTGTAGAGGAGGGAATATCAGGGTACACATCTTAGTATTCCAGGGACCTCTTCCGACAGGTGGGTTGTGACCAGGTGCATGGGTGTGTCAGGAGTTAGGAAATGGGCTGACATGTACATGGAATGTCATGTGTGCAATGCTGCTCATATGTGTGGCACTTGCACTGTCTATGTTCTGCTTCTATGGAACTCTGGTCACAGATAGTCCTTGCAAATATTGGATGCAGTTGGACTTACTGCTGTCAAGGGTCTGGTCAGACATTCCTGTTGCTGATGCAAAAGCACATCAACTGCCTCATGTATGAGGCTTGTTTTCCCCTTATTGAGTGATGGTGTCTTAGTTGTGTGCCATATGCTGCGTTGGACCTTGATTTCAACATGTATGCGTGAAATAGATGTGGTCCTCTGCTATTGGCCTTCAAAGGAGAAATGTACATGATATATGTCATTTACAGTGTGTGTGTATGTGACCATTGTATGTTAGGCATCACATTAGCTCTGGGATGTTCAGTGTCCTAATCAGTATCTCAGCAATGCTCCATGAGGCAACACTCTTATTCTGATAAGTAGAGATGAAGGTGTGCAAAAATGAATAGCCAGACCATGATATGGTGATTATTATATGTGTTTATTTAACTAAAGTGGTGAAGGTGATTATATTTAAAAGAAATTGTTGACAATAGGTTGCCGCCTGCGTATACCAGCGGCCGTTTTCTGTAGTTCCCCCTCATATTGCAGGCCAGCATCCTCCTCTTCTTCCTCTTCAGGCATGTGGGGCTCTGGTTCCAGGAGGGGAATGTTCCTTTTGATGCAAAGGTTGTGCAATATTGCACATGTTAGGATGATCTTACAGACCATCTCCGGTGAATATAGGAGGCTACCACCAGTGATGTCAAGGCACCGGAACCTTGACTTGAGGATGCCGAAGGTCCTCTCGACTATGCTGTGTGTCCTCCTATGTGCGTCGTTGTAGCCAAGCTCTGCAGCAGTACTCGGGTTGCCAATAGGTGTCATAATCCATGGCTGGATGCCATACCCCTGATCAGCTGCAAGAGAAAATGAATGGGATCATGTTGATGTAGCTGGCCCTATTGAAATCACCTTTCATGGCAGTAATTGTCTTGTGTTGTCTGTGATTCTTTTGTGTTATAATGTAGCATTCTAGGCTAGTAGGATGTACCATCTGCATTGTGTTGTTTCCTTGGCTGAGCGAGTGTTTGTCTGCTAACCGGTTGTCAGCAGTATGTTTTGGGATTTGCAGTACAGTGTGCCCTCCCTAGCATTGTGACTTGTGAAACAGGTGTCTGTGTGTCTTCACTGGGGGTGAGATGATAGTTCCATACCCAGGTTAAAATTGACAGTGGTGGTAACACGTTCATATCAATGTACCCTGGACATCCCATACCTTTAGACTTATGCAATGGATTAATGTAAAGGTCATTGGGACACTTACATTTTGCAAGGTGACATTTAGGCAACCCACTTCACACGTTGTGATCTTTGAAGTCTTAACATTAGGCTGTACAGTAATTTCAGATGTGTGACAGGTACAATGGTGACCTAAGAAACATGGCTAGCGATGTGACGACTTCAGTGTGTTCCTGTTCACATGTTGCTGTTGTGGTGTATGTGTTGTGTGTCCTAGAGGGTTGCTGTGCAGTGTGTATATAAGTAGGTTTTTGTACTTACCAACAAGTAGTCCATTGCCATACCGTCCATCCTGGAAGTGTTCATTGATGGTGCAGTGATGGAAGATGAATGAGTCATGGACACTCCCAGGATATTTAGCCACGATGTTTGTGATCAATCCCTGGTGATCGACAATGGCCTGCACGTTGATGGAATGTGTGTGCTTCCTGTTGCGGTTGAGGTGTTCAGTTGCAGCAGGTGGCACAAGGCGTACATGTGTGCAGTCGATTGCACCAAGGACATGTGGGAAGCCACTGATGAGGTAGAACCCCTGTTTTGTTTCCTGCTGCTTCTGCAGTGTGTTAGGGAAGCAGATTTGGCGGGGTGTCAGTCCAATTATGGCATCCAGTACTTTGGGCAAAAAGGTGGAGAATGATGGTTGTGATATTCCGGCAACCAGGGCACCAGTTGATTGAAAAGAACCACTTGCCAGCATATGAAGTACGGCAAGCAGCTTGGTTTCTGTTGGGATGGTGCGGGGTGTCAGCAAAGTGGGTGCCAACTGTGGTTCAATGTTGCACAGCAGCTGCTGAATGGCCTGCCAGTTCAACCTGTACCTCTGGATGATGTTGTGTTCCCTGAGGCCCTGAAGGGTTGTTCTGGGGCGGAATATCCTCTCCTGCCTTCTGCGCTGCCTTTGGGGTCCCTGCTGGTGTTGTTGTAGCTACTGTTGTTGCTGCTGGGCTCTGCGTCTGCGTGCTCGCTGGATTAGAATCACCTCCATGTCTCCCTGTTGCTGCTCTGCTGCTCTGCTGTTGCTTCTGTGTGTTCTGATTAAATACAGGTGTGTTTGCCCCATTTTAACGCCTGCCCTGACCCATGCGTTAATTTTTTACGCAAATCGGGCTGTGCGTCATTTTCCGGCTCTGCCTCCCGGCCCCTGCGTCATTTTTGCCCAAAAGCATAAATACGACGCACGGCCGTTTAAGTCATTTTTTGGACGGGAACGCCTACCTTGCATATGATTAATGCAAGGCGGGTTGCCGCATCCAAAAAATTACGCACACAGTGGAATTTTGTCGTCCGCGGGCTCGGGTGTCAAAGTTTAAATACGGAGCAACTTTTGCCGTGAATGTGAGTCAAAACTTTTAGCGCACATTCGGCGCAGACGGAGTATAAATATGCCCCTTAGTGTTTTAGCGTTTGGAATGCTGGCTTTGGTAACAGCCTCGAGGGCTGGGATTGGAGATATGACAATAATGCGTTTTCCCCAGGCAAGTGATCTCTCTTTAATGACAGCCATCTGAACAGCTGTGAGAATGTTTTCAGTGGAAGCAAAGCGCTGTTCTGCTGTAGAGTACAAATGTGATTTGTATGCAATTGGGACTGTCTCACCATCATTAAATGTTACATAGTTGAAAGCGATGGCACCAGCAATTACTCTGATGATCAGATGCTTTTTATTATCCCTTGTGTATAGATGTTGTGCTGCAAGCATGTCTTGTTGCAATGCTCTGAGATTGTGTGTGTGTTCAGAATTTACTGGAAAAGTCAGGACGTATCAAGTCATATAAGGGTTTGATGAGTGATGCATAAATTGAAAGTAATTTCTGCCAAAATTTTGAAAACCCAATAGTGATTGGAGTTTTTAATAGTATTTGGAGGTTGTAACTGTGCATATTTTTCTAAGAATTGTGGCGCTAGGTTCTCTTCCTCTCTTGATAATTTGTATCTCAGAAACAGGACACTAAGGAAGGCTATTTTTATTTTTTTAAAGTTGAATTTGTAGCCAAATTCGTCAAATCCTACAACAATGCGGGCTACCCATCTTAGATGTTGCAGTAGGTCATCGTCCATAATGTAGATTTCATCTACAGAGGACAATGTTTCAGGGTCAATGTCATGCAATATTGAAGTTACACGAGCCGCAAACAGTCCTGGACTGTTATAGTACCCCTGTGGTAAACGACAGATTTTTTTTCTGGGAGCCTAGTGAGTGGAAACTAGTTAAGTCTCTACTCTCATGTGCTATATTTTGGCAGAAAAAGCCATTGGAAATATCCAATGTTGTTTTGTATTTTTTGTGCACTATATAATGCTGTGCTTTGTGAATTTTGTATAGTATAAGTGCGTGTATGACTTTAAGTGTCTGTAGTCTAAACAGTTCTGTGTGAATGGTCCGGTTTAGCTACAGGGAATAAAGGATTATTAATTGGAGAGACACAGGGTTTGATTACGCCCTGGTACTTTAGGTGTGGGAGGATTTCCCTCACAGGTGCTTTATCATCATGTTTTATTGGGGTTGGGGTTGATTTTTAATTGGAATTACATGAAAGGGGGAATCTTTATCCCATTCGACGTGGTTGCGGAATAACACGGGTGCCTATGACAATGCCCAATCAATGGAATAGGATTCTACAAGCTCCTCGGGAACAAGAGACGAGAAAGAACGTTTGATAACCTCTTCCCCATATGGGCAAGTACAGACAAATTCAGGTGGCCAATACTTTCAGCCAGTAAAATATCAGAAATGTTGACGATGCGGTCCAAAATGATTGCGTTGATTGTACGTTCAATGTCTCCTTCTGTTTGTATTGTTACTTGTACACCCTCTCAGGTGTGGAGAGAAGCATGTCCGCAGTTTCGACTTGTAAGAAGTCATCAGTTGTTTTCACCTCCAAATGCTCTTGAAGATTCCCGCAAACTATTGTGACCTCTGTTGTGCTGTCTAGCAGAGCTAGTGTCCAAGTCTTCTTCTTCAATAGAGCCCCCTTAACGAGTGGCATGACGAGTCACAACTGCTGCCACCTTTTTCTTTTTAAATTGGGGTTTTTGTTGGGGAGGTTTCTCCTCTTATTTAACTGAAACGTCTGTTGAGCGTTGTGATTCCTGTCTTGGTTCCATGTACTCAGTTCTCTGCTCTGACTGCCCACCTCTCTCACTGCGTTTTTCCGGTGAGTCCTGAAAGGAACAAGATTGGCGTGTATCAGTATTTTGATATCTGTCAGGCTTTTTATATTATCTCTATTTCTGAGATTATTTCTATTCTGAGGGGTCTCCAAATGCGGAGAGTCTCCCTTTCTTTTTTAGGTGTTTGTTGTTTTTTATCTCAGCGTTTTTTAGAACCCTCAGGTGCTTGCTTGGTAGAATCTTTATTAGATTTACCTTGGAACTGTGGTTTTATGGGCCTGGCCTCCCGACTATCTTGACCAATACTAGAATAGGTCTTTGCGATAATCTTTGGCAGCTCACTTTCTCAATCCTGTGCAGCAACGTCCCGGAGTCACATATGCACTGCTAGTGCTACTGCTTCCCCTTTAAGGTACTTAATATAATGGAAAATACAGTAGCAAAATTGCCCATAAGTTGCATCCCTAAGTCCAGGGCCAGGGCAGCCCCGTATTCATCTTGAATTTCTTTTAAAACTTCCGGAAGATTGACAAGTGTCATTGTACTGTGTGCTGTAGTATAGAGCGTGGCAAATACCGTGCCCCAAGTATTGATGTTATCTAATGTGGGAACAATCCCAAATGGCAAGCACATAGTTAATATTCTGTGTTTATCCTGAGGTCCCATATGGGGAAATACTGCTTCCAGTGCATTTATTTTTTGAGCTAACCAAAACGGAATCTCTTCCCGTTTGGCGGGTACCTTACCCATGATGGAATGGACACTCACAGGATTCATACCTGGCGTTGCTGCATGTGGGTGCACTGGGGCAGCGCATGCTAGGTTTGTATTTAATGTTTGCATTACAACCTGTGCTAACAGTCTGTATATTGCCATAAGCTCAGTATACAAGATGCGAACCTCAGCTATCACCAAGGTTGCTGCATCAGGGTGCAGTGTATATGTGGCCAATAAAGGGCAGGTAGGACCATCATTACTTAGAGGACCTAACCTAATGAGTAGGATCGTATGTGGTAGGGCGCCATCAAGCCAATTATTATGGTCTTGATAAGATAGAGGTAGTTCTAAATATGCATAAGCTCTATATTGTGCAGTTATGTTTACAGGTGTGTAGTGCTGAAATGTATTTGTGTTTGATCAACTGCTGGAACTTTGACCCAAGAATAGAATATTTCTGTTCTGTATGCTGAGCTTCAACAACAAATGTAACTGGACACCTCTGGGCCATTAGGCCATGTGCCAATAAATGTGCAGTAAGGGGTGGTCGAATATTAAATGCAATTGCTACCCATTGCGGGATCGCTATGGTAAATGGTAACTTTTGTTCAGAGATAAGCACACCAGATAGGGATTATCCTTTTAGAGTTCTAGTTTGAACAACCTACAGCATTAGTTAGGTACACCCTACTAGCTGAGAAGGAAAAATCCTCAATACCACAGATGTCCGAAAATTAGTGCCTGACCAAGCGTTGGCTGTGCCATGTCATGGAGGTTCTCATTATGCGAATGAGAGTACTGGATTCAGGTGGCAGAATCAGCTGTACTGCAGGGGACTTAGGCCCTGATTTATACTTTTTGGCGCAAAACTGCACTAACACAGTTTTGCACCAAAAAGTTTAGCACCGGCTTGCACCATTTCTGAGCACCATTTGGGCACCATATTTAGGAATGGTGCAAGCCGGTGCAAAGGGATGCCTAGCGTAAAAAAAAATTATGTTAGTCAGGTGGGGCTGGTGGTATGGAAGAAGGGGGTTTTGCACCAAAAAATTACGTTAGGCAGGTTAGAGTAAAAAAAAAAAAGACTCTAACCTGCCTAGAGTCATTTTCTGATGCAAAACCATCCATACCACATGACTCCTGTCTTAGAAAAGACAGGAGTCATGCTCACCACCCCAATGGCCAGCACAGGGGACCACGGTCTCCTGGGCATGGTCATTGCACCCAGTGACATGTAGGGGGCCCATTTCAGGGCCCCCAATGACACTCTAAAAAAATACTTACTTGTACTTACCTATACTTACCTGGGATGGGATCCCACATCCTCCGCTGTCCCTCTGGTGTGGGTGGGGGTGTCCGTGGGAGCTGGGGAGGGCACCTGTGGACTTATTTCATGGTGTTCCAACATGGAAATAGGCCCACAGGTCCCCTAATGCCTGCCCTGACCCAGACGTCAAAAAATGGTGCAAAGCAAGCTTTGCACAATTTTTTGACCCCGCCTCACTCCCGTGCATGATTTTAGCACGGGGGATAAATATGGCGTTACGGCTATAGAGTCATTTTTTGCACGGGAACGCCTACTTTGCATCTCACTGACGCAAACTAGGGCCCTGATTTATACTTTTTTTGCGCGGCATTAGCGCAACTTTTTTACGCAAAAGTGGCGCAAACTTACAAAATACAATTATGTGTTGTAAGTTTGCACTGCTTTTGCATCAAAAAATGACACAAATGCAGCTCTAAAAAAGTATAAATATCGGCCTAGGTTTCCACATCCCAAAAATTACTTTAATTCCATAAATGTGGAGCTAGACGGGTCTAGCTCCAAAGTATGAATATGGAGTTAGTTTTGCACTGACTTTGCGTAAAAAAATGATGCAAATTCGGCACAAAACAAGTATAAATATGACCCTGAGTCTGATCCCGCACCATGTGACGCCTTTCGGCCTAAGCCGTGTTTTTTCCAGCTAACTAACAGTGCCTCATCTCCACCTGAGAGCAGGGATGAATAGGGCAACCGGGCGCATGACATACATGACTCCTCAGGGGAATCATGGTTACTCAGACCTCATCCGTTTCTCTCAGTTACATTTGTCTCACATATGCAAGGACAATCAGAGGCAGAGTATAATAGTTCAATAAGGTTTTATTGAAGTAACTGCATCTTAGATAACAAAGCATGTATTACAAAACCTAGGACGATTAAGCACAATAAGATTAAAATTGTGACAAGGAGAATAAAACACAAGAATAATCCTACCATACTGTCCCCTCAGTGTATAGAGATAGTTCCTACCTAACATTGTTAGAGCATATCATGTTAAGCTCTAATTCTGCCCTTCAGGTTCCCCCTGGGAAGATATCATCCCTCATACCTGAACAGGAGGCCTGTAGTCAAGATTGACGCTGTTCCAATATGGACCAGGAAGCAGGTAGTCTACACAAGCAGCTGCAGCAAAGCAATCAGCAATCAGCATACAGTTGTGGTCATCTGGCTGGAATCTCCCTCTAACCTACATGGGTCAAAGTAGTGTTTTTACAATAAAACAGCTGATGTTCCAAGAAAGAATGCCAATGTAAGAGTATGTATGTTTCTGTCAATACAGGAAACAAAGCGTACCACTTTTGCCAGCAACCTCTCTTACTGCAGCCTTGAGAATAGCACAGAGTGAGAGAAATGTCTTGTTTAAGAACTCAGTGCTAACCTAGGCAAAGAACAGCTAGATAGAGAAAATAAAACAGGACCGCAAATGTGGCTAATGTTAAAATAATATAGCAAAGCTGAATAAAAGATGTCCAGGTTAAAGTGCAAAGCGGCAGGCCTAGTTTGCTAAAATAATGTATATGAGCTAGTTTTGCACTGCATTTGCGTAAAAAAATGATGCAAATTCATTGCATATCAGGTATAAATATGCCCCTATGAGTCTTAGTGCAGGAGCCATCAAACCACCCCTTTTTCTTATTATTATTCTCCCTGCTGGAAACCAGCAATCACTCCTTAATGCCCCTAGCAATGCTCTGGAAGCCTTCTAAGATGTCCTCAGGGCTAGCACCCATATCCAAACATTTCTCAAAAGCCTGTTTATGACAAAAAATCTGCATTTTTTAAAACTCCTGGGAATCAATCTGGGACCACCGCAAGGTATACCCATTTTGCCTTGCAAAATCAATATTAGCCACTATGCAAAAATTTGGCTGTGCCACCTGGGATGAGCAATCCCTGGACAACATTCTCAAGTCGATACTTAAAGGGTAATGGTCACTACATGCAATGGTGTGGGTAGTACAATTTACAACCCTTGCGGCATGCATATTTGTTATTAGTATGTAATCTATCACCAAATTTCTCCCTTGTCCATTAAATGTGTATATAAATGGAACTGACGGGGAGCAAATTTCAATATAAAAAGCCAAATCAATATTAAAAAGAAACACATTCAATCGTTCACCAATAGAGGGAGTGTGTAAAGTGTGGAGGCCCATCAATCTCCCTTTCACTTAGGCCACAGATCTTAACAGGATCCTTAGTACATAATTTAGCATCAAAATCCCCACCCCACAGAATTATCATGTCCTTATAAGTATCATTCCTAATGGCTTCAAAATGTTTTTTTAGTTGACTCAGGACTGAATTGACCTCCATCGTCTGGATATTTTTATAAAAATGAATTCATGCCAACACACATGTAGCTGAAGATGCAATAGTAACAATCTGGTAAAAGAGTAGTGGAGCCGTCATGGTTATATTGGAAGCCTTGAAAGTATTTGAAATATAAGTACAGATTCCCCCTTCACTCTCCCTGAATGTGATGGCACAGCAGGGGTATGAAAAGTCCTATAACCATTTAAATGAATTGAGTTAACTGCCCAACTCTCTTGAAAACAGAGTATGTCAAAACTGTTTACAAAATCACCCTAATCTGTTATTACCAGTTTAGTCAGCAAACCTGCCACAATCCAGAATGCTACCTTTATCTTCGCTGTGCCAGATAAAACTCTAGTAGCAGGAAGTGCTTCCAGGCAATTATGAATTGACCATGTCCCTCATCTAGCAAGCTATGCGGGTGATATGTTGCACCGTTATTGCCAGGGCTAATAATCTCTTTTGGAAGGTCACCTAATAGACTAAAAGGAAATGCCACCCTACCCCCTATCAGGGGGATTGTGATTGTATCCAGTCAATCTACTCCTTCTAAGCCTTCAAGGCATGAAAATAGATTGCTAGCAATGAGCAGGGAGAAGTTTACACCTCATCTGGAGGAACAGTTAGGAGCTCCCCATGCACCATTAGGCTGGTAAAAATAAGCAAGGGGCAATACTGATATACAATTTGGCATCAACTCCCATGAACCTACTCTACTCAATATGGTTTCTACAAGGCGCAGTGTTTTAAAGGACATAACCACACAATCTCCTAATAACTTTTTCTGTCCCCTCCCCAACTAGTTCACTCTCCTAACCATTTTAATATCCTCACACAATTCACGCGAGAGACCCGATTTCTCCCCTAGCCAATGTGTAGCTTTATTCCTCAGCTATATCCAGTTTTCCTTAGCGCTAAACGCTGGGAGGAGAGTTGGTACATTAGCCAGCACTACCATGTGAGGTAACACAACAGAAAGTATATCCAGAAATTCTAGAGCTTTTCTCATCTTGTCAGCTATGACATTGTCGTTTCTGGGCTCCTGTACTAATGCTGTAGAGCTATAATCCTTGGTCAAGCCACCCCTATCAATTTGTACCATCTGAACAGAGTAATCACCCACTAACTGATTTCCAGACAAGCCTACTCCCTCTGTCTGCTGTTCTACAGCCCCCATAGCCTGCATGACCCCAGTGGTTGTATTATTATCCACTTCCTGGTTCGGAGAGGATACCTGAGGGGGTCTAACTGCTTGTGATGCCAGGGCTGATTGTAAAAGTTCTGCACAAACAGAGATTCTGTGTTCCACCTGAATCACTCTATTGGATAAAGACATCAGTGACAATTTAACAAAGGCTTCCAGAGATTGCACAATATTTAACAACTCCTTAAACACCTCAGATGTAACCTTAACCATACTTTTCCTTATGGTGGGTTTTACCATGCCCGTTTTATTAGGCGTTTTGTGGTCTCGCTTCCCAGTCTTGATCTCACCTGGCTCAGCTAATTGGCGCTTGGGTAGGGGACCTGGCATTCTTATACGTTTTAGCTGGGGCTCGGATTCTCTTTCACCAGTTGAATTAGTGGGATTAAGAGCCCTGTCTATCCTATCTGTGTTACCCCTATCTACCATAGAAATTATTTGTTCACAGTGGGAGGTGCCTAATGCTTCCTCCCCACGTGTGGATAGGGATTCCTCAACAGTGGTGATTTGCTTCTCAATAGCTCAAATATCACCTGTTATATAATTTAATAAAGAAGACAACGAATGTCCCTGCTCTGGTACCTTCACACCCCACACTGAAAGTTTTCTCTTCCCCATCATCAATCTCTCGCTATACGTCAACACTCTCCATATAAGTTTGCCCCTCCTCACCTTGCTCAACCCCACAAATTAAAATTTGAATCACAGCGTGTGATTATAAAGGAAAAACCTAAAAACCAAGGGGGTGGCCCTGCACTGCCACCTCCTGTCACTGATGGGCGCAGGATGGGCCCGCCCTTGGCCTGGGCTTTATAGCACCCGCACTGTCACAGGTGAGCGTGATGCTCGGGCTGCCTCTTGGGACCCAAGAATGCTGGTAAATGTAGTCCCTATAGCACTGGAGTACAAACAACCCATGGAGTGGGGAGAAGAGACGCGCTTTATAACTCCACGCAGTGTCACAGGTAAGTGTGATGCTTGGGCTGCCTCCTGTGACCTGAGAATGCTGGTACATTTTTTTCCCCCTAGCAGTGGAGTACAAACAACCTGTGCAGCAGGGAGAAGAGATGTACTTTATAGCGCCTAGCACTGTCATGGGTGAGCGTGATGCTCGGGCCGCCTACTGGGACCCGAGAAAGCTGGTAAATGTTGTCCCCCATAGCACCGGAGAACAAACAACCCAAGCAGTGGGGAGAAGAGATGCGCTTTATAGCGGCAAGCAGTGTCACAGATGAACGTTATAGCGCTTAGCACTGTCATAGGTGAGCGTGATGCTCGGGCTGCCTACAGGGACCCGAGAAAGCTGGTAAATGTTGTCCCCCACAGCACCGGAGTACAAACAACCCAAGCAGTGGGGAGAAGAGATGCGCTTTATAGCGGCAAGCAGTGTCACAGATGAACGTGATGCTCATGCTGGATCCTGAGACCCGAGAATGCTGGTAAATGTTGTCCCCCATAGTACCAGAGTACAAATAGCCCACGCAGCAGGGAGAAGAGACACGCTTTATAGGGCCAAGCACTGTCACTGTTGAGCGTGATGCTCTGGCAGCCGGGGCGTGGCCGGCAGCCGATGAGGCTGCAAGCTTAGTGCGGAGCTCCGGGGCTGAACCGGGGCCCGGCCGGCATATCCACCACACTGAATCCAACAATTTAACAGCAGACCACTGTGGGCCCTTCCGGAGTTCGGCTGATCCTAGATGTGCTACTTTTTCTTGAGTGTTGCACCCTATTAGAGGAGAGTTTCCAATCTGCACTGAGCGGAGATCACCCATCACTGGCTGGTAGAGGTGGGGGGAAAAACCTGAACTATCCCATTGAAGGACCACTAACAACCCTGGCAAAGCGGGGACCCCCCATTTCAAGAATCGGACCCACGAACCACTATTCCTGCATGACTCAAAAGATGAAGAAGGGTCAAAGGAGCTGGAATAAAATACCCCCGCTTCGGAATCTGAGCGATAAAGAACCAGAGACTCTACTCAACGGGGCGAACCCACGACTCGTGGGTCCTCTCACCTGACTCACCGCTCTGATTCAGAACCTCGTGCTAGCTTCGCTGAGAAACAAACGCAGCAATGAGAGGTGAGGCACAGCAGCGTGCCCCGGACGCGGCCCTCAGATCCTTCCCTGAAAGTTGGAGCCGACCCCCCGGAGGCACACTAGATAACCGACGAGTCAAAGCAAAGGGAGTAATCATTAACAGCAAAGGATCTACATTGAAAGATCCCAATAGTAAACAGCTATAAAACGACCGATACACCCCAACCTGCGCCACGAAATCAGACCCCGTATGAACATCCCAAACAGATCACACAGGGGGGGCGCAGAGTGAAGGGTGGAGAAGACCTGAACACTCCTCCTATCGACGATAGAAACTTGTGATCAGTGGTGATTGGATGGGGATAAAGACAGGCAACCAGAGCTGAAACCGCTAAGCCAAATCCCTGCACTAAAAAATGTGCACAACCCGTCCACTTTATCCATTGTGCAATTCCAACCATGGGGAAACCCAAGAAGCAAGACGACCAGGCCCAAACGGAATGTACAAATGTACATCAATCCACCCAGTCCTCCAGTCAGAACTCCTCACACTGCCTTACCACTCAAGAAGGAACGTTGGACACGATACTCCTGGCTATCAAAGAATCCCAGGAAGCACTCGAGGGGAAAATCGACCACCTCTCATCTGAACTCTCACTACTCAGAGACGATCACCGCAAATTGAAAGAAAAAGTGGACGCAAGTGAAAAATCGTTAACTAATATCGACCTCAAGCAACAAACTGCATCTAAAGAAATGGTACATTTGACTTCCCGAATTAAGACATTAGAAACCAGAGCGGAGGATGCCAAAAACCGTGCACGTAGGAATAACCTTAGACTTATTGGAATACCGGAAGGCATGGAATCCTCAGCAACCAGCATTGAGGCCTTTCTGGAGGAGTGGATTAGAACTAGTATGGCACCAGAGGGCCTGACGGCATACTTCGCAATAGAAAGAGCTCATAGGATCCCCAACAAAGCACCACCCCCAGGAGCTAGACCGTGCACAATCATAGCTAAACTGTTGCACTACAAAGACTGAGACCACATCCTCGCCCAGTCAAGACAACGAGGCGAAAGACTATGCAACAACCAACGAGTCATGATCTTCTCGGACTTCACAAGAGAGACACAGATGCAGAGGGCTTCCTTCCACGGGCATAAACGCACTGTAAGAGACAATGGGATTAAATATGCAATGCTCTTCCCTACCATCTCAGAATAGAACACGAAGGCAAAACACGTTTTTTTCTCATCACCACAACTGGTGGAGGAATGGCTAGAGTCAATGAACCTGACCCCCTCGACGATGCCCTCCGGCCCACTCAATAACCCGAAGAAGAAGCACAGCCAATTATCTAAACGGTTCCCCCTAAGCACCAATCCTTACGGGAAATGCGAGATGCTGTAGAAGCGGCAGCGGCCCTCAGCAAGGGTCCTAACCCTAGACACCGAACATCGAGCAATTTGTCAGACCCTGACTCCAGCGGAGGGGGCACCTCCGTATCCTCTCAAGACACGGCCACAAGCCTACCTAGAATAACTCCAGGAACATCTGAAGAAATCATCTGTCGCCAACTAGAGTGGGTCCTCTGATCCGTGAGTGCTTAAGAGAAAAACTTATAAACCCGGATAGGATCCTTACCCAGCAGTCGGAGCGGGACAATAATTGTTGATTTTTGGGATAAAAGAGCGCATTACTCTGACCCTGCCATTCTGAGGTCGGGCCCCGGGAAGGGCCCGGGGCACGCACTCTCGGTCCCTTCCACGCCACCCTCCTATAGGATAATAGAACTGAATGCTACCAGTTTGGACGGGAAAAGTTTCTGTAACCGGTCCTGGGAAGTGGGAGTTGGGATTTCTGTTTTTTCAATTAGTTATAAGGGTACTTCGTGCACTAAGACCTAAAATGAAAGACATATCTAGTCCCAAACTTTTACTAGAAAGTTGTAGCGAAAAAACACCCCTAAAACTCACCTACATTATTCACCACAACTAATGAACCAAATCCATGACTGTAAATTACAAGCTAATAACCTGGAATGTTAGGGGGTTAAATAATATAGCTAAGCGATATAAGGTACACAACTACATCAAGCGCAGAGGGGCACATATTGCTATTTTACAGGAAACCCATTTGATAGAGCAGGAAGTGGTAGCGCTACGGAAAAGGTGGAGAGGCCAAATATTTGCCACTAACTACTCAGCATTTGCGAGAGGTGTACTAGTTTGGATACGCCCTGGCATCCCTTTTCAAGCATTACATACATACATAGATAAAGAAGGCAGATATGTAGTCATTTCGGGCAGGCTAGATGGGGGCGAAATAACCATTGGAGTCCTCTATGCTCCGAACCAAGACCAGAAGAAATTCTTTGACAAAGTGTCTGGGGAGCTAAGTCCGATTCTGGCGAATCCGAAAATTATAGGAGGTGACTTTAACTGCATTTCTGATATTAAGATGGACAGATCACACCCCCCCCTCTCACAGACTCAATCGATAAAAGCAGCTAAGGCCCTTTCAGAATGGCAACAAGGCTGGCAAATCAGAGACTGCTGGAGACACTTCTACCCACATAATGGAGAATATTCCTTTTATTCTGCGGTTCATGATCTACACGTAAGATTAGACCCAATACTAGTTTCACTGGAGCTGCAACTTCAGCTGAATACCTGAGCCCGTACCATATCAAATCACAACCCCCTATTAATATCAATTAGTTGGCATAAAGAAAAAACAGTAATACTCTCTTGGAGACTCAGTACTGAAATATTAGAGGACGAGGCCTTTAAACATCACCTCCTCAATAGTATCAACGATTATTTTAAACTAAATGCAGGAACTGCATCCTCTAGAGCAATTGAATGGGAAACCTTTAAAATAGTAACTAGGGGTAATTGTATTGGAGAAAGTATCGGAGTGCGCAGATCTATCGAAACAGAGCTTAATAAATTAGAAGACTCCCTAAGAGATATTGAGTGCAAGCTCCCCTCTAACCCTGAACTGTCCTCTCTTTTGAGGGAAACTAAAATGAAACTAATAGAGCAGAAAATTAGACTCTCTCGCTTCAACTATAAACAATACTTAAGTAGACAGCATGCGGAAGGAGATAAAGCAAGCTCTCTTCTGGCTTGGCTAGCTAAACCCCCCAAACACCAAACTATTATACTTGAAATAGAGATAGATCCAGGGGTCAGAGTACTTAGCCAAAAATAAATTAATAATTGCTTCTTTGAATACTACTCCTCTCTATACGCCCCACCTCCCGTAACAATTAATGGTACCCAAATCGCGGAACTGGAGTCACTGAGACTCCCTAGATTGGAAGCCACAGAAAGTACAACCCTAGCAGCCCCTATATCGATTGTAGAAATCAAAACTGCAATACAAAGCATGGCAAAGGGTAAAGTACCAGAAGCAGAGAGCCTCCCAACAGAGTTCTATCAGCTATATCAGAACACTTTAGCACCCAGACTTTGCACACTATATACAGACGCCTGGCAAAATAACAAATTACTGCAATCCACTAATGAGGCCATAATGATTCCCTTATTAAAACCAGACAAACCTGCTACCGATGTCCGCTCATACCGTCCGCTCTCAATGCTGAATTTAGACTATAAAATATTAAGTAGAGTACTAGCTAACAGACTCCTACCACACATGACCTCTTTGATTCACCAGGATCAATCGGGATTTATTCCACTGCGCAGCACAGCACTAAACATCAGGTGATTAATATCACTTCTTCACTCCCTACCTGGTACCTGGTACCTTATCACAAGCTGCTATAATCTCAATAGACATCGAAAAAGCCTTTGGCAGCCTGAGATGGGATTATGTAGAGCAAGTCATGCTAAAACTTGGACTGGGAGAGGGCTTCGTCCGCTGGACGAAATTGCTATATACGAACCCCACAGCAAGAGTACGTACGGGCAATACCTTCTCTGAGCCATTCATGGTGGGAAGAGGGACTAGACAAGGCTGCACACTCTCCCCTCTTTTATTCGCAATCGCAGTGGAACCCCTTGCACAAACTGCAAGGCTCGGCCTCTGGATTTAGGATTAATTGGAGAAAATCCTCTATTTTCCCAATCTCCAAAAACACCCCAAAATCCCCTGACACTAAGAGCTTAGCCTGGGCCTCATCCACCTTCAAATATCTTGGAGTCAATATCTATCATTCAGTAGAAGATTTACTAGAAGGGAACATACAAAGCGCAATCAGGAGAATTAAAGCTAGCATGCAATTCTGGAGCACCTTACCCCTTCCAGTCGCTGGAAGAATTGCACTGATTAAAATGATAGTACTGCCCAGGCTTCTATACTACTTCTCCACGCTACCCCTAATAATTCCCAACTCAATATTTAAAAGTGCTGAATCATTAATTGCAAGCTTCATTTGGGGTCCCAGTAGACACAGAATAGCACTTCGGACCCTCCAAAGACCTACCTCGGAAGGGGGACTGGCTGCACCTAACTTAGAAATCAATTGTTGGGCGGGACAATTGCAATGGTTAGCAAGACTGATTAGTAAACCCCAAATTGCTGCTGACTTACAAATACCATTAACATGCACATTAAGCAAAATCCTGCAAATAATACTGATCCCCAGAAAACAGAAAGAACTGCTTCCTATAGAATGGGAATCCATCAGACATTGCTGGGAACAGTACCTCAAATGCTCCCGTTTAAAAACACCTTATGCTCCTGAAATCCCTTTGGAGGCTCTGAATTGCTTCCCAAATAAACAAATCTTCAAACATATTAACAAATTGACCCCGTTCAACATCACGAAAATAGATGAGCTGTATGGTAATGGGAAACTTCGTCCCTATGTGGAGCTGCAAGAACAATTTGATCTCCCTCCTGGATTGTTTCTCACACACACTGCCATTGTAAGAAGCATTAAAAAAATATGGGGCAAGGGAACCTGTGAACCCCCAGCATATAAGGGATGCGAACTCCTATGCTCAATGGGCGAGCAGAGGAGGTTAATCTCTGGTATATACAAACTCTTGCAAGGTGACACCCGCAGTCCGCTAAATACACTCAAAATAAAATGGCAAAATGACCTTGACATGATATTAGAAGACAGTCAATGGGACAGAATTACATCCCACGTCTACACTATCTCTAGAAATGCAAGATTTACATTGATAAACTTGTATATTTTCCTTAGAGCTTACCTAACTCCTAAAAGGATAGCCAAAATATATAATACAAATAAATCTGATTGCCCACATTGCTCCGATTCAGCAGCAGACATAATACATATGTTTTGGAAATGCCCCCTTATTTGCGCATACTGGTCGGAAGTATTCGGGAAGCTAGCTGGCTGCACAGATAGAACGCTATCACCTACCCTGATAGCAGCAATCCTGGGGGACTTCCCACGCCCATCGACACATAAGATGTCAAACAAATTCATAGACCTAGCTTTGATATTAGCGAGGAGAGAAATAACTTTACATTGGAAGGACCCAGGTGGCCCACTAATAATTATATGGCTAGGTGCACTGGTAAAATGGGCTGAAATAGAGAGCACAGCACTAATGAGAGAAGCATCCGGAGGCCAAAGACCCAGAGAGAGTGTTACGCAATGGGACTTACTGCTTGAAAACCTAAAACCAACCAATGCCACCTCCTTGGATGAAGACAACTCTTTATCGAATTCAGACTCCGAACACAACACTACAACTACTTAATAGCAACTCCGGAGCGTTAACCTACCTCAAGACTTTTGAGACTTTTCATCATAAGAAATATATTGAAGGACTTAGTGCACGATGGGGAGCGGGAGGGTTCAAGTTACCGGGGAATTTCACAAAGTGTTTTGATTCATGTTATCACATTCATAAAAGTAATATTTATTTTAAAAAATGATCTGGCAGCCTAATGGGACCCGAGAATACTGGTAAATGTTGTCCCCCACAGCACCAGAGTACAAACAAACTGCATAGCTGGGAGAAGAGACACGCTTCATAGCGGCAAGCACTGTCACAGGTGAGCGTGATGCTCGGCCGACCTTCTGGGACTCGAGAATGCTAGTGAATATAGTCCCTTGTAGCACCAGAGTACAAACAACCGCAGTTTTGAAATCTGTTGAATAGTGTGTTGTAGCTACAGTCGAAGAGATTCTTTTCTTATTTGGTGATGAGTTATCTAAAAATGTATGGTGAGTTGTTGTCAGTTAGATGATGAGATCAGAAAAATCAAGGCGTTAATCAATAAAGGGTGGCCTTATGAACTTTTTTTGAGTCCTGCACTTCAAGTTGTATGGAAAGTTAAGGATTCCATTTCTATGGTTGGTGATTTAGGGCCAGATGTAGCAAAGTTTTGCGAGTCGCAAATGGCTCGAATCGCAATTTGCGACTCCGCAAAATCGGAAATGGGATGCAAAAATCCCATGTCCGAAGTGCAAATTGCGATGCGAGCCATTACCGACTCGCAAAAATAGCGACCTCATTGTGCGACCCGCAAAGAGGAAGTCGCAATTTGCGAGTCGCAAACCGTATGAAAAAGCCACTCGTAAATTGCTACTAGTCGCAAAAAGCCCATTTTGCACACCCAAATTACCACTAAGTCAGAGCAGGTGGTAACCAGAACCAAAGTATAAAAGGAGACCCAGAAGGCATCTGAGTTACTCAAAATGGCTGAACTGTATATGATAGCAAGGAGGAGGAGAGTCCAGGCCGCCCAGAAGAGGAGGAGCCAGAGAGAGGAGAGAATATATAGAACCAGGCAGACACTTTTCCAACAAACTGAGGAGGAGATTTATGACAAATACAGACTCAGCAGTGCAGCAATATTAGACTTAATTGAACTACTCAATCCACAGCTTCAACGCCAGACAATGCGTGGCAGCGCCATTCCCACACATGTGCAGGTGCTATGCTCACTGCACCTCATGGCCTCGGGTAGCTATCAGGGGGTTATTGCAGTGGCAGGTGGGGTATCCCAAAGTGCACTCTCACGATTCTTCAGATGTTTCCTAGATGCAATACTCACACACATGTCCAGATACATATACCTACCCAGGAATGAGGCAGAAATTAACAGCACCAAGTTGGACTTCTACAGAATTGCCAACTTCCCTCATGTAATAGGGTGTGTGGACGGGACACATATACAAATCTGCCCTCCTGCTAATCTGGAATAAGTGTTCAGCAATAGAAAATGTACCCACTCACTGAACATCTAGGTGGTATGCGACGCCCATAATGTCATCACTGACATTGTAGCCAAATTTCCACGGAGTACACATGACTCATACATATTCAGGCACAGTGGGATTCACCAACACCTAGAACGTGGGGAGTTTGGAGACGGATATCTATTAGGTATTGCTGACTACATCCTGAAGCCATACACACAGGTCACTGTAGAAACCATCCATGCCCTGCTAAAATTGATTATTTTTGCCAAACAGGTGACAGTGCATATGCACTAAGACCATGGATACTTACCCCGTACCTAACACCTGGCAATGAGAATGAGAGGCGATATAACAGTGCACATCTGCGTACCAGAATTGTCATAGAGAGGACCTTTGGACTGTTAAAGGCAAGATTCCGATGCCTCCACAGAAGTGGAGGTGCGCTCCAGTATGCCCCAGTAACAGCATTCAAGATCATTGGCGCATGCATGATCCTACACAACATTGCCACCAGACGTGGGCTACATCTCACCCCTGAAGACACAGATTCGGAGGATGAGGAGCAAGAGCTACGACATCGCCAACCTGGGGATAGAAGCATTGCAAATCAAGGCAGACAGAGACGGGACCACATTGCAACCCAATACTTTGGCAGGTACGTGGCAACTGTCACCACACTCACTGATGTCACAGAAACAGAGCCCAGTTGTGTAGTGGAACAAACAAAACCTTTTTATTTGTGAACGAAATGTTGAAAGAAAACTGCTGTCCGTAAGGGGCTGTACATGTCCAAATTTCATGAGGACACATTGACTTCATGTGCCTCATGAGTCATGCTGTCTTGTGGCCTACACCCTCCTCCTTGTTCGGCCAGCATGGCTCATCCCAGGTGGGTCTGCTGACCCCTGCCGTGCACTTCCACTCTCAGCACATGTGAGTCACTTGCAGACACTCTGCTGATTGTGGACCCCTCCTCACTGTCCTGAGGGGTCTCACCTGTGCCCCTTGCCACCTGCCTGGCTTCCAACATGTCCACTGTGTGGCTGATGCGGCCTAGTCCCTGTGCCACATCCCCAGCAAAGTGGCCAAGTTCGGCCTGCAGACTCACGGTCCGTCTTGACAGGCCAGTAGTGTTCGTAGCAAGCCGCCCAATGGACGCTGCCATGCGGTCAAAGCGCGTGACTAGGTGGCGCTCCCTGCGCCTTGCGCTGCGTCTATCAGCCACCAGTTCCGTCACTAGTTGGCGAGAGAGGACTGTGGGTCTTCATGCAAAAACAATTTAGTCAAAATCGTTAATTTGGAAAAATCTATCTAAAAGGGAAAAACATTTGAAACAGCGCAGTTGGTACCTAGAAAGAAAAAAGCATTCATTAGTCAGTCAGGTTATAGCTACCTATCCAAGAGAGATCAGCAACGAGTCAGTCTTCGTCTCCAGGTCATCAGTCATCAATAAGACTCGGGCTCACAGGAAGCAAGCCCAAGTTTCAGCACTTCGGACAGCGTCTCCTGACGTCATCAACTTTCGCCTCTCCATTCTGATTCTTCCCCTCATGTCATGACTTTTTATTAGGGTCTCTCAGTCCGTCCCAGAATTTGCCCATTGTTCAACCTTATCAGGGGTTATGACTCTAACCTTAAATTTCTGTTTACCACTTGTCTACGTTATTTTGAGATTCAAGTTCCATTAACATGATTGGTCCTCTTGTCGATGAGTACATCATCCGGTTCTTCGGGTAACAAAATTGTTTCTCCCAACTCTTAGTCTGTAGCTCTATTGTTTGAATCCTCAGGAAAGTACATTTAGGGGGTCATTCCAAGCTTGGCGGGCGGCGGGAGCCGCCCGACAAGCGGGAACCGCCAGAAGACCGTACCGCGGCAGTCATTCTGGGTTTCCCACTGGGCTGGCGGGCGACCGCCAAAAGGCCGCCCGCCAGCCCAGCGGGAAACACCCTTCCACGAGGAAGCCGGCTCCGAATGGAGCCGGCGGAGTGGAAGGGGTGCGACGGGTGCAGTAGCACCCGTCGCGAATTTCAGTGTCTGCTAAGCAGACACTGAAATTCTAAGTGGGGCCCTCTTACGGGGGCCCCTGCAGTGGCAATGCCATTGGCATGGGCACTGCAGGGGCCCCCAGGGGCCCCACGACACCCCATACCGCCATCCTGTTCCTGGCCAGGATGGCGGTATGGGGGTCGGAATCCCCATGGCGGCGCAGCAAGCTGCGCCGCCATGGAGGATTCCCCTGGGCAGCGGAAAGCCGGCGGTACACCGCCGACTTTCCGTTTCTGGCCGCGGCTGTACCGCCGCGGTCAGAATGCCCAAAGGAGCACCGCCAGCCTGTTGGCGGTGCTCCCGCGGACCACGGCCCTGGCGTTTTTTACCGCCAGGGTCAGAATGACCGCCTTAGTCTACTCTACAGATAATTGTATCAATTTGTTCTGATCATCTCCTATCCGCTGGTGAGTTTGCAGATTTTTCTAGCGGCATTTCATGGTGAACTCTGTGCAGTTCAAGATCTATTTTCTCCAGTTCCAGTCTGCGGCAGCTCATCGCGTCTCCTCGTTTAATCAAGCAAGGCCCAGTGCAGACTAGGCCTCTGGTATAGCTAATTTAAGGGTATGAAACATCATAACATAAATGTATATCTCTCATTATAACACATTAGTACAATTATTAAACATTTCACATTATTTTAGTACTGTTAACACAGATGGTGACCACTCCCCGTGGGCACATTTTGCACATTACACATTATTTTCAATTACTGTTAATCAAATGTCAAATTTTCTCATTCATTATACGCAACTCATTAGCGTATTCTCATATTAGCATATCTGCTGCAACACTTGTAATTGGTAAACTAAGAAATTAAGGTGGTATAAGATGCTTACCACCCTGTCATCCTAGCACAAAGGCTTTGAAAGGACCCAGTTCCCAACAAATGACATACTGCCACTGCTTCACATGGGGTGGGATTGCATGTCAGCTACCAGTTCTGGATTGAAGAGTTGGTCTAATTTTGACAAAGATGTTCTTCTTCAATCTGTAAAAACTAATGCCCTCATACTCCTGTAAATCAATTAGGCTGGTCCTCTGAAGCTAATTCTTCTCCTTCCTCCTTTTCTGAAGCTGGAATTGTCACAGATATTTACTCACTGAAATGCTGGTAAATGTTTTGGAAATAATGTTAAGGTCAGTCCCTTTGTAAAGTTATATAATTGCATGACTTTTTACACCTGCTAGGACTATGCATAGGTATAGGACAAAATGTGAGCTTTGCGCTACACTGCATTAGACTGTGTAACTTTGTAAAATAACATTTATGTTAGACTTGCATTAGGTTTTTATGTGGGAAAACCCATCTTGCATACATTCAAATATGTTTAAATCAAGGTGACACACTGTAGACCTTGCACCACGAAGGACAACAAAAGTCAATCATATCCAACACTGGTGAAAATCATTGAAAATCTGACTTAGGGATTTTCATCACCTTGCGTTGACTTGCACAATGTTCGATCACAGCAGAAGCTTTTTTGCGGCACACATAGAAGGAGCAAATCGCCATTGAAGATTGTTTTTGTGGAAGAAGGTGTCCCTTCCTGCACAAAAACAATCTCCCCCTCAACACAGCCATTCTTCCACTATGGTGCAAGGGTGGTTGGGTTAGCGCGTGCCAGAAGAGTCTGTATACGCCCCCTTTGCATACATTATGTCTGGCACAGGCATAATGTGGTGCAAAGGGTTATAAAGTGCGCAATGTGTGCATTGCACCACTTTGTAAATATGGCATGAGGATTTTGGCCTTGTTCGACCACATTAGCTTGAAAAAAAATGATGCTAATGTGGCACAAGATGGCACTAGGAGCTTATAAATATGCCCCCCTAGTACTAAAAGTAAACAGGGTTTTGCATAAAAAAAAACCTTTTTGAAATAAATGCTAGTAAGCAGAAATGTTTTCATTTTTCCTTTCTTTACCAACTTTGCAAGTGTGCTGCACTGTACAGCACACATACAAAGTAGGAAAGGTTTGAAAGTTACTGAAAGCATATTATTTTGTATTAGAAGGGTACACTTCCAGTACAAAACATATACTAGACTCACACATACACCTTTGCATTATGGTGCAAAAGTGTGTGTGTTGCGCTCACAAGCCGGTGCAAGGGAGAGAGGAGGAGAGTGTCAAATCTCTGAAGATTTGGTGCTGCCTTGCTCTTTCCTTCTCACACAATCAGTACAGCAGAATTTTTAGCTCCTGTGTTGCATAAGAATGTAGAGCCAGATTTAATGAAAAATGACAATGCACGGCGCTGCACCAGATTTTTCAGTGTTGTGCACCGTCATTTTCAAAAGCAGGGATGCGCTGTATTTACTGGAATATAGTGCACACCTGTGTTTCCCCCTGTGTTGGCGCTAAATCTGCTCCCATGTGCCAACACATCCACCCTTGCACCATAGTGCAAGGATGGCTGAGGTGAAGAGAAGATTTTTTTTGTGTAGGAAGGAACACCTACCTGCACAAAAACAATCTCAAATGGTGATTTGCTCTTTCTATGTGTGCTGCAAAATGCAGCACACAGAGAAAGAGCAAAGAAACGAGAAGTCAAAACATTTCTCCACATTGTACTACTCTAACACCACCCCAGAGGTGGCGTTAGATTTTTGTGCTGCCTCAGGTTTTGGAAAATGTGTAAATCGGAGGCAGTGCCAACATGCAACTCTTAAATATGCCCCTTAGTATCTAGACCCCAAAATTTGTTCAGTTATATTTTACACCTGTTGGGATCTGGCTTATACTCATTGCTCACCTTTTAATCAGCAACTTTTTCCTGAAATCTACAACTATGAATCAGGTTGTGAAACATATGGCAAGCATGGTGGGTCCATAATTATTCAGTGATGTAATGGTCAGAGAATTGAGCATTGCCAATTGCCATGGTTAATAAATAACACACCACATTGATTTTGGGGTTTAAGGTTTTCTGTGCAATCAAAACTGTGAGTCTATTTAGTTATGAACCGTTATTTCTGGCCATTGTGGTTCAGCTACACTCCAAACAAGCATATTCAATGCAATAGGTCTTGCATTTGCTTGAGTTAGAGCTATTGGCATTGTAAGGTCATAACTGGACTTTTCTTGCCACATAAATTGGTCAATCCTGCCTGATAATTTTGTCTTTTTCAGCCACATAATTCCAGTGGCCCTGCATACAACTAAAGCACCTCCAGTTACCTTCTTCCTCTGTCTGTAGCAAAAAATGCAAATGTTGCCATTTAGCACCTTAATTTAAATCTGCCATGCTATGTCCAATAGAATGCCACTTTCACTACACCACCATCAAAGTTGCTGGCTGGCTAACTCAATTCCACACAAAATAGCCACAGAGGAGAAATAAACTAGAAGGTTCACCCAAACATATCAAGAGTGTTCAAACAGTCATTGTGTAATAAGAATGTTATGTTGGCCTAAATCATGGTCATAGTTGTAATGCTCAATACAGCCCCTCAATATAATTTGTAAGAAACATGTCCATGTAAACATATTTTTTGCCCCGAGAGGGCAAAACCCTATGGAAATAAACAGAAGAAAGTAATACAGTAAAACCATATTCTTAGCTCCTAGAGAGCATTTTTCGGACTAGCAGGCCTACTGCAATGATTGTACAAAGGGGTATATTTATACTTGTTTTGCGCTGAATTTGTGTAATTTTTTTGACTCCATATTTATACTTTGGTGCTAGACCCGTCTAGCGCCGAAGTTATGGAGTTAAAGTCATTTTTTGAACGTGGAAACCTACTTTGCGTCAATAAGATGCAAAGTAGGCGTTTCCATGCAAAAAATGACCCTATGGCCTTAGCGCAGTGGTCTCCAAACTTTTTAATGCCGCGCCCCCCAGTTGCAAAATAAAAATCATTGGGCCCCCCTCAGAATTATTCACAATTATTTTATAAAGATGGCAATGTTTAAATATGTCTAGACCTATTTAAACATTGCAGTTAAGTACGGTTACCTTTTTAAAAATGCAATAACATGCTTCTGCTTAAAAAAAAAAGGCCTGTGATCTGTGTAATGCTTCTTTTGGCCAGAGTCTGGAGCCCCCCCTGGGATCACTTGAGGCCCCCCTAGGGGGGCCCGCCCCCCAGTTGGAAGACCTCTGCCTTAGCGCCATATTTATCCCCCATGCTAAAATCACGCACAGGAGGAAGGAGGGGTCAAAAAACGGTGCAAAGCTTGCTTTGCGCCATTTTGTAACACCTGGGTCAGGGAAGGCGTTAGGGAACCCGTAGCCTATTTCCATGGTGGCATCACTATTTGATTATCGCAAATTGCAAGCTCGTATAGCGACTCGCAAATAGAGATTCGGTATTTCATGTCACAAATTCCGATACGCAGATTGCGACACGCAAAACCATGTCGCTATGCGATTCATAAAAAAATCGCAAATTGCGAATAGCCGCAGAATGGCCTTTTGCCCATGCAATTTACCACAAATTGAAACCAGGTGGTAACCAGGTGCAACCTATATAAAGAGCCCCAGAATGCCTCAGTCTCTTTTCCACAATGGCTGCAATCTACGTCATGGCACGGAGAATGAGGATCTTGGCAGGTTTGAGGAGAGGGAGGAGGAGACAGGAGCACATTTTGAGAGTGCGCATAACCATTTTTGACCAGACTGAGGAGGAGATATATGAGAAGTACAGGTTGAGCTCAGTCATGATACTTGACCTGATATCTGAGCTACAACCCATACTGCAGCGCACAAGTCACAGGACCAAAAGCATACCCACCTATGTGCAGGCATTATGCTCCCTGCACCTACTAGCCTCAGGGAGCTATCAAGGGGTCATAGCAGCAGCTGGAGGGATATCACAGAGTGCCCTCTCTAGATTTTTCAAAGCATTTCTCAATGCCATGCTGAGCAGGATACACCAGTACATCAGATTCCCCCACACCCCACAGGAAATACAGCAGACAAAAATCAATTTCTACCAGATAGCACAGTTCCCCCATGTCCTAGGTGCTATAGATGGGACACATGTTGCAATCTGTCCACCATCGGCCACAGAGTATGTGTACTGCAACCGTAAATACCAACATTCAATGAACATACAGGTGATATGGAATGCCTCCTACATCATAACTGATCTCGTGGCCAGGTACATAGGGAGCACACATGATTCGTACATCTTTCGCCACAGTGGGATTCACACAAGACTGCTAGCTGGGGAATTTGGTGAAGGATATCTACTAGGTAATTTGCGACTTTACAGTGTTGCATTGATGGCAGTGTGACGTCAGATTGCACAGCTACTCATTATACCCTCTGTTCCTTCCAGGAGACAGTGCTTACGCAGTGCGCACCTACATGATGACGCCATACCTAAATCCTGCAACACCAGCAGAGCGGAGATACAATTCAGCACACATGGCAACCCGCAATGTGGTGGAGCGCACCTTTGGTCTGCTGAAGAGTCGCTTCCCGTGCATCCACAAAAGTGGAGGGGCACAACAGTACAGCCCGACACGACCTGTAGAATAGTGGCCACATGTGCGATCTTGCACAATATAGCTACCACCAGGGGCATACCTGTGGAAATATCGGAGCCAGACTCAGATGAGGATGATGATCCCATCTCACCCCTACAGCCACCAGACAGGACCAGTGCAGCAGAGGGTAGGCAAAGGCATGCTGACATCACGCACAACCATTTCAGATTTAAGTAATGACAACACCACCTCACTGGCATGTATTCCGGTAGTTAGCACCTTTATTACCTTGACTTCAGGTAACATATGTGTCACTAGGACAAAGCTATGCACAATAGGCAGACATGAGCCATTAACATTGTCAGACTATTATCATCATAGTTTTATTGTATTGCTACATGTGAAGGTAGTCCCCTGTAGCCTTCAATGTCACTTCTTACGTCCATGCATTCCACTTGGTTGCGCAGTGGCCTCGCCTGCACCTCTTGTATCAGGCACACAGGCATTACTGTGCCTGGCACTGCGATGCTTATGATCCATCCTGGGGACTGCAAGACTGCTGAGGCTAGAGGACTCCTCAGTATCCCCAACACCTAGTTCGCTGGATGTAGCATCCAGAATGTTGGTTATTTGCACCAATCCCTGTGCAACGTCCTGACTGCTATGTGCTGCCTCCACCTGTGCGGCCACAGCACGCCATGATATCAGGGCAGATGAAGTAGCGAGCCGATTTACGGATCTGCAAAAGCCATTAAACATTCCCATGAATTGCCCTTGGCGTCTGCGGTGGCTCACCCGCTCATGCCTGATCTCAGTACAGAGTTCCTTAATGGCATTTGTCAGTTCCTTCATGTGATCTGCAGCTGTTTGCTGTCCCTAATGCAGCTTGCAGATGTTTGCATTCAGAGACTCCAACTGCTTGTGCAGTCCTTCCATATTGTCATTGTGTGACTGCAACTGCCTGTGCATTGCCCTCATGTTTTTGCATTGCAGGCGCTGCACTTTGAGCATGGACGCTTCAAGGCTGCCAAAGATTGATGGGCCCTCGCCTTCATCTGTGTGCTGTGTGCCTGCATCATGAGGCCTCCTGCGGGGAGTTGAGTGACGCTGGAGCAGGGACTGCTGCCTTCCTGTGGATCTAGCTTCTGGGGTGGTGTGTGGCCTTCATCCGGCATTTCATCGGAGTCCAGGTTCAACTCGTGGAGAGGTAACACCCTTGCCCTGTGTCTGATTGGTGCTATACACAATGACTCACTGGTGTTTGAGTCAGACAGTGGCTGTGTTTCTGCATCCCCCACATTGGCACATTCTGCTGGGCCTGAGCCATCTGCAACGACAATGTGCAGCATGTCATTCATTAAAGTATCACCAAATGTTACACAATGGTAATAAATGTACACTTACATTGTATGACTGTGAGTTGTGTGTGTTGTTCTTCTGTGTGTCTGTATACTTAATTGCTATCTATGTGCTATTTTCAGCTCAGGGTTGTGGACTACCACTCCCATAAGGCATTGTTGTGCCGCATGTAAGATGTGGAATGTACTACTTATCACAATGCTTTGCACTAATTGCTATTTCCTAAGGGACATTTGTACATGCACATATGGGGACACACATCATTATTGGACTTACCTTTGCTGGTGCTGGGTGTGCCGGAAGTGTCAATGTCAGTGACCCCACTGACAGCTTCTAGAAGCAGCGTGGACTCCACCAGGTCTTCCATGGGGGTGGAGGGTGTCTGGGTGGATGGTCGGCCTCCTGTGCTCCTTGCCTCCTTTAGCCTGCTGGCAACCCTCTCCTTGGCACGGGGACGCAGGTCGTACCACTTCTTGCGTATCTCTTTCACCGAGCGCTGCGCAATCCCCACTGAGCAGATTTTGGTCTGGATGTCAGCCCAAAGTTTCCGCTTCTCACTCTCTGGTACCTCTCTTCCCAAAGAGCTGGTCATGGCTCCTGACCACCTCCTCAGTGAGCACCTCCAATTCTTGCTCACTGAATTTCAGCTTCCTCTTCCTGTCTCCCTTCTCCTTCCCATTGCCAGCATTAGCCATGCTGGTGTTAGGTTCTGGGTCCTGGCTTGCTCCCACAATAGCCTCCCTGGGGCTGGTCTGTGACTCTCTGCCTGCTCCTGTGGGTGTGGTACCTGGAAACAGCATGGGCTGACTCACTTTCTGCTTGTGATATCATCAGCCTGTGCCGGGAAACCGTTTTCACAATTTGCAATTTTCAAATACCAAATCGCAATTTTATTTGCGATTCGGTATTTGGACCTTGCAAATTGCATTAGTGATTTTTAAGAAATCGCTATTTCCGACTCGCAATTTTGATACATTACATTTTGCGTGCAGGAAATAGGGATTTCTTAAAATTCGCTATATGAGACTCGCAAAGCAAAATCTTGATACATCTGGCCCATAGTGCATTACACCTTGTCAAGGCTAGCAGGCCTATTACAATAATATTAAAAACAAGGCCCATAAAACATAACTTCACCTACCTACAAAACAAATGTTCTAGTCCTGAAAGAGCTTAACAATATAATGAATGGTGGTAGGGGTTATCATTTTGGAGTTTTACTAACATAGTGTGGCGACTCAGAGATGATGTAGACAGAAAGATCACATTGTGGTCAATACATTGAAGGTGGTCCCATTGTCCTAGGACCACCACAGGCTGAGTTATGAGCAAACATTTTGAGAAAAGTAATGCTCTGAAAAGCATTATGTGGCAGGTTTTCATGCCACAAATATTGTAGTATGTTGACTGCAATGCTCAGAACAGCCCCTAGAGGACAACACAATTATAATAGCATTTGGAAGAAATATTGTCATGTAACCATACAGGTAGCCCTTATAAGGCATACCACATTAAAAAAAAAAGAGAAAAAAGTAATGCAGTGTAACCATATATTTAATGCCTAGAAAACATAGGGCATTACACATTTTTAAGACAATCAAACCTATTGCAATGATTTTACAAACAATGCCCATAAAACATAACACCTACCCTCTATAAAACAAAATTTCTAACCATGAGAAAGCTTAAAAAGATAACAAATGATTGGTGTGGTTATTATTTTGAAGTCCCCGCTAACACAGTGAGGGAAACCAGAGATGATGTAGACAGAAAGAGCACATTGTGGTCAATGTTTTGAAGGTGGACCACCACAGGCTTATGAGCAAAAATGTTTTGGAACAGTAATGCCGTGCAAGCAATTATGGGGCACTTTTCCGTGCCACGAATATTTTAGTATGCTGATATGAGTGTATTGCTTTAACAGCCCCTAGAGAACATCACAATGAAAATAGCATTTGTAAGAAACATGGGGCCAGATGTATCAAGGAGGCCTTTTGCGAGTCAGAAATAGCAATTTTTAAGAAATTGCTATTTCTGATTTGCAAAATGCAATGTATCACATTTGCGAATCGGTAATAGCGATTTCTTAAAAATTGCAAATGCTATTACAGAATCGCCTCATTCGATACCGGCCCCATTCGCACCTATGGGCCTGTAGGCCCATATCTATGAATTTTTTGCATTTCCATAATTGTGATTTATTAACCAGAAATCACAATTTTGGAAATGCAAAACCCCAGGGAGCTGGGGGCCTAAGGCGCCCTCTGCTGCAACCCAAAATCATTTTTTGCAACATGTAAGGTACACACATGCCAAAAGGGCATTTGCGTGCTTTACATGTAAATTTTAAAAATGCATCTTAAATGCATTTTTAAAATTTGCACATGGTTACCACCAAGTTCAACTTGGTGGTAAACAGCGATTCCTAAATGCCCAATTCGCATGTGCTAAGAAATCGCAAATAAGGAATCCTTATTTGCGAGTTCTTATTCAGAGAGTCGCAATTTGCGAATCTCTAAACAGGGTTGCAATTTTAAGGAATCGCTATTTTAGCTTTCATACATTCTGAAATGGCTTTTTGCATTCGCAAACGGGCTTTCGCACCGTTTGCGAATGCAAAAAGCTTTCATACATCTGGCCCATGGTGATGTAACTAAAGAGTTAGCCGATAGAAAGCATAACCACACTAAAAGAAAACAGCATTAAATAGACAGTGTAACAATATATTTGGCCTCCACAAATCACAGTGCATTACACATTTTCAGAAGTAGCAGGCCTATTGCAGTGATTTTACAAACAAGGGGCTAGATGTAGGAAGCAAAAAAACAGCAAGTCGGAAATAGCTACTACTTGTGAATCGCTATTTCTGACTCGCAAAACGAGATGCAAGGAAAAATCACTATACCAAATAGCGATTCGTGTGGAGTCGCACAGCAATTGGCGACCTCGCAATTTGCAAGGTCGCAAATTGCACAAGGGTGTGGTCCGGAGTCGCAAATTGCGACTGACTCGCAAATTGCACGCAGGTGCAAATTAAACTGATGAAAAACACACTTCCTGGTTCTGAGTGATGACATCAGAACCAGGAAGTAACCCCATGGAACAGGGAGGAGCCTACTCAGCCCAAACTGCAGAATCACACCCAGGTGAGAGGAGCAACAGCAACAATGGCTACTCAAGACAAGGAGACACCCAGTGCTGGCAGGAAAAGAAAACTAACGTTTTCAGAGAAGGAGTTGGAGGTGCTCACAGAGGAGTGCTGCCTGCACCATGATGTGTTGTTTGGAAAGGTAGAAATAGGTGTCCCTGACAGCCAAAAGAAAAAAATCTGGCAGGACATCCTCACCAAAATCAATGCAATTGGAGTCAGCCACCGCACACTAGATGAGGTCCGCAAAAGGTGGTATGACCTTTGCTCCAGGACCAAGGAAAGGGTGGGTGAGCGCATGAGGGAGATGCATGGCACTGGAGGAGGCCCATCTACTGTACCACCCCCTACAGCCATTGAAACCATGGTGGAGACCACTCTGGAGCCGGAGGCAGTACTTGGCATTGGAGACCTTGACAGTTCAGCACCAGGAACATCCAAAAGTAAGTATCAAAATTAACGTATTTACACCACTCTATGCACCATACACACAACCACAGTACACATAAGCATGCACCTCCAGGTTAGCTCCATTCACAGTTTTGCAACCTACAGAACAGTGCATTATGGGCAATGTAGTACAGTAGTCCAAATATAGAGAAATGTTTATTCTGAGGCATCAAACATATGAGAGGCACTGACAGTGTTTCCCCTGTGTCCCACAGGTCTCCCACAAGGACCCACCAACAGTGGACTGTGCAGGGAGAGGAACAAGGCATAGACACACAAGAGAAGGCTGCCAGAGACACCGCAGGGGAGTGCATGACAACACCACCCAAACAACCTGCACCAGAGGACATGGATGATCCTGATCTGGGTTTAGAGGCAGCCAATGTGACACCGGGGACGATGATGAGGGAGAGTCGCCCACATAGATCAGCTGGCTCTGTGCATAGACGGCAATGCCCAATGCAGTCAGCGCGTGGGGAGGATGTCACTGATGAACAATTGTTGGGACTGGAGGCATCCTTACTGCAGAGTCACCGGCTGCAAAATAGACATATGCGGTTGATGAATTGTAACCTGACCAGACTGCAGGACACACTCTTGCAGGGTTTTGCTAATGTGGACAACCAGTTCACTACTATGAACGCAAACATGGCAAACCTAACCTCTTCCATAGACAACTTGGTCAGGGAAATGGTGGCCGACAGGGCACATGCACGGCACAGGAAGCGCAACACTGCTGCCCGTTTGGATAACTAAGTGTGTCAATAGGGCGCCTGGCTACCACAACAACCTGCCTGTCAAGGAGTACAGTGAGGCTGCAAGTCGAACTTGCCCATTTTGCAGGTGATGTGCTAAGAGGACTTGGCCGCATCAGCCATGCAGTGGACCTGCTAGAGACCAGACAGGCAGCAAGGGGCATTGGCGATACCCCGCAGGATAGTGAAGAGATCTCCAGTGTCAGTAGTGTGTCTGCCACTGATGCACGAATCCTGTGGAGTAGCAGTGTCCGCCAGGGATCAGGGGACCAACCTGGAGTGAGCCATGGTGGCCACAGTTGCAGGAGGCTGTGAGCTACCAATATGTGGTGTGACAGAGGCACATGAACGTAATGTGTCAGACTATACTTTTTGTTTTGATTATGCAGTTTAGTTGACTATAGTTTCCCCATTATATTCCTGAAATAAAAGGGATAATTTGTTGAACTACACAACTGGGCTATGTGTGTCTTACATTAGTGAGTGTTGTCACGGTTGCCACAAACCTGCCAAAGTAGTGGGTTGCAATGTAGTTCCGTCTCTGTCTGCCCTCCATTGTGATGCTTCCATCCCCAGACTGTCGATGTGGTAACTCTTGCTCCTCATCCTCCGAATCTTTGTCGTCAGGGGAGAGATATAGCCCACGTCTGGTGGCAATGTTGTGTAGGATGGCACAAGTAGCAATGATCTTGCATGCTGTTTCTGGGTCATACTGGAGTGCTCCTCCACTTTTGTGCATACATCGGAATCGTGACTTCAACAAGCCAAACGTCCTCTCTATGACAGCTCTGGTCCGCCGATGTCCAATGTTGTATCGCCTCTCATTCTGATTGCCTGGTGTTAGGTATGGAGTGATTATCTATGGTCTCAGGGCATATGCACTGTCACCTGTTTGACAAAAGAGGCAAACTTAGCAGGGCATCACATTGTTACGCAGTAACATGTATTTAAGGCATCATAGTGTACTAGCCAGTACCTAATAAATATCCTTCGCCAAACTCCCCACGTTCTAGGCGTTGGTGTATCCCACTGTGGCTGAATATGTATGCATCATGTGTACTCCCTGGATATTTAGCCACAATGTCAGTAATTACATTATCGGCATCACATACCACCTGGATGTTTAGTGAGTGAGTACATTTCCTATTGCGGAACACATGTTCCAGATTTGCAGGTAGGCAAATTGATATATGTGTCCCGTCCACACACCCTATTACATGGGGGAAGTTGGCAATTCTGTAGAAGTCCAACTTGGTGCTGTTAATTTCTGCCTCATTCCTGGGAAGGTATATATTTGGACATGTGTGCGAGTATGGCATCTAGGAAATGTCTGAAGAATCGTGAGAGGGCACTTTGGGATACCCCACCTGCCACTGCAATCACCCCCTGATAGCTACCCGAGGCCAAGAGGTGCAGTGAGCATAGCACCTGCACATGTGTGGGGATGGCACAGCCGCGCATTGTCTGGCGTTCTAGCTGAGGTCTCAGCAGTTCAATGATCTCTAGGATAACTGCGCTGCTCAGTCTGTATTTGTCATAAATCTCATCCTCAGTTTGTTGAAATAGTATCTGCCTGGTTCGGTATATCCTCTCCTGTCTCTGCCTCCTCCTCCTCTGCTGGACAGCCTGGGCTCTCCTCCTCCATGCAATCATGTATAGTGCAGTCATTTTGAGTAACCCAGATGCCTTTTGGGTCTCCTTTTATATTTTGGTTCTGGTTACCACCTGTTCGGAATCAGTGGTAATCTGGGTGTGCAAAACGGGCTTTTTGTGACTAGTCGCAATTTGCGACTGGCTTGTGCATTCGGTTTGCGACTCGCAATTTGTGACTTCGTAATTGCGAGTCGCAAAATCAGGTCGCAATTTTTGCGAG
Source organism: Pleurodeles waltl (assembly GCF_031143425.1). Taxonomy (NCBI): domain Eukaryota; kingdom Metazoa; phylum Chordata; class Amphibia; order Caudata; family Salamandridae; genus Pleurodeles; species Pleurodeles waltl. The sequence continues at coordinate 752,468,184 of NC_090444.1, read as the reverse complement.
TCGGTAATGGGTCGCATCGCTATTTGGTACTCTAAAATGGGATTTGTATATACCATTTCGCTTTTTGCGAGGTCGCAAATAGCGCTGCAACCCATTTGCGACTAGCAAAAGTTTCCTACATCTGGCCCAAGGTCCTTAAAACATAAGCTACTCTAAATGGAAAACAAAAGCTACATCCATGAGAACATTCTTTAAAAACAAAAATAAAAGACTGACTGGGTGGAGGGTTTTTTGTTTTGGGGTCCACACTAACCTATTGTGGGGACCCAGAGATGATGTAGACAGAAAGATCATGTCGTGCTGAACATTTTGTAGGCAGTCCCATTGTCTTAGGACCACCACAGGCTGAGTTTTGAGCAAAAATATTTTGTGAAATTAATGCCCTGCAAAGCAATATGGGGGGAGTTTCCCAATTGCAGCGAATATTGTAGTATCGGCTCTGCCACTGTGCTGGGAGAGCTGCTTTCACTTTGAGGATTTTTGTTTTACATAAAGCATTTACCAATTTCAAGTGTTTTAAGGGGAGAGCAACAAGAAATTACTCTGGTTAGATAATTGTGAACAATGTGACCAGTGCTCCAAAACAGCCAGTCGAGTTCTTGCTGTTGTGCCTGTTCGCACTGTGAGGGCTGTGACCGTCATCCAGCACGATCGGGAGAGACAAAAGAAAAAAAATTGTTTGCCCACGCTGAAGTATATTGGCAATCGTGCAATAATCTGCAAGGAGTGACAAAATACCCTCACGGGGGACAAACATAAAGCATTTACCAATGACATCAAGTGATTTTTGAAAGGCAAACCTAGGAACTAATGAAAGTGTTGTGCATGAGATGGACATGATTAACACTTAAATACGCGCTCGACCGAAAAAAATAGGGGCATATTTACTAGAAATTGGTATAATGCACCTCCTCAAGCCTTTCTGTTATGCTGCCCTACGCCAATTTGAAAGGGCAGAAATGCACTGTATTTACAAGATACTTTCCCCCTGTGCTGGCGCACAAATTGCCGCCTAGACCCAACGCAGGCACCCTTGCACCAAGGTGCAAGAGTGTCTACATTGTTGGCAGGATCATTTTTGTGTATGAAGGCTCACCTTTCCTCACAAAAATAATCCAGAGTCATTTTTCTCTTTCTATTTGTTCTGCAGAATGCAGGTCATAGAATGCAGCACATATAGAAAGAGGAAACGACAAGGAGAAATGAAGATATTGCTCCTCCTTGCACCTTCCCTGGGGAGGTATACAATTTTGAAGCATTCCCAGGTTTACAGATTCTTGTGAACCTGAGAATGCGTCAAAACCCATGGATGTTGTGTGGGAACATCCACCTCAACATCCATGGTACGCCTCCCTGATGCAATGTAAGGCAAAGCAGCAACTTGCGCTACATTGCCTTACATCATAGCTACTAGGCCATGAAAAGCCACTCATAGTGGCTTTCAGTGGCCTTGTAGAGATGGGTCTGCACTATGTGCTGCCAGTGTGTCACATAAAGTGATGCACCGGCGGAGCAAGGGGCTTTTAAATATGCCCCGTTAGGAGAGACATAGTGAAAAGGAGGACTGGGGAATATACCTCGGCCTCCACCCAGCTATTACAAATATGAACATTTTCCTAATATAGCTTGTGAGAAAAGGCCTTTTTTTACATGTTTAGCCCCCCACCTTTTGCCTAGTATTTTATGCGGCCTAAAAGTTGTTAGTGCCCATGACCCCTGCTAACCAGGTTCCCCGGGTCAGATCTCTTTCCCTAAACTGTTGTGATGCAGTGGCACAATTGGCAACACGTTTAGCTGCCACTATAAGTCCCTAATAAATGGTACTTAGGTAACCAGTGCATGGAGTACTAAGGGTAGGCCCCTGAGGGCAGCAGCACTGATTGTGCTACCCTCTAGAGCTATGCATCCAGATGCACCCAGTCCTACCATTGTGGACTGAGTGCTCTGATGCTAACCTAAAACTCAAACTCGACATGGCACACTGCCTGTGTGCCCTGCCCACTGTACACTGATTGCACTATGAGTAACACACCCCTCTTGCAAGCCTTCCAGCACCACGGCGGAGTGCCCTATACTAAATGTGAGGGTATATCTGCATGAGTAATATGCCCCACTGTCACTGTGTCCTTGCCAAACCTGGGACATAGTAAGTGAACAGAGCAGCCATTTTAATACATGTGCTGGACACTGGTCAATACAAGTTTCACAGCTACATGATGTCTACTCTGAGCCTTTGCTTTTTTGGTATAAAACAACAAAGAATGACAAATCCAAACTGGTATCAGTATTGAATTTATTACCAAATGTACCCAGGGGTCACCATAAGGAGCTCCCTGCAAAACTTAACTGCCCTGGCATGGCTGATGGCCGATCCTATCCAGTCTCCCACCACCAGACACAAATCTGCATCCCTGGGGTGAGACATCCACCTCTCTGGGATTCAGAACAAAGCCCTTCTTGGGGGGAGGTGCTAACACCGCCTCCCTCAGGAATGTGCCCTGCCCTGTTGGCGAGCTTCAAAGGGGTTACTGCCTTTGAAACTCGACCTCCAGGCCTGTTGCTAGCAGCTGATGGCTGCCCCCATTGCAAACCCCGACTTTTAGAGGGAGCAACAGCAGGAAAATCAAACAAAGGACAAGAGGTCTGCCCTACCTAACAAGCACCCCCCCTAGGGTTTTGCATGCAAGGTGGACTCTCCATTTAATTTTCCTCCATCTTGGATGCAAGGGAAATAGCCAATCAGATGTAGCAAAGTGACCTTTGCCCACAGGAAGTGGACACTTAGTGGGTGTAGCCACCCTAAGATAGGTGACCCATTGGGCACTACCCGGTTCCCCCTAAAACACCTGCTAAATACAGTATTTAGCTGGCATCCCTAAACCAAGAAATTAGATTCTAAGGACTCAAGAAGACCAGCAACAAAGAAGACTCAAAGGATGAGAACTGAAGACCTGCTGCACAAAGGTAAGGTGACGAACCCTGCATGCTGCACCCAGGACTCAAAAATCACTGCTGAGTTGTTGTATGGACACTGGAATGACTCTAAAAAAAACCAGAGGACCTCCGCTCTTCAAAACACACCAAAGATCTTCCTCCAGAATGAAGAAATCACTCTGCAAACGCAAGAAACCAACAAGCCAGTGAGGTCCCCTTCACTTAACTGACCAGCTGCTGACTGTCGAACTGGATGCCGCAGCCAGATCAAACTTCACACCACAGACCGTAAGGGCAAACCCTGCCAGTGTGCCACTTTTGGTGGCACTGTATTCTCCAGCGGCCGAACCATACTATTGCCTGTGTAGTGGTCACTTCATGTCGGACACCCACAAAGACAGTCCACTCTTGGCTGTAAAAGGGCCAAGAGGCGGCCTCAGTTGAGGGACTTCAGAAACCACCAGGACCTCCCACCACAGTGCCCCTGCTGATCTGTAAGCAACCCCCAAACCGACCTACTTCCTGCTTCTAAGGTCCTCTTTGCGCACAGCTTCTGGCTCACCGATTCGCTCTACTCCCGCCCATCCTGCACTGAAGATCCAGCTGTGCTCTGAGGGTCCCCCACCCCTTGTGACTTCAACACTCCAAGGACACCCCCAGGATTCACCTGTAAACTTACCTGTTCAGTGCTTTTCCAAGTGGTTCCCCGGAGTGGCCCTGCACCGGCTCCAGAGACATTTTCCCACTGCTTCCGCCAGAACCGGGAGCCAACTGAACTTCTCCAGCTGGCATAGTGTGCCCACTGAAACCCTCGACCAACCTGCAAGAGAAGAACTTGGTAAACCTACTGTCTGATTTTATACGCATTTTTAAAGGTTATCCTCTATTGAGTTCTATGGTGCATAATTAGACACAAATAAGACTATTTTTATTAAAGTTAAAAAAATCATAACTTAAAAAGTACTCTCCCGATTTTGATAATCTTGGTCTTAAAAATTTTATAAAAATCTGAAGAATTTTTGTAAAGAAGAACTTGGTAAACCTACTGTCTGATTTTATATGCATTTTTAAAGGTTATCCTCTATTGATTTCTATGGTGCATAATTAGACACAAATAAGACTATTTTTAGTAATTTATTAAAGTTAAAAAATTCATAACTTAAAAAGTACTCTCCCGATTTTGATAATCTTGATCTTAAAAACTTTATAAAAATCTGAAGTATTTTTTGTAAATTGGTCCCAAGATATTCTTTTGAGTGTGTGTGATTTTTGATACTGTGAGTACAACAAATGCTTTGCACTTCTAACTGCTCGACCAAGCTACCATTAAAATTAGAGCACTAGGTGGTCTAGGTTTTACCACTGTAAACCAACTTGTGGTTGCCTGACCCCCCTGCCCAGTGTGTCATAAAGAGTTGAAAATGCAATCTTGGGACCCAATTCGAAAAATAAAATCCCCAGCCGAGCATATATTTATTGTGCCTTTACATTGCAAAGAGTTACACCTGTATGGATAATTCACATAACATTCAGTGGTACATGAGTGAAGTTTATAACGAGCTTTGCTATCCTGGAATATTCCTGTTTTCACTAAGCCTATGCATTCTGAAGCCTATATTTATACTTTTTTAGCGCCGCATTTGTGTAATTTTTTGACGCATAAGCGGCGCAAACTTGCAAAATACAACTGTATTTTGTAAGTTTGCGCCGTTTTTGCATCAAAAACCGGCACAAATGCGGCGCTAAAAAAGTATAAATATGGGCCTGAATCGCATTGATTTGGTATGGGTGCAACTCCAAAAAATATTACACAAATTCCTTTTTTGTTCATGAAAAGTATGTTTCCATGAAAAATCTTCTTCTCCTGCACCCCACTCTGTAAACTGGTATTTATGGAACACTTTGGAGCACTTTCTACATCCACTTATGTTAGATACATTTATAAGGTTAAATGCTCGTGAAAATCTATTAAGTTCTGACTGTTTGTGGGCAGTCACCTCATTTACCTTGAAGATCCTGACAACCATTACTCCCCTGTCAATGCTTATTTCTACACATTTTGGTGTCACTTACACGTATAACCCAACACAGACAGTGCCACAGCATGTCACATTACTTTGGTTCCATCAAAGGGTCACCTGATGAGGAGTTGTTATCACACAGTAGATCAAAAAATGGTATGGAAACTCCTGCTTATAGTGGGTTTCCAGTTCATGTTTGGAGTCTTCACAGCCAATATCCAAAATGGGGTGTGGAAACACCCCTTGGCATAGGATGCTGACTGACGAGCGTTTATATTTTTTGGGGGCTGAGAAGAGTAGAAGTGCCTGAGAAGCAGTTGGCACAAAATCACAACCTCTAAAGCCCCTTACCCTCCTTTCACTCTGTGTAAAATGTTTAGAAATTGGTATGTCTGCTTATGAATGTGAAACTTTTAAAGTATTTTGCAGATGTCCCTCATTTGTGAATGACACTTTCCCAAGTGCACTGTAAGCCATTCACCCTTTGTGAACAATTGATAAATCATGTATACAAGCTCTGTCCGCCGCTGGAACATGACTTTTAATGACGGTCCGGTGGCGCATACTGCATAGCCATATCTACAACGTCGCCTAAAGCCACCCTGCATGGCTTTTCATGTCTTTGTAGATATGGAGTGAGGCAACGCAGCAAAAGTCAATGCATTGACTCACACGGCGATAGGGAGGCGTGCCAGGGGCATTATGGTGGGTGTTGCCATGTAACACCCATGGTATTTGACCCATTCCTAGATTTACAACATGCTGTAAACCTGGGAATGAGGCAAAAGCCTACACCTCCATTGGGGAGGCATAAGGGAGGCACAACGAGAATAAATAACATTATTTCTTCTCATTTGTCCTCTTTCTAGCACACATAGTAAGAGGAAATCACCTCTGTTATTTGCTTTTGTGCAGGAAGGAGTCCTTTCCTGCACAAAAACAATCACACCTACAACAAAGATACCCTTGCACCATGGTGCCTGCATTGCCATGGCAGCAAATTGTGCATCAGCGCTGATGAAGAGGACAGAAATGTGCCATATCTCATAGATCTGAGCATTCCTACCCTTTTCTTTTGATGTAGGGCACCACAACATGGAGGCTTGCGGTGCTTCCCTGCGCGAATTTTTTTTAACTATGCCCCTTAGTTTACAACTTTTTTTTTTACCTGCATAGGCCAGACTTACCGCAATTGTGTAGCAAGTGTTTCATGATCCCTAATGCAAGCAAGGAAAATGGGCCCACTCAACCCTAGCCGGGTAATAAAATACTGAAATAATTTTCCCCATAAAGCACTTGCGCCTCTCTGCTACTGCAACTACCTCACTATTGACAGTCCTGATTTACACATCTCGAGTGTTTTTTTTTTTTTTTTTAATCGAGCCATTGATCTTCAAATCGGTGTTGTAAAAACTGGCCGTCAACCAACTAAGCTTCATAGTAGTAAACGACTGTAAGAGTGATCTCATGGATTGCTGCTCTACAGGTCTAAGGTGAATAGTTTTGGCTGGTAGGCCCCAGCACCTCTAAGCCTCTTGTGTCGCTTCTCCTGGTCTACATGACAAATAAATGTATGTGACTTTTTTGAATGAATCCCGATACAGGTATGTCACAGCCAGCACACATCTGCTTTCACAAGATATCCTTTATTCCTTGCGCACAAAAGCCGATCACCTTCGTGTCCCCGTTGAATTAGCTGAGAAAGGTCACAAGCCCTCATCCAAAAGCTATTTAACATACCTGAACGTGCATAACATTGCACTTGTCTGTTTACAGAATAGGGATTTGCATTCTGTTTGACAGCACACGTGCACAGAATGCGTGCCATTTAGAACTTAATTGTGTGCTGAATGACTAGCAGGTCATCGTGACACAGAGAGCACCTTTCAGCACATTGTACTGACGGTCACTATTCAGTGAGGTAAAACAACACAAAACAAGGGTTTTTACAAAAGCGGCTAGTGGCATAATCTTCTTTTTCATAATGTTTCCATAAGAAGAAAAAAAAAAAGAAAGATAACAAGCTTTTTAGAGCGTGTTTAATTGGAAATCACCGTTTTGGGGACATCTTAGAGAAGTAGCAGTGCAGTTCTCTCTCAGTCAGGTTACATTTTGCTGTTTTCATTCTTTGGCAACTCTTCTTTGGAATAATTTTTGAAACTACATTTTATATCTGTACCCAGTGTTGCAAACGAACAAATACATTCAGGTGGTGTAAAGACTCCCTGGTTCAGATATCTTTCGGCTTCACAGGGGTGGAATAGAGAGTGTTTACCCTAAACTATGAGGCAATTGTGTTTTGTGTGATGGGGGGTTATCGAACCATGAGCTTGGACCTGTGTTCCCCACACTGTCAGACACAACAGTCTGTCTGCCCCCTCTTGGGGTAGATAAGGGGCATTTACCCCCAATCTGACCCTCGGGGGCAAAATATCTATTAGACTCCCAGGGAATTGTTATGTTTACTGCTTTTTAGGGGAATAACCCTCCCTTGGGATGGGCCTGTGGCTCTCCATGCCTGTGCATAAGTCTTTCCACATCCCTAGGTTTGGATAGGGGTGTTTACCCCCTAATCTGCTTCTCTTGTGAGTGAGGGTGAATGTAAGAGGCAGAAAGTCCACTGGACCACAGAACAAATGTAGACCAAAGGAAATAAGAAGGGTTAATCCAGTCAGGCATCCAACTATGCCTCCACTCCAGAATAGGCAAAATACTCTTTCTACCCATCGTTGGCAAGCAAATGGAACCTTTAACAGCAATCTACCCCCCCCCCATTCCACAGTGGCAGAAAGCCTAGTAGACACCAGGAACAAGGGAAAAAATGGAACCAGTGTGGACAGACCACAAATGCATCAGACTGCGCCCCCACCCCAGAACGGGCCCAAGCTTAACCGTCTTTAACACAATCTGCCCTTATAAGGGCAGAAAGCTCACAGGACACCAAAGCTGTGGTTATTTTTTTTAGGAAAAAAGTAAGGTGTGTGGGTGAGCCACAAAGGTGTTGGGCCTATCAACCACCTCCAAACCTACAACAGTCTTTTTATGTACCAGGGGCCTACAGCATTCCCACCCCCTGGTACATAAAAAGGACATTTAGATTATTCATACATAGTTTAGACATGTGGGTTTGCATAGTGGAGGTAAATCCCATCTTCTTCTTCTCACTTACCATGCTGAATAGCTTTACTATTCTAGCTCAGGGTAACCAGGAAACTATACTAAACTCAGTCATTTCTGAAATCAAGCCCCAAAGGAAGACCGAGGTGCTATGACTTTTGTGGATTCCAATATGTTTTCTTACTTAAAATGCCCTGCATACCTCGAACTTTAGCTAGAAATTACAACTAAAAAGGAGAGGATAGCTTTAGCCAAAGTTTGAGGTTTGCAGAGCATGGTGGGCAAAGCAATGTAGGGGGATCCATATACGTCACATCACCCTGCAATTCCCTTGGTGTTTAGTTTTCAGAAAGTCTGGTTTGGTGGGTTTCCCTGCTTGGCAGCCGAGCCCAAACCTGCAGCTACCCAACCTTAAAATAAGGGTTGTTTTTCTCGGCAAAAGTTGCTTCCAAGTCCCATTTTGAGGCTTTTCCTGTCATAAACAATAGACCAGCACCCACAAATAGGGTAATGTTTCTATCAGGATTAGTTTGAGAATACAGAATAGTAGCAGTTTGTTATTATCAGTGGGATTTTTTCCTGTTTGTGGTTTGCAATTGTAAGCCAGTGTGCAATAAAGAAGGCATTTCTAGCCCACCTGGCACTAAGAATGTTGTCAATGTGTCAATTTGAGACAGAAAGCCAGTTGAACAGAAAGCACCTTGCAAACCATTGAGGCGGAAGTCAGGATTTTTTCAGGTGGCTAAACTACCTAGTTGAGTTTGACCGGCATTTTGACATCAGTGGCTGCAGCTTGGCAGTGGTCCTTTAGTAGCATCTGATTTTTTTTTTAATCAAAAGTTCAGAAAAAGTTTATAAGTGTCCAGTCTTACACTTTTGGCAGGAAAAAGAGTATACTCTAAGACCAGCTTACGTCCCTTTTGGGTACCTCCTAGGGATTAGGATTCAATCTCCAAGAAGCCACCAGCAGGGTCCAAGGTACATCCAATTGGAACTGGTTAGCTGGGCCTAGCAGATTTTTGGGCTTCCTGCAGCTTTTGTGTTCCTGGAGCTTTATAGTTGGGTAGCCAAGTAGCCTTTGGAGTCCACTTTTCAGTTCTGGATACAAGTAAAGGGCAGGTCCAGGTTTTAGGGTTACTCGCCACAGGTTGAACAGCAGGTGCAGTGCTTTGTCGTTCTTCTATCTTCCACAGGTCAAGAGGTGTTCTGAAGAACGTACCATGTACCCACTTCTATGCCTGGCACTAGTTTGTGGGTGGGGAAACTTCCCGGCCAATAGAGAAAAAGACCCTGGTGCAACACTATCCACTTTTAAATCTCTTTGTGAGGTATTGGCCCTAAACAATCTCACAGTGTCTTGTTCTGCCAAAACCCCAAAATGCATAAAGCTTTCATCTGTAATCAGAGCTCTGAGCACACCCCTGAGGTGTGTCTCAGGAAATGAAGAACTCTCCCTGCAAACCAGTTCTTGAACAAATTTTCCTCTCACTGAGATTGATGCCACTCTTTCTAGTAGTACAATAGCAGGGGCAGGCCTAGGTGTTAATTAAATCTACTGTGACAGAGAATGCACCATTGAAGCCTGTGCAGTTGGGGGGGTACATTCCCCAGGTCACCCTGTCAGGAGATGGTCACACCTTCTCACTGCTCTGGCCCTTAGTTCCCTTTCGTGGGAGGCATTCACAGGTCCCTGCAGGAGGGAAAAGCAGGTTGCCAGTTGTCAGTTGTGGATTAACTCTGAAAAGGCTACTAGAGGCTGTAGGCAGGAAAATGTCAACTTTTCTAAAGTGGCATTTTCAAAATAGGGATTTAAAATCCGAATTGCCCATTAGATTGGATTTTAAATTACTATTAGTATGAGTCCTTCAATCACTGGTCTAGCTATTCCCAAATTAAAGTTTGCATTATATGGTATTCTAATGGAACCCAGAGCTTTCCTATGAGAGAGCCACCCGTGCCACTGGGAAAAACGACTATAGACATTTTTCACTGCCAGGACATGTAAACCTTAAGGAGACATGTCCAATTTTTAAATACCATGCACCCTGCCATATAGCCATTTAGGGCCAACTCTAGGGGTGAGTCACAAATATTAAATTGGATGGTTTAGGCCTGGAAAATAGGTTATATTGGCAGGTTGAATTTACAGTTTTAAAACTGTCTGCTCATGCCCCAGGGACAGGCCTGAAGACATTGTTTTGCATTGCCACTTTAGTGGTGGCACAATAGTTGCTGCAGTTCACCAATGAAATTTAACTTACAAGCCCTGTGTACACTGCGTTCCAAATACTAGGGACTTATAGGTAAGTTAAATCCGCCAATTTGGATTTTCAACCAATTTGACAATGTTCCAGGGGTCAGAGCACATGCACTGGGACCTGGTTAAAAGAGTCCCAATGTACAGAGTCCAAAGACCAACAGCACCAATTCCAGAAATTGGAGATGATCATGTAAAAACAGGGATTTTCTTACATGCCCTGCCACTTCAGATGAAAGGTGAGGAGAAACTTAACCATTCCCCTGGTAGTTCTTATCAAGAACCTGGAAATGCCAACTGCATTGGTATGGGCAGTCCCAAGTCTATGCTCCACTGTAAAATCCATTCTATATAAGGAGATGGTGCACCTCATCAGTTTGGGGTTTCCCCTCTCACCTGCAATAGCCATCCGAGAGGACTGTGGTCAGTTTGAACCTTTGATCCACTCAATTGCACTCCAATGCTACTTTCTAGGGAGGAGGTGCCTGCTAATAAAAGCAAACAGTTAATCCTGGCCCTCCTTGTTTAGCTGTGACAGTGTTACCCCAGTCCCATTCTCAGAAGCATCTGTCTGGACCGCAAACTCTCTGCTAAAGTCAGGTGCTTTGAGTACAGGTGATTTGCACGGAGCCTCTTTTAAGATGTGAAAGGCCTTCAGATACTCTTCAGTCTTACTGAATTTCTAGGGCTGTTTTCTGAAGGTGAGTTCTGTCAAGGGGAAACAATGTTTCTATACCCCTTCACAAATCCCCTGTAGTACCCAGTAAGACAGATAAAGACTCTTACATAGATCTGTGGGTTGGAGAGACTGCATGTGTCCCTCACTAACAATGTGGCTTAGGTACACTACAGACCCTGGCTCTATCTGCCAATTGCTGGCCATGGCAGTCAGGCCTGCCTGTTCCAGGACCTGAAGCACTACCAAGGGGTCCGTCAGGTGGTCCTTCAGGTGGAGATAAAACCAACTATATCATCAGGGAAAGCTGCACTAAATGCTGCCGGCCCAGAGAGTACCCTGTTCTCCAATTTCTGGGAGCAGACAGGGGCATTCTTCAGACCAAAGTGCATCAATCTAAATGGAAAGTGGCTCTCAGGAATGGAGGATGCTGACCTCTCCTTTGCTCCCTTAGTTACCCAGAAGTGAGATCAAAAGTTCTGGGGTACTTCTCAGACCCTAGTTTGTCAATGAGCTCATCAGCTCTGGGGTTGGAGCGTGCATCAGTCTTGGTGACAACACTGATTACTCTGCAGTCTACACAGAATCTGAGCTCTGGGACCCCCCATGTTTCAGGTGGGCCTTGAGCACCAGCACCACAGGGCTGGCCTAGGGACTACTGAAGAGCTCAATCACTCCTAGGTCCAACATCTTTGCAACTTCTGCCTTAATGCTGACCTTGATCTAACCGTCCTTAGACTTTGTTTTTGACAGGTAAACTGCCACCAGTGTCTATGGCATGGACACACCACTGGGTTTGGACAGACCAGCAAACTGTTACAGTGGCTGGCGATAAGCCTTTTTGCTACTGTTCAGTCAGTGTGGGAGAGAGGACTTCTTCCTCAACTGGACCATTCATTGGCATTACTGGATAAGAGGTCTGGAGAGGTTCGCTCTCCTCCTCCTCTCCTCTATCAGTCACCATGAGCACGGTCATTGTGCCCTGCCGCAATGTGGTTTGAACTAGTTAACATTGGTCAACCTGCCAAGGTGTCTGGGAGTGTCAAGGTCCATCAGCAAGGTGATCTCTCCCATCTCCTCCAGCTCCACATAGGGACCTGTCCACTTGCCCTGGAGGGCCCTTGGAACCACAGGCTCCACCATCCACACTTTTTAACCAGGTTGATAGTCCCCAAGGAGACTTTTTGGTCACACCAGTGCTTGACAAGTGTCACGCTGGTCTGTATGTTTTGATTATCCTTTTTCATGTTCTCTGCCATGCTGGAATGTAGGCCTTGCACACAGTCTACTATGTCCTCTTTGAGTTCTTTGAAAGATTTCTCCTACCAAGACCTAAATGACCCCTAACGGGATGACCATTAAAAAATTCAAAGGGACTGAAGCCTTCACCCTTCTGTGGTACCTTCCTCTAGGCAAATAAAAAGCATGGGAGTAGGACATCCCAGTCCCTCTTGAGTTTCTCAGACAACCCCATAACCAAACCTTTTAAAGTCTTGTTGAATCTCTTCACAAGAACGTTTGTTTGGAGGAGATAAAGGGTGGTGAACTTTCAAGTGACCCTACCCTCAACCCTCATAGCCTTCAAGACATGAAGTTGGTGCTCTTTTGGATATTACCTCTTTGGGGAACCCTGCAATGATGAAGACACCAGCGAAGGCCCTGGCCACGGAAAGCAGAGTCACTGTCCTCTGAGGTATTGCTTCAGGATACTGTGTTGCACGCTCCAAATCAGTAAAATAATCAGTTTATTTCTTGAAGTTTTTGGAGGGTCCAAGGTGCTAACGATGCCAATCATTACCCTTTCAAGGGCATCCCAACAACAGGTAATGGATTAAAGCAGCCCTGGGTTACCCTCTTGTCTTGTCATTAGCTTGACTGGTACTGCAGGAATGACAGAACTCCGTCACCTTTTCAGACATCTGAGGCGAGTAGAAGTGGGTAACCTGCCTGTCTCAGGTCTTGATCTGCCTCAAATGCCCAATCATGGGAATATGCTGGGCTAAATTCAGCAGTAAAGACTTACTCTGTTTGGGGACCACCAATCTCCTGGATGCCCCAGGTTTTAGGTCCCTAGCCTCACTATACAGGAACCCATTCTCGCAGTAGATCCTGTGCGTTCCACTGTTATCACCTTGTGCATGGGCTTCAGCCAGTCAGACAAGGCCTTCAAGAGTACAGCAAGGCTTTTCACCTTGCCAGAATTCTTTCCTGGAGGATCCTTATGCTCCTAGCAGTTCAGGAAGCACAGCAGGTCTCTCAGGGGTGTTTATTACCCTTTAGGTTCCAGATCATTCCTCTGGGGGATAGATTACTTTTGGGCAATGGGAAAAGTTGGGCCTGGTCTCCCATGCCTCTTGCCGCTACCCTTGTTTGCAGGGGTGTCAGAACCCCTTTCAGAGGGTAACAGGCAAGTAGGAGCTACTAGGCACAACCTTGGGGGTTGAGACCTTTTTTTCCTGATTTCCTGGTGCCCAACTTACTATGGGTCCTGAACAACTGGGCCAAGTAATCCATAAACTCTTGACTCTCAGTAGTAGTGTGGGTCTGGCATTCCAAGTCTTCTTGGGTAGGAGGTAGAAGCACAGGATCACAACTCAAAAAACGTTCAATAGCATCAATAAATTATCACCCAGTTCAATACTTGCTTTCATGAAAAAAGGAATATTGGTACATGACCACAAAGCAAAACATGGCATACACAAACTAAACACAGGTCGGGGCTCAAGTGTCCGATAGGTAAGTCCCTGAGTCCCACTTCCCTCTCACTGCTGTTGTTTGTTATTCCCCATTCACTATAGGTGACATTCAGTTTAAGCCCCACTAGTTGTCCGAATCTCATGAGTCCCACACCTACTCTTCCAAAAATCAAAAGTGCTCCAGCACCCAAAGTGCTATGTGGCACGAGAAGCTCCCTCTGGGCCTTTTGGCACTGTTATCAATCTTCTATGCTCCTTTAGGGGTTTCACTATCAGAGTTTTCAGGAGAGTTTCTCTCTTGAAAATTGTGAAGAGTTGCAGCAGTTAATGACAGTGTTTGCACTCACAGCTCTTCAAAGGGGTTGATTGATTGAGTTCTGATCCTTAGTCAGAGCTCAGGCATGCATGGATCACCATGGTGTCCTCTCCTCTCCACAACAGCTGAACCAGGCAACATCCTTTGTTCTTCAGCGTGGCTCCCCTGAAAACTGGGAAAACTGAGATTTTAGAAAAGCAAACCTTTTGTTAATGCCATTTCCATGGGTAAAAAATATGCTTTCTTGCACAACACTTTTTCCCATTTTTCGCAGATAAAAAACATTTCCTGGATTTTGGCTGTTGATCGAGGGGATGGCACAAAACCTTGTTACGTTTAGAAACATTTGGACTGTATACTTTTCATGTGTAAATGTTATGAAGGCCTAAGCATAAAAGTCATACACAGTAAAAAAAAGAGCTCAGAACTTGGGGGTGGAAAAGCCTCAGCAAAGTGGTTAAAACGGCCTCAGTATCCCAATCTAGGGAGAGTAAGTGAAATGCTAGTTTCAATTTACTATTTAACTCACTGGTCCTTACTTTTTCTAGGCTGTCAACATATTCTGTCAGCTTCCACTACATCTCATAACCTGATAAAAACCTCCACTCATGGTTACGATGTTAATTGCCTTTGTCTAAAATATCGGTCGATGCCACCAGTAAACTAACTAGTAGCACTCCTATGCCTAACATGCCTACTTACATTAAATAAACCAAAGATCCTTATGTTCTTCTCAGTGTAAGAGATGGGCTTCACTCAGCCTCTGTACCACTCAGGAGATTAGGCTGGTGGTATCCCAACACATGAATAAAGCATGGAAGGCCAGCCTGTGCCACAGATGCACAGCTTAGGATGTCAATGATTCCAGCGGATTGATGATTTGCATCAGAGTATTGATAGTACTGTTGGTGGTCAGGAAGAAGAGGATTTTCCCATTGTTGTGCCATTACGCTAAAGACAAGAAAGTCTGGATTACAGTCTTAGCAGGTGTCTTTTTCTCAAGACCATCTACACATACATTGTCTTCCAGAGGTTATGAGTTGTCGTTTTACAACTGCTGAGGTAACTCCAGAAAGGATACTGCTCCAGACTATTGCAGTTAGTCTCATCGCTTTGACAATGATCATGCTGGTTCCAGAGACATGGGTGGGGCTGCTGGCAGAAGGACTGACTGCCCTCCTGACCCTTGCAGTACAATAGAAAAATCAGACAGTACTTACCCCTCCTACCTCAACCCATCCCTGACCTACTCTGACAACCTCCCCCTAACATCCACTGACATTCTGTTGACAGCTTCTGCCAGATGTGAGCTAGAAGAACATGTCATCGAATCTGCTCCTGGAATCAGGTAAAACTAGTAGAGAAGCATATATTCATCAGGGCTCCAACAGGTTGTTCCCATTCTGAAACAAAACTCACACTAGTGGATTTTGATTCTGGGATGCCCATGGTGGTCGCTAGGGAGGGACCCTGCAGAGCTTGCCAGACCTTTTTAATACTCTGCCCCCTAAACATCCCTGCCATCAATCAGGCTATGCTTCACTTTTAAAAGAACTGCTCAGTTTGTATTCAAACATTATTCACCTCAGAATAAATAAAGTATGCAGGATAAAGTTTATGTCCCACATTGTGCTATGAAACATTTGAATGTTTAACTCTTTCGCTGCTAGGCCTTCACCCCCCAGTGCTGAGACGTGTTTTGGCTATTTAACGTAGTTCGCACTCAGGCCTCCATAACTGTTTTCTCCACATAAGCTATCCACAACAAATTTGAGTTCTTTTTTTCCAATATCCTGGGGATTCGAAAGGTACCCAGGCTTTGTGGATTCCACTGGATGGACTGAGAAATTAGCCAAAATATAGCTACATTTTGTTTTTCTTGGGGAAATAATTGGAAAAAAGTGCTGCAGAAGAAAGTGTCTGTTTTCTCCTGCAATTGGGAACAGCAAAAGGTTTGCGCTACTAAAATCACCATCTTCCCAGCTTTCGGGAACAGGCAGCCTTGATTCAGAAAACAATTTTTTTTAACATAGTTTTGGCATTTTAGTAGGAGATAGTCCAATTTTACTATTTTTCGGGTTTCAACCTCTTTCTAGTTTTTGGTGTGAAACCCATGGTGGATCCCAGAAAGCAATACATTTCTGAAAACTAGACGTAATTCTAAATTCAGCAAGGGGTCATCTTTGTAGATCCTTCAAAGTTTTCACAATGAAATTTAGGGCCTTATTTACTATTTTGGTGCAGGACAGCGTTGCAAGCCTTTTTGCTGCGCTGCCCCTGGGTCAAAACAAAAGGGACAGGAATGCACCGCAGCTACAAGATACGGCACAATCCTGTCCTTGTCCCCTGTGTTGTTGCACAAAATGCTGCCAGGCGCCAATGCAGGCACCCTTGCACCATGGTGCAAGGATGCCTGCATTGCAGGGTTGATTCTTTTTGTGCAGGAAGGGAGAAGTTCCTTCACAAAACCAATCACAAGAGGCATTTTCCTCCTTTTATGTGTGCTGTAGAATGCAGGGAGAAAATGTTTTATTTCTCCCAGTTGTGCCACCCTTACGCAATACCTGGGGTGGCGTATGAAACTGACACATTGCTAGGTTTACATAACGTTGTAAATCTGGGAATGCGTCAGATTACACAGAGTAAAGTGTGAAAGGGGCATGAAAGTGGGCCATATCAACAAGGCAATGTAAAGCCACGCAAAGAGGCTTTGTGTGGCCTTGTAGGTATGACCCTGCAGCTTGTGCCGCTGATACATCAAAAAAAGTGGTGCAGCCCAGGCCACTTGTAAATGAGGCCTTAAGTGTTGAAATAAAAAAATATTGAATATTAGTGTAATTTGTGACAAGGTTTTCATGTGTAATGCTAGACCCTTTTGGTTGTGGGAATATAAGGGTTTGTGGGTTTTCCAAGAACTCAAGGTACCCAGAGACAATAACTGAGGTGCACCTTGCAAATGTTTTTCATTGTGTACCAGTTTTTGAGCGATTCACATGGAAAAATATAAAGAGTCAAAAATAGGTATCAAGAAAACCTGTGTATTTCTGAAATGGGCACAAGATATGGAGATTAGAAGCAGTGGTAATTTGCACATCTCATATTTGTGGGCTCTTTACCCACACTAGCATGAGAATTAGAGGGCATTTCCCAAAATGTCTTCTTTCTTATACACGTGCTGATATTGGTGTTCTAAATGGCCCTTTTTGCTAGGGCATCCCTAAACTTTTTGGCTCCTTCTTTCTCGTTTTTCTGACCAGTTTTTGTTGGCTTTAGGACTTTGGGCACTTTACAACTGCTAACCAGTGCTAAAGTGCATATGCTCGCTGTGTAAATTGTATTGGTGATATTGGTGATTAGTTTATCTATGATTGGCATATTTGATTTACTGGTAAGACCGTAGTAGAGTGCACTGGAGGTGCCCAGGGCCTGTAAATCAAATGCTACTAGTGGGCCTGCAGTACTGGTTGTGCCACCCACATGAGTAGCCCTGTAAATATGGCTCAGACCTGCACTGCAGTGTCGGTGTGTGCAGTTTTAAACTGCCAATTCGACTTTGTAAGTGTACCTACTTCCCAGGCCTAAACCTTCCCTTTTCATACATATAAACCCCTAAGGTTGGCCCTTGGCAGCCCCATGGGCAGGATGCAGTGTATGTTGAAGGTTGGACATGTACCGATGTGTGTTACATGTCCCAACACTGAAATACTGCTAAATTCAGTCTTCACTGTTACAAGGCCTACCTCTCTCATAGGTTAACATGGGGGTTGCCTTTAAATAACTTTAAAGTGCAGATTCCCATTGAGAGCTGATAGAAATATGGCGTTTGGGATCTCTGAACTCACAACTTAAAAATACATCTGTTAGTGAAGTAGATTTTTTTCAGATTGTCAGTTTGAAAATGTCACATTTAGAAAGTAGGCATTTTCTTGCTTAAACCATTCTGTGACTCTGCCTGTTTGTGGATTCCTTGTCTGGGTCAGTTTGACAGTTGGACTGTTTGTGAATCCCCTCTAGACAGTGAGACAAAGGGAGCTGGAGTGTAGCCTTCATATCCTGATTAGCCATCTGTGCTAGAGTGGAGGGAGGAGTGGTCACTTACACCTGAATGGGCTGTGCCTGCCCTCTCACAATGCAGTCTCCTCCTCCCTGGTGTTTGTCTGGGGCCTGGCCTGGGCAAGGCAGGTTTTTGCAAACAACAGAGACTTTCCTTTGAAGTTTGCCTACTTCAAAGGCAGAAAGGGGTATAAGTAGTGGACCCAAAACCCCATACTTTAGATATCTTCAAGATCACTTCTGGAACCAAGATGAACTTCTGCCAAGGAGCAGAGCTGAAGAGCTGAGGAGAAGTGCTGCCCCTCTCAGTGACTGTTCTTTGTTGGACTATCCTGCAGTTGCTGCTTCTGCCTTAGGAAGGGGACAAAGAATGGACTTTGTTGTGCATTCCTGCTTGTGAAGAATCTCCAAGGGCTTGAACTGAACTTGCCTCCTGTTTTGAAGTCTCAGGGCCATCAAAGACTTCTTCTGCCAGCACCTGGACTCTCAGCTGAGACTCCTGCCCTGCCATATGGTGCTCTATCCAGTCCCTGGGCCCTTGAAAGGCGAAGTTGGCAGAACAAGAGCTGAAAATCCACGCACAGAACTCTGTGCGGGAAACTTTTACAGCTAAAATTGACGCTCCACCTGCATTGCAGCAGTGGAATCGATGCATCGCGGCTGGAGAAACGAAGCGCAACACCCGTTTGTGGCTGCTGATAATGACACAAACCCCACGCAGCACGATTTTCTAACACCATGCGACAGGATTTTCCACGCATCATTCCTTGGTGTCAAGGTCAATCCGACTCTGCACGGATCTGAGGTGCCCTGTCTTAAAATCGACACATCACTCTCCTGCAAGAGAGAAAAATGACGCATCACCGACCAGACCTGAGAAGAAACAACGCATGGCCTCCCTTGCGAGGGAGGAATCGACGCACCGCTGCCTTTTCTGATGCACGCTCGCCCGTGAAACTTTATTTTTTTGGCTAACTAGGTACTTTGTGCAAAATCATTGTTTCCATTGTTTTCTATGGAGTAAGACTCTTATTCTTTATTTTAACTTGTGTATGTTGGATTTTTGTCATTTGGGTCTTGTTTGATTTAGATACATTTTCCCTATTTTTCTAAACTGGTGTGATGTCCATTTTGTAGTTTCTTCACTGTACTGTATGTGTTGGTACAAATACTTTACATATTGCTTCTAAGTTAAGCCTGCCTGCTGCGTGCCAAGCTACCAAGGGAGTTAGTGGGGGTTAATGAGGTGTCTTTCTCTTTTGCCATGACTAGAGTGAGGGTACTTGTTTGGACAAGGGGTAACCAGACTGCCAATCAAAGACCCCATTTCTAACAATTGGGAAGTATCAAATGCAGAGAAATAGAATTAGTAATAACACTTGTTCTACTATTCTGTCATCCCCTAAGTATCCAAATACAAATGGTACCACACTTGTGTGAGTAGGGCTAGTACCTGCAACAGGAAAGGCCCCAAAATGCAACATGGGCACATCACATTTTTCCACTGAAAAATGACCCCTTTTTTGCAATGTGCCTAATAGTGGATTTTGGGTCATAGTTCAGCAGGCACCCAGGGACACCTAGCAACCCTGTACATTTTTTTTAACTAGACACCTAGGGGAATCTAGGATGGGGTAACTTGTGTGGCTCTCTCCAGGTTGTGGTACCAAGAATCCCTTGCAAACCTCAAACCTTGGCTAAAAAAACACAATTTCCTCACGTTTTGGTGATAGAGAGTTCTGGAATCTGTGGAGATCCACAAACTTACTCCCACTCAGCATTCCCCGAACTATTCTGATACAAATGGCATCTCACTTGTGTGGGTAGTCCTAGTGCCGGCAGCAGGAAATTGCCCAAAACCCAACATGGATACATCAAATTTGTCTACTCAAAACTGACCCGTTTTTACAAAGTGGGTAGCTGTGGATTTTGATTCTAGTTCAGCCGTGCATCCAGAGAAACTTAGCAATACTGTATGTTTATGAAAAGTAGAAACCCAGGGGAATCCAGGATGGGGTGACTTGCATGCATGCATCCCATGAGGTCTTTTTTTACACACTATGCCCTGCAAAACTCAAACTATGCCTGAAATCATGCATTTTCCTTACATTTCAGTGATGAAAACTTTTGGAATCTGCAGGAATCCACAAAATTCCTACCACCCCGCATTGCTCCACCTGTGCCAATAAAAACTCTACTCCCACTTGTGGGGCTGGGCCTAGAGCCCGCGACAGGAATGGATCAAACAAACAACAATGGGAACCCTTGTGTGGAATGACAGAAATACATTTGCCCCATTTTCTTGGGGTGGGAGCATAGCCATGCCCATGCTGAGCAGCCTCACTCTCATGTTTCAAAAAATCCCTGCCTTATAGTGGGCTTTCTACCTCCTGAGGGGTGGGGAAGAACAGAGGTAATAACTCAAATCAGCCCCAGGGAGGCAGAAAGACTGTCTCCCCATTTTTATATGGAGCAACCCCAACCTCTACAATTCTAAAACAAAGTAATCCCTTGTGTCTAGTGGGCTTTCTGCCCTCTGGTAATTGCCCTCATCAGACTGTTTCCACATTTGTATCTGAAAAAGTATTCCTGGTGTCTAGTGGACATGCTGCCCCCTGCGGGGCAAATGGGGGTATTGCCCCCATCAGCCGCTCAGGGGGAACAGAAAGACTGTTTCCCATTTTTTATGGGAGTGGGGACATGGACATGCCCATACTGGGCAGCCCTCACACCTACAATTAAATAAATAAGAAAAAGTAATCTCTGATGTCTAGTGGGCTTTCTGCTCCCCGGGAGTAGATGGAGTAATTGTCTCCTGTATGCCCACAGGGGCAGAAAGACTGTTTCCCAATTTTTATTGGATAGGGCCATTGTCATGCCCATGCTGGGCATCGGCCACCCCTACAAATACCTACAAAAAATAGTCCCTGGAATCTAGTGGGCTTTTTACAGGTTTCCCTGTGGTGGGGGGAGTATAACCCCTTGCATAAGGGGCTGCTCCCCCACGTCGCCAGGGCCTATCGGGTGGATCCCTGTTTGAGGATCACCCTCTTGCAGTTATACTGAAGCTGGGATCCACTCTCACATCTGAATCGGTGCCCAAGAGGCTGATAGCCCCTGAGCACCCATGCAGTGAAAGTAAAATGAGCCAATCACTTTCGTTTTTACTGTCATGATGTCAGTATGCCATGTGTGCTGATCGTATTTTAAATAAAAAACAAAAAACAGCCTCAGGTGCTGGTGAAAACATCACAATATAGGGATATAACTTCATATAAAACAGGCCTATTGGCTTTTTCAGGGTGGGTCATCACAGCAACATAGAAGGCACACCTATTGGCATATTAAGAGACAAATATTTCATGCATAAAAACACACAATTATCTCACCAAAATTAATAACCAGGTGTAAATGCAAGTATTAACGTCAATAAAGTCTTTCAATGTTGATCACAAATCACTGTCAGCATTATACTATCTACAAAGTACTTGAAATGAGCATAAATGGTCTGCGTCTTTTCTAGACACCTTCAGGACACATGAGATGCAACCATAGAACCAACCTCTAAGGAATGTTGTGTGTGTGTGTCTTTTTTTAATCAACTTCAAATAAAAAATATGCAGCCATAGCACTAACCTCCAGAGAGCACTGCATTCATAGCTAAAGAGTAAAAGGTAGTGCTTAAATTTAGGCTGCACAGCCAGGTTGGTCATAATTTCCTTGGCCCTACAGACATGGGGTCACTGATGAAAAGCTAGAAATGGGGGCTGCTGTAACTCAGACAGCACCCACAACACTCCTTCAAGTTCATTTGTGGTTCTCCTGTCCTCCTGGGGCAACCACAAGGCAAGAGAAATATGCAAATAAATCTTTCTTGAGGCATTAGGGGACAATCCCAGCCTAGAAGCAGTGAATATTTTAGGAGTTGCTCTCCTGCTGTTCAAGCGAGCCACTTTCCTTTTGCTGTTTGTTTTCTCTTTTGTTTCTATTAAGGATTCTCAGATCCACCTGGGACCCCTTAAATCTTCTTTTTTGTTGGAGCAGCATTGGGAACCCACCCCTGCACTCTCCGCCAACTCCTTGCCTGACTAGCTTCTCTGATTCCCGACACAGGAACCTGCAGCTGGCTTTTCACCTGCTTTTTCCATAAAAGCAGAGATCTCCATGCATTTCCCGCCCACTGCCCCCAGACAAAGGGAGCGTGGGGTGAGCCTACCACTATGAGGGCCGTGATGGCGCTCCTCTTTCCGGCATCTTGGGCTTGCTGAATGGGTCCCAGGACCCATCCATGAAGCATGGACCAGAGAAGATAGGTTCCACAGGCCTAATAGGAATCTATGGAGGGGGAAATATTCCCGCCCACTCCATGGAAATATTTAAATAAATTGTGCGCTGACCCTCGGGGACTGGCATACCCTGGGGCTACTATGAGAAAATGTAACAGTGTGCAATACACACTGCTTTCTAATCCAGAGGATCAAAGGTCAAATCTTTCATAACTAATGCCCGTTAGTGTGATATTGTCTATCTTGGGCTATTTTTACTCCTGATGGACGAGCTCCAGCCACCAGGAGCAGCTTTAGTAGACCTCCTAGTTGGCCCATTCTACACGGAGTTAGGGGTACTGACTCCCTGCACCAGTATTCCTCCTTTCCTTTTTCTCTGGTGCTCCTCTCCTCCTGCTGTGGCATGAAGTCCAGATCTTGCCCTAACTGATTCCTAGGAAGTGTAAGGGAACAGGCTTCACAGGTCCGGGAGAGACCCATTGGTCATAGGTTTATTACATCATAGGGCTTGTCCTTCCCAGCTCTTCATGGTGTTGCAGATGTCACCCTTGTGCAAGAGTTTTTAAACAGAGGTGGAAAGGCACCCCTGGTCAATCCTAGTGTGCCACATCACCCCTCCACCCCTGTCCCAATTCTCCTGAACAGTGTTCGGGGACAATTCAAAATGGTGCCATAAAGAAGTCACTACTCTGATCTACTCTAAGGGCCTCATCTGAGTCCCTTGCTGACATCACTGCAATGGACATTTCCACCAAAACTTCAAAGGGGAGCCCCCTCCTGTGTCCACTCCAGACATCTGGACTTCTTCCTTTGTCCCAGCCCTGGTACAGTGTGACAGTTACTTAACAGATGCAGATTTTCTTTCCCACCCCTTCATCCCCAGAAACTGAGGGTAGCCCTGCTAATTCCTCCTTTTGTGAGAGGAGGCCTTTGTTCCCTCTGCTGGGGAGCAGAATAATTAAAACGCCCCAGATTGTGACAAAAGGCCTAGACCTTGATCCTGAGCTAAGTCAGGTAAATATGAAAATTTCCGGATGATCAACAAGGTGCACATGTATGATCTCTGGACCTGTGTAGTTAAACTGGGTGCATATGTTTCACCCCAGTTTCATTCCTCAAAGGACTTTGTAGATCTAAAGGAAGCAAAACTGCACTCAATGGCAGATTTCCCCTATATCTATAACACACTTTCACTGCAGACAAAACAGTAAAACATGCTGACTTTACCCATGAGTGCCTACTGATATTATAAGGCCTATCCAAGGTCAACTCCGAACCTTGCAGAGTCCCCTCAGCTAGGCCACCTGTGTGCAGTTACTGGGATGCACACATGTTCATGTGTAATCAGTAAACTAGCTCTCACATTAGCAGCATCACAGCTGCCTTATCTGAAAAAGCAGACACTGACAGTAAGCATGTGCAGTTCATTTACCATCTGATTACCATGGGTGGGACACAGGTACTGAGACTTACTACCAGTAAAATGTCTAAACAGGGTGGTCAAAAAGCAAAGTGGGTGTATTGAATTGATGGAACCCATTTGCAAGAGATTTTGAAAAGCAGTAAATAATTATTATAAAGAGATATATATCACCCCCAACTTTTTGCCTGTCTCCCTCCACTTTTTGACACTCTTTCTGCTGGTTCTAGGACTCGGCACACTTTACCACTGCTAACCAGTGTTTAAGTGCATATGCTCTCTCCTCTAAAACATGGTAACATTGGTTCGTACCCAATTGGCTTATTTGATCTACTTGTAAGTCCCTAGTAAAGTGCGCTACATGTGCCCAGGGCCTGTAAATTGAATGCTACTAGTGGGCCTGCAGCACTGGTTGTGCTACCAACGTAAGTAGCCCCTTAACCATGTTTAAGGCCTGCCATTGCAAGGCCTGTGTGTGCAGTTTTACTGCCACTTCGACTTGGCATTTAAAGGTACTTGCCAAGCCTTAAACCCCCCCTTTTCAACATATACATCACCCTTAAAGTTGGCCCTAGGTTACCCAGAGGGCAGGGTGTTGTGTAGGTAAAAGGCAGAACATATATCTGTGTGCTTTATATGTCCTGGTAGTGGAAAACTCCGAAATGTGTTTTCCACTGCTGTGAGGCCTGCTCCTTGCATAGGCTAACATTAGGGCTACCCTCATAAACTGTTTCAGTGGTAGATTCTGCTTAGAAAGGGTTAGACAGGTCATATTTAGTATGGCCAGAATGGTAATACAAAATCCTGCTGACTTGTGAGGTTGGATTATATAATACTATTTTAGAAATGCTACTTTTAGAAAGTGAGCCCTTCTCTGCACTTAAATCCTTCTGTGCCTTACAGCCTGTCTCTAATCCACGTCCGGGCCGGGCTGGTTGATGGCTCCGTGTGCTTTTCCACCCAGACAACCACATACACCGGATGCTCAGTCACACATGCACACATCTGCATACTGAATGGGTCGTCCTGGGCTGGAAAAGGTTTGTACTGAAAGGTGACCTTGTGCACTTCAAAACCACTCTTTGAAGCATCCCCCACTTCAAAGGCACTTTTGGGTTTATAAACTGGGTCCCTGACCTACCAACGTAGACACTTATTGGGACAGACACTCTGCACCAGAACCTGCAACCTTCCAAGAGAAGCTGCCTGAATGCCCAAAGGACTCACCTGGACTGCTTTGCTGTAAAGGACTGTTGCCTTGCTGTTGCCCTCCTGGCCTCACGCACTGTTGAGAAGTGCTCTCCAAGGGCTTGAATTGAGCTTGCCTCCTGTTCCTGAAATCTCTGGGCCAATATGACTTGCAAAGCAACTCCTTATGTGGTGAAAACCGACATACAGCCTGCCGGAATCAGCGCACAGCCTGTTCAGTGGGGAGAAAATCACCACTTCGCCGAACCAGAACAGTGCAGCCCAGCTCCCCGAGTGGAAATCGACACAGCGCCAGCGGTGCAACTGGAACTTTGACACATAGCCCACCGGATCGATGCGTTTCCGAGCCGAAACGATGCAGACCGACTTCCTTCAAGAGGAATCGACACAGCGCCAGCCGTGCGACAGAAACTCCGCAGCATCGCCCACCAGATTGACGCAACAGCTGTGACTTCGCCCTGCACGCTCAGGATTTCCACGCTTGTCCTTGAGCATCAAAAGACCCTGCATCGCAAAGAGGATTCAAGCCTGTGTGCCAGAATTCAACGCAAAGCCCTTGCCACATGGAAAAGAATCAATGCGTTGTCTGTGTGCACCCTGAAAACAGACCCACCCCTATGTTTTGCCATGCATCTCCTCCTCTGCAGTCTTCCTGTATGTAATTTTGACACAAACCAGGTACTTTGTGCTTGCAAGAGACAATTGTTGCTTTTAGGAACTTAAGACTCTTGCTATTGTTACATAAGTTATATTTCAACGTGTGATTATCAAATGGTGATCATTTTCACTTTAATTTATTCAGATAAATATCTTGTATTTTTCTAAACCTGTGTGGTGTCTTTTTATGGTGTTCTCACTGTGTTATTGCATGATTTATTGCACAAATACTTTACGCATTGCCTTCTAAGTTAAGCCTGGCTGCTCAGTGCCAAGCTACCAGAGTGTGGGCACAGGGTAATTTGGATTGTGTGTGACTTACCCTGACTAGGATTGTGGTCCTTCCTGGACAAGGGTGTATACCTTTGCCAACTAGGTACCCCATTTCTAACATCACCCCTAAGTATATTACTACGGGTCAGCTAGGGAACAAGACAAAAATGGAGGAAATTAAAACTTTAAATGCAGGAGTGAATAAAATGCAGACTAGACAAACAACTTACTTACCTTCAGTAACGATTTATCTGGTAGAGACATATTCTAGTTGCAGATTCCTTACCATAGAATTTCCCCCAGGCGTCAGACTGGATCCGGAGATTTTTCTCTGAGTAGTACCCTTGCACATCGTAAGATGGCGTTGGTCGACTCAACAGGTGTCGTTGGCATCGTGGTCGCTGTGATGAGGTCAGGAGTCGTATATAGACACAGCCTCTGCATGATGACATCAGTTTCTTTTCATGACTTTCCACACCAAAGCGCAGAGCCACGAAGGACACTGAAAATGGTGTACCAGAGCTAAGGCCCTGAATGGGTAATAACTGTCCCTAGAAATCAGTTTGCAAGCTGGGAGGATTGGTGGGTTGGCAAGGAATCTGCAAGTAGAATATGGCGGTCATTCTGACCCTGGCAGTCAAAGACCGCCAGGGCGGAGGACCGCGGGAGCACCGCCGACAGGCCGGCGGTGCTCCAATGGGGATTCCGACCGCGGCGGTAAAGCCGCGGTCGGACCGGCAACACTGGCGGGCTCCCGCCAGTGTACCGCCGCCCCATAGAATCCTCCAAGGCGGCGCAGCTTGCTGCGCCGCCGAGGGGATTCCGACCCCCCCTACCGCCGGGATCCGGATGGCGGTAGGGGGGGTCGCGGGGCCCCTGGGGGCCCCTGCAGTGCACATGCCACTGGCATGGGCATTGCAGGGGCCCCCGTAAGAGGGCCCCTAAATGTATTTCACTGTCTGCTGCGCAGACAGTGAAATACGCGACGGGTGCAACTGCACCCGTCGCACAGCTTCCACTCCGCCGGTTCGATTCCGAGCCGGCTTCATCGTGGAAGCCTCTTTCCCGCTGGACTGGCGGGCGGCCTGAAGGCGACCGCCCGCCAGCCCAGCGGGAAAGTCAGAATTACCGCCGCAGTCTTTCGACCGCGGAACGGTAACCTGACGGCGGGACTTTGGCGGGCGGCCTCCGCCGCCCGCCAAGGTCAGAATGAGGGCCAATGTCTCTACCAGATAAATCGTTACCGAAGGTAAGTAACTTGTTCATCTGATGGAGACTTCTAGTTGACGATTTCTTACCTTAGAATAGATACCTAAGCAATGCCATCCTCGGTGGTGGGCTGCGAACCAAGTCAAGATTATACTAGAAAGTCCTGCAGGACCAAATGACCAAAGTAGTCATCCCTGCGGACCTGACTGTCCAGGCAGTAATGCTTAGTAAACGTGTGCAGGGATGCCCATGTTGCTGCCTGGCAGTTATCCAGGACATGAACTCTGTGTGCTAATGCTGTGGTAGCAGCAGTTGCTCTGGTGGAATAAGCGTGCAAGCCCACAAGGGGTTGCTTCTTTGCCAAAGCGTAGCGCATTTTGATGGAAAGAAGTACCCATCTCTTTTGCACTGCCTCCTCTTACTTCACACCCACATATCCAACAAAGAGTTGATCATCCACCTGGAAATCTTGAGTACGATTGAGGTAGAACGCCAACGCTCTTTGTGGATCCAAGCGGTGGAGTCTCTCCTCTTCATGAGAAGGATGTGGAGGTGCGTAAAAAGTAGACCAAGTAATGGACTGCCTACATGAAGAGGTGTAACTACTTAGGGAAGGAATGAGGCCCTCGTGCATAACACCACTTTGTCAGGGTGCTCAGACAAAAATGGGGGCTTTGAAGAAAGAGCCTGAAGCTCACTCACTCTGCAAGCAGAGGTGATGGCAACAAGAAAAACAGTTTTGAAAGTAAGGAGCCGTAAGGGACAATTGGTTAACGGCTCAAAAGGAGCACACATCAAGTAAGTAAGCACAAGGTTGAGGTCCCATTGAGGCATGATAAATGGAGTGGGAAGAAATAAATGGGAGAGGCCCTTACGAATCTATCAACAATAGGAGACTTAAAAGGGAAGGTTGATCAGGCAATCTAAGAAAGGCTGAGATACCTGATTAGTAACCTTCAAGGGTGCCCAAAGCAGAGCACTGCTGGGCCAAAGAAAGAATGAACAAAATAACCTCAGAGAGAGAAGCAGAAAGGGGATCAACAGACTTGCTGGTACAGCATGCCACAAATGTTTGCCAACGGCAGGTGTATACAGTTTTGGTGGAGGGATGCCTGGCTGCCAAGATAACATCACACACTTCTGCCACTCAATCTCCACGCATGAAGGCAAAGATGGGACAGGTTTGGGTGGAGAACCATCTCCTTCTGCTGCGACAGAAGGTCCTCCCAAAGGGGCAGTCTGAGTGGAGGATTGGTGGCCATGCTCAGTATCTCTGGATACCTTACTCTCCGTGCCCAGTCCGGAGCCACCAAGATTACCTGGGTCCGGTTGTTCTTGATCTTTTTCAGAACTCTGGACAGAAGTGGTGTAGGTGGACAGGCATAAGGCGGGCATTACATTAGAGACAAAAAGCGTTGTAGAGCGAGTGCCACCTTGGAAACTCCAACATGCAAAACAACTGACATTGCGCATTCTCTGCAGAGGCAAACACATCTAACCGAGGTTCTCCCTACTGTAGAAAGAGACGGCTGAGTTTGTCTGCTCTGGCATTCAGAAAGCCCACCAGATGTTGAACCACCAGGGAAATGCCCTGATGTGGCAGCCATGTCCAGAGGTTCAGAGCCTCCTGACAAAGGGTCCAGGTGCCCATTCCACCTTTTTTGTTGCAATACCACATGGCGGTAGTGTTGTCTTTGAACACCTACACCACTTTCCCTTTGAGAGAGGGAAGGAATGCTTTCAATGCAAGCCTGATCGCCTGGAGCTCCAAAGATTGATGTGGAGTTCAGACTCTGCCAAAAACTAGAGACCTCTGATCTCTGCCTCTCCCATGTAGCTGTCCCATCCCAGGAGTGATGCATCTGTCACTACTGTGAGATCTGGTTGGGGAAGGGAGAGGGAACTTCTGTTGCCCAATCCTGATTCAAAATCCACCACTGCAGGTCTTTTGTAGTCCCCTCCAAGATCTGGACCATTTCGGAGAGATTTCCCTGATGCTGCGCCCACTGGAACTTCAAGTCCCACTGCAGAGTACTCATATAGCATATGGCATGTGTCACTAGCTGGATACAGTAGGCTATGAGATCCTGCCTTGGAGTCATTCTCACCGAAACCGAGGGTAGAGGCTGAAAATCAGAATCATAGTCTGAATATCCTGGACTCCCTTTTCGGGAGGATAGGCTTGAAGCTGTATTGTGTCCAGAACAGCTCCGATGAAAGGGAACGTCTGGTATTGAACCCCAGTGTGTGCAGGAGGTTTGCCGTAGTCTGAGGGTGGGAGATGCCTTTCTGGGTCATGTCCACCTTCAACAGCCAGTCATCGAGGTAGGGGAAGGCTGAAACCCCCAACCTGCGCAGATGAGCTGCAACCACAGCCATCACTTTCATGAACACCTGAAGGGCTCTGGTAAGGCCAAAGGGAAGCACAGTAAATTGAAAGTACTTGTGGCCTACCACGAATCGTAGATAACGTCTGTGGGCATGCAAGACGGGGATATGAAAATACGCGTCCTGCAAGTCCAATGACACCATCCAATCTCCTGGGTCTAAGGCAGACAGGACCTGAGCCAGGGTGAGCATTTTGAATTTCTCCTTTTTGGAAGAGATTGAGGGCCAGAAGGTCTGGTATAGGACGTAAGCCCTTGGCCTTTTTGAGCACCAGAAAGTAGCTGGAATAACAACCACCACCTACTTCTGGTGGGGGGAACCTCTCTATGGCTCTCTTGGCCAAGAGAGCCGCAACTTCCTTGCAGAGAAGTGCCAGATGATCCTCCGATAGGTGGCCGTAGGACGAAAGCATGGCCGGAGGGGCAGTCTCAAAGAGGAGGGCGTAGCCTCTTTGTATGTTCTGCAAAATCCACCTGTCCGTAGTGATGGATTCCCTGTGGGGCAGGTGATGGGGAATCCTGCCGTCAACTGCTCTGGAATGGGGGGAAGGACTAGGAAGGCTTGGAGGCTGCAGCAGGGGCGTGGTGGGCTGGGCAGACCTCTGGTTCCCTGTCCCATGAGCCCGTAGGATTCCATGTCCGCAGCCACGCAGTGGCTGAACAGCATGGGTGGCGTGATGGCTGGGAAAGGGATGTGACAGGGCGCCCCTTTCGTGGCCACAAAAGGAGCGAAAGGTGGACTGTTGGGGGTGAGGGGCAATTGAAAGGCCAAGGGACCAAGCCGTAGTCTGGGAGTCCTTGAAACTCTCATGCGCTGAGTCCACCGTGTCTCCAAAGAGACAGGTGCCATCAAAGGGCATGTCCATAAGGGTCTGCTGGACATCCTCTGAGAAACCAGATTTCCTCAACCAGGCGTGGTGCCCCAAGGCCACCGTTGATGCAACCAATCTTCCCAGAGAGTCGGTTGTGTCAAGCCCACATCAAATAGTGAACTTTGCAGCATCTCTGCCATCAGCAACTGCTTGAGAGATGATAGTCCAGGCCTCCTCCGTTATCTGTGGCAAGACGTGCACGACTGTATCCCACAGGGAATTAGTATATCGGCCCAAACTGCATGCTGTGTTCACTGACTGCAACGCCAGATTGTAGGAAGAAAACATCTTCTGCCCAAGTTAGTCCAGTCTCTTTGATTCCCGATCCTGAGGTGCGTAAGGGAATGCGCCAGATGAAGAGGATGCCTGGATAACAAGGCTCTCAGGCATGGGGTGTTGGGACAGGAATTTAGGGTCATTCGGCCTGGTTGAAGCATCTCTGCCAGGAGATTAAACCTGACTTCAACAGTAGGCAGTTCAAGGCCAAGGACCTCAGCCGCCCTACTGACCACCATAGAATACATGGCTCCCTCCGCCGTGGCCACGGTAGGAGGAGAAAGCATGCTATCGTCTGGAGAAGTATCCAGACCACTGACTTCGCCCAATTCCTGTGCCCAGTCCATCTTAGGGTCGTCCTGGTATTCATAAGGGTCCAAGGGACCCTCCAATCCTTCCCCGTATTCATACCCATAAGAATAAGGGTCTGAATCCAACCTGGGGTGAATAGACCTCATCGAAGAAGTGGGTGGCATCGGCTGACGCCGCGCCAACTCCGAGTCATGGGGGATTGGGATCAGATCAACATCGATCATGTGCACAAATGACGTCGGGAGCATCAACAGTAGAAACAGCACCGGGGAAGGTCTCGAAGATACGACCGGAGTCAGTACGGATCTGGTAGCGGATCCGGAAGGGACCTTGGTGGCCAGGGCCAGAGCTCGTGGTGCAGAACCCAAAGGGCCCCTAGCCAAACCCCCAGGGCCGAAGGTGCCAAAGGGGGGTCGGACTGGCCAAAAATGAGAAACATGGCCTCATAGAATTCCTTCAACTGGACAGGGGTCACTCATGCTCCCAGAAAGTTGGGGAGGCACAGAGCGGACCCAAAAGTGGGCTCCAAGGACGGAAGCCTATAGTGTCGATGCTCCTCCCACGTTGCATCAGCTGAGCGACGGGGTGAAGTCGAAGGATGCCTAGCCTTCTTCAGCTTCTTCTTTTTCTTACCAGAGTGACCCAAAGACTTAAAGGATGATGAGTGGTGGTGTCTCAGCGAGTGGTCTCAATACCTTACCCTCAAGCGAGACCAGGATCGATGCGGAGTCGAGCGCCGGGCAACTATAATCTTGAGGGAGCGATCCTTCAAGGCTTTCAGGTGCATGGCCCAGCACTCCAAGCACGACTTCAGGTCTTGGTCACTCTACAGGCACCACAAACAGACCCTGTGCGGATCTATCACTGACATCATGAGGTGTCAGACCTCGCATGGCTTGAAACCTGTCTTCGGGGACATCCTCGAGGCACCAAAGATTTCACTAAAAACTCGACAAAAGTGTCGAAGTTGGTAAAATACATACCAGGGTAGCTTTCTCCGGATCAGCGCGTGTAGCAGAAAGAAAAGAACTGAGGTCACTGCGCAGAGGCGGTATCCACATACGACTCCCAATTTCATCATGGCAACCATGATGCCCGCGGAGTGGACCAACACCACCTAATGACACACAAGGGTACTGCTCGAAAGAAAATCTCCAGATCCAGTCTGACGCCTGGGGGAAATTCTAAGGTAAGTAATCTGCAACAAGAAGTCTCTATCAGATTCCCACATCCAGTTCAGAAAAATATGAAATAAGGGCTGGTTTTAACAATAAAGTCAATTGATGCATTAAATGTAATGGATAATGTGATCAAAATAGTTGAATTAATAAAATGCTAATCAGATTAATGGAGAAATGTGGAAATTCATGAAATATAAATTTGGCCTTGGAAATCAATTCCAAAACACATGAAATGCGGATGGGACTCACAGTGTTGCAATGCACAAATTATAATAACACCTGGAGGCACAGTGCAGGATTGTATACAGTAAAAGGATCGACCTGGAACACAGTAAAAGGACTAGAGCAGGGTTTAATATTGTCCCTGAGATAAGGCATTTTAACGGTCATTTTGGGTAGATTGTCGATTCAGATGGCTTTGCATTGACATACCGCTAGCCTATAGTTTTTCATGTGAAGAGATTCTGGAAATCTTGAACATCATGCTAGTGAAATAAATAATGCAAAACTGTGAGTCAATCATATGACATCAAATAATTCGAAACTTAAGTCACATAAGGCACTTGTCAACCATTGCAAGCAGTAGTTAATACCCAGCAGTCTTTCCAGATTTGCAATGTCATCCATTGAGAAGTCATCCCATTTCAATGGCACGATCTGAACTGAGATCTTGAACCAGTGCCTTTGACCTCAACAGTACGCGTGGGATTCTCTCATTTACCCTGCATTTTACTAACGCCACAGACATTTTTGCAGCTCTTCTAGCACTGCAGTTGTGAAGTTTGTAGATGTCTAATAAGGTAGTAACCATGGTGATTTAAATACCCAATGTACATTTAAAGTTTTGGGAATTTGGAGTTTCACATTTTGGCCCTGATTTAAGAAAAGTTGTGCAGCACCCTGAGCATCACCGCTTTTCTTGCATCCCTTAGAGGCAACCTAACAACACCATGAGTGCACCATATCTAAGATATGGTGCATCACAGTGGTAGTTAGGGGAACTAGCACCAAAAATGTTTAAGCCAGTTCTGAGCTTTGCAAGATTAGCATAAAAAATGTTGACCCTATTCCCAAAAAGCCCATTGAGGCCCATTGAAAACAATGGCATGCCTTCTTTTAACGCCTGCTCTGAGCAGGCACTAAAAGTGCCGAAATAAATGATGCAAAGCAATCCTTTAGATTTTTTTGCACCATTTTTTCGGCACAGGTATAATATAGTGCAAAGGGTTACAAAGTGGGGCAATGCATGGATTGTGCCACTTTGTAAATCTGGTGCGACAATTTTGGCCTCGTTGGGACACATTAGCATTAACAAAATGAGGTTAATGTGGTGCAAGGAGATGCTAGGGGCTCTTAGATCTGCCCCTTGGTGTTTGGCAATAGAGGTAAGCTGGTGGAATGGGAAGAAACCTTTAGTTGAGGAAAGCCCAGATCTGTGCTTTTAACACAGAGATCCTTTTGATACTTGCAGTTCATAAATTGTATTCCTTCAAATACAGCACAGTGAGCTATGCTTACAGTGCAACCTTCCATCTAATCACTAGCTAGAAAGGGCAAAATGTTTTCCCACTAACTCCTCATAGCTTTTGGTTTTGAGCACCTTGAGTTCCCCCCGAAGAGCAGTTTTCAAAGCACATTTTAAAGTGCTGTGTTCGCAATAACTTAGATGGGGGTATGATATAAACATCAAATTATAGACTGAGCAATTTGACAATCAGTAGAGGAATATGTATTGGATGAAGAAACTTACAGACCAGGGTACCAGGAATTCTTACTAATAATACATCCTTTCAAAGTCACACAAGTGAATCCCCTCTTTCACAATATCCATCTCTCTCCAAATGTGGCGCTGTTCTAGAGTGTGGATTCCTCAGGCAAGAAGATGTGAGAGACGAAACTTTCGTGTGCACCTCACCTTATCTCCAATTGTGATAGCAGTTTGAGGTGTCCGTAGTGCAGGTTGGGTACCCAATTTTTCGCCATCCTGTCCTACTGTTATGGTTGTTTGTGTGTGTGATGCACTTTGGGCATCTACACAGAACAACTTACCTCACTGTTTCACTCTTCCTCGTACACAACTTCCAATTAGCATTTTCAACCAACTTCAGCAAGTCCATTTTCTTAGCTAAGAAAATATGCAGGCTCATACTTTGGTATATAGTAAACGTATAGGTCCCACAATTAAGTGCTGCTAAGAAGCCATGGCTGGATGTTCTTCCAGAAGTCGTCTCTATCCACCTCATCACTCGGGCTTGGATAGGAGAATATGTCTTTGGACATTAGGAAAAATCCTTTATGTGCAGTGACGGAGGGAAATCACTGGGAACATCACAGTAGTAGTGCACAGTAGTCACCGCACGTAGTTCTCAATTCTGTATTATGGTTTCATTGACGGGTAAGAGATATATTATGACTACATGAATAGAGGAAAGGTGTTTTTTTTTCTGTCCGAACCTGACATAATACAGGAGTGATGATAATAATCTATTTTTATAGTGCTTCGAGCAGGGCATTTTATATCCAATTATTCTTACCAATGTTTAATTGGACCTCATTTCGCGAATCTAAGAAATAGTCAAACCAACCTCAAACTTCCATACTAGAAAAAAACACTGGTTGGTTGGTGTATTTCTATTAAAGCCCTTTTGAGAAATGCGTACATTGTGAGATCAAAAATATGACATTTTTTCAGAGAAGTGCTGGCGCTGTCTTTTTAAATATATGGTAACCTTTTTTGGATGGCTTGGGTCTGTCCTGAGAAACTGTTGCAGCTTTGGTAACCATTGTTATGTGTATCACATTACATGACTGCTACTTTGAGACGTTTTGGGACGGTCCTTAAAAGTAGTGCAACTTAGTTAATATCCATATACTTACCTCACTTGAACGTGGAGCTACAATCGCCCAGCTCTTTGCTCTCCCATTGATTGATACCAAGGATGTAAATTATGTATATTTATTGGTTGAGGGATGGGACAAGTGGGAAGTGAATTAAGAAAAGCAGGCAGCAAGAATAGGCACGAGTAGATTGAGTAGGTCAGGGCTGGGTCAGGGCTGTGAAACACAACTTTCTCTGTTTCAGGTCCTGAGCTCGCCCCCCACGACCGCAGCACCAACCTGCTGCCTCCTGCCTCGGTCCCCTGACCACGCTGCTGTTTGCGTGTTCGAGGCCCTCCTCCACCCGCAGGCATCCTCCTGCGCCTCATCCCTGGGGTCTAGTGGGCTCTGACTAGCTTCACTTGACCCGTGTGCCGCTTTCCGCCGTCCCGTAAGTGTTTTTTGTTTTTCTCGCTTTTTTTCAGCGCCTCGCCGCCGGCGCTTCTGCCCCCTTTGTGCCCCCCTGATTGCTGTCTCCCCGATCGTATATTGTGCCATTTTGTTTTTTCTGATTGTGTGCTTTTCTTATTGTAACTGCTGTTTTTTGCTCGTTTTCAGTGTTTTTGCCCCTTGTGCGCTCCCCGTTCCCTGCCGCTGCCTCCCTGCGGCCCCGCCCCCCTCGCGCCCCCATTTGCCGCTCCCTCCCGCCTCCCAGCTGCTCCTCCCTCCCCCTCCCTTCTTAATGGCTGGCGCTGCGCGTCGCGAGTGAGCGACCTCTGACCTGTTTCAGGTCCTGAGCTCGCCCCCCACGACCGCAGCACCAACCTGCTGCCTCCTGCCTCGGTCCCCTGACCACGCTGCTGTTTGCTTGTTCGAGGCCCTCCTCCACCCGCAGGCATCCTCCTGCGCCTCATCCCTGGGGTCTAGTGGGCTCTGACTAGCTTCACTTGACCCGTGTGCCGCTTTCCGCCGTCCCGTAAGTGTTTTTCGTTTTTCTCGCTTTTTTTCAGCGCCTCGCCGCCGGCACTTCTGCCCCCTTTGTGCCCCCCTGATTGCTGTCTCCCCGATCGTATATTGTGCCATTTTGTTTTTTCTGATTGTGTGCTTTTCTTATTGTAACTGCTGTTTTTTGCTCGTTTTCAGTGTTTTTGCCCCTTGTGCGCTCCCCGTTCCCTGCCGCTGCCGCTGCCTCCCTGCGGCCCGCCCCCCTCGCGCCCCCATTTGCCGCTCCCTCCCGCCTCCCAGCTGCTCCTCCCTCCCCCCTCCCTTCTTAATGGCTGGCGCTGCGCGTCGCGAGTGAGCGACCTCTGACCTGTTTCAGGTCCTGAGCTCGCCCCCCACGACCGCAGCACCAACCTGCTGCCTCCTGCCTCGGTCCCCTGACCACGCTGCTGTTTGCGTGTTCGAGGCCCTCCTCCACCCGCAGGCATCCTCCTGCGCCTCATCCCTGGGGTCTAGTGGGCTCTGACTAGCTTCACTTGACCCGTGTGCCGCTTTCTGCCGTCCCGTAAGTATTTTTCGTTTTTCTCGCTTTTTTTCAGCGCCTCGCCGCCGGCGCTTCTGCCCCCTTTGTGCCCCCCTGATTGCTGTCTCCCCGATCGTATATTGTGCCATTTTGTTTTTTCTGATTGTGTGCTTTTCTTATTGTAACTGCTGTTTTTTGCTCGTTTTCAGTGTTTTTGCCCCTTGTGCGCTCCCCGTTCCCTGCCGCTGCCTCCCTGCGGCCCCGCCCCCCTCGCGCCCCCATTTGCCGCTCCCTCCCGCCTCCCAGCTGCTCCTCCCTCCCCCCTCCCTTCTTAATGGCTGGCGCTGCGCGTCCGCGCCGCTGGCGCGCCAGAGGCGCGCCAGAGGCAAGCCCGTCTGCGCCCGTCCGCGCCTGGACCGCGCCCAGCGCCACACCCCCTGGCCCTTGCGCCCCCCGCATCCGCTACTCGATCAACGAACTCCGCGCCTTCAACCCCGGCCCCTCCACTGAATGCTACCGGGCATCCCCGAAGCACACTAAAGGACCTTTTTCCTGCCGTACCTGCAACTTCTCCTGCATCAGAACGACCATTCCAACTACGAAAACATCCAACCCCAACCACCTGAACTGCATCCTCATCAACACCCGCTCCGCACGGAAACACGCCATCGAGCTCTGGGATTTGCTCGACACCACTGCTCCTGACGTGGCTTTCCTGACCGAAACCTGGTGGAACGACTCCTCGTCTCCGGACATCGCCATCGCCATACCGGACGGATACAAAATCACCAGACGAGATTGAACCAACGGAATCGGCGGCGGAATAGCCATCGCTCACAAAGCTACCCTCAAAATCCACACCCACTCAGACGACACCCTCAAGACAGCCGAACACCTCCACTTCCAGATCCACACGGACCCCAACACGACCCTCAGAGGAACCCTCATTTACCGCCCTCCAGGACCAAGACCCCCCTTCAACGACACAATCGCCGACCTTGCAAGCACCCACGCCCTCGCTTCCCCGGATTACATCCTCCTGGGAGATCTGAACTACCATCTGGAAAATGCCAACGACGTCAACACCGCGTCACTGACCTCCAACCTCCTCAACCTCGGTCTCCGCCAGCTAGTCAACACACCTACCCACATCGCCGGACACACCCTTGACCCCCTCTTCACCTCTAGCAACCACATTTCCTTCAGCCACACCTCCGAACTCCACTGGACTGACCATCACTGTGTCCATTTCACCTATAAGAAAACCACAGAGCAACACCGCATCCAGCTTCCTCCCCACCGCCGCTGGGGCAAAATCACCCAAGAACAACTGACCAACACCCTCGTCAACAACCTTCCACCCGACGCAATCGACCCGAGCACAGCCGCCATCAACCTCCATCAATGGATCCTCGACTGCGCCAACACCCTTGCCCCTCTCAAGAAACCCACCACCACCCAAGGAAAGAGAAAACCAGCCTGGTTCACAGACGATCTCACCACCTCCAAAAGCAACTGCCAGAAACTCAAAAAGAAATGGATCCAAGAACGCACACCCGACAACCTCGCCGCCCTCAAAAACGCCAACCGCGAACACCACCAACGGATCCGCACCGCCAAGCGCGCCCACTTCACCGAACGCATCAACAACAACGCCCACAACTGCAAAGAACTCTTCGGCATCGTGAAGGAACTCTCCAACCCGAAAGCCAACTCCAACGACATCCCGCCCTCCCAGAAACTCTGCGACGACCTCTCCACCTTCTTCCACCAGAAAATCACCACCATCCACGACAGCTTCATCACCGGTCCACCGCCAGACCCCACCCCCGACGTCTCCTCCCGCGACTGCCGCCTCACCGCCTGGACCCACGTGGACGAGGCAGAAACCATAGCAACCATGAACACCATCCACTCAGGCTCCCCCACGGACCCCTGCCCCCATCATGTTTTCAACTCAGCAAACGCCACCATCGCCCCCGAACTCCGCAAGATCATCAACCTCTCCTTCACTTCTGCCACCTTCCCGGACAGCTGGAAACACGCAGAAATCCAACCCCTCCTCAAAAAACCCAAGGCCGACCCCAACGACCTCAAAAACTTCCGTCCGATCTCTCTCCTCCCTTTTCCAGCGAAAGTCATCGAGAAGATC
Organism: Pleurodeles waltl; assembly: GCF_031143425.1. Classification (NCBI taxonomy): domain Eukaryota; kingdom Metazoa; phylum Chordata; class Amphibia; order Caudata; family Salamandridae; genus Pleurodeles; species Pleurodeles waltl. The sequence goes on along the minus strand of NC_090444.1, from coordinate 752,429,598 downwards.
GTCAACACTCAGCTCACCCACTTCCTCGAAGACAATTCCATCCTGGACCCCTCACAATCCGGATTCAGACGAAACCACAGCACTGAGACCGCCCTCCTCGCCGCCACAGATGACATCAGACATCAAATGGACAACGGCGAAACCTCAGCCCTCATCCTCCTCGACCTATCAGCCGCTTTTGACACCGTCTGCCACCGCACCCTGCTAACCCGTCTCCACGAAGCCGGCATCCAAGACAAAGCCCTCAGCTGGATCTCATCCTTCCTCTCCGACAGAACGCAGAGAGTCCGTCTCTCCCCTTTCCGCTCCAAAGCCACCAACCTCATCTGCGGCGTCCCCCAAGGATCCTCCCTCAGCCCCACGTTGTTCAACATCTACATGGCCCCCCTCGCTCAACTGGCCCGCCAACATCATCTCAGCATCATCTCCTACGCCGACGATACCCAGCTCGTCCTCTCCCTGACCAAAGACCCGCTCACCGCCAAAACAAACCTCCACGACAGTCGCCTGAAACTCAACTCCGACAAGACGGAAGTCCTCATCCTCGGACGCACTCCCTCGGCCTGGAACGACTCATGGTGGCCCTCCGTCCTCGGACCCCCACCCACCCCTGCCAGCCACGCAAGAAACCTGGGCTTCATCCTGGACTCCGCCCTCACCATGTCCAAACAGGTCAGCGCCGTCTCCTCCTCCTGTTTCAACACCCTCCGAATGCTCTGCAGAATTTTCAAGTGGATTCCAACAGAAACCAGAAAGACGGTGACCCAGGCCCTCGTCAGCAGCAGACTTGACTACGGCAACGCACTCTACACAGGCATCCCAACCAAAGACATCAAACGCCTCCAACGTATCCAAAATGCCTCCGCCCGACTGATCCTCAACATACCCCGCCGAAGTCACATCTCCCCTCACCTAAAGGAACTCCACTGGCTCCCGGTAGACAAGAGGATCACCTTCAAACTCCTGACCCACGCTCACAAGGCACTTCACAACACCGGACCCTCCTACCTCAACACCAGACTTCACTTCTACACCCCAACACGTCAACTCCGATCCGCCAACCTCGCCCTCGCCATCGTTCCCCGAATCCAGCGCAAGACATCCGGCGGCAGATCCTTCTCCTTCCTCGCCGCCAAGACCTGGAACTCTCTCCCCACATCCCTTCGCCAGACCCAGGACCTCCTCGCATTCAGAAGGCTCCTCAAGACCTGGCTCTTCGACCGATAAACCAGCAGCGCTCCCCTCCCCCCCCCCCCCTCAGCGCCTCGAAACCCTGACGGGTACATAGCGCGCTTTATAAATACTTTGATTGATTGATTGATTGATTGAGGTATGCTGGTAAAGGCAGATACTACTCTGTGATGTTTACATTCTTCGCATTACCTTTGTACAGCAACAAATATGAATATCATATCATCACACTAACAGATTGGTATCCTTTGGTGCCTACACCAGAGGGATCCCCTTCCATTCTCCCACTGTGGACTACACAGGAAGAGCTTCCTTGCAGCCTTAGATATGTTTTTCAAAGGTTCAGTGATGTGGAACAAGCCAAATATGTAACTGAATCTGAAGCAGTCAGAGCGCAAAGGCTCTGGCTGCTTTAAGATTGATCATTGCTTGGTGAACATCTGAGCCCCCAGAGCACTAATCTTAATAGGGAAGCTATAATTGGGAAAGGGGGCTTTCCCTTTTCCAGAGGTAACTCTGCCTAGTGGACTCCTGTTCAGGAATCACGACTGGAGGACAAACTCCTGAGAAGGGATCCACCACCTGGGCACCAGGATAGCTATAAGGGAAGCTACCACAGGAGTATGACCTGTTGCCCACCCGCACGGAGGGAATATTATAAGCTTCCTATTCTCTGGGGGCAGATTGGTTGATTTACTAGGGAAACAGATTGTACTCTACACACGAGGGAAAGGTTTTCCAAAGAAATAAATTAGGTTTTACTATGTGTGCAAATTGGCCATTCAGTCTCTCTTCTATGTCCTTGTAATTTCTAACACAAACATATTCTTATTGATTTTAGCTGGAGGCACAACAAATGTCTGTGGGACCTAGAAATCCTAGTGGTATCACTCAGCCTTTTACCCTTCTATCTCGAAGCTACTGGGCTCACTCTTTGGAAGCAATGGTAAATTACAGCAAGAGGCTCTGTATACTGCAGCACACCATCCAACAAGGGATACTGGGTCAGATTTACATTTAAATGTAAAGGGTAGTCCAATTATATATGTAGACCACTAAGTGCCCCAAGAGGTAAAGTTGACCAAATGAATGTGGTACTCAAACAGATCAATACACTTGAGAATAAGAGGAGGTGCATTCTCCCATAACATTTCCATTGATGAGACATGCCCTTGACTCTCTAGCTAAGAATGGAAACATTACGATTAAACTGACAGATAAAGGGGGTGCCATCGTCATCAAGAACACATTGGATTACAATGAGGAAATCATGAGATAACCAGCAGACCCCAGACACTATCAAAAGGCAACCTCTGATCCTTTTTTAAAAATTCAAGAAGAGATATGTGAGATTACGCAAAAAGCACTTGATTAAGGTGTTCTTAATGAAAAGGAACATGCATATCTTAACAAGACATATTCCCGCACTCCTGCCAGTTAAACCTTGCCAAAGATCCATAAAGGATGAAACAAACCACCAGGACACCCCACAGTTTCGAGCTGTGGGTCAGTACCTGAGCCTGTCTGTAGGTACATTGATACTCATATCAGAGATGAAGTTCCTAACTCAAATCATACGTTAAGGACAGTTTGCAAATCATCACAGAGATTGAGGGTACACCCTTTGAGATGGGAAAGGACATACTTGTGCCTTTAGATGCAGAGTCACTTTACACAAACATACCACAGAATGAGGATATAGAGGTTATACAAGAGTGCTTAGCCAGAAAGGGTAAGATAAGGGTACCTGTCACCTCATCTCCGCATTTATGAATGTGGCCCTCAAACTGAATTATTTTATGCGTAGGAATGATTGTTTCCTCCAGAAGAAAGTAGTAGCCATGGGTGCTTGCTTCACTCCAAATGTGGTGAATCTGCTTGTGGGGCGATTCGAAGAGACAATCATATATCACTCTAGTGATCCATTCTTAGATAGGATCAGAAATTGGAAGTGAGACATAGATGATATATTTTGATATGGCACGAGACTGAAGATGAACTGAGTCCATACAAAGGATTAACCTGCAGATCTTGGATCTTAAATTTACGGTGAACTATAGCAAGATAGAGGTTGGTTATCTTGATCTCCTTTTCAAACATGAAGGTGGGATACTGTTCACCACACTATGCAAGAAGCCCACGGATACTAATGCCCAGTTGAGGTACAATAGCCAACAATCCTCGTGCTCTCAAGAGACAATCTTCCTTATGGGCAATTTTTATGCTTGCACAGAAGATGTAAACTGAAAGAAGATTTTTTCAAGGAAGCAACAGAACTCAAGATTAAACTGTTAGACAAAGGTTAGCGTAATAAAATAGTGACAAGGGCCATGAAACGAGCTTCGTTCTGCCCTGGGGAGGCTAGCCTTACACCCAGATCAAGGGATAACAGCGAAAGGGTGGTGGTGGTCAGCACATTCTCACCCATGAGCCATGGAGTACAAGAATATTTAGAAAAATTGGCCACTTGTCAGTGACACATGTAAGGAAGCACCCCTTTTTTGTGTTAAAACACAAAGGAAATACTAGAGACCACATAGTAAGGGCACACAGGGATCCCCTCAAGGCTAGTGACATCGGGAGTATGGTGGGTCTCCCAACACTGATTTGACACTGCAGGTGCGTTGGCTGCAGTGTATGTGTTTTTAACTCAAATACCAAAACCCTGGACACAGCTGGAAGGAAATTTACTTTAAGAGCATTCTCCAATTGCAGCATGAAAAATTTAATTTATATGATTAGATGTCCCTTGATAAAGCTATAGGTTGGGCAGATGTCACAGATGATTAAACAGCGCATCACCCAGCACAGGAGCAGGATCTGTTGCAGGATGGAAGGAGCACTGCTAGGGCGTCACTACAAAGAACTACAACATACTGAGAATTATATTTACTGGCAAGTGATGGAGGTGGTGACCTTGGACAACCGCGGAGAAAATATCAATGACATGTTGGACCAGAGAGAATGTAAATTGATGAACATGCTCAAGAACACAATGATCGAACTAAATGATGCTAATGAACTAAGACGCCTCTCTGTTCTTAAAGCTTGACCACTGTGTTTTGATCGCTTTCTGATTTGTATGTAATGATGTGGTTGGCATCTATGATGCATGGTGTCCATGGACTTGTTCGTACATTACTCATACACGTAGCTTTGCTTGCACAATACTTTTGTTCGATGTTTCTCTTAGATATGGATGTATACATATCTGTTGCTAACATGATGTCACACCATTAGATATTATATAGATTTGAATTGGCAGCCGATCTGGTAGGTGCATAGTAACTGCCTTTGTAGAATTTTGTTTTGCTTTTTCAACTCTATTCACTAATGGTACCAAGCAACATTAGTGTAGGATATCCCAGCATTGGTTTTAGAAGACTGTGTAACAGCTTACGGTAGCATACTAGGAGATGAGATTGTGCATTATAACTAAATCGAGCATCTTATGTCATGTTCTGTTGGTAATTGGTTTAAATAAGACTGTCTGATGCACTCTGTTACTAGATGATGGTAGAGTTCAGAATTGAACTTGGGATTCTTCCCAAGATTGCGGGTGATGTTAGAGCTCTAGGGCCATATGTACGAACACATTTTCCCATTGACACAGAATGGGAAAAACCCTTTGCTACATCTGGCCCCTAGTCTTTTGGGACAGACAAGGAGGTAAGAGTAACATGTGCTGCAGCGTTATCGTGGACTGCACAACGTACGTCTTGATTCACGCAGGGCGGGACGCAGAGAACCTGTGAAGAGATTATAGTAAGTTTGATATGTATGTGTGTGACTAATTAACCCATGATGGTTGGACGAGTGGGTGGTATTTTATAGACCGCATGTGTTTGTTTTTGTTAGGTACACAACAAGAATGGTTTGGCTTGTTTTTTGGTCCATCTCAGACATTGTTCTGTAAGTTACAGTGGCGCGTGTGAGTGCATGTCTTCACACAGTCTTAATTTTGGAGTACTCAGTGCACATTTGATGGATATAATGGTGGTGGATCTCTAACTAGTGGTATCTAAGTGGAAAAATCATGTTGGTAATGTTACAGTACACATTCTCTCAGCACTTAGTGGGATTCCTAGGGATTGGCACGTGGAAAGAGTAGATGTGAGTCACCTCTCCTTTTGAATGAGCGCAGCTTTGTGTCCACTGTGTGTCCAATACATACATGGTATAAACTACTGATGGCTGGCACAGGCATTCTACAGATGTTTGCAATTCTTTGTGGTGGTGCGGGACATTCGCCTGCATATAAATGAGTGCTTTAGAAGTTTTTAGGAGACAGCGCTTGTTTTTGGCATGTGTATCTGTAAACTACTTCATACTTGGGCACATGTGTTGCATGCATGTAACACTTTTTTTATAGAACAAGTGCTAATTTGTGACACATGTTCGCTCCAAGAGATACACTTAACAGCATGTGGATCCCTCTTGACTTTTACATAATGATAGGATGTGGTGCATGTCTTCATACTGCACATATGTGGTCGTACATGAGTGACACATTGGTGACTTATTAAAAGTGGGCCTGTGCCACTGTAATTCTGAAGGCAATTCATAGTGTTTAGGTGCTCTGAGCAACAGTCATTGATTTGGCTTCTGTCACTTCTGGTTGACTAACAATTCATGGCACTAGAGTGAGGTGGCATTATGGGAGACGTTCCATTACGGGCATTGGGAGTGTTGACTCTGACCTAGGTGATTGTAGTTGTGGAAACCAGGACTCACCTTGGTTGTTTTTGGCTGACTCCTTGACCATTACACTCCTCATTGGTCAGTTATACAAGCATATATTCTTGACCATTGTTAACAACGCATGAGGGACAGATGATGTTAGAGTGATGTTCGGTCTGGGTTTCTGTCTCTCCATATTCACAGATACTGAGCCAACCGACTTTTGGTCCTGAGGAGACCCCATCATTCATACGGGGTCAACACATCTAACCAGGGAGTGTTGTTGATGTCTGTTGTGTATATATTTAATGTATTTATGCACTCATTGGAGCAGTGCTTTGTTTGCACTTTTGTGATATATGTTACACTGTAATCTCTATGTAAATAGGAGGAGAAGCTATGGCAGCAACAGAAACTCTTTCAGTCTGACTATGTTTTTGTATATGCAGCCCAAGTGTAAATATACTGCTGTGTTGTTGGAATGATACATTCGTTGGTGGTTTCCCCAGATAGATACAGAAGAGACCCACATTGAACTCTGTATATAAAGCTATACTTTATAAAAGTGGCATTTTCAAAATTGTGATTCAAAATCTGAATGTATTATTAAAGATGGTTTTAAATTACAATTATTTTAGACCAACTCTGACATTTCTACCTATTCCCAATCAAAAGTTAACACTGATTAAATGTAATAAGGTAACCCAATGTTATCCCACGGGAGAGGTAGGCCTCATAGCAGGGAGAAATGTTTAAGGAAAGGCCTAATGGCTTTAGGTTTTAACACAAATTCCACACAGAGCTGCATCAAAGCCTTCTAGGCTATTACTTCATCACAATACTTCCACAGAAATATAATGTGGCCTTGTTTTAGAGACATCCAGGCTTTTGACTGCAAAATAGATAACCCTAGAAATAGTTAACATAACTGCAAACCTTTGATGCTAAGATTGGGCATGTAGGGACTCTCAAAATGCACCAAGTAAAATGTTGTCTATTTTCATAATGTCCCCATTCTTTGTTTTCACATTACCTACAGTTTTGATGATTTCTGCAATAATACTGTTGTATTTATTCTACACTAATAATGGCTTACGATAAAGCCTTAACATAACAGTGTGCATTTCTTGTATGTATGAAGTTGTGGTGAATGGTTGCTAGAACTCACAACAATAAATCAAAATGCCTGACATTCTCTGACAGTTTTATAATGTGCCCAATACATATTATCCCTAGGCAAGTTTGAGACAGGTGGGAGTTGTCTGCTTCTTCTGCTAAAGTTGGTAAGTTGGTACATACCTGTGGGACCTATTCTCCAAACATTGGACCTTAGAGGGCAAGACCACATATGTTGGTCGCATTTGTTTCGCTCTGGACACTAATATGTCAACAAACTTTCTCAAGATGTACAATTAGTGTGCTATGTGTCCATCACATCCTGTGTTGCTGTCACTACTCGTGTTTGCTCATGGTGACAAAAATACTAATGTGTACACATGACAGGTGGAGGGCATCAGAACTGATCCTCTATTCAACTCCAACTTTATTCAATTACAACAAACTATGTTTTGTTATAGAAATTCATAGAATCACAACCTATTATCTTTTGAGAGTCACCTTCAGTTTTTAGTTGTCTCCATTTCACAACAATGCACCAGTGCATTATCTGATCGGAAGCTTGTGGTATTTCAAAATAATTTCTTCTCAATAATATTGTGTTACCAAACTATTGTGGGCAAAATAGGTCAATATAAGAGGTTTGGTACTTACATATATGCACTTACCTTCTTGATGTTTTGGTTCTCAATATTTTGCCCAAAATATTTTGGGAGCAATATATTACAGAGACAAGATTCTGGCAGCAACTACCACTAAGCAAACAACAATTTGTGCTTTTACTAACTGTGAAAAAGAGGAGTGGCTGTGATTGGTCTCTGACAGGCAAAATCAACAAAAATTTAGACTGTTTCATGGATTTTTGACCTTGCTCCCTGAGACACATTTTAAATGCATGCAATATGGCCTAGTAATAACATTACGAGACAGAATCAATCTGATGATATCAAAAGAGAAAGGCGTTTAACTTTCTTGGTGCAACAAGTGATTCCCCTACCTTGTACTCAATTTGCAGCCTTTGTTGTACCAGATGACCAAAATGTCTTCTGTTGCAAAAGTGTTTGTGGTGTTAGAGCATAATAACCACTAGCTTAGTTGCTTCTACTAGAGACATCGAAACCTAACTCAGCTTTGCACCAAAAAGTTCAGCACCGGCTTGCACCATTTCTGTGCACCAGCCGGGCACCATATTTATGGAATGGTGCAAGCAAGTGCAAAGGGTAGGCTCGCGTAAAAAAAATTACGTTATTCGGGTGGGGCTGGCAGTATGGAAGAAGGGGGTTTTGCACCAAAAAAAGGCAGGTTAGAGTAAATAAAATGTATTTAACCTGCTTAGAGTCATTTTCTGATGCAAAAACCATCCATACCACATGACTCCTGTCTTAGAAAAGACAGGAGTCATGTCCACCACCCCAATGGCCAGCACAGGGGGCATGGCCACTGCACCCTGTGCCATGTACGGGGCCCATTTCAGGGCCCACTATGGGACTTTAAAAAATAAAATGCAATACTTACCTGTACTTACCTGGGATGGGGTCCCCATCCTCTGCAGTCCCTCTGGTGTGGGGGAGGTGTCCCTGGGGCCTGTGGAGGGCACCTGTGGGCTTATTTCATGGTGTTCCACCATGGAAATAGGCTCACAGGTCCCCTAACACTTGCCCTGACCCACGCGTTAAAAATGCTTTGCACCATTTTTTTACCCCCTCCTCCCTCCTGTGCACCATTTTTGAACAGGAGTATAAATATGGCGTTAAGGTCATGGAGTCATTTTTTGCACTGGATCGCCTACCTTGCATCTCATTAAGGCAAGGTTGGTTTCCACTTCCAAAAAATGACTTTAGCTTCATACATTTGGTGCTAGATGGGTCTGGAGACGTATCGGCCATCTAGAGCACAACTTGTCTAGAAGGTGTTGCAAATAAAGATGGTGTGTAAGAACATCATATATGCCCGCCATCGCACCTTTGAAGCGGCCCCACGTCCTAAGATAAGCGCGTATAGGGGAGGCCTGGTGGGTCCAGGGACTAGTTCCAATGCTACGATGGGGACAGTGTTTATTTAAGTTGCAGGTACCACCACAACTTATGAGGCTGGAGGCCATAATCTTCCCTCAGGCTCGTAAATGGTTTAATGTCACCATTCTCAATGATCTGGTCCAAGCTTTCAATGCCGGCTGCATTCCATTGCACCCAGTGGAGGGTGTCTCCTCCAACACGTAGGCTGACATTTCCCCATAGAGGGGCCGGTGAGTGGAGAAAAGGATGAACGTTAAAAGGGTGGTGTGCCCTGCTCCATGCTGCACGCATTGCTCTCACTATTGGGTTGTCAGGGCATGACTGAGGGGGATTGGCTCTGTACAAGGCACTGAGTCCTCCCCAGCTTGAGAGCAACAATTGCTCCAAAATGACGCACTGCGGTTGATCCGGTGCCTCGGGGAGCATATACACTGGGAAAGGTGAAGGGCCAGGACGTCGTGTTCTACCAATGGGAGCCCCATGCCTCCACAAGAGCGGCGTGCCATGAGTTTAGCTGATGATAAACAGGGGTGGGAGGAACCCCACACAATAGCTCTGATCACTTCATCAATCAGTCTAAGAGATGATAGAGGTGCTTGGATGGGTAGTGTTAGTAATGAGGTCTTTGGTTGGCAGTCAGGTTACCCCCTGTCCAAGCAAGGACCCTTACTCTAGTCAGGGTAAAAGACAATCACACTCAGCTAACCCCTACTCACCCCCCTGGTAGCTTGGCATGAGCAGGCAGGCTTAACTTCAAAGTCTAGGTGTAAAGTATTTGTACCAACACATACAGTAACTCAGTGAAAACACTACAAAATGACATGGCACAAGTTTAGAAAAATAGGTAATATTTATCTAAACAAAACAAGACCAAAACGACAAAAATCCACCATAAACAAGTCAAGGTATGAATTAAAAAGCAAAAAGAGTCTTAAATCCTTGAGAAAACAGTAATAACACTGTTAACGTTCAAAAGTACCTGGGTAGCGTCAAAATAACACCGCACGGGCGGGTGTGTGTCGAATTCTGACCCTCAAGCGAGACCATGCGTCGTTCCACCTCTGGTCGGGTTGGTGTGCGTTGTTTCTTCTCTCCACAGGAGAGCGATGTGTCCATCTGGACAAGCACCCTCGGGTCTGGGCAGGCTTTGCATTGATTTTTCACAGCCGCGATGCAGGTGGAGAGTAGATTTCAGCAGTGAAGCCGGCGGTGCGTTGTTTTTCAGTCGTGTCTCGGAAGGTTTGTCGATATTTTCACCTCACAGCGGTCTGTGCATGGATTTTCAATCTTGGTCTGCCAGCTACACCTGTTGAGGCCCCAGGAACTGGATAGGGCACCACTTGGCAGGGCAGGAGTCTCATCAGAGAGTCCCGATGGTGGCAGGGGAAGTCTTTGATGGTTCTAAGACTTCAACAACAGGAGGCAAGCTTAGGACAAGTCCTTGGAGATTTCTTCACAAGCAGGAATGCACAACAAAGTCCTGTGTTTGGGGGTTATTCTAACTTTGGAGGAGGTGTTAATCCATCCCAAAAGTGACGGAAAAGTGACGGATTTACCACCAGCCGTATTACGAGTCCATTATATCCTATGGAACTCGTAATACGGCTGGTGGTATATCCGTCACTTTACCGTCACTTTTGGGACGGATTAACACTCCTCCAAAGTTAGAATAACCCCCTTTGTCCCCTTGCACAGGCAGAAGCAGCAACTGCAGGATAGCTCCACAAAGCACAATCAAAGGCAGGGCCTTCTCATCAGCTCTTCAGCTCTTCTCCAGGCAGAGGTTCCTCTTGATGTCCAGAAGTGATCTAATCTTTCAGGGGTTTGGGTGCTCTTCTTATACCCATTTTGGCCTTTGAAGTAGGCCTACTTCAAAGAAAAGTCTCTCTTGTTTGTGAAATCCTGCGTTGCCAGGCCAGGCCCCAGACACACACCAGGGGTTCGAGACTGCATTGTGTGAGGGCAGACACAGCCCTTTCAGCCTCTAGTGCTCTGTACTAGAGACTTACCAGTAGATCAAATATGCCAATCAGGAAAGCCAATTACATACACGTTTTATATAGGAACACTTGCACTTTAGCACTGGATAGCAGTGGTAAAGTGCCCAGAGTAACAAAAACAGCAAAAACACAGTCCTGCACACATCAACAACCTGGGAAACAGAGGTAAAAAGTTAGGGGAGACCACACCAAGGATGCCAAGTCTAACTGGTAGCATGCCTAGCACATAGGTGAAGCACCGTAATGTAACCATCCTCACCACCTCAACCCTGCCCCACATGGAGAGTCCCAGGTTGGACCACTTCTCAAAATCCATATTCATGTGAGCAATGAGTGTCTCCAAATTGCCTGCTATCATGTGTTCTAATCCTTGGTTGATGAGGATCCTCAGGCATTTGAGGCAAAGCAGCGTTCACCGGAAAGGAAAGTCATGTATCACTGCCCGCGTGGTGTTGATGGAGAGGGGCAGTGCTTTGCTCTTATCCCAGCTCACCCGATACCTGGATAGAGTCGCAAGGCCATCAATAATCTCCAATAAAGCCGGAATGGAATGGCCCAAGTCTGCCAAGGTCAGGAGGTTGTCATCGGCATCAAGGCAGAGCTTGTGCAGTCCCCCCTGCAATGGTATTCCAGTAAGGAGAGGAGATTGGTGGATAGTGGCCACATTCCTGTTCCATGGCTAGCAGAGGTAAGAGTGGCGAGAGTGGGCAGCCTTGTCTCATCCCTCTAAGTATTGGAAAAGGTTCTGATATGAAGCCACCACAGTTGACCTGCGTCATAGTGTGATAGTAGAGCAGGCTTACTATGGCAGTGAATTGGTCGCCCAGGCCAAATTTTCCCAAGGTTGCGAACAATTAGTCCCATTCAATATGGTCAAACACTTTTTCAGCATCGAGGGACAAGGCTAAGGCTTCATCCGGCATGTTCCTGGCTTCCCACAGGGCATGTGAGAGGGTGCGGAGGTGGTTTCTAGAAGTGCGTCCCTGGACAAACCCCACTTGTGTAAGATGTATTAAGGACGGGATAACCTTGTGTAAAGGGGCCACCAGGATGCTGGCTAGGATTTTGATATCTCCATTCAGAAGAGAAATGGGGCAATAGCTGCCACAGAGAAGGGGGTCCCTCCCGGGCTTAGGTATAACTGCAATCACTGCCCTATTTGAGATAGAACACAGCGATCCTCTCTCTGAGGGCTTCGTACAGGGAATGGACTACCTCCTCACCGGACCATTTGTAAAATTCCACAGGGAAACTTTCGTCCCCTGGTGATATATGGTATGGGAGATTAGATATGGCCTGTGCTATTTCGGTGTTGCTGATCTCCCCATCTAGCAGGGCTTGGTCCTCTTCCGATAGGTGGGGGAGGCGAACACCCTCCAAAAGGTCTCCACTTGGGCAGGGCTAGCCACCATTTCCGGGGTGTACAGACGTTGGTTGAATGCCACAAACTCATTGACAATATCTTGCTGCTGGGTAAGGAGTTTGCCGCTGGAGGACAAAATAGTGGAGATGGCCTGCATGGCTTCCCTTTGGTGAAGCTGGGCTGCTAAGAGCCTGCCAGCCTTTTCCCACTGTTCGTAGTGATGTCCCTGCAGGCGTTGCAGTGCATATTCGGCCTGGAATGTATACAGTTTGTTGAGGGCCACTCGGGCCCACTCCAGGTGCTGACGTGCTAGTAGTGAGGGTTGGGCTGTGTACTGTTGAGTGAGACTTGCAATATTGCCCTCCAGCTCTGCCTGGTGAGCTATGCTTTGTTTGTTAGCCTGTGCTGCATTGTGCATCATTTGGCTATGGATGGTTGTCTTTGCAGCTGCCCACAGTACCCTCTGAGATGACTGCCTTTGTTGTCCTGCATGTAAGTGGAGACATTGGCCCGTAGTTGTGCTTTGCTCAGGGGTGTGCAATAGCGATGTACTGCAAAGCGCCAGGGCTATCAGCCCGGGGTAGCAAGGCTTCTGTCAACAGACAACAGGATCAAGGAGTATTCCAAAGTCCACACTCCAATACACAAGAATCACGGACCTGGACCACTATGTTTTGAGACACAAGAAAATAGTTCAATCGTGACTGAGTACTGTGTACTGACAGTAGAAATGTGTATTCTCTATCTGTCGGGTGTGTGAGTCTCCAGTAGTCCACCAGCCCATCATCTGAGGACACATCTGCTACAATTGCTCTTTCCTGATTGATGCCTAATTGTATGGGTCGTCCTGTCAAGCACTGCATCCCAGGCTAGGGTATGTAACGGGAAGCCCTGATCTTGGTAAGAAGATGGTTGATTTGGAGGAGGAACGATCGTTTGGGGCCTGTAGGTGCATAAACTATGCTGAAACAGAGCGAGAAGTCCCCAATCTTCAGTTTGGTGGACACATATCTCCCCTCAGAGTCAGACCACAATATAATAATAGTAACGGGCAGAGTCTTGCAAAGTAAAATTGCCACTCCACATTTACTAAATGTCCCACCCCCTGCGGCTTTGGGCAGCAACTAAATATTGTTTCCCCTGCCCCGTCACAATGCAGTTTACTGGATTCAACATCATCAAGGTGCATCTCCTGAAGTAGAGCCACATCAGTCCCCTTTGATGGAAGATAGGAGAGTACCTACGTTTTTTTCACATAGTGGGTCAAGCCATTGACGTTCCAGGACAGGACCTGGAGTGGACGGGGGAAGAGAGGGACCTGACCTGCCATGCCGGTGATGGGTGTATGTGACGGCCAGAAGGGGAGGAGGTAGGGAGGCTGAGGGGGGAAGAGGTGCCGAATGGGGAGGAGAGGGGTAACAGTGAAAGAGAGGGGGTGAATAGGGCTGTTTGCCGGAACAACAAATAACACTCTCTCGAGTCCTGGTCAGTTGGGGGGGGCGGTGAGGGACACCGACTGCCTACCTGGGGTAGCTATAAAAAGTTAGAGTTGGGTGAAACAGAGAGGATGTAGAGTGAGATGAGGAGGAAGGAGAGACGGAGAGAGAGCGGGGGAAAGAAGTGGGCAGATGAGAGAGAATGGAGGAAATGGGGAGGAGGGGGAGTAAGGTAGGGAACCAGGGAGCGAGATGGGGATTCCGACTTTAGGAAGGAGCAAAGCCCCAAGGGTTTTGGGTCTTTGGGCTGTGGGTCCTAACCTGTGGAGTCAGCGTGCCCAGAGGGGCCACAGCAGATAAGATAAGCCACGACCAAGAAGGGGGCTCGTATGGGTAGGGCAGTAGGGCATCCAACATCGAATGCCAAGCTGGACTAGACATGGTGCCACAGGTTCCCAGAGCGCAGGGGGGTAGTGGATGGGGTCCAGCCGGGCAAGAGATGCCTGGATTGGATGTCTCTCCTGAGTACCCAGCTTCTTGGGTGGGGGACATGAAGATACCAGCATAGAGAATACTAATATAGATACTAATAAGAGCAGCCTTGGGCCCATGGTGGGTAGGAGCAATGAAAGTGAACGGCCTAGGACACATTGGCAACTCGTTGCCAGAAACAACTTGAACAGTGGTAACATGATAAATCATAAATCGTGAGACATAGTGAACATGCATACTGTGGATGATAGCATATAACACAACAACATTATATCTTACGTAACTCCTCTATAACACTAGGATAATACACCAGTTGGGAGATTGGGAAGGAGGGGAGAAAGGGAGGATAGAGAAAATCTGTATAGTAATAAAGCAGTGCAGTAGACAGCAGGGCTTAACACGGCTTTCTAATGGGCCACATTCTTGAATTTAATACTACCCAACTAGGCCACATCACAGATAAGCATACAACAGAATACTCCGCTGGCTCCGGTAGTAAAGATGTTGTTCTCATGGCCCCATCACATCCCCATGGACATACAGGCTCCACATGACCGCTGGGACTTCAATTGGAGATATGAAGAGGCTTCAGAGGGGAAAGAGACGTATCCCTGTCTGATTGCTGAGTTTAGTGTGCCACTGCTTGAGACACCTGGTCCCTGTCACCGTGGGACCTAGGAAGCCTCTCCAGGTCCCTGCCTCTAGTGAAGGTTACCACTCCATCCTTCCGGGGAGGCATGTGAAGGTGGTGTGTCTGGCAGGTCATTGGTCAGTCTCGAGGGCGGGCCGGAGAGGCCATGTCCATTGCCTGGACCGACAAGCCATAGGTCTTCTGGGTCATAGAAATCTTTTGACTTGCCGTCTTTGGTGATCCACATTCATGCTGGTTCGAAAAGCCTATACTTCACGTCCATTTGGCGAAGTTGGGGCCGAAGTGCGAGGAATGCCTTGTGACAGTCGTTGGTCTCCTTCGAGAAGTCTGCAACAATTCGGACTTTGTATCCCTCAGCTCTGAATGGACCTTGGGATTGGGCCTCCATAAGGAATTGGCAGGCCTGTCCATGGTGCAGGAGGCAGGAAACAATTGGGTGTGGTCAGGATGTGCCATCCTACCACATAGGGCCCAGGCAGTGTGCTCTCTGCAATTCCAGTGGAGGGTCAAAGGTTAGACCTGTGATTGTAGGGCAGGGATTCCAGAGAAAGGCTTGGATGTCCGACCCCTCCACTTGTTAAGGAAAACCAAACAAATGAACACTGCCTCTGTGGCGTCTATCGTCCAGGTCAATGAGCTTACTGCAGAAGTAGAGGAGTTTCTGATCTCGTTCCGGCATTGCATTAAGGTGGTCCTCCACCGTCATTGCATGCTGCTCCAACCCTGACACACGGGACTGAAAATCTGCGATATCCCAGTTTACAGATTTAGTCTCAACAACCAGCGTAGAGATAGTGGAGTCCATTCCCTCCAGTCTGCGACTGACACCCATAACTTCCTGAAGTATACGTTCCATAGTAGTGACCTGCGCTGGGAAAACTGTGGTGGTGGGCAAGTCCACCGGCTGTGGGCCCTTTGCAGAGGTCATTGATCGTGAGTGTTGAAGGGCTTCGGAGAAGAGAAGTTGCCGTGTGGGCTTGCTAGAGTGTTCACGGGTGGATTTGCCGTTGGGCATTTCAGGCCAGGCTCCCGGGGTGAGAACCGTAAGGCTGTGTTCCTTGTGGATGTAGAAGTTACAGTGCAGCAGGGGGTGAGGGGTGGGGCTGGTTCCCAAGTCCCAGAGGCTGTGGAAGCCGGCTCAGTGAAGACACGGTCGCTGTCCACGGCCTGGTCCCATCCTGTTCAGCACTGCCACCGAGGTGGAGGCCGAGATTGTCCTTCAGGCACAGAGGTTTCAACATAACTCCACCCGAATGCAAGGGAAGGACAAGGAGGCTACCCAGGTCACCCCTTGCTCATCGTCCAATGTTCAGAATTGATGCACGGTGACACCGCAGGTGGCCCTGGGTCTTCAGCTCCAAGGGGGGTCCCCTCCAAGTGGCGTAGCTGCAGTCTGGCCCAGCCACACTCTATCAGAGGGCTTTTTTCACTCTGCAAATCTTTACAAGCAGCCCTGCGTGGGAGGCAGGCAATGTTGACAGGCACGGAAACGGGTGGGCATTCTCCTCTTGGTGTACCCCCGTGCCCGGTCCATGTGCCGCCCCAGGGAGCCTGGGCCCGGATCACCCCAGGAAAGTCAATGGCTGGGGCAGGTGATAGTTCTTCCGAGGGGCCCCCCTGGCGTGCCTGGATCTGTGGTGGTCTATGAGGCCAAATAGCGCTGGTCCCCATGGGGGAGAGTAGGTAGGAAGGTGCTGGGGACTTCAGATGTTGCTAATGGATGAGTCCTGGGAGGCAGGCGGGTCCCCCCTCTGGCCGGGGCCACCCACAGCCTTCTGCTCTTCACAACTGCAGGCGCAGGACCCCCATCAAATCTAGGAGTTCCCCTGAGGTCCAGGACCCTTACCTGCCCTGGTCTCCAGTGCTTTATGGGGGTGGGGTGTACTAAAGGCGGCGGGGCCTCCAAGACATCCGTTTCTGTTGGGCTAGCATGGGGGCCACTGGCTCCGCTGCAAGCCCCTTTCGCTCATCTGGCCTCACCTGGCTGGTACGCAAGCCCACTGCCAAGCTCGTCCAACCAGGCCCCTTGGTCGTGGGCCACGGTGCAGATCAGGCACCGTCAGCGGGGTCCCCTCTTTCAGCTGCCCGGCTGAAGAACGCCATTATAAATGGCAATGAAACTGTCTAAAAATTCACCTACAGCAAAACAGACAACAACCTATACTGAGTCAAAGTGGAAATAAAGAGAAGTTATATTGACTAGTTCCCAATGTAGGCACAGGTCATGATTTTTTTTAAGTGGGTCAACAGCCATGATGATCTGCAATTCCCGTGGGCAAACAGGAGGGAGGAAGTGGCTTTTCTTGATCTAAGTACAGATCTATCAAGGGATGTGTAGAGACAACAGTATTCTAAAGGCCCTCAGATAAAAATGCTTTACTGTAACATCAATCCATTGACCCAAAAACATCAGTAGAACATTTACTTGGGAACAATTTTTTTAGGTTTAGAGAGGACTGGTAAACAAGCAGCTGGTTTAAAATATGGACTTTTTCCGGAAAGCATATTCATGAGGCATATTAAAGCGGCCTGAGGCTTTGTTACAAGCAGAGGGGGGGGAAACATGATATCTTAATCTTCGCGACTGCATATGCACACAGATACCACATATCCAATCAAATTAAAAGTGTATTTCAAAAGAACTGGAAACCTTTAAACTCAGCAGATTCCCAAATTCACAACCGTTTGCATTTATATGATGCATCGGTATCGCGTGCCATCTGATACATAGTAAACTACAAACTGAACAGGGCCATGAGACCACTCTGTGTGGTTTGTCCCCAACGAGGCATCACATTTAGACAATATAGAAACTACAAACCCAAAAATGTAGTTTACAGGATCTCTTATCCCAGGCAGTTAATTCTGGCGCGTCAGTAGGGGTGGGTGAAAAAATCCACTCCACTGGTGGAGTTTTGCCCTCTCCGCCTTCTGCTTGGCAAAACTCTGCCAGCTTCTGCATGGCGGAGATTTTTCTTGGGTGTGGCTCGCCAAAATTAAGTTGGCGAGTGAGAATTTGGGCCTCCTAGTACAATTCTCATGCACTAGAAGGTCTCTTGGCGAGATTTCTCAGCACAGGTGGTCGCGGCAGGTCGCAACCATTCGTTGAGAAAGATACCGATCGAGTAAAAATCTCCTGGAGTGGCAGTAAGAGGCAGCGCCCTCTGGCGCACCACCTGGTGCAGTTCGTACTGATTTTAAAGTGAGGAAGAAGCTCCTAGCGCTAAAAATCAGCACGAGCAGCTTGACATGCAAGATTCTGCCAGCTCATGAAACTCCCCGGAATGTCACAGAGCTTTGCAGTAAGTCAACGGGATTCTGCTGATGAAACCCTGTGAGTTCTCCACAGGCCTGCGTGTCACTCGGTGGCATGAAGTTTCCATTCCTGAGTATTTTTACTTTAGGAGCAAATCATTTCAGGGAGCAGTAGTCCAGTAAAAGCACAGAAATGGAAAATGTGGGCTCACAGTCCAGCTCGTAACAGGATATAATAAAGAGCCACCCTCATTAAGAAAAATATCAGTCATCATAACAGAATTAATGAATAAACATACTTGTTTCCTCTGGCTATCCATAACTTCTTACAGAAGACAGCAGTTTGGAAGCGCTACCTACCAGTTACAACTAATCTCAACACTTTCCCTTCATTTAGATATAAATTCTTAAGGGTTAACAACCCCAAGCTTCAAACCTGTACCTCCACAGAGGGACTGTCTTTTCAATAGAGGCTGATAATGTGACCCGGGAAGGACGCCAATCCATAGCTATAGTTCAGTGACTAGAGAAGGTCGTGGCCACCATTATGGCCCCTTATCCACAAACCACCTTCTGCCCTCTTTTGTTTCCGTTTCCTGCCAGGTGGTGGTCAGGGATTTCCTGTGATAGTGCAGGGGCTCGAGGCCTGTGGGGTTAAGGTGTGCAGCCAGGTACTTAAACCTGTTTAGCCAGAGAGTCAGGCCTCTTGAGATTCATTCATTATCCAGTCTCAAGGCTGACTCTGATGATGGATGATCAGATCGGAGGGAGGCCGGGGACGCCGAGCTCGGCAGATATACACGAGCAGCTAAATACCACTTGGCTTGGCCGACAGAACTCACCTGGGGGGAGGTTGGGAGTGAGGGAGAGCTAAAGAGCTGAGATACTCAGCTGAATACCTTTTTTCTCCCTCTCCTCTCTCTCCCTTCAGCATACCAGTATTGAGAATTGATCGAAGCACCCTCCTTGCTACTGAAGCTTCCAGAATATTATTTCAGTTCTTATGACCAGCAATTGGTGAACCTCCTCATCATTTCAGAGGATTATTTCACTTCACCTGGATCACAGAGATAAACAGAGAAGTCTTTGAAGTCACTACTCAGCCTATTCATGTAGCAGACGACCTGGAATGACACACAAAAACCATAAGAGGATGCATAAACTCAGACTCCAGCTCATGCCCAGCCACACCCGAAACAGCGCCAAAGCTTTCCGGAGCCTCTTCCAGTAGAATTGAAACTGCAAATCATTTCCGAGATAATCAAGATTGTGATGCTGATGTTGGAAATCATATTACCACAGGAACCAAAACCATACTGCACCTGAAAAAGCAACTGCAGATCCCATTGATTGTAAAGGAATGCCTCTTTTTTGTATGTCTTGGACTGATGCTGCTGGATTTTCAACTCAGAGAGTGCACTGAGGCCTGCTAACCAGAACTCAGCCCATGTGCCCAGACCTCAAAACCAAGTATCTTTGATTGGCACATGTCCAATTGCCATAAGCTAGTTAACACAAAAGTCCCTACTGTATGGTACCCTAGGTATCCATGGCCTGTAAGTTAGGAGGTCACCCCAGGGTATGCAGAACTGGTTGTGCCATCCTGGGTGTAACAAACGTAAAACATGTCTTCCAGTCTGCCACTGCAGACTGGAAGGTGTAGGAGGCTGGCCTGGTTTGTAGTGGGTACACAAGGTACTTACACCTTATACCAGGTCCAGTTATCCCTTTTTAGTGCATGTAATCAGTGTCTAGAAGCCAGGGCTCTCTAGTGGTAGTGTGGATGAGCAGCCAAGGCCTAAACTAGGAGACATGAAAAGCTCATGCAATATCACTATAGTCATCCAGTACTTACACACGTGAAAGAAAATACTCAGCGGGACAAAAATAAAGGTACTTTATTTTGGTGTCTGTTAGAAATGGGGTCTTTGGTTGGCAGTCAGGTTACCCCCTGTCCAAGCAAGGACCCTCACTCTAGTCAGGGTAAAAGAGAATCACCCTCAGCTAACCCCTGCTTACCCTCTTGGTAGCTTGGCACGAGCAGTAGGCTTAACTTCAGAGTGCTAGGTGTAAAGTATTTGTACCAACACACGGAGTAATTCAATGAAAACACTACGAAATGACACAACACATGTTTAGAAAAATAGAAAATATTGATCTAAACAAAACAAGACAGAAACGACAAAAATCCACAATACACAAGTCAAGTTATCACAAAAAATGCAAAAAGAGTCTTCATGTAGTTTTAAACACACACTAACGCAGTTAGCGTGAAAGTGTACCTTGGGTGCGTCAAAAATAACCCAGCATGGACGAGCGTGCATCAAAAAGGGCTTACAGTGCGTCAATCTCACTCACGAGTGAGACCTTGCGTAATTTCTCCTTTAGTCGGGTCGGCGTGCGTCGCTTCTTCTCTCCGCAGGAGAGCGATGCTTCGATCCAGTCAGCACTCTCGGGGGTTTGGGCAGGTCGTGCATCGTTTTTACACACCCAGCGGTTTTTGCATCGGAAATCCAGCCGCACGATGATCCGAAAACCACGCAGCACGGGTTGCGATCTCACCAGCCTCCGTCAGCGATGCCGTGCGTCGTTTCTCCAGCCCCGGGCATCATTTTTCGGGTCGCTTGCAGGCGAGCAAAGATTTTCAGCCGCAAAGCTGGCGGCGCGTCGATTTTTCAGCTGCAGATCGAAGTTGCATCGATCTTTTTCCCGCACGGCGTTCTGTGCGTGGATTTCTCACTCTTGGGCTGCCAGCTTCTCCTTTCAGGGTCCCAGGAACTGGATGGGCACCACTTGGCAGAGTAGGAGTCTCTTCAGAGACTCCCGGTGCTAGCAGAGAGAAGTCATTGCTGTCCCTGAGACTTCAAACAACAGGAGGCAAGCTCTAAATCAAGCCCTTGAAGATCTTCACAAGAAGGAAGGCAACACAAAGTCCAGTCTTTGTCTCCTTAGCACAGGCAGAAGCAGCAAATGCAGGATAGCTCCACAAAGCACAGTCACAGACAGGGCAGCTCTTCTTCCTCAGCTCTTCAGCTCTTCTCCAGGCAGAGTTTCCTCTTGGTTTCCAGAAGTGTTCTAAAGTCTGTGGTTTTGGGTGCCCTTCTTATACCCATTTTGCCCTTTGAAGTAGGCCTACTTCAAAAGAAGGCCCTCTTGTTTGTGAAATCCTGCCTTGCCCAGGCCAGGCCCCAGACACACACCAGGGGGTTGGAGACTGCATTGTGTGAGGGCAGGCACAACCCTCTCAGGTGTGAGTGACCACTCCTCCCCTCCTTCCTAGCACAGATGGCTCATCAGGAAATGCAGACTACACCCAGCTCCCTTTGTGTCACTGTCTAGTGAGAGGTGCAACCAGCCCAACTGTCAAACTGACCCAGTCAGGGAATCCACAAACAGGCAGAGTCACAGAAATAGTTTAAGCAAGAAAATGCTCACTTTCTAAAAGTGGCATTTTCAAACACACAGTCTTAAAATCAACTTTACTAAAAGATGTATTTTAAATTGTGAGCTCAGAGACCCTAAACTCCACATGCCCATCCACTCCCAAAGGGAATCTACACTTTAATTTTATTTAAAGATAGCCCCCATGTTAACTTATGAGAGGAACAGGCCTTGCAACAGCGAAACATGAATCCAGCAATAATTCACTGTCAGGAGATATAAACACATTACTATATGTCCTACCTTAACCATACACTGCACCCTGCCCTTGGGGCTACCTAGTGCCTACCTGAGGGGTGCCATACATATAAGAAAAGGGAAGGTTTAGGCCTGGCAAGTGAGTACACTTGCCAAGTCGAATTTACAGTTAAAAACTGCACACACAGACACTGCAGTGGCAGGACTGAGATATGATTACAGAGCTACTCAGGTCAGTGGCACAACTAGTGCTGCAGGCCCACTAGTAGAATTTGATTTACAGGCCCTGGGCACCTCTACTGCACTGTACTCTGGACTTACTAGTAAATCAAATATGCCAATCATGGATGAACCAATTACATACACATATTGTATAGGAGCACTTGTACTTTAGCACTGGTTAGCAGTGGTAAAGTGCCCAGAGTAACAAAAACAGCAACAACAGAGTCCAGCTCACATCAACAACCTGGGAAACAGAGGGAAAAAGTTAAGGGAGACCACGCCAAGGATGAAAAGTCTAACAGTGACACACTTGCCAATATATACCTTAGAGACTATACTCCCTTAAGGGGTAAGTAATATACACAATATATACACTAGTATCCAAAAACAAGTAAGTAAACACTCACAAAACAGTGCAAATAGTGAAAACCACAATAGTTAGAAATAGCTAGAATCACAATAGTTAGAAATAGGCCTAGGGGGAACGCAAACCATATACTAACAAAAGTGCAGTACAAATGTCGGGTTCCCACCTAGGCAAGTGTACTGTGTAGAGGGGTGCTGGGAGTGTTAGAAAACAGCAAAGGTAAGTAATAGAACCCACCTCAGAGCACAGGAAAGCAGGAGTAAATCAGAGTAAGTTTCCTGAAACACACAAGAAGTTGTGATAGAAGATTATGCGAGAACCAGAAGAGAAGAAAAGACTGCAAGACACCAACAATGGATTTCTGGACCTGCAGACCTGTGGAAGAAGGGGCCTAAGTCCCAGAAGCACAGAAAAGTCCAGGAAGAACAGGAGTCCCTGCTAACTCAGATGAAGGTGTAAAAGAAGAACCACTGATGAGAAGACAAAGTCAGTTATGCACCCAAGAAGACAGATGCGGGTTCCTGGTTGGTGCAGAAGGTGTCCCATGCCGGAGGGATGATTGCAGTCCGGTTTGCGCCACTGAACCTGCCAACAAGCCTTGGTAAATGCAAAGCTTGCGGTTAGTGGCAAATGGTGCTGCCCGGGTCCATGAAGGACCAGGTTGACTCTACCCAGGAGGGGGAGGCAGAAGGGGCTCTCAGCAGTCCAGAGAGTTCACGGAAGGCCAGGCAGCGCACACAGGAGTCCCGCAGCACAGGAACAAAGAAGGTGCAAATGAAGGCCCACACACCACGACACAAAGGGATGCCATGCCGCAGGAGAAACACTCAGGGAGATGTGCGTCGCAGGATGGAGGGCTGGGAGCTGGAGCTGTGCTGTGCACTAACACCTTCATGGAGGGTTGCACACAAGCCTTGGCATCTGCAAATCACGCAGTGCATGGGGTACTGTCTTGTGTGGGGAGGCAAGCCCTTACCTACACCAAAGTTGGACAGCTGGACTTCAGGACCCTCGGGACGACTTCAGTCCACCACCCGTGTTGCTGAATCCATGCACTTCTTCCAAGCCACGAGTTGTCGTTGCAGAGGGGTATCTGCTGAAGCAGGGAAGTGACTCTGTCACTCCACAGGAGATTCCTTCACTCTTCTGTGCAAGTTGAAGATTGGCTGTCCTCTGAGAATGCACAACTGGGAAACAGTTGCAGTTGCTGGCAGGAGCTAAAGCTACAACGTTGCAAAAGTTGTCTTAGCTTCTTTGTTGCGGTTTGTAGAGTTTCTGGAGGGTCCAGATGCAGTTCCTTTAGGGAGAAGGTGAAGAAAAGGATGCAGAGGATTCCTGCTGGAGTCTTGCAATCCGAATCTGAAGAAACACCCAGAGGAGAGACCCTAAATAGCCCTGAAAGGGGGATTGGTCACCTAACCAGGTAAGCACCTATCAGGGAAGGGCTCTGACATCACCTGCTGGCACTGGCCACTCAGATGTTCCCAGAGTTCCCTGCCTATCCTGAAAACAAGATGGCAGAACCCAGGGACTCTCTGGAGGAGCTCTGAGCACCACCCCTGGTATGGTGATGGCAGGGGAGTGGTCACTCACCTTTCCTTTGTCCAGTTTTGCGCCAGAGCAGGGACTTGGGGTCTCTGAGTCGATGTAGACTGGAATATGAAAGGAGGGCACCATCTGTGCCCTTCACAGCATTTCCAGATGCTGCCCCTCCCATGCCTTCAACACCTATTTCCAAAGACAGAAGGTGTAACACCCCTCTCCCAAAAGAAATCCATTGTTCTGCCTTCCTGGGCTTGCGCTGCTCAAGCAACAGGAGGACAGAAACCTGTCTGTGAGGTGACAGCAGCTGGGGCTGCCTGGAAAACCTCAGAATGCTGGTATAGCAGTACTGGGGGTCCACTGTGGAGCCCCCAGAGTGCATGGGATTATACAATCAATACTGGAATCAGTATTGGGGTACAATTCCTAGTTGTTAGACACCTTACATGGCCATATTCAGAGTTATCATTGGGAAGCTAGACATAGGTTTTGACCTATGAGTAGTTCACGCATAAAATGGCATCCCCGCACTCACGCAGTCTGGGAAAATGGGCAAGGACTATGTGGGGGCACCTCTGCTAGTGCAGGGGTGCCCTCACACACAGGTACTTTGCACCCAGCCTTCAGGGTTGGAAGGCCTGAAATAGAGGTGACTTATGAGTGACCTGGTACAGTGTAATTGGCAGAGAAAGGGTGCATGCACCATTTCACGCAGGCTGCAAGGGCAGTCCCGAAGAAGCCTTTGCATGGGCTTCCTATGGGTGGAAAAAGAAATGCTGCAGTCCATAGGAATCCCCTGGAACCCCAATGCCCTGGGTACCTCAGTACCACATACTAGGGACTTATAAGGGATGACCAGTATGCCAATTTGGAGTGAAATACTGGGTCACCAGTATGTAGTGATCAATTTTGAAACAGAGAGAGCATAAATAATGAACCATACTGACAAACAGGCCAAACACCATAAGCACTGGGGTCCTGGCTAGCAAGATCCCAGTGACACAGTCAAAACACACTGACAAACAGGCCAAAACTGGGGGTAACCATGCTAGAAAGAGGCTGCTTTCTCAAAGAAGGGCAGTTGTTAAACTGCTCACCTAACTTTGCCATTGAAAAGAATAGCAAAGCCCAAATGTCTCCCTTGTTATGCGTGTAAGGCATCGGTATGGAAGGCCTAGCAAGCCCTAAGGCAGGGTGAGACATATTTACAGAGCAGAACATGTATTTTACTTGTTCTGACAGTATAATGTGAAACTGTCATTTTTACTGTTGAAGGGCTTGGTAGTCCCATTCGCGAGTATTGGACTAACCTGCTGACTCCTCAGCTGTGCTAACTCCTGAATGATGCAACCAAAGTTGATACTCCATGGTAACCTGTTACATGAAGGGCCTCATTATGAGTTTGGCAGTCTTAGGACCACCATGTTGGCAGTGGCGGTCATACCGCCAACAGGCTGGTGGAGAAAACCGCCAGATTATGACCATGGTGGTATTCTCAACAGAATACAGCCAAACCTGCGCCAGCACTGCAAGTGCGGACAGGCCGCAACAGATGATGCTAGCCACCTGCAGGCTGGCGGAGATCATGTTTCTGCCAGACCGTTTACGAGGATGTACACTGCCAAGGTTTCCGCCATGGTCACACTACCACAGAAACCCAGGAGGAGACCAACTGTTTGAAAGGAGACCTTCAGGAAGCCATACTCATCCAGAGCCGCCATGGAACCAGAACTACATGTCTTCCCGTGGCTCTTGCGTGTCCAAAGACTTTGGAACCAACAACAACGATGACATCAGCAACCGTGAGTACACACACTTACCTGTCACTGTCGTAAAATGTCAAAGTACCCACACACACACATCATACAAATTGGGAATGGGTGGCGAGGGTGACACTCACACGTAACCTCACACTGACATGCACACTCACACACAGCCACATACACACACACACATATATACTACACACACTATGGCCATCACACAGACACACGTCAATAACACACATCAACCCCCAGATACACAGCACTGGCACAGTCACACACAACAACACACAACACCACCAAACAACACTACTACACCATAATCGCAGCACCTGCAAAGCATTCGCAAACTCCCACAATAGACACTACTCCTTGGCAAATCATACAAACAACACTACGTACCAACACCAGGGAACAGGCACACACTGTCACACAACCATACAGCGCAGCACACGACATATTCCACAAACACACATCACAACATGTAGGAAGCTGGCTCTGTATATACTATATCAAAATAAGACACTGTGCACAGAGTCCGGAGGTTCCCCTTAGGCTTAACAGAGGCTAAAGTAGAAAATACTAATGCTCTCTTTTGTGGTAGTGTGGTCGAGCAGTTAGGCTTATCAGAGGGTAGTGCAAAGCATTTGTTATACACACACACACAGACAATAGATTAAGCACACACTCAATGACAACTCCAGATCAAAAGGTTTTTATGTAGAAAAAAATATTTTGTTAATTTATTACTAGAACCGCAAGACTCAGTTCAGAAGTAAATACTGTTGCAGGTAAGTACTCAATATAGACATCAATGTAACTTTTTTCCACTTTAGCAAAGTAAACACTTTCTAAGAAAACAGAGAATATCTATTTTAAAAATGGACACTGCAATTCCAGAACAGTTCCTTGAGGAAGAAAAGGAAGTAAAGTTTTAGAGGTAAGTTCTCAACTTATAGTTCCAGTCTCCATGGGTTAGGAAGTCCACCGCTGGGGGTTGAAGTTAACCCCAAACACCCAACTCCAGCAACACGGGGCCGGCCAGGTGCACAGGTCAAAGCTGAAGCAAATTTAACATGGGCTCCTATAGAGACTGGGGGCACTCGGAATCAGATCTGCAGGCAGGTAAGTACCCGCGTCCAGGTTTTGAGGAGCACTGGGGCGGGCCACAAGTAGTCCCCAAACACACACCCCCAGCATCACTACCAGCTTCACTGGGGCAGCCGGGTGGAGTGTGCAACCAAGGCATGGGGTTTTCAATGCTTTTCTATGAGGGGACTTGTGTCACTCAGATGCTGCAGGCGAGGCCCAGGAGGTCATCTCCGGCAAATCACAGGGTGGACAGAAAGTAGGCCCGCCTGCTGACCATAGCTGCACCAGAGGTCAGGTTCTTGGAGGCCTGGGTGTTGCGGGTGCAGTGTGTCTTCAAGCATCGGATATCTTCATCTGGAGCTTTAGGAGTCAGGGGGTCCTCAGGATTCCCTCTGCAGGCATCATTATGGAGGGGAAAAGAGGTCACCCAAGGTGCACTCTTGCTCACAATTGCCTGGGGACTCTCTCTGGTCGGTTGGGCCACCTGGACACGGGCCGTGGGTGTTGGATGCAGAGTGGTCAGAACTCACGCATTTGGAGTGAGGCTAGAGTCCTTAGTTGTTTCTTCTTGGACAGGGCCGCTGTCCACGGGAGTTCTTAGTCCTTTTGGGTGCAGGGCAGTCCTCTGGAGCTTGGCAGATGTCGCTGGTCCCGCTAGATGCCTCGCTTTTCTTTTGCAGGTTCTTTGAAGTAGGAGCAGGCCTGTAAGGCTAGAGCAAAATCAGTTGTCGTCTTCGTTCTTCTCTACTGGAGGTTCAGCTATCCAGTCCTTCTTCTTCTTGTCAGGTCACCAGGAATCTGGTGAGCTGGGTTCAGGGAAGCCCTTAAATAGGGACGTTACATGGGCCAGAGGGCAGTAGCCAATGGCTACTGTACCTAAGGGTGGCTACACCCTTATTGTGTCCCCTCCCTTTGGGTAGGGGGGTCACAGACCTAACCCTATTGGTCCCTGTCCTCCAAACCAAGAAGGAGGATTCTGCAGGGAGGGTGTCACTTCAACTCTGGTCACCTTAGGGGTGGTCCCAGCTGAAGTTGTCACTCCTCCTTGTTTTTCCTAAGTTTCCTATCGAACTTGCCACCAAAATTGTGGCTTTGTCTGGAGGGCAAGCATCTCCATTAGCTGGAGTGCCCTGGGGTGCTGTAACATGAGGCTTGAGCCTTTGAGGCTCACCGCCAGGTGTTTAAGTTCCTGCAGGGGGGAGTTGTAAAGCACCTCCATCCAGAGCAGGCTTTGTTTCTGGACTCAGGGAGCACAAAGGCCCTCACCCCATGGGGTCAGAAACATGTCCGCTAGTAGCAGACTGGCACAGACCAGTCAGTCCTACACTAGAGGATTGGGTAAAATATAAGGGGCATCTCTAAGATGCCCTCTTTGTGCTTTTTAGAATAAATCCAACACTGACATCAGTGTGGGTTTATTGTGCTGAGGAGTTTGATACCAAACGTCCCAGTATTCAGTGAAGCCATTATGGAACTGTAGATTTCCTAATGACAAACTCCCGGACCATATATGTAATATGGGCACACTGCGCTTACAATGTCTAAGAATGGACTTAGACACTGTAGGGGCATACTGCTCATGCAGCTATGCCCTCACCTGTGGTATAGTGCACCCTGCCTTAGGGCGGTAAGGCCTGCTAGAGGGGTGGCTTACCTATGCCACAGGCAGTGTTTTGTGGGCATGCCACCCTGAGAGGGATGCAATGTCGACTTTGC
Organism: Pleurodeles waltl; assembly: GCF_031143425.1. NCBI lineage: Eukaryota > Metazoa > Chordata > Amphibia > Caudata > Salamandridae > Pleurodeles > Pleurodeles waltl. The sequence continues at coordinate 752,401,057 of NC_090444.1, read as the reverse complement.
CTTCTTCTCCCCACCAACATACACAATCTGCAATGGCAGTGTGCATGTGTTTGGTGAAGAGTCCATTAGGGTGGTACAACATATGCTGCAGCCCTTAGAGTCCCTACCTGGTCACAGGGTCCTTGGTACCACTGGTACCTTTTACAATGGACTTTGCTGTGTACCAGAGGTGTGCCAATTGTGGAAACAATGGTACATTTTTAGGGAAAAAACACTAGTGCTGGGGCCTGGTTAGCAGGATCCCAGCACACTCTCAGTCAAGTCAGCATCAATATCAGGCAAAACGTGGAGGGGGGAATTGCAACAAGGGCAAGTTTCCTACACAACGTATCTGACATACCATTCTCCAAACACACTCACACACACAGTCCTACCACACAAAGGCAACTAACACATGTCAACACAAACACCACTCAATACCATCCCAACAACATGTCCCCAACATACACATGCCCATCACACAACACACACCCATCATTGGGGGACAAGTGCTCTGCACACAACCACACATGGTGCCCACACAACTCATGCAGCACAACCACCACTGACACAGAAATGCACACCCGTAATCAACGTCAGCCAAGACCAAATCTGCCCTAAGAAAAGAAATGCAGGACAAAGATGTACTGTTGTAACCAACAACAAATATATAATATTAGTAGAAATATTGTTAAAATGTCCAAGGCTAGTCCAATAAAATACCGTAGAACATGCACACAAAGCACCTGTGTGTGCCCCCAACTTGACTCCTGGCTGCCATGTAACCTCCACAGGTAGGGGAAACAAGGGGCAGGCAGGCACCTCAAGGATTAGAGGAGGGGTGGGGGGTTGTGCTTTGGGACGGGTACCTTTGGGTTTTGGCATCGGAGCAGGACCTTAGGTCAAGGCTTAGGGGAGGGTTGGGAACTCTTGGGATGGGTTTGACGTCTTGACAGGGGGAGTGGCATGGGTACTTGCAGGGGTGGCAGGAGAGGTCGTGGAGGTGAAAGGGCCAGACTTGGGGAGGGACACAGAATGTTTAGGGATATCATGAGGTCGGAGAGGAGTAGGGAAAATGGCAAGCTCCGAGAGTAAAGCTTTCTTTGACACACAGGGACGGTCCTGGTAAAAGGGTTTGGGTGTGGGGGGAGAGGGCGTGTTGTTGTGGATGTCTTGGGTGCATGTTTGTGCAAAGTATGCTTGTGGGTGGTGGGTGTCTGTTAGATGGGTGAGTGTGGGCGTTTATGTGTCTTTGGTGGAGGGGCGGTGGAGGTGCTGGGAGATGCCGTGGTGGATGTGTGACTGTCTGTTGCAGTGGTGACTGCAGGTATGGTGGATGTGCTGCATGTAGGCGTGTCTGTGGTTGTGGTGTCTGGGGATGTGTTGACTGCGCTGGATGTCTGAGGGTCTGCTGTTGTGATGTCTATGGGTAGGATAGGTGTAGTGGTTGGATCTGTGATTATTGGTGTGATGTCTGCAGGTGTGTCATGGTTGTGTCTGTGATGCTGGAGGTGATGGGGGTGTCAGGGTAGGTTGTGACTGTTGGTGTGTCTGCAGGTATATATTGCTTGTGTGCATGCCAGTGGTGTGTCTTGTGGTGCTTATGTTTGTCTGAACTACCCTTCGATACTGAGCTGGATGCATGCTTGTCTGTCTGCGCTTTGGCTGGGCAGAGGAAGAGTGGTTTGAAATTTGCAAGAGGAAGGTGAAGTGGGGACGGAAGACAAAGGGTGACAGACTGCCGTCAGTATGTGTAGGAAAGTACCATCTTGCCTGGCATGTTACCCCTATTTTCACTGTATGTATGTTTGTTTTTGCCCATGTGTCACTGGGATCCTGCTAGGCAGGACCACAGTGCTCATAATGTATGCCCTGTCTGTGTTCCCTGTGTGGTGCCTAACTTTATCACTGAGGCTCTGCTAACCAGAACCTCAGTGTTTATGCTCTTTCTGCTTTCTACAATTGTCACTGCAGGCTAGTGACTAATTTTACCAATTCTCATTGGCACACTGGAACACCCATATAATTATCTTGTATATGGTACCTAGGTACCCAGGGCATTGGGGTTCCAGGAGATCCCCATGGGCTGCAGCATTTCTTTTGCCACCCATAGGGAGCTCTGACTATTCTTACACAGGACTGCCACTGCAGCCTGAGTGAAATAACGGCCACGTTATTTCACAACCATTTTTCACTGCACATAAGTAACTTATAAATCACCTTTATGTCTAACCCTCACTTGGTGAAGGTTAGGTGCCAAGTTACCTAGTGTGTGGGCACCCTTGCACTAGCCAAGATGCCCCCACCTCGTTCAGGGCAAATTCCCCGAACTTTGTGAGTGCGGGGACACCATTACATGCGCGCACTACACATAGGTCACTACCTATGTGTAGCGTCACAATGGTAACTCCGAAAATGGCCATGTAACATGTCTAAGATCATGGAATTGTCACCCCAATACCATTCTGGTATTGGGGGACAATTCCATGATCCCCCGGGTCTCTAGCACAGAACCCGGTTACTGCCAAACTGCACTTCCGGGGTTTCCACTGCAGCTGCTGCCAACCCCTCAGACAGGTTTCTTCCCCCCTGGGGTCTCGGTAGCCCAGGCCCAGGAAGGCAGAACAAAGGATTTCCTCTGAGAGAGGGTGTTACACCCTCTCCCTTTGGAAATAGGTGTGAACGGCTGGGGAGGAGTAGCCTCCCCCAGCCTCTGGAAATGCTTTGATGGGCACAGATGGTGCCCATCTCTGCATAAGCCAGTCTACACCAGTTCAGGGATCCCCCAGCTCTGCTCTGGCGTGAAACTGGACAAAGGAAAGGGGAGTGACCACTCCCCTGACGAGCACCTCCCAGGGGAGGTGCCCAGAGCTCCTCCAGTGTGCCCTAGACCTCTGCCTTCTTGGATTCAGAGGTGTTGGGGCACAATGGACTGCTCTGAGTGGCCAGTGCCAGCAGGTGACGTCAGAGACCCCTGCTGATAGGTGCTTACCTCTTTCAGTAGCCAAGCCTCCTTTCTTAGTAGCCAAACCTCCTTTTCTGGCTATTTAGGGTCTCTCCTCTGGGCTATTCCTCAGATAACGAATGCAAGAGCTCACCAGAGTTCCTCTGCACTTCCCTCTTTGACTTCTGCCAAGGATCAACAACTGACTGCTCCAGGACGCCTGCAAAACTGCAACAAAGTAGCAAGACGACTACCAGCAACATTGTATCGCCTCATCCTGCCGGCCTTCTTGACTGTTTCCTGGTGGTGCATGCTCTGAGGGCTGTCTGCCTTCACCCTCCACTGGAAGCCAAAAAGAAATCTCCTGTGGGTCGACAGAAACTTCCCCCTGCCAACGCAGGCACCAAAATTCTGCATCACCAGTCCTCTGGGTCCCCTCTCAGCCTGACGAGCGTGGTCCCTGGAACACAGGAGCTGGGTCCAAGAGTCTCCCACGGTCCAGTGGCCCTTCTGTCCAAATTTGGTGGAGGTAAGTTCTTGCCTCCCCACGCCAGACAGCAAACCATTGCAGCTGCTCCGGCTTCTGTGCACTTCTCCAAGGTTTCATTTGTGCACAGCCTAGCCTGGGTCCCCAGCACTCCGTCCTGCATTGCCCAACTCGCTGAGTTGGACTCCGACATCGTGGGACCCTCCTTTTGAGACTCTGAGTTCACAGATCTTCTAGGTGCCTGTTTCGGTACTTCTGCGGGTGCTACCTGCTTCTGTGGGGGCTCTCTGAGTTGCTGAGCAAACCCCTGTCTCCTCCTCCAAGGGGCGACATCCTGGTCCTTCCTGGTCTCCAGCAGCACCCAAAAACCTCAACTGCGACTCTTGCAGCTAGCAAGGCTTGTTTGCAGTATTTCTGCCTGGAAACACTTCTGGAACATCCAGCACGCTGTGGGACATCTTCCCTCCAAAGGAGAAGTTCCTAGCCCATTTTGTTGTTGCAGAATCTTTGGCTTCTTCCACCCAGAGGCAGCCCTTTTGCATCTTCATCCGGGGTTTAGTGGGCATGTGCCCCCCCTGGACACTTTTGTGACTCTTGGACTTGGTCCCCTTCCTTTACAGGTCCTTAGGTCCAGGAATCCGTCTTCAGTGTTTTGCTGGTGCTTGTGGTTCTGGCAGAATCCCCTATCATGACTATTGTGTCTTTCTGGGGTAGTAGGGTAACTTTACTCCTACTTTTCAGTGTCTTGGGGTGGGGCATTTTGGACATCCTTACTGTTTTCTCACAGTTCCAGCGACCCTCTACAATCTCCCATAGGTCTGGGGTCCATTCGTGATTCGCATTTCGCATAGCGCGTCGAGAGGTGTGTCCGGGGGCAGGAGCCCTTTAATTTCCTACAGCGCTCCCGCCGTCGCGGGAAGCGCGTCGAGAGGTGTGTCCGGGGGCAGGAGCCCTTTAATTTCCTACAGCGCTCCCGCCGTCGCGGGAAGCGCGTCGAGAGGTGTGTCCGGGGGCAGGAGCCCTTTAATTTCCTACAGCGCTCCCGCCGTCGCGGGAAGCGCTTCGAGAGGTGTGTCCGGGGGCAGGAGCCCTTTAATTTCCTACAGCGCTCCCGCCATCGCGGGAAGCGCGTCGAGAGGTGTGTCCGGGGGCAGGAGCCCTTTAATTTCCTACAGCGCTCCCGCCGTCGCGGGAAGCGCGTCGAGAGGTGTGTCCGGGGGCAGGAGCCCTTTAATTTCCTACAGCGCTCCCGCCGTCGCGGGAAGCGCGTCGAGAGGTGTGTCCGGGGGCAGGAGCCCTTTAATTTCTTACAGCGCTCCTGCCGTCGCGGGACGCGCGCGGGCGGCGCCCGGGCGAAGCCCGGGCCAAGGGCGGGCCCGTCCTTGCCCGTCATTGCCAGGAAGAGGCAGGGCAGGGCCACCCCCCTAACTTTCACATCAAGACGCTCGGTTTAGGCAGCTCATAAGTAGCTGGCCGCCTGAAGGTACTGTGCCAATACCTACCCCTAAAAAAGGTCCTTTTATAGAGGGCCTTAGGACGGAAGTCATCCTTTCCCAGCATAGTGCTTTTCTTACTATTACCTGCTAGATTTGAAGTGGGGCCGGGCCGGGTCGCTGTCTCTCTACTTTATTGCAAGAAGTTTACCTGTAATTTTGAGTGTAAAATCTTTACTTAAATACTTGTCATATTCATTGTCAGTATTTATCATTTAGGCTTACCCCCACTAGACCTACTTCTATTCTTGTCCATAAATACATACTTGTCCTCTGGTTCCATTAGAGCCGAAGTATCATATAGGTGGCTTAAAGCATGGGAAAACGTAAGGCATCAGAACCCCCAAGGGAGAAAGAGAAATCTACAAAAAAACTCAGGAATGCGGGCGAGAATTGCACTATAGACGAAATTGATGATCTTATTGAGGAGGTAGAGTCATTATTATGTAGTAGGGCCACTGTCCGGGAGGGACCTGATAAAAAGATTACCTCTTACTACACGAAGAAAGTTGAACTAGAGGAAGATAAAGTGATAGAGACTATTAGTCAGCAAGAAGGGGAGGTATCACCCGATATTAGGACTGGTAGCCCTAAGGATGCTACTACTCGATCCAGACATCCATGCACCATAGATAGTACTAGGAAGAAGGGCCACATGCAGGAGTGTGAAGTTGTATGTTTCAATAAATACGCAGTCTTGGCAGAACTTGATAGTAATAAAGTACAGAATACACAAGAGGGGGAATTGCTGGATGAGTCATACCCAACTATTCCAATTGTACAGTTACCTAGAGAGACGATCTCTCCATGCATCCTAGAACCAGTGAATCCTCCAAAACATAAAACAAGAACTATAGCAGACCTCTATGACCTACTCTCTGGATTAATACAGGAAGTTAAGGACCTGAAACTTGAAGTAAGAACCCTATCAGATATTGTGGAAAAGGAGGGGGGTAGGGGTACCCACAAAGCTCAGTGCGAAAAGGAGACCCCCCTTATATCATTTCAGCCACAAGGTAGATCCACACGTTCTCAAAATTCGAATACTAACCCCAACCCTACCCCAGCTATAGCCAAGATTTTACAGCAACCGCAGGGATATACGAGAGGGGTAAACGGGGAAAATACTGGTCCACGCAACTACCCTAGAAGTAATGCTAGTGACTTATGCCAAAAAATAGGGAATCCACGAAGAGAATCCCGCTTGGTAAAAGGGCCCCAAAAAGGGAATGTGGAGCTTACTCAGATCCCCCATCCCCAAGTATCTCATGACCGTAACCATTATACTACGTGGAATCGACATTCTGTGGGGGATAGGTTTCCCATTAGGACCAATGTTGTTTATCTGTTAAATGTCCCAAAATTGGCCATAGATAGTAGTGAAGACGAAGATTCCTTAAAGAATAAGCTTACACACTGGATTAGGACCAAAAGACACTGGGCCTGATTCTAACTTTGGAGGACGGCGTTAAACCGTCCCAAAAGTGGCGGATATACCACCTACCGTATTACGAGTCCATTATATCCTATGGAACTCGTAATACGGTAGGTGATATATCCGCCACTTTTGGGACGGTTTAACACCGTCCTCCAAAGTTAGAATCAGGCCCACTGTCTATCCATAATTCATTCAGATATTAAGAAGGCAGAAAGAATCTCAGGAGAGATGGGGCAACATGATGTTATTGCATTAACATTTAAGGATGGAAGCTTATCCAGAGGCCTGATTGACATGGAACAGAGAACCCCCGCCCCCACGATCAATGCCATGAGGTTCAGTTCGGATCCTTTCATTACCAAACCCCTAGTCCCGAGGCCTAAGTATAATGACATGGAGGGATTGCAAAAGAGAAACTGTGATTCCAATCTTGAAAGAGTAGATTGACTACTCCAGATTGATCAGGCACAAGTGGGACCAATTGGGGACCCAACAGTAGGTGAGCCCCACATAGGGTTTGATCCTTATGCTATAGGGGCAGGGAATGTAGTGGAGTCTTTGCCCCGTAGGAAAGATTCGACAGCATATTTGAGCCCTACTTCTAATGTTACAACCCCAAACGGGAGGGGTCCTATCACTATGATCTCCTGGAATGTAGCAGGCTTAAAAAATAAGCTTACAGACCCGGAATGGCAGGACTATATTGATCAATACCATGTCTGTCTCTTTCAAGAGACTTGGCCTAAAGATCCGCCGTATAAGCTAGGATACAAAACCTACTTTATTAGTGCAATTTCAGCTGCCAGAGGGAGACCGTCGGGGGGACTGGCTGTTTGGGTGAAAATCTCACTAAATGTTGAGATACGTATGCAAGCCACAGAGTCAGATGATATTTTATGGTTGGTAATGGGGGGAAAAAATAAGATAATATCCCACTTGTTCAATGTATATATAAGACCTAGAAGGACAAACTTGGAGTCGCCTGAAATAACTCTATTAGACGACCTGCTTAAAAAGATCCCAGGAGGAGAGACAATTATGATAGGGGGTGACCTTAATTGTAATTATGAACCCATAACTGGATTTGAACATCTAGCAGAAGAAGAAGATCGAGCCAGAGCAATTCCTTATTTAACAATAGAAAAAACTGTTCCAGGCACAGTGGCTGCATTGCAACTTATGGGCCTTACATTAAAACATGGACTGAGGGCATGTAATGGTAGAGTGGGTGAAGGAGGCCTTAATTTGGATACCTTCCAGAGAGGCAACTCTACCTCGAAAATAGATTATATTTTACATAGTATAAGTACATGGGGAAGATTAGTGACTTTTAAAATAGATAAAAGAAGGGAAAGCGACCACTTCCCGTTAATAATTGAACTTAGCGCCCACCTCCTAGATTTGGATTTGGAATATGTAGAACATAATAAGGTGGAGTTACAACCCTTCCTCAGTAACAACAGACGGGATATAAAATGGCCTGCAATAATAGGCAATCTGGAGACTATGACAAATATTTACCATACATATTCTAATCTCCTAGAGCCTTATGTTGAAAATGAACTTACTGATATCCCCATCACGGCCATCCACCAATCAATGAGTATTGCACTAAGACCCTTCCTGACCAAACAGCCACGGTACAAGCCCAAAAAGGAGAAGGTGCAGATCACCCCAAGCAGCCCATGGTATACTATCAAATGTAGGGAGAGGAAAAGAGAGCTGATAGAGGCTCTAAAGCAAAAGAATCAATTGGCCATACAACAGGCAAGGGCCAGTTACAAGAAAACCCTGGCAACTGCCCAAAGTAACTGGGAGGATCAAAAATGGCAAGATCTCCTGGAAGCAGCAAAAACCAGTGACGCTAGGATCTTCTGGAAAATAGTTACCCATGGTAGCAAAGAGGGGATAATTTCTACTGATCATCATATAGATCCCAATACATGGGTTAACTATTTTACACACCTTTATTCTGATCCCCCCAGCCTTGATTCCTATCCCTCAAGACATAAAACCTTAGTTACTCAGGGCATCTTACCCGAGTTACAATTTAGCCTGGAGGAGACGGTGAACGCCATTGAAGCAATCAAGCTGGGGAAAGCCCCCGGTTTGGACAAAATCCCGGGGGACCTGTTCAAACATAGTTTAGAAATTTGGGCACCTTATCTAAATCTTTTAAGTAACGCTATAGCAAGGGGAGGTCTTGTGCCCGAGACATGGAAAGGGGCAGGAATAATCCCAGTCTTCAAAAAAGGTTCCAGGGATGAACCAGGGAACTATAGACCAATTAGCCTCTTAGATGTCACGCAAAAAGTATATGCTAGACAGCTGCTGAATAGGATTAACAGCTGGATAGATGGAAACAGCATACTGACTATATACCAAGCTGGCTTTAGACAGCAGACGAGCACAGTTGATCAGGCCTTTAGGCTATTGACGATAATGTGGAAATATACTAGACTAACGAAAGGCCATCTCTATATCGCATTTGTGGATCTGCGCGCAGCTTTTGATCTAGTGCCAAGAGACTCCTTATGGGCTGCACTAGGGAAACAGGGTATGCCAGGGAATCTCTTGAGCCAGCTAGAGAGACTACATGAAAATACATTTGCAAAGGTTCGGTGGGGGCCAAAGGGTGAGTTGACAGACCCAATACCTATTAAGAGGGGGGTGAGACAGGGTTGTGTGCTTGCCCCCACCCTCTTCTCACTATACATTAATGATCTGGTTCATTATCTGAAACAAAGCAACCATGACTCACCAAGATTGAACGGTGATCCTGTCCCCGCCCTTCTCTTTGCAGATGATACCATCCTATTATCCCAAACTCCCATGGGCTTGCAAACTCTATTAGATAAATTTAGCGAGTACTGCAGCCTGAAGGGATTAGAAATTAATACAAACAAGACCAAATACCTGACTGTTAACCCTCATAAAGCACTCAAGAGAAACATTCGGATTAGAGGGCAGGCATTGGAACGAGTAACAAATTTCAACTATCTAGGGATACTCCTTGATGCCAAATTGTCATGGGCACCGCATGTTAACAAAGCTGCTATTTCCTTAGCGCATAGCTCCATGGCAATTGGCAAAAATTACAAATGCTCAAGGTCTAGTATTGTTTCACCAGTATTTGAGATTTATAGGTGCAAAGCACAGGTTGCTGCCCTATATGGTGCTGAACTCTGGGGATTCATAAATCTAACCCCATTGGTTACCCAGGAAAATAATTTTATGAGGGGGGTACTGGGTCTCCCTCCGTCTACTCCACTGATTCCTTTAACCTATGATATTAACATGAAACAAATAGGTAAATTGGCAGCCTTGAGGCCCTTGCTTTATTGGTGTAGACTCTGGTCTACCCCTGAATTAATCCATTATAGGCAAGCGCTAATTGAGATTATAGACTTGGACAAGGCAATTTCCCTCCCGTGGCTCCATTAAATAAGACAATGCTTTTACACTCTTGGCCTGAAATTTTACTGGGAAGAACCACATACACTAACAAAACAATCTAAGATTCAACTAAAACAAGTATTTTGGGACTTTACCCTAAACAGCCCTCTCTACAGCAAGGATCTAGGTAGACTTACTTTAAGTTTCCTGGATATTAAACCATTACAGTATGCTGAGGAATGGATAGATACTATCCAACCTAGACGAGCAAAAGTTTTATTTATGAAGCTTCGATATGGGACTCTCCAGGTTAAGGCTTTTACTTCTAAATGGGGCCCCTTCAATGGGAGAAGACAAGAGGTGATTTGTGGGCTGTGTAATATGGAGACTCCTGAAACGACGGACCATGTCCTTTTAAACTGCAATGCCTATGATAAACCAAGGAGGAAATGGCTTCGACCTATTTGCAGGAACGTTGGAATCAGGAACTATAATGAAGCAGCAAGATTCTTGAGATCTAGTACGATACCATATGTTGTTTTTGGTTTAAGCTGGTTTTTACTAGCAATTTCATTTATTAGAGACAAGGTGGGCCTAAGGCTCTAGGATTCAGTTATTTATTAATTTTATTTTAAATAGTCCTCCCTTACCAAAGCAAAATAAGTGCCTGATGGCACTGGAGGCAAATTCTAAGGGCTTTATAAAAATGTAATACTGTAATTGATTCCTATTTATAGCTTTTAAGATTAATATTCGCTTTTATCCAGACAGTCGGTTTTTAGTAGCTAAATGAATATTAATTGTTGTTGGAATAATGTGTCTTTTGTAATACTTGATTGTTTGCCTTTTATGGCTTTCAGCCGAATATAGGCATGTATGGGAAAAGAAATCGTTGGGCATTAGGGATTCTCACTCAGCTCTTAAAAACTAGCAAAACAAGACCACATGTGATGGCGGTAGGCACGTTGCCAAGATTCTTAGAGGCACTTTGGTATGCTAGGGACAAATGTCTTACAAAAGAAGCACGAAATTCTATTTTTACAATGGTCATTATTTGTGCTTACTTATAGTTCTAGAGACCAAGTGAACTTTCTTGCCAGTACACAGCCGTTGCTATTAACAGTCAGATATCAATCCCATTTGTTTTGTGCACATAGATTGTATTCATGGTTATTCTATAATATTCTTATGGTGATTTGTAAAGTGATGTGTACTATGTATTTCTATAGTGTTTTAATCGATCAATTGCTTACTCTTTTTTTTATCTAACTGTACTGTATGGCCTTGGGGGAGTCCTGGATCTTATTTTTTTTAATCTTATGATGGGTCTGGTTTTACTGTTTTTACCAAATTGCTTTTGTTTTCTTTTAGAAATGTATGAATTGTGTCGGCATGCTTTTATTGTATTGTTTTACCGAAATAAAGCTGAAATTGAAATAGATTCGCATTTCACTTTTGGAGTATATGGTTTGTGTTGCCCTTAGACCTATGTCTAACTATTGCATCCTATTGTCATTCTACATTGTTTGCACTACTATTCTTACTGTTACTTACCTGTTTTGGGTTTGTGTACATATAATTTGTGTATATTACTAACCTCCTAAGTGAGGGTAACCCCTTAGATACCTTTGGCATATTGTCACAAAAATAAAGTATCTTTATTTTTAGTAACTCTGGGCCAGATGTAGCAAGGTTTTGCGAGTCGCCAATGGCCCGATTCGCAATTTGCGACCTGGCAAAATCCGAAATGGGATGCAAAAATCCCATTTCCAAAGTGCAAATAGCGATGCGAGCCATTACCGACTCGCAAAAAGTGCGACCTGATTTTGCGACCCCCAAAGAGGAATTCGCAAACCATATGAAAAAGCCAGTCGCAAATTGCGACTATTAGCAAAAAGCCCATTTTGCACATCCAGATTACCACTGATTCAGAGCAGGTGGTAACCAGAACCAAAGTATAAAAGGAGACCCAGAAGGCATCTGGGTTACTCAAAATGGCTGAACTGTATGTGATAGCATGGAGGAAGAGAGTCCACGCTGCCCAGCAGAGGAGGAGGAGGACGCAGAGACAGGAGAGGATATAGAGAACCAGGCAGACACTGTTCCAACAAACTGAGGAGGAGATTTATGACAAATATAGACTGAGCAGTGCAGCAACATTAGAATTAATTGAACTACTCAATCTGCAGCTTCAACGACAGACAATGCGCAGCAGCGCCATCCCTACACATGTGCAAGTGCTATGCTCACTGCACCTCTTGGCCTAGGGTAGCTATCAGGGGGTGATTGCAGTGGCAGGTGGGGTATCCCAAAGTGCACTCTCACGATTCTACAGATGTTTCCTAGATGCCATACTCGCACACATGTCCAGATACATATACCTACACAGGAATGAGGCAGAAATTAACAGCACCAAGTTGGACTTCTACAGAATTGCCAGCTTCCCCCATGTAATAGGGTGTGTGGATGGGACACATATACAAATTTGCCCTCCTGCAAATCTGGAATATGTGTTCCGCAATAGGAAATGTACCCACTCACTAAACATCCAGGTGGGATACCTGACCTCATTACTGACATTGTAGCAACATTTCCAGGGAGTACACATGACTCATACATATTCAGGCACAGTGGGATACACCAACGCCTAGAACATGGGGAGTTTGGAGACGGACATCTATTAGGTATTGCTGAATACACCCTGAAGCCATACATACAGGTCACTGTGGAAACCATCCATGCCCTGCGAACATTGCTTATTTTTATCAAACAGGTGACAGTGCATATGCTCTAAGACCATGGATACTTACCCCGTACCTAACACCTGGCAATGAGAACAAGAGGCGATATAACAGTGCCCATCAGCGGACCCGAACTGTCATCGAGAGGACCTTTGGATTGTTAAAGGCAACATTCAGATGCCGCCACAAAAGTGGAGGTGTGCTCCAGTATGCCCCAGAAACAGCATTCAAGATCGTTTCCGCATATGCAATCCTACACAACATTGCCACCAGACTTGGGCTACATCTCACCCCTGAAGACACAGATTCAGAGGATGAGGAGCAAGAGCTACCACACCGACAGCCTGGGGATAGAAACATTGCAAATCAGGGCAGACAGAGACGGAACCACATTGCAACCCAATACTTTGGAAGGTACGTGTCAATTGTCACCACACTCACTGATTTCAGACAAACAGAGCCCAGTTGTGTATTGGAACAAACAAAACCTTTTTATTTGTAAACTAAATGGTGAAAGAAAAGTGCTGTCCGTTAAAGTCTGTACATGTCCTAATGTTATGAGGACACATTAACATCATGTGCCTCATGATTCATGCTGTCTGATGGCTCACACCCTCCTCCTTGTGCGCCCAGCATGGCTCATCCCATGTGGGTCACCTGACCCCTGCCTTGCACTTGCACTCCTTAGCACATGGGACTCAATGGCAGACACACTACTTATTGGGGACCCCTCCTCACTGTCCTGAGGGGCCTCACATGTGCCCCTTGCCACCTGCCTAGCTTCGATCAAGTCCACTGCATGGCTGATGCGGTCAGGTCCACCTGCCACATCGCCCGCAAAGTGGCCAAGTTCAACCTGTAAACTCACTGTCCGTCTAGACAGGCCAGTTGTGTTTGTTGCAAGACGCCCAATTAAAGCAGCCATGCGGTCGAATCGCGCCCTGCACCTTGCGTACTGTCTGTCTGCCACCAGTTCCGTCACAAGTTGGCAGATGGCCTGGGTGAGATCCCCCATATGTTCATTCATTCTAGTGAACTGTGTGTTCACTTCAGCCAGTCCAGTGGTCATGCTGCTCTGCATCCTGTGTAATGTTCTTGAGATTGACCTCAATTGTCTGTTTTGCAGGCGCTGACCATTGATGAGGGATGCCTCCATTCCTGCAAAGCCTGCTTCCCCTATCTTCTTCTGGGGCACCGCCAGAACTCTGCATCTGCGTCTTTGTCCTGCTGCTGGCTCAGAACGACTTGCTGTGGGGCTGGGGCCATGGGTCGCATCAGCTGCCCCCTTTTTCTGTTCTTGTTCCTGATAGGACTCTGGTGGTGTCCTGCTGGGCCCAGGAATTTCTGCAGCAGCCTCCTGCACTGTCTCTGGCCCATGGTCTCCTCCCTGCCTGTTGTCGCTGCTGGGGATGTCTTGTGGGAGACCTGTTGGACATAGGGGATACACTGTCAGTCTCTCACATCTGTTTTATGCCTCATAATAAACATTTGCCTATATTCTGACTACTGTACTACATTTCCCATAATGCACTATTCTAGAGGTTTCTAGACTGGGATGGAGCTAGTCTGGTGGTGCCTGCTGCTGTGTACTGGGAGAGTGTGTATACTGCATTTGTAGGTGTGAATGCGTTTCTCATGGTACTTACTTTTGGATGTCCCTGGCGCAGAACTGTCCACTTCTCCCATTCCGAGTATGGCCTCAGGCTCCAGGGTCTGCTTGACCATTGCTTCCATGGCTTTTGGTGGTGGGACAGTGGATGGGCCTCCTCTGGTGCCCCTCATCTCTCTCAGCCGTTCTTCTACCCTGTCCTTTGTCCTGTAGCGCAGGTCATACCACCTTTTCTTGATTTCCTCCAGGGTGTGGTGGTTCACCCCTATGGCATTAATCCGTTCCTGAATTTGCTGCCAAATCATCTTCTTTTCTGTGTCTGGGACACTCAGGGCTGCCTTCCCAAACAGTTTGTCGTGGTGCAGGCAGCATTCCTCTGTGAGCACCTCCAGTTCTTTGTCTGAAAATTTCAGCTTTCTTCTTCTCCCAGCACTGCTTGTTTCCTCCATTGTACCAGCAGGTCCTCTCTCCTGGGTGTTGCACAGCAGTTTGGAAAGGGTGTGGTCCTCCCTCTTCCCAGGTGTATTTGATGACTTCCTGGTTCTGATGTCATCACCAAGAGCCAGGAAGTGAATTTCCAAACTGTTGTGCAGCACCTGCAGGCAATTTGCGAGCCAGTCGCAATTTGCTACACCCTTCTCGCAAATTGCGACCTCGCTAGAAGCAAACTCGCAAAATGTGGTGTGACACATTTGCGAGTCGCAAATTGGTGTCGCACTTTTTTCTTGGATTCCATTTTGCGAGTCTGAAATTGTGATTCGCATTGAATCGCAATTTCCGACTCGCAATTTTTTTTGCTACCTACATCTGGCCCTAACAGTATTGTGTTTTCTTATGATATTGTGCTATATGATATAAGTGGTATAGTAGGAGCTTTGCATGTCTCCTAGTTCAGCCTAAGCTGCTTTGCCATAGCTACCTTCTATCAGCCTAAGCTGCTAGAAACACCTCTATTGTACTAATAAGGGATAACTGGACCTGGCACAGGGTGTAAGTACCACAAGGTACCCACTTTAAGCTAGGCCAGCATCCTACAGTATGGAGGCCGGAACCTGAAAGGATCTCTGTAGGCCAGCCAGTGCGCCATGAATGCCTTCCAGGAAGGCATTACTCTGTTGGACTTGAGTTGCAAGTCCCTGGATGGCATTCACGATGGTCGACTGACCCACAGATATCGACCTCAGGAGGTCAACAGCCTCCTCACTGAGGGCAGCAGGGCTGACAGGGGCAGAGGTGCCTGCAGCAAAGGAGATGTCCACCCTCTTGGATGAGCAGGCATGGCCAACTGGCTGGGTAGCTACAGGGAGGGCGATGGTAGAAATGGAGTGGCGGACAATGATGGTGCTGGGGGATCTCCTTTGGTGCATCGTATAGCTGTCCATACAGGGTAGGACCTCCTCCAATAGCTTTTCCAGCTCTTCAGCGGTGAGCGGAGGGGCCCTATCACCTACAGGATGTGGCATGATGCATCCCTGAGGCAGTACACAGCAGCTCAGGTCATGGAGGTCTAGCTGGCTGCAGTGTCAGGAGTCAAGTAAGCGATACTGCAGAAGATGGCTGTCACGGCCACCACATACATGACCATCACCGCCGGTGGACATCACCATTGGCTCAAGTCCACCAATGGTAGCAATGTCTTCCGATGGCAAGTTACACCGCGTCTGTGACCACCTACCGTCATGACGACTTCCGCCGGCGGACTTAGGTCACTTCCACCTGTCCAGTAAAGTAGGTCAGGCTTCTGCTATTTTGAGCACATTTAATGTAAGGAAGTGTTTCATAATCTGTGTCATTAACTTAACCCTCTATTGTGTTGTACTTCTGGAAGTACTACCCTCATGTTTGGGTGACCTTTTGTGCATCTTTGCTGTAAATGCTGTGTTGTTTGAGGACATGTGGTGATAGCTATGTACAGCTACTCGGAGATTCCTATTTGTCAGGAACATGTTGATGAAGTCCATCAATATGTGTAACAGATTAGTCTCACACACATTGATAGTGACAGTTGATTTCATGAGTACTATCCCATTGTTATAGCAGGCAATGTGCACCAAGGAGGGTGTAATCGGATGGTCATATGTAGTAGCTGTCCTCTACAGCTGTTAAGTGTTAGGAATGTAATCTGCTATACATGAAGTGTGCATTCTGTATTTCTCATACTATGTTTACATGTTTTCACATAGTTACCCTGCCATGAGGAGAGTAAGACAACCACCAGTGTACGGACTACTAGTAGACCCACACACCATGGAGGAAAGACATGTTAATCAAACATATCGTCTGAATCGTCATACCATCATGGATCTTTGTGATCAGTTGGAGCCAGATTTGATGCCTGCCCTTTGCAATCCCTATTGCATACCTCTCATCGTTCCAGTCTTGTCAGTGCTAAACTTCCTGGCCACAGGGTCCTTTCAGAATACAGTGGCTCTAACAGCAGGGATGTCTCAGTCTGGTTTTGAAGGATGTACTGTGTGCATCGTTGAAACACCTGGACAGCTACATCAGGTTTTCCCACCAAGCTGATTTGGCCTATCTGATTGGAAATATTCCACATGTGGTGGGAGCCATTGATGGCACCCATGTAGCCTTGGTCCCTCCCAGTGCCAATGAACAGGTGTATAGGAACACAAAAAAATATTACTCAATCAACGTTCAGGTGGTGTGTCTGGCAGACCAGTAAATCTCACAAGTCACAGCCAAGTATCCAGGTTCAGTGCATGATTTCTTTATCAGGCGAACCAGCATTGTCCCACTGCTGATGACACGATCCTACACAGAGAGGGCCTGGCTGGTTGGTAAGTTACAATTGAAATGTGTATTGGCGAGTTATGGCCCTCGTTATGACATTGGCAGAAAATCCTGCTTACCGCCACGCTGACTCCGCCACCCTTCTGCTGCTGAGGCGGACATCCACTCACCATGTTATGACACACACGTCAATCTGTCAGCATTCAGCCACAGACACAAATCCGCTACACCAAAGGTCAGTGATAAACTGGCAGTATCAAAACCCACACCGTTACGCAAACAGAACAACGCCCACCACATTATGACCCACAGATCACCACAGCGGACATTCAACAGCAGCAACCCATTGGCGGTACACACCACTGCGATCAAAATACACACACACATACAAAACAGCACCACATTGGACAATTCAAACTACACACAACTGACACCCATACACACACCACAGCCACAACACTATAAAACACAAACCCTCAGTACCCACAACCCTTTACCATTACAAACCATTGGCACGAGACAGACACCACGACAACGTTCAAGACCACAGCCACACACCCCCATCACCTATACACCACCCATGCACCTTACATCACACACCCCAACACATCACCCTACACACCCTCACCCACACTACTCATACAACACCCCTGGCACCACAAAGACATCCCCGATTCTCAGAGGAGGAGCTTAGGGTCATGGTGGAGGAAATCATCCTGGTAGAGCCACGGCTATTTGGAGCACAGGTGCAGCAAATATCCATTGCAGGGAAGATGGAGCTATGGCGGAGGATCGTGGGCATGGTCAACGCCGTGGGAAAGCACCCAAGAACCAGGGATGACATCAGGAAGAGGTGGAACGACCTACAGGGGAAGGTATGTTCCATTGCAGCAAGACACCAACTTGCTGTACAGAGGACTGGCGGTGGACCCCCACCTTCTCCCCCATAACTAACAAGATGGGAGGAGCAAGTCTTGGCAATCATGCATCCTGAGGACCTGGCAGGAGTAGCAGGAGGACTGGACTCTGGTAAGTCAACTCACTATTTCTATCACCCCCCCCCCATCTGCATGCCAACACATTCTCTCACCCTCACCATCCCTCCCATCACTCCACCACCTCCCACACACCCTCCCATCACATATCACCCATCCCAATGCCAAGCCCTGCATGCCATACAAATGAATGGACACCACTCACAACCCTGCATGGACACCTACCACTAAAGCATGCACACTACAGAGAATCAGCTAGCCCACCACGTACCAACTCACACAAGTGAAAGCTGCCAGGGTGAATACAACCAAATAGGGCAACCCACTGATGCACAATATGTCACACACAGCAACAATAACACTGCATTCATATCCCCACAGGTACCCCAGCCAATGTCACCGGAGAAGAGGTGCCAGCACTCTCCAGTCCTCCCACAGAAGAGGCCCACAGTGATGACAGCGACTCTGGTTGCCTGGATCTGGATAACCAACCTAGCCAATCAGGTACCTCTGGACAGTCGGTAACCCAGCCACAGTCACACACCACCACAGAGCCTCCCCTTCAGGAAACACCACCAGAGCACCCATCTAGTGTACCCATACCTCTGTCCCCAGGACAAGTCAATCAGTAGTGTGTCAATCACTACAGGGACCCCAGGGCACACCTCGCCCCAAGACAATCAGGGACCTAGGGTCAGTGGCAGTGGGCAGACAGTTCAGGAGACAGAGGCACAGGACAACAGGGAAACTGGGATGAGTGCTGTGCGCCAGGGGGAGGACAGGCCCAGGGAACCGACTCTCCAGGAGGCACTCACCAAGATCCTGGGAGCATACCTACATTCACAGGATACGCTGGGCCAGATCCTGGCCAATGTGCAGGAGAACAGGCAGCTGCAGGAGGGACAGTACCACAGATCAGGGAGGACTTGCAGGCCATTAACACCACCCTGGTCTCCATTGCAGGGGTGCTGGCAGACATTGCCAACATTATGAGGGAGGCAGCCTCAAAACAGCGGGCCCCTGCCACTAGCCAGACATCTGTACCATCTTCCACCTCCGCTGCCGCTAGTGGACAGGAGGCCCAGCCACAGGACCCACAGGCCTCCAGCACCCTCCCCCTGCAGAAGGAGAACCACCCCGCAAATGTTCTCTATGATCTAGGAAGAAGCCAGGGACTATTGCCAAGACCCCTGCCAGAAAATTAGACTCTCCTGATTGTCACCCTTGTGTCCCACTCTGTCACCCTGTCCACCTTGAACTGCCATTGCTCCCCTTCCTATGTCCCCTGGGACAATGCAGCTGTGCTACCAACAGACTGGAAATATTCCCTCGACTTTCCTCCATCATCAACCCAGCCCAATGCACTTACCCCTCTACTTCTTAGCACTTAAATAAAAACCCTTTGAAAAAAAGTATGGAGTAAGTCAAATGATTTAAGTATGTATTCGTTTAACCAGGTTCAAACATTGCATTTCAAATGTTCAGTACAGTTCACATTGGAAAGACCTGTAGTTGCCTGCAGTGATCACACCAGGAGCGATAGTGGGGCACCAACTTCTGCAAAATGAGTTACCAAAGGGTACAGTGAGTGGGCATAGAAGTGGTAAATAACAGCATGCAAGTGACAAAGATAAACAAGAAAATGTCAATGAAAGATGAAGTAACACTGTCCTACCTGTGTGTCATTGGAAATATTGTCTGATCACTGCAGTTCTGTTGCCCTCATCCTCAAACTCTGCCTCCTCATCCTCACTGTCCACAGGGTCCACTGCTGCCACACAGCCATCTCCAACCTCCTCCTCCTGCAGAAAAGGCACATGGCGTCTCAAGGCAAGGTTGTGCAACATACAGCATACCACGATTATCTGTCAGACCTTCTTGGGTGAGTAGCACAGGGATCCACCTGTTAGATGGAAGCACCGAAACCTGGCATTCAGGAGGCCAAAGGTTTGTTCTTTTATCCTTTTTGTACGCCTGTGTACTTCATTGTAATGTTCTTCTGCCCTTGTCCTGGGATTCCTTACAAAGATCAGTAGCCATGATAGGTTGGGGTAACCTGAGTTACTTGCAAATATGGAGGGACAATATTTAGCTACACACTATCCCATATGGCCTACACTATACCCATACACCGACATCCACTGGGTGAGAACCAGGGCTCAAGTATTAGCCACACCCTGTGCCTCTGTAGTTGGGCCATCACATTTGGGATGCTACTATTCCTCAGGATAAAGGCATCATGCACAGACCCAGGATACTTAGCATTGACATGGGAGATGTACTGGTTCGCCAGGCACACTATCTGGGCATTCATGGTATGAAAACTCTTAGTATTTCTGAATATTTGTTCATAGTTGTTCATTTTGCCGGGGGTGACAAAGGCAATATGTGTTCCATCAATTGCCCCATTTATGTTGGGGATATGTCCCATTGCATAGAAGTCAGCCTTCACTGTGGCCAAATCCTCCACCTGGGGGAATACAATGTAGCTGCACATATGTTTAATCAGGGCAGACAACACTCTGGTCAGCACTATTGAGAACATTGGCTGTGACATTCCTGCTGTCAAGCCCACTATCACTTGGAAAGAACCAGTTGCCAGGAAATGGAGCACTGATAGAACTTGCCCAAGAGGAGGGATAGTAGTGGGGTGACGGATGGGAGATATCAGATCAGGATCCAGTTGGACACACAGAACCATGGTTTTGGCCCTGTCAAGTCAAGTCTGTAAGTAAGGAAAATGTGCCTGTTCTCCATTGTTGCCAAGTCAACCACTGGTCTGTACACGGGGTATGTCTCCATCTCCTATTCATCCACAGCGGTAGCAATCTATGGGGGAAAAGAGTGAGGAGACGGTCGCAAACTGAACATTGTAGCCACAACAGTGCAATGCATGATGTTAATTTGAAATGTATAAGTGGCATTTGTTCTGTATGTCCAATTGTGAACTGTGATGCAGTTATAATCCAGAGCCTGCCCCCCCTGAAATGGCATCCGCCTGTCCTGTGTGGAGGGAGAGGTGGAAGTGAGGTAATTCCGCTGATGCTGTGTGCCGTTGCGGGAGGTAGTCGGGAACCGCCGTGCAACGCCTCATTGGATAATATTGGCCCCTATGGGGTACAGTGGCCAAAGGTGATGTACACCCGCATAGATGGTATGCACCGCCGCAGACGTCATTTACATTTTTTATCTGTTCTTTCACTTGCTACCTGACCTTCAACAGGACCAACATGCATGTGCTGCAGTGACCTGTGTCTGGAACCTACCATGGTGTGTGTGACTGGGGAAAGGGGCCCTGCCTTCACCTCGGAGGGAGCAGTTGGAGAGACTGGTGGATGGGGTCCTACCCAAGTTCTGAATGGGCCTCCAGACCAACAGGTGAGTACTTTGTGAGCACGATGCATGGGCCATGAATCAACTGGAGTGGTGTGTGTGAAGGCCTCGTGTAGGGGGGTTGGTGGATGTCCCCTGGGCGGTGTGCAGCTTGTGTGTTGGGCCCTGTGTGTGCAAATGGCGATGTGAACGGGTATGGTGGCCATAAGTGTAACAGGAAGGACGGTCTGACTAATACCTTTCCCTGTGTGTATTTCTGTGCAGGTCAGCGTCCATCAAAAGAAGGGTATATGGCATGCCATCGCCAAGGATGTGCGGACCCTGGGGGTCTATGGCAGGCAGAGCACCCACTGTCAGAAACGGTGGGGGGACCTGAGACGCTAGGCACGGAAAACCGCAGAAGCCCAGCTGGGGATGGCCTCCCAATGAGAAAGTGGTGCCCTTCGAACCCTGACTCCCCTGACAGCCCACATACTGGTGGTGGCCCATTCTGAGCTGGATGGGCGCTTGAGGGAATCACAGCAGCCACAAGGGGGTGAGTACAGTGCCCATCATTACAACTTATGCCTGGTGGGATGGTATCCGGGTGGTGGATGTATGTCTGCTGGTGCCCCTGGGCCAGGCCTGACATTGCAGAGTAGGTCCCATGATGGGCAGGGTTCTGATGTTATATTCCACCTATCTAACTTGTAGGCATCCACTACTGGGCAGGGCTGTGAGAGTCCCAGTTATGCTGCAGTTGGTGGTATGTGTCCCTCCCCATGCCCTTTTGGCTAGCATTGTTACTGGTAGTGAATTGCTTAGTGCGTAGGCCTGTTCCCTGTGTGTGAGGGTGGTATGTACACCAACGGTGGTGTTGGTGCAGCCATTGACCCAGTGTATCCTTTGCCCCCTCCCTTTTTGTTTTGTCATCCTGTCCTTATGTGCATTAGCATAATATGGCGGAGGAGCAGAGGCACCAACGACGGAGGGAGCTGCATCCCACAGGACCCAGGAGGCCGAGTCCACCGACGGTGAGGGCAGCAGTGGGACGCAGGGCAAGGAGAGCACCACGGCGGAGACTGGAGGCGACCGTTCTGACACAGATACCTCCTCCAATGGAAGCTCCCTGGTGGTGGCGGACACTTCTGTGACCACCCCAGCTACAGCTACAGCCACCACCCCCGTAACAGCACCGCCCTCCCAGCAACCCCTCATCGAGTTGCCCGTGACCACTCACCCAGGAGGGTGGGTATCTCCTTCGCCCCAGGCACCTCAGGCCCTGCCCCTGTGAGGACTGCTGCCCTGAATGAGGAGGCTATTGACCTCCTGAGATCCATCTCTGTTGGGCAGTCAACCATTGTTAATGCCATCCAGGGGCTGGCAGGCCAAATGCAACAGACAAATGCATTTCTGGAGGGCACTCACACTGGCATGGCGGCCCAACAGAGATCAATCCAGGCACTGGCCTCCTCTCTGATAGCAGCCATTGTCCCTGTTTCCACCCTCCCCCCTCCAACTTCCTCGTCCCAATCCCATTCCCCTCAATTCCAACCTATCCCAAGCACAGGTTGACGAGCATGCACACTGGACAACACACAAGAGTGGCACAGGCAAACACAAGCACCACACATCATCCCACATGCACTCACACAAACACCATCCAGATGCAGACATTCCAGCATCCACTGCCTCCACCGTGGTCCCCTTCTCCTCCTCTTCCACCTCCCTCCCAGTTGTGTCCACACTCAAACCTGCATGCAGTACATCCTCATCCACTACCGCCATCACCAGCACAACTAGCAGAACACACACCTCACTGGCAGACACCACCACAACAGCCTTGCACTTGTCCCCTGTGTCCTCACCCCCTGTCTGCACCTCTCTAGGTACACAAATGCAAGCACTCAGGCACCCAACAGCCATCCACCTCGCAACAGCATCCACCCCATGCACCTGCACCCAAACACAGCAGACAGACACCTCCCACAACAACTCCCTCACCCTCCACTCCCAAACCTTCTCCCTCTTCCCGTCCCAATGTCCCTAAGCAGCTTTTCCTCTCCAACATTGACCTCCTCGCTACCTCTCCCGCCACTGTCCTTCACGTCTGGCCAGGGTGGCTAGACCCCAGACAAGCAACTCAGCCACCCAGTCCACAGGCCCAGTAGTGTCCACACCCACTCGTGGTGGTAAAGGATCCAGGGCACCAGACAGCCTCAAGGAAAGGGTGTCTGCCTCAAGTGCTGCCCAGAAGGGCAAGGAGGCCTCCCCAGCTTCTGCCCTGAAGGGCAAGGTGCCATCCCCAGCTGCTGCCAGGAAGGGCAAGGAGCCTGCCCCAAGTGCTGCCAAGGGGAGCAAGGTGCCATCCCCGGCTGCTGCCAGGAAGGGCAAGGGGCCTACACCAGCAGGCAGGAAGGACAAGGGGCCTGGTGCTGAGACCCAGTCGGAGCCCCCAACAACAACCATGGTTGTGCAGCCATCTGAGGCTTCAGGGGATGGGTAGGAGCTTCCCCCCACAACCACCATCAGCAGCACCACCACCACCAGCAGTGGGCAGCCATCCAAGACTGCAGGTGATGTCAGGAGCTTCCCCCCACAACCACCACCAGCAGCAGCACCACCACCACCAGCAGTGGGCAGCCTTCCGAGGCTGCAGGGGTTGGGTAGGAGCTTCCCCCCACAACCACTACCAGCAGCAGCAGCACCAACACCACCAGCAGTGGGCAGCCATTCGAGGCTGCAGAGGATGGGCAGCAGCTTCCCCCCACAACCACCAGCACCACTACCACCACTGAGCAGCCATAAACGCCGGCGGACGGTCTGTAGACCTGCCTCCATGGGCTGTTGTGCGGCCTGCCCCCTGCAAATCCTGTGGGTATGACACCCACCTGAGAGACTGTGACCTTGGACTCCCCAGGATCTGAAGCACAGGGCACGATGCCCCCTCCAGAACCAGTGGGTATGACACCCACTTACCCCATCCTCCCCAGGACCAAGCACAGGGCATGTTGCCCCCTCCAGAGCGAGTAGGGCAAGTCACCCACTCAAGAGACTGTGGCCTTGCACTCCCCAGGACCAAGCACAGGGCATGTTGCCCCCTCCAGAACCAGTGCTGTTGTTCCATCTGCCGGCTGAGGTGCCCCCCGTTCGCCATCCACCTGAGGTGCCTGCCTATTTTCCAAATGATGTCCCTGCAGTGTTCTCTCCGTGTTGGTGCAGGAGACAAGTGCAGTGTCCCTTGAACTGTACATATGTATATACTTTTAGATTGAATGTTCATATTTTTACTGTATTTATATTATTACACTCACTTTCATCTATTCATGTTGTCCTTGCATTATTCCTGAGGGGTACGGGGTCAATATGTTTTCTTACTTCATCTGATTGTGTGTTGTTTTCCTCAACCCCCTCCCTGTGTGCTAGGTGGCTGTACTCATCGTGGTCGTCTTCGTCGTCGTTGGTGTTCGTGGTGGAGCAGGACATAAAATATCATAGGAAAGGTTTGCAGCTCGGGCTCCATGGCGTCATGGTTGTTCCCTGGGTCTCCAAAGGTGAGTCCTTTCCCTTCTTTGCAATGTTTCCGCCAGGCTTTTGCTGTTGTTGGTACCGCCCCGGAAAAGGTGGCAGTTTCAAGGGTCTTAATATGGTGGGAGGAACACTGACTTCCGCCTGGCTGTAGACAGCTACCGCCATGGTGCCTGATGTTTCCGGCCTGGCGGTCGGTGTGGTAAAGTGGCTGTCTATCGGAGATCTTTCCACCATGGTCATAATTTGGCAGTAGTTACCGCCAGCCTGTTGATGGTATTACTACCACTTTATCACTGACCGCTAGGGTTGTAATGAGGGCCCATGTCTCCTGCCATCAAAATATAGCATGTCACACATACATGCTTGTGCTGTTCTCACATTGTGTTCACAGGTGATTCTGACTATCCAAACCATCCTCGGCTGCTTACACCAGTGAGTTACCCAACCACGTCATGGGAAGTTTGCTACAAGGATGCCCACGGGAGAACAAAGCATGTAACTGAACAGACTTTTTGGCTACTCAAGGCAAGAGTTAGGTGCTTGAACTTATCTGGAGGATCCCTCCTCTCTTCGCCCCACAAGGAATATCACATAATAGTTGCCTGATGCATGCTCCACACTCTAGCCCTGAGACGTCAGATACCATTGATAGCAGATGAGGGGGAGGCAGCTGAAACTGTGGGTGGAAATGCTGATATGCCAAGTGATGAAGAGCCAGAGGAAGAAAAAGCAGGAGACTCTAGAACAGATCTCATCAATCAGTACTTCAAATGACAGACACATATGTGGAGTAGACCTATTGTTGTGATGTAATTGTACAACCAGATGTACATGGCTAGCAACACACCTCCTTTCTTGAATCATCTGTGGGGTGTAGTGAGCTCAAATGCCTATGAGTGTGTGGTGAATACAGACTGAAAGTTTGTATTGTGTATAGGACAGAGAGTTCTGCAGTCTAATGTATTGTTACAACAGATGCAAACTTTCAATTCTGGAAAGGACTTTTCTGATGTGAGGAATGTTTTGTGCTATGTCCTATCCTTTTTCCCTTTCACTCACAGATTTACCTACATCCTGTTTGGCTCAGCAATCTTGGCTTGAGAAATAATGTGTCAAAAACAGATGGGAATTGCTGACAGACATGAGAAGTGTACATGGCTGAAACCCGGTAATATTAGTGTTGTTTAAGTGGGTTGTAACCTTCATTGTCATACCGTCATAACACTGGGGTAGAAGAAGCTTTCGCTATTTCTTTTACCTGGTGGGTACAGGAAGATGTCAAATGGTGTGTTATGTGTCTGGAGAAGTGTCTGGCACATGTGTAAAGCTTGGATCATAGCCTCTCGCTTCAAAGTGGGTGGAGTACTTTGTGATCTACATTGGACCTAGCTGTCATTGTATTCTTACTTTATAGTCCAAGGTGCATGTCACTGTAGACTGACATAGGTGAGTGACAATCTTAAAAATATAGGGAAAAAATGTTAGTTAAAAATGTCAGTGCTGGGTACCTCAGTTATCATCTTTGTATGTCCTGTGGGATATGTGATTTAGAAGCTATAGTATGGGTATGTGATGAGCCTATACCAGGTGATACAGAGGACGTATCAGTGTGCCCATGCCTTGTAGGTAGTGTACCATGACCCAGACTTCTGTATCCTGTGTATTTGCATTGTAGGACACCTTAGCATACATCCTGATTCTACTCTCAGTGATGCTGTATGTGCGGATTGCAATACTAATTATACATTTGTGTAGAACTGGATTACAACCTCTTTGACATCCGTCCTGTAACACTTCTGTTGTAATGAGTCCCCGTTTGATGTCCATTACAATGGCTGTTCCATACACGGGGGACATGACCACACCAGAGTTGTCATGTATGACTATTGCACATGGATGATAAAGGAAACACACATAGGACCTGTGTTTAAGTGTGATTAATTGTGCATATCAAAAGGAAATCTGTGACAATGATAGTAAAATAAATGAACATTAAAGTGATGGGTGAAGTCATGGTGGATGATTTCATCAGTGTAGCTGTTTCAACAGTTGGTAACACAAGTCCAGTGTCCTTGTACCATGGGAAAATTGAGTTAAGTTTCAGAACAGTCAATAGGATCTACCTGTGGCACACAAGGGGAACTCATCAGAAGAGGTTCACTTCCTGGAAATAGGTTTTGTCTTGGCATCTGCTCCTGCTGGATATCTGGGTGGACGTCCATATTTGCAGGGGGTTCTTCAGCTACAGCGGGAGGGGTGTCTGAGGCATGACCTTCCCCTGGAAGGGCCTCCATTCCACTAGTAACTGCAGATGTTGAAGGGGCTGATGTTTCATTGCTAGTGGAAGGGGCAGATGTTGTGTAGAAAAAACTAATCAGGATGGTATTGATGTCCCTCAGCACCTCTGCAATGGTAGCCATGTGGGCATTTTGTGCCTGCCACTGTTGCATGACTTCCTTTCGGGCAGGTCCCTCTGCAGCCTTTGAATTTCCCCCAACATTGTGATGACTTGACCTATCCTGTCTTAGGAACTCAGTAGGCTCCCAAGACTTGGTTAGATGATTTCGTGGTCAGTTGTGTCCCTTTTAGGGCCCATCCTCTGGCCCACAGCATTACTCCCACGTACCCTACCCCCACGTTCCTGTGCCCCTGGCACTGTGTGCCCACTCCCAGTGGTTGCAAGTCCATCATTGTCAGTTGTGGCAAGGTTAGAATCAGGTACCTGTATTGTGGGGCACACTATAGATGATACAGTCCATGTGACACAAGTTTGGGGGCGAATGGTTGCCTGTGATGTCGATGCAACAGGGTTGGTAGGAGTTGATGTGGGCAGGGTCAGGCTGAGAATCGTTGACTGACCAGGTGTCCCCGAAGGGCCAGGGTGTTCATCAGTCTAGAGACATCCAAAGGTGTTGTCCTCACTGGGGCCTTCCTCCAGAGGGGGAGTGACAGTCTCTGTTATCCTTTCCATGGTGGCAATGACAAGGTTACCTGTAGAGGGAGTGAGACACAGAGTTCATGTTAAAATGGGTGTTTTGTAGCATTTGTGTGAGATGCAGACAGTGCCTCAACATGATTCCCTGCAATGACATTGACAGGTGCTACACAGCATACTGTAGTTGTACATAAAACCCTGTGACTTAATTTCCATCCTCCATGTTAGTAGTTGTTAGACTAGGTTGGTACTGATTGCACTGCAGATGGGATCTTATATTGTTTGATTTTTGACATGACTGTTCACCTCAGTTACCTAGTGAAAAGTCAGGCTTGCTAGGTGGCACACATTAGAGCTACACAATGCACAATGGTGTACTTGTAGGAACACAGTATGTGAGTATGCAAGGGACATTGACCTGTATCAGGATGTAGTGCATGTGCGTCGATTCAGCCATCTGACTTTCCAACCCAGGTCAGTCTATTCCTGGCTTGGGATATTTGATCTATGGCCATTATGAATGGTCACTCAGCTATAGCTGTGTCTTGCTTTGGTTGCTAATGTGAGTGAGCCATTGCATTGCTGTCATTGCCAAGTACTGTTCCACACTAGAACAATCTAAATGGTGTAGCTAGTAAATTAGTTGTACATGCATTACATGTGATGTTTTGTGCACATTCCAGGTTTTCACAGTGATGTGTTGGTGCATTCTGGGAGTCTTAATCATAAGATTAGCCAGTAGTTTAAGTGCCATTTCCAAGGGCTGTGAGGGCAGTTAGGCTAAGTGGAGAAGTGGCATGCCAGAGAGAGGCATTAGGTGATTAGGGGAGAGGTGTGGTGGGCAAAATAGTTTATTAGGGTGGGTTTAGGTGGTGAGGGAGCATGCAGGACAAAACAACTGCGTGACATTAATGTTGTGGGTACTTACCAGACTCCAGTCCCCCGGGTATTCCTCAGGCCCTCAGGATGCAGTATGTCTAAGATCTTCTCCTCCCATGATGTGAAAGTAGAGGGAGGAGGTGGGGGCCCACCACCAGTCTTCTTTACGGCTAGCTGGTACCTGGATGCCATGGAACGCACCTTCCCCCGCAGGTCATTCCACCTCTTCCTTATGTCCTCCCTTGTGCGTGGATGACTGCCTACAGAATTGATCCTGTAGATTGTTCTTTGCCACAACTCAATTTCCTGGCAATAGATGTTTGTTGGACCTGTGCTCCGAACAGTAAGGGCTCTATCCTTACTGTTTCATCCACCATGAACCTCAACTCGTCATCAGTGAAACCTGGGTGTTTTTGTGGGGACATGGTTGTGGTTGTGTAGATGGTGTGTGTGGGTGTAGTGAGTGTAAGGGTGTAGTGTTTGGTAATTGGTGAGGTGTAGGTGCTGCAATGTGAGTTGGAGACTGTTGTAGCGGATTGTGTGAGCAAGTGATATGTGTATTGTGATTGTTCTGCTGGTGTGGGATGTGTGCTGAGTGAAATGTATATTTGTGCCTCTAGTGTACAAGCACAAAATCTTATCTTTTAGGCTTTGCGGTGTATGTGTATAGCGTACTGGATGAAAAGGATTGTGGGTTATGTAAGAGTGTTTAATATAATGAAGTGAGTAGGTCTGTCAGGTGTGTGGATGTGTGTGAGGTGTGGGGTATTTAAACTATTCAATATAGTGTTGTGTTCCGACAAAAGTGAGTTGAGACTGTTTCGGACCACTAATGGTTTTCCGCCATGGAAGAACCGCTATGGTGATTTTTGGGTCATAATTTGATGGGCGTAATTTTATCGGGCTGGTGTTGGTGGTGGAACTGACTCTTTTTCAGGGTCACTTAACCCCCAGGTAGCAACACCTCTGGGATGGGCTAAGGAGATCTACAAGCCAAGAGAAGGTTAATGCCTTGGTGGAAGTGGGCAGGATGGTGAATTCTGGGATAGCCAGATGCCACACTTCACAGAAAGTGGTCATCAGGAGGGAGGGAACCCAGTAGCCCATTGGCTATTGACCACGTCTACCATGAGGGCATTTCCTGGGCATAAAAAGAGCACAGCTGGCACCCATCCAGATCTCAAATCTTGACGGACTAGAGGAAAGGACCTCAGAACTACCCTACTACACAAATGTTGAGGTGAAGAAAGGCTACACCGATGTGGACTGAACTTACTGAACCTGTTGGCTCGCAAAGGAGAAGGAACTGTGCTTGCTGTGTCCTGATTGTCAAGAAGTTGTTTTCTGAACCCAGACAAAGCAATATACTCTAACGGTCAGTTGCCTGACCTCCTGCTCGCAGTACAGGGCCACAGGGAATGTGGGGCCCAAATTTTCTGACCGCACTCCTCACCTCCATGCAGCACCAGGGACCAGCACCTGACACTCAAAGTTGCTCCAGAGTCTGTTGAGCCTGGGAGAGTTAGCAGAGTGCAGGTTGGTCACCTAAATTGCAAGCTACTGTCCAAGGAAGGATTCCCCTTTGACCACAACACTGGGCAACTGTTAGCCCAGTAGTGACTAGATATCTGCAAGGACCAAGAAAATTGTGAGGGACATCAACCCCTCTAGCTAGGATCACCTAAGCAATCCTGTGGACTCAAGGAAGAACACCATCAACCACCTTGCATCCACAGCATCCTTGAGCATCCTCAGCATCTTGTATCCCTCGCATTGGGACCACTTCCATAGAAATCTACAGCAAGGATATAAAAGTGTCTGATACTCCCTGAAGACTGCTTCTTCCTTCAAGGTAACTGTTTATGAGGACCTTGCTGGTCCCTTTAACTGGCTTCCTGTGTAGTTGGTTGCCTAAAATAACTCAAAGTAATCACATTGACACTTACCCAAATTTTTCTTAAAAATGTTTTTAAGTGTCAAGTTTGTTGAATTTGCCAATACTTATTTACAGGTAAATAAAAAAGTACATATTATTGGACCTTGTAAATGCTGTATTCCCGGAACCCTCCGGTTGACTTTTTTTCATTTTAGTCTTGTGTTTATCTTCTTCAATTGTGTTGATGCTGTTCAAATGCTTTACAATTTTTCCTTTGTGAAAGCCTTACTGCTCAGAACTATAGCTACCCAGGACTGAGCTAAGGTTTTAACGGTGAGGTCACACAATCAAACCATATAAAATAACCCTTCTCCCCACAACCATCATTTTGAGAAACATGAAAATGCACAACAATATTGTCGAACTATTGGACAAACATTGCTCCTCCACTTTCACAATCAAGATCCAGAAGGATCATGCCAATGTTATGCTCACAGCACCCAAGGACTATAGGAGCATGACCAATGTACTTATGGAGCAGAAACGTGAACGTAACTCTTGTTTTTTGTAATATTGGGAGTACCAGTAAATGCAGCCATTGGACAAATCTCCTGCAAATTATCTGTAGTAGGACTTCCAGTGAAGAACTTCACCAACAGACAAGAATAAGATGTTTCCATGCTTCATAGTAACCCTGGCAATAAAGCAAGAAGGGAAAGTTGCAGATATTTCGGTGTTCACAAAGCTTTGCAGTTTTACCTTCACCACAGAGGCACCTAAAGGAAGGTAGGGCACAGTTATGTGCTAAAACTGCCAATGCTTAGGGTACAGCTCTGCATTTTGCCACCAGAAACCACAAAATTTACGCTGTGGACAGTAACATACCTCCAAATCAATGCACCAGAAACCAAGATATGAAACCAGCGATGTACAAAGTGCAAAGGAAATCACCCTGCAAGCTATCAAGGCTGTCCCTACCTAAAGAAAGCTAAGAAGTATGATTTTTGTGAGCAAATGCCATAGCAATAACCAGGGTTATCTTGCCATCCCCCTTCAACTGACTATGGACAGTGGAAGAAATATGACCAGATATTTGGCACAGCGCACAGGATCCTAAGTCATAACTCAACTCATACCTTAACAAGCAACCATAGTAATGTGCGTGTGGATGGAAGACTTTATATAGATGTTGCAAGACCCAAGAAAGGCAATCCACCTACACCAACCACTCCAGTCTCTGCCTGAGATATAAGCAGTGCCATTACTTGGAAGGAAATCATAGTGAAGATCACAAAGGTAGATACAGAGATGAACATCCACCCAGTAGTGCCAACATTGGCAAACCTAATTGTCAAACTTTTCCATGGTAAGGAAATATATCATCATGGCAGTGAAGAAAAACTGTCTTCTTGATGTGGAAAGCTAACTCCTTTCAAAAGAAACTGATAATTCATTGTACCTGAGGGAATCTGAGGTTGTCACTGTAAAGCTTACTTCTGAGACCAATGTCCAAGGAGGCAAGTAGGACTGCAGAGCATACCTCCGAGACCCATCTCCACAGAGGCAAGTAGCTTAACCTTGCAAATTACAGAGTATAGCACACAGACTGTGAGGCTGGAGCAACTGTGATCAACAGCACAAAAGTAAAGCATAACAAGATTTAAATATCACCAACAGGGAGCTTTGAAGCAACTGGTGTACAGGCCCAGACATCTGCAGGTCCACTTTGTTTGATTGTCTCTTACTCCCCCATAGAAAACTATGCCCAGCGACATAGATGCTTTACTGGACTCCATCATACCTACCAAATTTGGAGGTGACATTAATGCTAAGCGCCAGTGGTGGAACACTTCGACTGCAAACAACAAAAGACATGCTCTTCCCACTCACTAAAGCAAGAAGGACTTTGTAACTGCTGACCCAACTCACCCAAAACATTTTCCCAGCACAGCAAGTCACAAACCACATGTTTTGGAAACTGGTGTGATAAAGAACCTTCCCCAGTATATGAATTTGAAGACTCTTACAGTGCTGGATCCAACCACAACCCTGTGTTAATCCCTGTTGGAGATGAAATAGAAAACCACCAACTGGACCTCAAGTACAACTTCAACAAGGCAGATTGGAATTTCTACAAGAGAAACCAGGACAAAACACTGGTTCCTTGTCCTTTACACTCTATTGATGTCACGCCACGGGTTGCAGCACAACCCGCTGCTCACTCCACTGGCATCCTGTGTTATACAGCGGGACGCCTTAAAGAATGTAGAGTGCCATTCTTCACCTCGCTTGTCAGGTGGTCTGGAGGAGTTTCTCTCCTTCGGGCCATATTCATTTCCTGTTTTGGGGTATTTATGGAGAAGAACTGTCTTTCTCTCTGTGTTGAAGTGTGCTTCACTCCAGCTGGCGTGTTTCACTCCTACTGGTGTCTCCTCACTCCTGCTGGTGTATCTTCGCTCCTGCTGGTGTCTCTTTACTCCTGCCGGTGTATCTTCATTGCTCCAGGTGTCTCCTTGATCCTTATAATGTATCTTCACTCCTGCTGGTGATTCTTGTTCCTGGTGCTTCTCTTATGAACCTTTCTATTCTCCTGGTTCTTGGCATTCCACAAGCCTTATTTGCACCTTCTAAGCCTTGTTGCAGTCCTGGTCTTCTACCATCAGTACCAGTCCTCATCAGCCTTCTAGAGTCTCCAGTCATCTTCAGAGGTTTTTTTCCTTCATGGTTTTTCCTCTTGGGGGCTCCTTCTGAGGGGCACTTTCTGCTTAGATGTTCCATTGTTGGTGGCATCACGGCTACTAGAAGGTGTTGCCCCCATCATTAGCAGACAAGAACAGTCAAAGCCTGGACTCACAGAATTTTTCCTTTGCTCCAAAGCTGTAAATAGAAGTCCATCTGCTGAGCAACATCAAAAACAAAGCTCGAAGACAGTAGCAGAAGTATTACATCCCTGACCTATTGATGATTTACAACACGCTTACAAACTGCGGAATATGCAAACAAGCCAGCACAGAGGTGAAAATTAAGGAGCAACTACAGCTAACTTAAATGATTCGGACAACTCTCTCTAGAGAATGACTCGACGTTTGGAAAAAATGTACCAAACCCACCAATACAAGGCAAGACTTACCTGGAATGCATCAAAAGAGACAATGCAGAGATCCAGTCTGACATTCTAGAGGAATCCTTCAAGCTTAACCAAGCCAGCAAATTGACAACAGAAACAGACATAGGAATCGTCAGCCATCACTTGGAGCACCCACCTGATAAAGCTGTGAACATTGAGGAATGCTCAAGGGATGAAGCGCTTAGTCTTGTAAAAAGTCTTAAAAATTACAAGGCACCAGGAAGAGATGGAATAACTAACCAAGCCATCAAGATG
Source organism: Pleurodeles waltl (assembly GCF_031143425.1). Classification (NCBI taxonomy): domain Eukaryota; kingdom Metazoa; phylum Chordata; class Amphibia; order Caudata; family Salamandridae; genus Pleurodeles; species Pleurodeles waltl. The sequence continues at coordinate 752,367,309 of NC_090444.1, read as the reverse complement.
CTCCCAAATGCAGCAATGGATCATCTTGCTGAGATCCTCCTCACAAGTGTCCAGCAGCAATACCTCACTAAAGCCGGTAAAGAAGCAACAGCCATCGTATTTCCCAGACATGGGCAATTATTAAGAGGCTTTGCAAACTACCATCCTATAAGTCTGCAGTCTGGCTTATAAAAAACAGTCTTGTGTTGCCTAGTACATAAGTTATGAGATTTTCAATCCAAATGTTGGCGCTGAAATGTGTTATGGGCCTATTTAATTGTCTAAGTTTATTTTCTTGTTGCTTTACATTTCTTTTGTTTTCTGAAAATCCTGTAGTATGTCTTAAAAACTTACACACTCTGAAACCAAGAGGGGCGACGGACCTCTCTTGACTCACAGAAGGGATAGAGAAGACCAGATTCAGATTGTCAAGAAACTCTTGGAATATGCTTACATGCACAGCATTGAGCGGTTAGCAAAATATTGCTAAACTGGCCAGACCACCACTCCGTCTATTGTGGCTAGAAATCCAGGGAGAATTCAGAAGCTACCTGCTAGGTGTTGTGACCAGGCCTACTCCCCGCATCTTCTTGCACCAGGTGGGGAAACAGGTTTTTTCAGCTGACACACCCACAGAGGACGGTGAGTCTGTGTAGGAGGCTGGCCTGGTTTGTAGTGGGTACCTAAGGCCCTTACACTTTATACCAGGTCCAGTTATCCCTTATTAGTGAAATGTAGGCAGTGTTCTAGCAGCTTAGGCTGTCTGTAGGTAGCTGTAGCAGAGCAGCTTAGGCTGAACTAAGAGATATGCAAAGCTCCTCTAGTACCACCATAGTTACACAGTACTTATACACAATATGACAATCCTCAGTGTTACCAAAAATAAAGGTACTTTACTTTAGTGAAACAAGGCCAAAAATATCTTAGAGGAAATACTCCTTCTGGAGGTACGTATTATATACAATATATACACTAGTAACCAGAATCAGGTAAGTAAACAGTCATAGAATAGTGCAGACAGTAGAAACTACAATAGATTGCAATGGGCCTAGGGGCAACACAAACCCTTTACTAAAATAGTGGAATGCAAATGCTGAATTCCCCCCTTGGCAAGTGTAGTGTGTAGAGGGGCGCTGGGAGTGTAGCAAAACACCAAAGGTAAGTAAAGTACCCCACCCCAGAGCCCAGGAAAGCAGGAGTAAAGCATGTCAAGTTTCCTAAGGGCACACTACAAGTCGTGATAAAGTATTTTGCAAGAACCAAGCAAGACTGCAAGCAACAAACAATGGATGTCTGGACCTGAAGACCTGTGGAGAGAGGAGACAAAGTCCAGAAGTCGAAGAACAGTTGAGGAAGGACAGGAGCCCCTGTCAACCTAGAAGAAGGTGCAAAAGTGGATTATCCGATCAGAAGAAAAGTACAGAAGAGCACCAAAGAAGATGGCTGCGGGTTCTTGCATGGTGCAAGAGATGTCCCACGTGAAGTTGTTGGATGCAGGCTGCTTGCGTCACTGGATTCCGCCAACAAACCTTTGTTTGCATCAAAAAGGAGCTGCCTGGACCCAGGAGGGACCTGGGGGTCTCAACTCAAACTGAAGAGACAGAGGGGGCTCTCAGCACTTTAGAGAGTCCTCAGAAGACCAGGCAGCACCCATGGGAGTCCAAGAACACAGGGTCAAAGAAGATACAAAGTGCAGTTGTCGCAGCACTACACAGGAAGGTCCCACGACGCCGGAGAACAACTCAGTGCACTGTGCGTTGCAGGATGGAGTGCTGGAGACCTGGGCTACGCTGTGCACAAAGGATTCTTGGAAGAAGTGCACAGAAGCCCAAGGAGCTGCAGAAGATGCAGTGCACAGGGGTACAGTCGCAGCACGGGGCGGCAAGCTCTTACCTCCACCAAATTTGGACAGCTAGAACTTTGGACAGTCTGGGTCACTTTGGTGCACAACCTGTGTTCCAGGGAGCATGCTTGTCATCAGGAGAGGAGTCCCAGAGTACTGGTTGTCATCACAGAAGGGTGCCTGCAGAAGCAGGACAGTGACTCAGGAGATCCCTTTGGTTCTTCTGGTGCAGGGTGAAGACAGGCAGTCCTCATATTGTGCACACCTTGGAAACTGTTGCAAAAGCTGACTGGAGCTGAAGTTGCAGGCCACAGGAGTCGTCCTGTATACTTTGTTGCAGTTACAGTGGTTCCTGGAGCAGTCCGACGGTCAGAAGCTGAAGCAGAGGATGCAGAGGAATCCTGGAGGAATCTTGCAAACTGAAGCTGAGGCAACACCCAGAGGAGAGACCCATAATAGCCCAGAAAGGGGGATTGGCTATCTACCTATGTATGCACCTATCAGGAGGGGTCTCTGACTTCTCCTGCTGGCACTGGCCACTCAGAGGCCTCCGGATTGTCCCCACAACTTGGAATCCAAGATGGCTAATGCCAGGAACACTCTGGAGGTGCTCTGGGCACCACCCCTGGGGTGGTGATGGACAGTGGATTGGTCACTCCTCTTCCCTTTGTCTAATTTCGCACCAGAGCAGGGGCTGGGGTTCCCTGAACCGGTGTAGACTGGATTATGCGAGGAGGGAACCGTTTGTTCTCTTCAAAGCATTTCCAGAGGCTCTGGGAGGATACCCCTCCCAAGCCTGTAACACCTATTTCCAAAGGGAGAGGGTGTAACACCCTCCTCCCAAAGGAAATGCATTGTTCTGCCTGAATATGTGACAGAACAACTAGGTCCGAAACAACTATAGCCTAAACCACTAATGCTAAACAAATAAAAAGTCTCTACAACTAAGTACCGAACAACTACTGTCTAAACAACAAATGTCCCTGAATAACAATTGCCTGAACAACTAATATATATATATATATATATATATATATATATATATATATATATATATATATATATATATATATATATATATTCTAAACAACTAATAAACCATAAAAACCAAAAAGAAAACCTTACCTTAAATGTAGTTGTTCAGGCACAATTGATGTTTAGACAGTAGTTGTTCAGTACTTAGTTGTAAAGACTTTTTAGTTGTTTAGCAATAGTGGTTCAGGCAAGTAGTGGTTTAGACCTAGTTGTTCAGGATGTTTCCCTTCTGCCTTCCTGGGATTGAGCTGCTCAGTCCCCAGGAGGGCAAAAACCTCTCTGTGAGGTGGCAGCAGCTGGGGCTGCAGTGGAAACCTCAGAGAGCTGGTTTGGCAGCACTGGGAGTCCATGGTGGAGCCCCCAGTGTGCATGGGATTGGCCCCCCAATACCAAATTTGGATTGGGGGGACAACTCCATGATTTTAGACACCACACATGGCCATATTCGGAGTTACTGTTGTGAAGCTACATATATGTATTGACATATATATAGTGCACACTTATAATGGTATCCTGCACTCACGAAGTCCGGGGAATTGGCCCTGGACACCATGGAGGCACCTTTGCTAGTGCAAGGGTGCCCTCACACACAGTATCTTTGCACCTACCCTTCAGTAAATGAAGGTTAGACATATAGGTGACTTATAAGCTACGTTAGTGCAGTAGAAATGGCTGTGAAATAGTGCGGGCACTATTTCACTCAGCCTGCAGTGGCAGTCCTTATGAAAGGTTTGTATGAGCTCCTTATGGGTGGCAAAAGAAATGGTACCACCCATAAGGATCTCCTGGAACCCCAATGCCCTGTGTACCTAGATACCATATACTGGGGACTTAGAAGGGGGGGGGCAGTGTGCCAATCAGAATTTAAAAATGTAGTCACTAAACTATAGTCACAAATTTGGTAAGTAGAGAGAGCATCAGCACTGAAGTTCTTGTTAGCAGAACTTCAGTGACACAGTTAAGCATACTGACAACACACATAGGCCACAAACTATGAGCACTGGGGTCCTGGCTAGCAGGATCCCAGTTAGATGGGCAAAACACACTGACAAACAGGCAGAAATTGGGGGTAACATGCCAAGAAAGATGGTACTTTCCTACAGACTGTACCCATGTACCACAAAGGGATAAAAACCCATGTGTAGCAGTTATCCAAAGGGCAGCCACCGATCTGCCCAGTTCCGAGATTGGGGGCACTTTAGATATGGGGGGGAGTTAAGGGGTGCCCAATGGCTTAGTAACCATCACCACAATGCGGAGTACAAGAGAATCTGAACGTCAATGGAACACAATCGTAGGGGATCTGTGGCACAACTCTTTAATGAAACTGCCCTTACCAGCAGGCTGCAGTTATAATAGTTCCAGCAGTCAATTCCATGGTCTCAGGGCAGACACACTCACAGTCGGAGGGTATGGGAGCGCTTTCAAATCCACCCAAAGTAGCACAGAATCGAGTGTGCATTGGACTAGTGCCTTAGTGAGTCCAGCCTCGCAGGTCTGGAAGCTTTCTCAAAGATAGGTGCCTACCCAGTTGCCAGTGCAGGGGGCTATATTGGCTCTGCATCACCAGAATGCCAATGCACTGACCACAAATACGTCAGCAACCTTGGGTAGGGAGCTTGCTGCTCTGCAGGCCACTGCCAGGCAGTCCACTACACAGTCTTCCAACTTACTCACACTGGTCTCTGTGGGCTCGCATGTAGTGCCGTTCTCCATTGAGCCCCAATTGCATCTAGAAGGCTGTACTGTTTTGGCATTGGTGTACCAAACCTTTCATCTACCATGTCTGTGACAAAGCATTTACACAATGACGTCAAAGAAAGAATCTGGAAGGGAACATTTTGTGATATATTCTCCTTAATAAACTCAGGGGCTATTGAGTTAAAAAAAGACAGAATGGGAAATGATGGGGAGATAAAAGCAAAGAGGATTTGGATCAACAAGACGGTTAGTAATTGGGTCATGGGCTTCGCCATCTATGACCTGATTATCTGAGAGAAAAATCTGACGATTGTCCCTCAGCTTTTCTCCTTCCTCTCCATTATTCACAATGCTACAACTGACTTCCATGGCAATGTATGGGTATTGTATGACACTAAGTTTAGGTAAAATAAGATCAACAAAACAAAGGTTCCCTGAGATCAACGAGAAGTAAACCTATGCTATGAAGAGCTACCCGCTGGTGTAGGGGTATCAAGGGTGGGGCCTTCCTTTCACTCCTCCTTTGATCAGAATTAAAAAAAGATCAGCTTGCTGAAAATTCAATTGGAAAACCTGCTCTGAAAAAAAGGTCATCGTTTAGGTTCAAGCACATATGTTCATTTTGCAAGATCCTGTGACAACCAGAAAACAAAAAAGCTCTGGAAACAGAGAACGCACCACCAAGTCACAAAGTCTCATGCAAGTTAGTTTAGACAAATCCAGGCCCACGATCCAACTGCATGTCTTGACGCATATTTTGGGCAGATATAATTGGATGTGCAGGGGTGCAGCTTCAGTGGGGATGTTTGGGGTGTTACATCCCTCAAAAATGCATTTTATGGCAAACAGTTGGGAACAGGTGCTTTTACTCTGGTATGGTAAGGTGTCTGTTGGATTTCACCAGGAATTGTTACCTACACACAGACTAAAACGCACATACACTCACTCCCTTTCTGTTTGAATGGCTTCAAACATGTTGGGTATTTTACAAAATATTGTGTTTTCTCTCACGTACTACCCCAGCAATCTGCATTCATTTCCCTTTCCACTGCCCATTTAGCCCCTCTCTTGCACCCTGCTTCTCGTATAATGTATCTTAACATTATATGCCCACGTGATTGTTGGAAAATCTGACGCTCACCCCCCAATCTTACTGACCAAGCTGCACCCCTGCAGATGTGTGATGCACATACCCTGTATTTTGGTTTCTGAGATGGTTTCCATATTTTTTCCTCAGCCATCCCAACCCCAGTAATTCCTGGGAATCAGTAGTGAGTTCCTATTGTCCCCAACATAGCAAAGGAAATCATCAAGGAGGAGCTCTTCCTGAGGCAACTGGTGGGCCCATTTTAGGAATATCCATTATCAGGGCTGTTTTGTTCCCCATTGAGCCTGGGACCGAAAAAGGAAATATCACTAGATCCACAATTTGTCTTATCCTGTGGGTGTCTCATTAAGTGATGGGCTATGTCCCAGGCAATGTCGGGTGACATAGACTTCATTGGATCAAGCCATAGAGAAGCTGTGGAGATTGGATAAGGGACAAATAATTACGACATTTGACACAGAATGTTTTTTATGCTGCTGTCGGTCCATCAAAAGGATTTCAAAGTTCCAGGCTTTCACATTCGAGGCCAAGTAGTATATATACACGTATGCACCATGGAGTTCTCCATTGCCTGTGCATGTCTTGAGACATTTAGGCCCATATTTATGAGATTTTTGGCACAGGGCAGCACAGCACGTCACCGTGCTGAGGTCAAACCAAAGGGAAAGGGCAAGAATGCCCTATATTGAAGCAATACAACTCATTCCTGTCCTTTCCACCTGTGGTGATACCCTTTTGGCTGCCTAGCACCAATGCGGTCACTCTTGCACCACGGTGCAAGGGTGTCTGTATTGCATGCACGATTGGTTTTGTGCAGGAAGGGGTACCTTCCTACACAAAAACAATCCTGGGATGCTTTTTCCTCTTTTGTGTGCTGCAGAATGAGCAATGAAATTAGAGAAATAAAGATATTTGTCCTCATTGTGCCTCCCCTGAGGGTGGGCTAAGGTTTTGGCACATCCCCAGGTTTACATGATGTTATAAATTTAGGGATGCATCAAAATCCGTGGGTGTTGCGAGGGAACACTCACTGCAATGCCCATGGAATGCCTATCGAAGGCCTATCCAGGGTAAAGTAGCGTGATGCAGTGACCTGTACTGCACTGGACTAGTCTAGATTTTTGAGGCCACTCAAAGCCATGCACAATGGCTTTGCATGGCTTCATAGATCTGACATAGAGCCTTGTGTTATGCATGTACCACTTTGCGTGATGCAAATGTGATGCACCGACCTAGTTCCTCTCACGAGTGGGTACAAAGGGACTTGACAGGGTTATATTTTTCACTATTTGGGCAATTTTTTATTTTTGTGATTCCAAAACTCTCAGTCCTGCAATAGGAATCTGCAAGGTTTTGTATTCTTCCTGAGGCCCAGAGGGTGCTTTTGACCCATGATAAGACCAAGGGCCCATCCACCAATTTGTCTTTTCTAGTGATTGAAATTGATTAGGCCAGAGAAACATGCAGCCTTCCCATCAACAACATCTGCTGGTTTCGAGAATCATAGGATCCCCCAAGGTCACTTCACCAGGTCTAGGCATTGGTAGAGTAGCTCAACTTTCTGTACAGGTTATTTCCATGGGCTTCCCTTTCGCTACGAACATTTTGAGTGCAATGCCTGGGATTATCGCAAAGCATCACAACACCCAGCTCACCCAGGAAGTTGCAGCCTCTAATCATGAACTGCCTTTATCACCGATGCGTCGGGAGTGCAGGATTCGAGCAGTATTTGAAAATAAATGGTGTATGGAGCACTGTACCAGTGATTGTCATGAAAGAGGTTTGACCAGGAACAGAACATTCCTTGTCCTCTTTCCAATATAATCAGTTCTTAAGGCATGGGGGAAATCAATTCACTGCACAATACATCTTTTTTGGTCTGAAAGCGTGCCTGCAATCAATAACCAAAGTGTGCAGTGCCCTTTAATGCTCAGGTTCTTAAAAACCATGGTCCAGGCATGACTGCAGCACAGCATTCATTTTACAGCCAAGCATGTACCAGGTGTGGACGATACTTTAGCTAACACATTTTCTTGCTTCAAGGTGGCCAAGTACAGGACCCTGGACCTGGGAGCTAGCGTAATGAAGATTCCTGTCCTACTGGATTTATGGAAGATTGGTGCCCCATGCTCTCAGACCTGATCACTGTTTCAATTGCACTGGCTACCTAAAACGCATATAAGAAGATGGCGCAGTACTTTTTTTCAGGCCTTACAGCAGGGGAAATGTGTTATCCCTTACAGCAAAGGAAAGGTGTTATCCCTTTTCCACAAGGAGCGTATTAAAGTTCATCCATGCCAAGAATGGTTCAGGGAAATCCTGAACAGTTGTTAGAAAACAGCTGGTTGGCCTTACATGTTTCTCTGAACTAAAAAGGGGACAGGACCTCACCAAATCATTTCTGATTGTGAAGGTTGTGCAAGGGCAGGATAGCTTGGACATCCTCTTGGGAATTGTGTCCAAGCTATGCAAGTCATAGTTCAAAATCCTATTATTATTGCAGCTAACGTGCTCCCTAGCAGTTTTCAGGGCATTTAGGATCTCCAAGCTAGTAGCCAGGGCAGAAGGAGACATATCACAGAGGATCGAGTTGGAGAGCATGAGTCTTCAAAGTCATGCCAACAGGACGGGTGTTTGACCTGGCCTTTTCTGCATAGTTATCCCCTAACCTTTTGACATCTTCCTCCTATTTTTTCGGACCTGTTTTTGTTGGCCTTAGGAGTCTGGGCACTTTAACACTGCTAATCGGTGCTTAAGTGCATATGCTCTCTGTCTATAATGTACTGGTTATTGGTTTCTGCATGATCAGCAGTACATCACTAGTACAGTGAGTGCAGGGCCTGTAAATCAATTGCTACAAGTGGGCCTGCAGCACTGATTTTGCCACTAACATGAGTAGCCCTGTAAACATGTCTCAGGCTGCCATTGCAGTGCCTGTGTGTGCAGTTTCAAACTGACATTTCGACCTGGCAAGTGCACCCACTTGCCAGGCCCAAACCTTCCCTTTAACTACATGTAAGTCTCCCCAAAAGTATACTCAAGGCAGCACCATGGGTAGGGAGCAGCATATTTAAAAGGTAGGGTATGTACTGGTGTGCTTTGCATGTCATGATAATGAAATACTGCTAAACTCGCTTTTCACTATTGTAAGGCCTAACTCTCCCATACGTTTATACAGGGATTGCTTTGAAATATCTTTTACATGCAATTTACCACTGGGAGCAGATAGAGATTGGAGTTTGGGGTCTCTGAGCTCACAATTTAAAAATACATCTTTTAGTGAAGTTGTTTTTTTAACATTCTGTGCCTTTGCCTCTCTGTGAAATACAAATCTGGGTCAGGATGACAGTTGGGCTGTTTGTGCATTCACTCTAGACGGTCACATAAAGAGAGCTGAGGTGTGCCCTGCATATCCTGATGGCCCATCACAAGGCTGATGGGTCTTCCTGAGCTAGAGTGGTGGGAGGAGTGGACACTTGCACCTGAATAGGGTTGTGCCTGTCATCCCACAAAGCAGTCCCCAACCCTCTGCAGTGTGTCTGCAGCCAAGGCAGGGAAAGGCAGGGTTTTGTGCACTACCAAGACTTCCCTTTGAGATCTGTCTACTTTGAAGACAGAAGTGTTTACAGAAGTGTTTACAAGTACTGGCTCTCTGACACCACATAGTTAGAATTTTGGAATTCTGCCGGGAAGAAGAGATGAGCGCTGTAAGAGGGACTGGAACTCTGCTTGTTGCTTTGTTGTGCTGCCTTCTGATCGCTGCTTCTGTCCTGGGAGTGAAATTACTGGATTTGGCTTTCTAAAACCTGCTTCCAAAGGTTCCCCTCAGGCTTGGACTGAGCTCGCCTCCTGTTAAGAAGTCTCAGGGACATCAAAGACTTCACCTGCCAGCAGCTGGGCTCTCTTGCTGAGAGTCCTGAGTTGCCAAGTGGTGTTAAATCCAATTCCTAGGCTCTTGGGAGTGAGTTCTGGTGTAACAAAGAATAAACTAGCATGTCGACATCCAGAACGACTTCGGAACTGGCGCCGCTCACTGTCCCCACACCACTGCCTGCACCGGAGCTGTGGTCCCCGATGAGTGCAACGACCTCGACCCACAAAGCAGGCCCAAAGATATTCTGATGTCCTGCCAAGGCATAAGTCCAGAGTGCTGTGCACTGATGTCCATGGCACCTGACTCTGCTGCTGCACCTCTGAACCTGTGGTGTGATCGTGACACTGCGAAGTCGACGCTTCGCATCTTCACCTGCTGGATTCATTGATCTGGCCTTGTCAAAGGGAACCTCTGCCTCGCCGCCAACGCCACATCACCTCCGATGCAACCATATGAAACAGACACCTCACCGCCGTTGCCTAGCAATAAGGAACCGATGTCTCACCTTCCGGGTGGCAGTAAGGGACCGATATCGCACCGGGTCCGGCGACGCCTCACCTCCCTAATTCTGGTTTTCTACACGCTATACCAGTATTCATCTATGAACATTTGTATCTTTACTTGTGTATATTGAATTTTTTTCATTTTGGTCTTGTCTTACTCAGATGAATATTGGCTATTGTTCTAAACTGGTGTGGAGTTCTTTTGTGGTATTTTCACTTTGTTACTGTGTGTGTATACAAACACTTTACACATTGTCTCTGAGATAAGCTTAGCTGCTTGAGGCAACCTACCAAGGGGGTGAGCAGGGGTTATCTTAGCTGTGTGACTTCCTTACCCTGACTAGACTGAGGATCCCTACTTGGACAGGGTGTGAGTCACTGCCAACTAGAGACCCCATTGCTAACATTGGTGATCAGCAGTGAGGATAGTACTTGTATTTGTACTTTACATACAGTGATTGGTGTACACTAATTCCGTATCACAGACCATTACATCCCAACATACAGGTTGGATCTTTCTCTTCATGCAACTTTTGAGTTTTATTCACAATCATGTCTCAGTCTGGTGAGCCATCAGTTGGAGCCGCATATTTGGTGTTTGAGAAGGAGAGATTGGAGACCTATTCTGTACCTCAACTCAAAAAGTTCTGCAAGGAGCTCAAATGTCCTATTAATGGCCTCACTAGGAAGGAGGAGCTGCAAAAAGCGCTGAGGGCCTGGTTGGCAGCAAAGGAGGCTAGAAAAGTAGAATGCTACTGTTGATAGAGAGGAGCAGTGTCTACATGGAAAATTTTGGGATCAGAATCTACCTGGGACGACAGCACCTTCCAGGACAAGCAGCAGTGTTTCTTCGAGAGGTGTGTCCCCAGAGGAACTGGAGGAACAGTGGGAGGCTAGTCAGCTCCAGCTGAAACTAGCCAGGCTCAAAAGAGAGGCAGAGTAAGAAAACATTGCATTAGAGGGCTTGATACTCAGTTAGTTGGACAGGGGTCAGGAGACCTGAGAAGAGCAGACTCTCACACAACATATGAGGAATATGTTTCCCTTGAGGGTGGTTGTTGAACTCCCCCAGAAGTCCTGGTTTGCCAGGCATATGCTCAGCCTAAGGCTACAGAACTTGGGCTGGAGGACCAGTTGCAGGATACCACCCCTAAACTGGTTGGAGGGAGAGTGGACAAAGAGTGCCAATCACCTGGGGCTACCGCCCCCCACTCTGAGAAAACCACAGAGGTTATAGAGCCCTGGAAGGGCCGAGCCCTGGCTTTAATCAGTGACAACCTTTGCCTGCACTGGAGCCGTGGTCCCTGCTGAGTGCAATGGCCACGGCCTATAACACAGGCCCAACGCCGCCACAGCCCCTTTGCAGTCCTGACACAGTGTGAGTCCAGAGTGCCATGTCACTGTGTCCGTGGCACCCAACTCTGCCGCAGCGCCTGTGGCCCCCCTGGTGTCATCATGACACTGCAAAGTCAATACCTCACGTCTTGACCTCCTGGATTCATGCACCCCGCTTTGACGTAAGGAATCGATGCCTCTCCTCCAATTACATATCACCTCCTCTGCAACTGTAAGGAATCAATGGCTCAACTCCACTAGCAGTAAGGAACAGGTGCTTCACCTCACCGGTGGCAGCAAGGGACCAACGCTGCACCAGCTCCAGCGACGCCTCACCGCTCCGAATCCGTGCAATGTCTTTGTTTCCTTGTTGTTTTCCAAGGTACTGTAACTGGGGGTCTGTCCGACTCCATGGCCAAATTTTCTACCTCTCGGGTGGCACTGGACTGTTGGAAGTGACTCTATAAAGCGCTAACTGTTTGAGCCAAACTACCAAGGGGGTGAGCAGGGGTTATCTTAGCTGTGTGACTCCCTTTCCCTGACTAAAGTGAGGGTCCCTACTTGGACAGGGTGCAATCCACTGACGACTAGAGACCCAATTTCTAAGAATGGGGTCTCGACCTCCTGCTCTCCTGGACCCACATCAACGACAACACCATCGAAATTATGAACACCATCCACTCCGGCTCACCATCCAACACCTTCCCTCACCACATACTCAACAAAGCATGGTCCGTCATCGCACCCCAACTCCAGAAGTTCATCAACAGTTCCTTTGAATCCCCCACCTTCCGGAGAGCTGGAAACACACTGAGATCAACGCTCTCCTCAAGAAACCTAAGGCCGACCCAAAGAACCCCAAGAACTTCTGGACCATCTCTCTTCTCCCCTTCCCTGCAAAAGTCATAGAGAAAATTGTCAACAAATAACTGACCCGTTTCCTCGAGGAGAAAAGCACTCTGGACTCTTCCCAATCTGGATTATCGCTGCAACCACAGCACCGAAACTGCCCTCATTGCCGCCACAGATGACATTAGAACCATACTGGACAATGAAGAAACTGAGGCCCTCATCCTCCTGGACCTCTCAGCTGCATTCAACACCATCTGGCACCACACCCTATGCACACGCCTCAGCAATGAAGGAATCCGCGACAGAGCCCTAGACTGGATCTCCTCCTTTCTCACCGCCTCCCTCCATTCCACTCTGAAGCCACCAAAATCATATGCGGCATACACCAGGGTTTGTCCCTCAGCCCGACCCTCTTCACCCTCTACATGGCTCTGCTCACTAACATTGCCCGATCTAAGAACCTCAACATCATCTAATACACCAATGACACCCAGCTGATCCTCTCCCTCACCAAGGACTCTGCCAAGACCAACCTCCATGAAGGAATAAAGGCCATCGGCGAATGGAAGAAGAACAGCTGCCTTAAACTGAATTCCGACAAGACTGATGTCCTCATCTTCAGCTCCACCCCCTCTGCATGGGATGACTATTGGACCGCTCCGACACCCACCGACCATGACCGTAACCTGGGATTCATCCTGGACTCCTCACTATCTATGACCCAGCAAGTCAACGCCATATTCTCCTCCTGCTTCAATGCCTTCCACATGCTCTAAAAGATCTGCAAATGGATCCCCATGGAAACCAGAAGAACAGTCACCCAAGCCCTCGTAGGCAGCAAACTGGACTATGGCAATGCCCTCTACACAGGAACCACAGCCAAACTCCAGAAAAGGTTGCAATGCATCCAGAATGCCTCCGCACACCTCATCCTGGACATCCCCCACCACTGCCATATCACAGGCCACCTGAGAGACCTGCATTGGCTCCCCGTCAACAATAGAATCACCTTCAAACTCCTCACCCATGCTCACAAGGCACTGCACAACACAGGACCCGTATACCTCAACAGACGGCTCTCCTTCTACACCCCGATCTGACAGCTCTGCTGACCTGGCCCTCACCACCGTCCCACGCATCTGCAGAACAACCAATGGTGGAAGATCATTCTCGCACTTCGCTGCCAAGACATGGAAAACTCTCCCCACCCACCTGCGTCAGACCAAGGACCTCCTTACCTTCAGGAGACTTCTCAAGACTTGGCTGTTCGAGCAGTTGTTGTTTAATGCAGATGCAATATTACAACCATTTGATATGCTGTGTGCTCTCCCCTCCTCTACTGCACAGTGGCGGGTCTGGGAGGCCTGGGTCACAAGATTAGAAAACTACCTGGCAGAAACAAAGGAAACTGACCCCAATGACCAACACACATTACCCTTTAATTTAGCTGCTGAGTAGTGCCACAAGATATTCCAGACTCTGGCAGATATGTGCTTAGCGAATGACTATGATAACATGTGCTCCACACTCAATGTGCAATTCAATGCCCAAGCTAACACAGACTATAAATGATTTATTTTACAACAAAACAAGCACGGCCCAAAGAAAACAACTGACAACTTCTGTGCATAGTCATAAAGGCTGGCCAGTTGGTGTGTTTTCAGGAGCACAGAAGACGAATTCAAAGTACAGATCATCCCACGGTGCCAAACCATCTCAGAAGAGGAATTCTACGACAAGATAAGATGTCTCTACCTGCAATGTTGGTATTAGCGAAATCAATGGAATTTTTAGATGCTTGAGCGGCACACATCGAAACATTTCTAACCACCTAGTCAATAAAAGCAAACCCCCTGATCCCATTACGAAAGTAAATGGAGCATTCAGAAAGCTTTCAGCGAAAAAAAAAAAAACATGCACTGCTTGTGACAAGTCGAACCACTTTCCCAAGGTTTGGTGGTCTTCCAAAAACAGCAAAGTCCCCAAGAGTCATCATTGCTGACTATGCTAGAGAACTGTGAAGCACTTTTTTGGGGGTCATTTCGACCTCGGCGGTCTTTTGACAAGACCGCCGAGGGACCGCCGTGCTGAAGACCGCCAGTGGTGGCGATTTTCCGCTCTGCGAATTATGACTGCTGGCAGCCCTCTGTCCTTTTTCAGACAGAGAGCCGCCAGCAGCCATACTGGCGGGTGGCGGGGAAATGGAGGTTGCTCCACCTCCACCGCCACGTCAACAGAACACCGCCCACCGAATCACGTCCTGTGATTCGGCGTGGCGGTGTTCTGTTGACGGCGTGGTGGCAGCAGAGCAGCTCCCATGGATCCCGTCCCCTCCCGGAGGATCAACGGACCAGGTAAGTTGATCGTCCGTTAGGGTAGGGGGGTGGGGGGTGTTGTGTGTTGTGTGCATGCATGGGTGTGTGCATGTGTGTATGTAGAGGGGGTGTGTGAGTGCGTGTATGCATGCGGGGGTGTTGTGTGTTTGAAAAAGAGTGCGTGTCTGTCTGTATGTATGTCTGTATGGATGTGTGCGTGTATATCTGAATGTGGGTGTGTGCGTATGACTGTGTGTGTGACTGTTGGCATGTATGTTGGTGTGTGTGCGGGTTTGTGTGTTGGTGGTGCCTGCGGGCGTGTCGGGTGTGTATGTGTAATGTAATGTTGGGGGTAGGGGTGGTGGGGGGTGTAGGGGAAGGACTCGGGGTGGGGGTGGGGGGTAGGGAGACCCCTATCAGTGCCAGGGAAGAAATTCCTTGGCACTGATAGTGCTCACCACCATGGATTTCATGGCGGTTCCAAACCCCTTGAAATCCATGGCGGTCAGCCGGGTCATGATACCACCAGCAGTATTGTGACAACCGCCGGGCTGGAGACCCAGGTCTCCAGCCCAGCGGTCATCTCCGCCCTGGCGGTCGAATCGGAGAAGTGGCGGATGACCATGGCGCTAACCGCCATGGTCATAATTCCAAAGAATTTACCGCCAGCCTGTTGCCGGTAAGACCGCCGCTTCTCCGCCGACCGCCAGGGTTGTAATGAGGGCCTTTGTCTCAAAACCCCAAAGTGCCTAACACGATGGAACAGTGGGTTGCAGAGTGAAGAAGAACACGTCCACATCAACTCGCCTGTTAGAATTGATGGCAAGCAGAAGAACATTACCATCTAAACATTCAGGGCTCCAATGTCAACTGCCACATAGGCACAGGTGCCACGATGTCTGTCATGGCTAGAATTGACCACCTAGTACTACATCCTCACCCCAGCCTAAAGAAAAAAACATCAGGCATTTGAAATGCAATCAGTCTTGTATTTGCTCTAGTTAGAGCTATTGACTTTGTAAATTCCTAACTAGACTTTTCTTGCCACATAAATTCAAAATGAAGTGTAAAACATTAGTTGACATAAGCGAGCAAATTTAAAGCACCATGGCCGCCACGAGCACAAAGGAGAGACACAAAATGAAAAATAAGTTTGCCCGTAGTCTGTTAGAAATTGGGTCTCTGGTTGGCAGTCAGTTTGCACTCTGTCCACGCAGGGACTCTCATTCTAGTCAGGGTAAAGGAGAAACGCATCTGGGTAACCCTCACTCACCCCCTGGGTAGTTTGGCACGAGCAGAAAGGATTAATCCCAGAAGCAATGTGTAAAGTATTTGTACCAACACACACAGGAATAAAGTGAAAACACTGCAAAATAGACACCACACCAGTTTAGAAAAAAAGGTAATATTTATCTGAATCAAACAAGACCAAAATGACAAAAATCCAACATACACAAGTCAAGATATGAATTTTTTAAAAAGATTGAGAGTCTTATTCCTTAGAAAACAGTGAGATTGTTATGGTTACACAAAGTACCTGGTTTGTGTCACAAATAAAGCCGCACAGGCGAGCGTGCACGCAAAAAAGGCCAGCGATGTGTCGATTTGTCACTCGCAAGCGAGACCATGCGTCTTTTCATTCTCTGGTCGGGCTGGCGATGCGTCATTTTTCTCCCTCACAAGAAAGCATTGCATCGATCTCTGAACGGGAACCTTGGGTTCGGGCAGGCTTTGCGTCGATTTTTCATACCAAGCGATGTTGCATTTGAAATCCGGTCACACGGTATCAGGAAACCGCGCTGCATGGGGTTTGCGTCGTTATCGGCAGCAGCAAGAGAGTGTTACTTATTGTTGGACTTTTTTGATTATGCAGGGTCATCCCCAATCTTTTTGCCTCCTGCCTCCTATTTTTTCTGACCTGTTGCTGTTGGCTTTTGACCTCTGAGCACTTTAACACTGCTAACCGGTGCTAAAGTGCATATGCTCTCTGTGTAAACTGTATGGTTGATTGGTTTATCCATGATTGGCATATTTGAGTTACTAATACGTCCCTAGTAAAGTGCACTAGAGGTGCCCAGAGCCTGCAAAATCAAATGCTACTAGTGGGCCTGCAGCACTGGTTGTGCCACCCACATAAGTAGCTCTGTAATCATGTCTCAGAGCTGCCACTGCAGTGTCTTTGTGTGCATTTTTAACTGTAAATTCGACTTGGCAAGTGTACCCACTTGCCAGGCCTAAACCTTCCCCTTTCTTACATGTAAAACACCGCTAAGGTAGGCCATAGGTAGCCCCAAGGGCAGGATGCAGTGTATGGTTAAGGTAGGACATATAGCAATGTGTTTTATATGTCCTGACAGTGAAATATTGCTAAATTGGTTTTTCACTGTTGTGAGGCCTGTCCCTCCCATAGGTTAACATGGGGGCTACCTTTTAAATATGACTAAAGTGTAGATTCCCTTTGGGAGCGGATGGACATGTGGATGGACATTGGGATCTCTGAGCTCACAATTTAAAAATATATCTTTTAGTGAAGTTGATTTTAATATTGTGTGTTTGAAAATGCCACTTTTAGAAAGTGAGCATTTTCTTGTTTATACCATTTCTGTGACTCTGCCTGTTTGAGGATTCCCTGTCTGGGTCAGTTTGACAGTTGGGCTGGTTGCACCTCACAGTAGATAGTCACACAAAGGGAGCTGGGGTGTAGTCTGCATTTCCTGATGAGCTATCTGTGCTAGGAGGGAGGAGTGGTCACTCACACCTAAAAGGGCTGTGCCTGCCCTCACACAATGCAGTCTCCAAACCTGTGGTGAATGTCTGGGGCCTGGCATCTGCAAGGCAGGATCTCATATTCAAGAGAGTCTTTGCTTTGAAATAGGCCTACTTCAAAGGAGAAATTGGGTATAAGGAGGGCACCCAAAACCACAGACTTTAGAACACTTCTGGAAACCAGGGGGAATCTCTGCCTGGAGAAGAGCTGAAGAGCAAAGGAAGAAGAGCTGCCCTGCCTATGACTGTGCTTTGTGGAGCTATCCTGCAGTTGCTGCTTCTGCAAGAGTAGGAGGGCAAACACTGGACTTTGTGTGCCTTCCCTCTTGAGAAGAACTCTCCAAGGGCTTGATTTAGAGCTTGCCTCCTGTTGTTTGAAGTCTCAGGGGCAGCAAAGACTTCTCTCTGCCAGTACCTGGAGTCTCTGGAGAGACTCCTACTCTGCCCTGTGGTGCCCATCCAGTTCCTGGGACCCTGAAAGGAGAAGATGGCAGCCTAAGAAGAGGAAATACATAATCAGAGCGCTGTGCAGGGAAAAGATCAACGTGACTCCGATCTGCAGCTGAAGAAATGACACGCCGCTGGCTCTGCGGCTGAAAATTGATGCTCGCCGGAAACGCAACTGAAGAATCGAATCATTGAGCTGGAGAAACGACGTGCAGCATCGCTGACGGAGGCTGGGAGATCGCAACCCGCGCTGTGTGGTTTTCAGATCATCGTGCAGCTGGATGTGCAACGCAAGCACCGCTGGGCTTGTAAAAACAACGCAAGGCTTGCCCCGACCCGAGAGTGCTGACCGGATCGATGCATCGCTCTCCTACGGAGAGAAGAAATGACGCGCCCCGACCCGACGAAAGGAGAAACGATGCAAGGTCTTGCTCGTGAGTAAAATCAACGTATCGCAAGCCCTTTTTGACGCACACTCGCCCTTGCGGAGTTATTTTTGACGCACCTTAGGTACATTTTTACGCTAACAGTGTTAGTGTGTGTTTTAAACTACATAAAGACTCTTTTTGCTTTTTAATCAATAACTTGACTTGTGTATATTGTGGATTTTTGTTGTTTTGGTCTTGTATTGTTTAGATAAATATTTCCTATTTTCTAAACCTTTGATGTGTCATTTTGTAGTGTTTTCATTAAGTTACTGAGTGTGTTGGTACAAATACTTTACACCTAACACTCTGAAGTTAAGCTTACTGCTCTGCCAAGCTACCAAGGGGGTAAGCAGGGGTTAGCTGAGGGTGATTCTCTTTTACCCTGACTAGAGTGAGGGTCCTTACTTGAACAGGGGGTAACCTGACTGTCAACCAAAGACCCAATTCCTAACACGTGTCATTTCTCCAGCCGCGATGCGTCAATCTTCCAGCCATGATGCAGATAGAGTGTCGATATCAGCCGCGAGGCTGGCAGTGTGTTGTTTATCAGCCGTCTGGCAGATGGTGCATCGAAAACTTCCCTGCACAGTGGTCTGTGCGTGGATTTCTGACCTTTTCCACCAGCTTCACCTTTCAAGGGCTCATGGACAGGTTAGGGCACCACTTGGCAGGGCAGGAGTCTCAGCAGAGAGTCCAGGTTCTGGCAGAGAGAAGTCTTTGATGTCCCTGAGACTTCAACAATAGGACGCAAGCTCAGTTCAAGCCCTTGGAGTTTCTTCACCAGTGGGAGGTCACACAAAAGTCAGTCTTTGTCCTCTATAAGGCAGAAGCAGCTACTGCAGGCAAACCCAGCAAAGCAGAGTCACAGGCAAAGGGGCAGTACTCCTCCTCCAGCTCTTCTCCTTGGCAGAGGTTCCTCTTTGTTCCAGAAGTAATCTGATTTCCATAAGTTTTGGGTCCACTACTAATACCCGTTTCTGCCTTTGAAGTTGGCAAACTTCATAGGAAAGTCTCTCTTGTTTGCAAGATCCTGCCTTGCTCTGGCGAGCCCCCAGACACAAACACCCGGTGGGATGGAATCTGCATTATGTGAAGGCAGGCACAGCCCATTTAGGTGTAAGTGTTCACTCCTCCCTTCCCCTCCAGCCCAGATGGCTCATCAGGCTATGAAGACTTCACCCCAGATCCCTTTGTGTCACTGTCTAGAGGAGAGGTGCAAACAGCACCAACTGTGAAACTGACCCAGAAGGGAATCCACAAATAGGCAGAGTTACAGAATGGGTTAAGCTAGAAAATGCCTACTTTCTAAAAGTGGCATTTTCCAACACACAATCCAAAAACAACCTTTACTAAAAGATGTATTTTTTAAATTGTGAGTTCAGAGACCCTAAACTCCATATTTCTATCTGCACCCCAAAGGGAATCTCCACTTTAATAATATTTAAAAGCATCCCCGTGTTAACCTATGAGATAGGCCTTGCTATAGTAAAAAGAAAATTAACAGTATTTCACTGTTAGGACATGTAAAACACACCAGTACATGCCCTACCTCAAACAGACACTGCACCCTGCCCATGGAGCTACCTAGGGCCTACCAAGTCCCTTGTACAGTGCACAAGAGGTGGCCAGAGTCTGCACATCAAATGCTAGTGGGCCTGCAGCACTGGTTGTTAAACCCACATGAATAGCACTGTAAACATGGCTCAGACCTGGCACTGCAGTGTCTGTGTGTGCAGTTTTAAACTGCCAATTCAACTTGGCAAGTGTCCCCACTTGCCAGGCCTAAACCTTCCCTTTTTCTACATGTAAGGCAACTCTAAGGAAGGTCCTAGGTAGCCCTCCTCAACCCACTGGGTTAGGGGCTGTACTGCTGCAGTTACAAAGGACAGACCAGTGGGCCCCGGTGGCCTATGCGAGACTGAACAAAGGGGCATCCACAAAGAAAAGGACGCTTTCAATATCTTATGACGGTGTTGAAACTTCCTTGTATACATTTATGGCAGCAAACTCCAAGTGAGGACTTACTACAGATCAGTGATTCCTCTGTTTAAAGGGACAGCATAGGTAACACCTGCCTATTTTCCATTCCATGGAGTACTCATTTGAAGTAGTATAATGGCCTAGACAAAGTAATCCCACAGACTACCTGTGTCAGCACTCAAGGAAGATCACAAGAGAAGAAGTAAACCAAGCCTAAGAAGCTGAGGACTATGGGGGTCATTCCGACCTCGGCGGTAAAAGTCACTTACCGCCGGCCAGAAGGCCGCCATAACACCGCCGCGGCTGCGGTAAACCGCCACGGTCATTCTGACCCGCAACTGGCAAACCGCCAAAAACTCGACATCCACAATATTCCGCCACACCAAAGGTCAGCGGGAAACTGGCGATGACCAAACCTCCACCGTCACGCCAACAGAAATACGCCCATGCCATTCCGACCCACAAATCCCCGCAGCGGTCTTTCAACCGCGGTATTCCATTGGCGGTACACACCGCCGCGGTCAAAATACACACACCTTTACAAAACACAGCCACATTGGATAATTCAAAATACACACACCTGAGACACATACACACACCACTCCCACACACCCAATTAACTATAAAACACACACCCACATCACCCACAAACCCCAACGACCACAATTGCGAGTGAAGGACAGATAGAGAGAGAGCACAGCATAGAGTACACCATCACACAGAGGCAAATCACAACATCACCCACACACTTTCCACGCACAAAACACCATACACCACCACACTCACCACACTCTACAACACATACACCACCCCTCACCTCATCCACACCACCCCATGGCACCCCAAAGACACCCCAGGTTCTCTGACGCAGAACTCAGGGTCATGGTGGAGGAAATAGTACGTGTAGAGCCCCAACTCTTCGGGGCACAGGTGCAGCACACCACCATTGCCAGGAAGATGGAGCTATGGAGCAGAATAGTGGACAGGGTCAACGCTGTGGGACAGCATCCACGCAATCGGGACGACATCAGAAAGCGGTGGAACGACCTACGGGGGAAGGTGCGTTGCATGGTATCAAGGCACAACATTGCGGTGCAGAAGACTGGCGGCGGACCCCCACCTACTCCCCCAGAATTCACAGCATGGGAGGAGGAAGTCTTGCACATCCTGCATCCTGAGGGCCTCGCAGGAGTAGGCGGAGGAATGGACTCTGGTAAGTCAAATCTTCACTACTTCATTCCCCCCACCCCACCTGCATGCCAAATCATACCCCCACCCTCACCCCCACCCCCATCACACCGACTCCTTGCTAATGGCTCACCATCACAACCCACCCATTCCAAAACCCAGCCCTGCATGCCTCCCCAAAGCATGGACATCCATCCCCAAAGCATGCCCACTGCACACACCCATCACCCCCACAAGCCACCGTCACAAAAGCCCCCACAAGGGAATGCCAGCACTGGGGGACACGGCCACCCACCCATTACACGAAATGCCACACACAGAATCAATAACCATACTCTTATACCCCTGCAGGACCCGAACGCCACCACACCGCCACGGAGGGTCCAGAGATGTCCATCCCACCCCCAGAAGAGGCCCCCAGTGCCGACAGCAGCTCAGTTTCCCTGGACCCTGATGACCAGCCCGGCCCCTCGGGGACCTCGGGACAGTCGGTTCCCCACAGACAGCCACAGGCTACACCAGACCTAACCCCCTCTGGGAACACCAGCACAGCTCCCACCCAGCGGGCCCATGCCTCTGTCTCCAGGACACGTCAATCAGCGGTGTGTCCACCACTACAGGGCACCCAGGTTGACCCACCACCCCAACAACAACAGGGACCTGGGGGCAGTGGTAGTGGGCACACCGTCCAGGGGACAGAGGCCCAGGGAAACAGGGGAACTGGGAGGGCTGCTGTGCGACAGGGGGGGACAGGCCCAGGGAACCGACTCTCCAAGAGGCCCTCTCCTCCATCATGGGAGCATACCACCGCTCCCAGGAGACGATGGCTACGGTACTGGCCAGGTTCCAGGAGATCCAGGTCATGCAGGAGGAACAGTACATGGGGTTCAGAGAGGAACTGAGGAACATTAGTTCCGCAATGGGGACCATCGTCGTGGCCCTAACCCAGATAGTCACCACATTGCGGGACCATGTGGCACCACAAAGGGCCCCTGTCACTAGCCTGGACCAGGAACAGCCTACCACCTCCGCCGGCGCTAGTGGACAGGAGGCCCCCACACAACGACGGGCCACCAGAACCCCACCTCCTGCAGAAGAAGAACCACCCCGCAAGCGGAACCTGAGATCTCACAAGAAGACAGAGTAGGATTGCAAGACCCCCGCCAGCAAACGATACCCCCGATGTCATCCCACTGTCCCACATTGTCACCCTGTCCAACCTTGAACTGCCCCTGCTCCATCCTTCCACAGGCATATGGACAATGCACCTGTGCGACTGAGAACTGGACTCTGCCATGGACATTACTCCACCATCACCCATCCCCGTTTTACAATCACTTTTTGCACTAAAAAATCTGGAGTCTGCATGTAATTTGAACAAATGTATTAGACATAACGGTGCCAAAATGTTCAGTTACATTGTGATGACAACATACCACTGTCACACAGCTGTAGTCCATGGGCAAACAAAGCAGAGGTCACGCAGTGGGGCCCACAGCTCTGAAAACGGAAGGGAAAGTCACAACTCAGTTAACAGGAACTGGGGGGGAACTCAGACAGTAGAGAGGCAGGAGACTTTAAGTAAATGTAAAATGGCGTGGTTGAGTTGTACCTGTGTGCTACTGAAAATACTGTTGTATCACTGTGTCCCTGTTGTCTGTGTCGTCCCCGTCGTCCTCCTCCTCTTCACTCTCCACAGGCTCCACAGCTGCTACAACACCACCATCTGGACCATCCTCCCGCAGGAAAGGCACCTGGCGTCGCAAAGCCAGGTTGTGAAGCATACAGCAGGCCACGATGATATGGCACACCTTCTTTGGTGAGTACATTAGGGATCCCCCTGTCATATGCAGGCACCTAAACCTGGCCTTCAGGAGGCCGAAGGTTCTTTCTATAATCCTCCTAGTTCGCCCATGGGCCTCATTGTAGCGTTCCTCTGCCCTTGTCCTGGGATTCCTCACTGGGGTAAGTAGCCACGACAGGTTGGGGTAACCAGAGTCACCAATTAGCCACACATGGTGTCTCTGTAGCTGTTCCATCACATAAGGGATGCTGCTATTTCGCATGATGTACGCGTCATGCACTGACCCAGGGAACTTGGCATTTACATGGGAGATGTACTGGTCAGCCAAACAGACCACCTGGACATTCATAGAATGATAACTTTTTCTGTTCCTGTACACCTGCTCACTGCCACTGGGGGGAACCAAGGCCACATGGGTCCCATCAATGGCCCCAATGATGTTGGGGATATGTCCAAGGGCATAGAAATCACCCTTCACTGTAGCCAAATCGGCCACCTCAGGGAAAACAATGTAGCTCCGCATGTGTTTCATCAGGGCAGACAACACTCTGGACAAAACCTTAGAAAACGTAGGCTGAGATATCCCTGATGATATGGCCACTGTTGTTTGGAATGATCCACTTGCCAAAAAATGGAGTACTGACAGAACCTGCACCAGAGGGGGAATCCCTGTGGGTTGGCGAATGGGGGACATCAGGTCTGGCTCCAGCTGGGCACACAGTTCCTGTATAGTGGCTCGGTCAAGTCTGTATGTCAGTATGACATGTCGTTCTTCCATTGTCGACAGGTCCACCAGCGGTCTGTACACAGGAGGATTCCTCCATCTCCTCGCAAGTCCCAGCGGACGGTGCCTAGGAAGGACAACATGGAGCACAGAGTCAAGCAACCCACAGGTACGTAACCACAGCTTGCACAGTACATGATTCGCTATGCATTGAATGGCTTGTATGAGTGGCAATGCAAGGCATAGGCCTGTGTGACGCCGTAGAAATTCAGCCATGTGGGCCCTTGAAATGGCGGCTGCCTGACCTGTGAAGTGTGACAATGGGATGTGAGGTCAATGCGCTGGCGTGGCACACCGTGGCGGTAGGCGGTCGAAGACCGCGGCGCAAAGCAGCATTGGTTAACATTGAACCCTATGGGTCTCAGGAGCCAATGACGATGTGCGCCGGCGGTCGCGGTACGCACCGCCGCGGTACGCACCGCCGCGGGCATGACCGCCATTTTCTAACTGCTTAATCACTCGAGACCTGA
This sequence comes from Pleurodeles waltl, assembly GCF_031143425.1. NCBI lineage: Eukaryota > Metazoa > Chordata > Amphibia > Caudata > Salamandridae > Pleurodeles > Pleurodeles waltl. The sequence continues at coordinate 752,342,897 of NC_090444.1, read as the reverse complement.
TCATCCACAGGAGAGGACCTATACTGCAAGTGCTGCTGTGAACTCGGTCTGGAAGAGACAATGGCTGCTGCGACTGGGGAAAGGGCCCCTGCCTTCACATCTGAGGAATTGGATAAACTCGTTGATGGGGTCCTCCCCCAGTATGCGCTACTCTACGGTCCTCCAGACCAACAGGTAAGTACACTGGGAGCACGTAGTATGGGCTATGCCTGAGTTGAGTGGGGTGGATGTAAGATGGTGGGGAGGCGAGCGTATGAGGATAGCAACGCACGACAGATGAGAGCATGTGCCACATGGCAAGGTTGGGGAGGGGGGGCCACTCACATTGACCATGCAGAAAAGTGATGATATTTCTTTTTCCACCCTGTACATGTCACATAGGTCAGCGCCCATCAGAAGATCGACATTTGGCGTGCCATCGCCAAGGACGTCCGGGCCCTGGGGGTCCACAACAGACGGGGCACCCACTGCCGCAAGAGGTGGGAGGACATCCGCCACGGGAGCAGAAAGACCGCCGAGGCTCTGATGGGGATGGCCTCCCAACGTAGGAGGGGTGCCAGTCGTCAATTGACCCCCCTGATGTCCCGGATCCTGGCGGTGGCCTACCCCGATTTGGATGGGCGCGTGAGGACATCACAGCAGACACAAGGGGGTGAGTATCAGCACATTCTGCTATATTAGCGCACAGTGGAGGCGTCTGGGTGGGGGAGGAGGGCTGTGGCTATCTCTAGGCCAGGGCGGTATCTGTAGGCTAGGCCCCTCCGTTAGACATGGCCCTGTGCCCCCCCCCCCCTCTGTAGGGTGCTAAGTACAGCTATCCATGGCCCGGGCTCACCTATGTGTGCATTTGTTGTCCATAGATTTGTAGGCCAAGTCACAAATATTGATTAGTGTACCCCGAGTGCGCGGCGTAGTGCAGGGGGCTTCTGTGTCTGTCCTCTCCGCCAACGGTGCCGCCAATGCATGCACTCAACATGTCTTTCTTTCTTCTCTCCCCCCCTTATTTCTTGGTTTTCCTGCTCATGTGTGCATTGGCATCATCAGGCGGAGGAGAAGTGGCATCGGCGCACGAGGGAGCTGCATCTCACATGGGCCCGGAGGGCCCTGCAACTGACTCGGACTTAACCAGTGAGACGGAGGGCGAGGGGGGCTCCACAACGGGGACCCGTGGAGACGTCAGCGACACCGACACGTCCTCGGAAGGGAGCTCCCTTGTGGTGGCGGCAACATCCGTGCCCACCGCTACAACAGGTACAGCCGCCACCCAGCGCACCAGCTCCGCCCTCCCAGCAGCCCCTCAGCTTTCGCCCCGTGCCCGCTCGGCCAGGAAGCCGGCCATCTCCTTCGCCCCTGGCACCTCAGGTCCTGCCCCAGTTACCCCTGCTGCCCTCAGTGAGGAGGTCATTGACCTCCTCCGGACGCTCATTGTTGGGCAGTCTACCCTTTTGAATGCCATCCAGGGGGTGGAAAGGGAGGTGCATCGGAGCAATGCATACCTGGAGGGCATTCATTCGGGTCAGGCTGCCCATCAGCGATCGTTCAACGCTCTGGCCTCAGCACTGACGGCAGCAATTGTCCCTGTGTCTAGCCTCCCCCCTCCAACTTCCCCAACCCAGTCCCACTCCCCTGTTCCTCTGCCTATCCCAGACACACCTACAGACCAGCCTGCACACACATCAACACCCAAGGGCAGCTCATCCAGACATAAGCACCACAGATCACACAAGCATTCACCCAAGCAACATCCACATGCAGACACAGCAACACCCACTGCCTCCACTGTGTCCCCCTCCTCCTCGTCTCCCTCCTCCCTCCCTGTGACGTCTCCACTCACACCTGCATGCATACCACCATCAGCCAGTACGTCCATCACCACCACACCCACCAGAACAGTCCGCACACGTGCAGTCACCACCCTCACTACCATTTACACGTCCCCTGTGTCCTCTCCCAGTGTGTCTGTCACCCCCTCTTCCAAACCACACAAACGCAGGCAGCCACCCACCCAACAGCCATCCACCTCACGACAGCCTCCGTCAAAAGCACCTGCACCCAAAGACAGCACACTTGACTCTCCTACAACCACATCCTCTTCCTCCACTCCCATACCCACTACAACTACCCGTCCCTGTCTTTCGAAATTGATTTTCCTTTCCAACCTTGACCTCTTTCCAACAACTGACCCACCCCCTCCATCTCGTAAGAGTCCAACCAGCACCTCAGCCACCACAAGCCCTGCACCTACTAGGACCATCGTTCAGGGCTATTGGAGTCCACCAGCTCCTAGGGCAGGAACATCGGCCAGCAGCAAGGGGACAGCCAGCCCACCCCCTGGGAAAAGAAGCAAAAAAGTCAAGGGCCGGCGCCACAGGCCTGAGACAGCTGCCCCCAAGGACACCAGCCTTGCACCGTCACCTGGCCCATCCACCAAGGGACGCAAGGGCCCCAGAGATTCTTCCAAGGAGGGCAAGGGCCCCAGAGAAACTTCCAAGGGAGGCAAGGGCCCCAGAGATTCGTCCAAGGAGGGCAAGGGCCCCAGAGAAACTTCCAAGGGAGGCAAGGGCCCCAGAGATCCGCCCAAGGAGGGCAAGGGCCCCAGAGAAACTTCCAAGGGAGGCAAGGGCCCCAGAGATTCGTCCAAGGAGGGCAAGGGCAGCAGGGCGAAGAAGTCCGGCAGCAGGCGAGCTGCCCAGGAGGGCCCCACCAGCCCCATTTGGGGTGTGACGGAGGACACCCACGGGCCCAGGAGTCCAACACAGGAGGGCCCCGCAAGCGATAGGTCGGATGGCGACTGAGCGGGAATGATTGCCCAGGTCTGGTTCCCTAGGAACACAAGACAAGCACCGCTGAACAGGGCCCCGCTGTGAGAAGAACCGCTGGACAGGGCCCCGCCGTGAGAAGAACCGCTGAACAGGGCCCCGCCGTGAGAGGCACCGCTCCACTGGGCTCCGCCGTGAGAAGGACCGCTGAACAGGGCCCCGCCGTGAGAAGACAGCTGAACAGGGCCCCGCCGTGAGAAGGACCGCTGAACAGGGCCCCGCCGTGAGAAGAACCGCTGAACAGGGCCCCGCCGTGAGAAGAACCGCTGAACATCGCCCCGCCGTGAGAGGCACCGCTCCGCTGGGCCCTGCCGTGAGAAGGACCGCTGAACAGGGCTCCGCCGTGAGAAGAACCGCTGAACAGGGCCCCGCCGGGAGAAGAACCGCTGAACAGGGCCCCGCCGTGAGAGGCACCGCTCCGCTGGGCCCCGCCGTGAGAAGGACCGCTGCCAGGGCCCCACCGTGAGAAGAACCGCTGAACAGGGCCCCGCCGTGAGAGGCACCGCTCCGCTGGGCCCCGCCGTGAGAAGGACCGCTGAACAGGGCCCCGCCGTGAGAGGCACCGCTCCGCTGGGCCCCGCCGTGAGAAGGACCGCTGAACAGGGCCCCGCCGTGAGAAGAACCGCTGAACAGGGCCCCGCCGTGAGAGGCACCGCTGAACAGGGCCCCGCCGTGAGAGGCACCGCTCCGCTGGGCCCTGCTGTGAGAAGGACCGCTGAACAGGGCCCCGCCGTGAGAGGCACCGCTCCGCTGGGCCCTTCCTCTCAAGCACCGCTCCGCTGGGCCCCGCCGTCTCTGCACCGCTCCGCTGGGCCCTTCCTCTCAAACACCGCTCCGCTGGGGCCTTCCTCTCAAGCACCGCTCCGCTGGGCCCTTCCTCTGAAGCACCGCTCCGCTGGGCCCCGCCGTCTCTGCACCGCTCCGCTGGGCCCTTCCTGTCAAGCACCGCTCCGCTGGGCCCCGCCGTCTCTGCACCGCTCCGCTGGGCCCTTCCTCTCAAGCACCGCTCCGCTGGGGCCTTCCTGTCAAGCACCGCTCCGCTGGGCCCTTCCGGTCAAGCACCGTTCCGCTGGGCCCTTCTTCTCAAGCACCGCTCCGCTGGGCCCCGCCGTCTCTGCACCGATCCGCTGGGCCCTTCCTCTCAAGCACCGCTCCGCTGGGCCCCGCCGTCTCTGCACCGCTCCGCTGGGCCCTTCCTCTCAAGCACCGCTCCGCTGGGCCCTGCCGTCTCTGCACCGCTCCGCTGGGCCCTTCCTCTCAAGCACCGCTCCGCTGGGCCCCGCCGTCTCTGCACTGCTCCGCTGGGCCCCGCCGTGAGAAGGACCGCTGAACAGGGCCCCGCCGTGAGAAGAACCGCTGAACAGGGCCCCGCCGTGAGAGGCACCGCTGAACAGGGCCCCGCCGTGAGAGGCACTGCTCCGCTGGGCCCCGCCGTGAGAAGGACCGCTAAACAGGGCCCCGCCGTGAGAAGAACCGCTGAACAGGGCCCCGCCGTGAGAAGAACCGCTGAACAGGGCCCCGCCGTGAGAGGCACCGCTCCGCTGGGTCCCGCTGTGAGAAGGACCGCTGAACAGGGCCCCGCTGTGAGAAGAACCGCTGAACAGGGCCCCGCCGTGAGAGGCACCGCTGAACAGGGCCCCGCCGTGAGAGGCACCGCTCCGCTGGGCCCCGCCGTGAGAAGGACCGCTGAACAGGGCCCCGCCGTGAGAGGCACCGCTCCGCTGGGCCCTTCCTCTCAAGCACCGCTCTGCTGGGCCCGCCGTCTCTGCACCGCTCCACTGGGCCCTTCCTCTCAAGCACCGCTCCGCTGGGGCCTTCCTCTCAAGCACCGCTCCGCTGGGCCCCGCCGTCTCTGCACCGCTCCGCTGGGCCCTTCCTCTCAAGCACCGCTCCGCTGGGGCCTTCCTCTCAAGCACCGCTCCGCTGGGCCCCGCCGTCTCTGCACCGCTCCGCTGGGCCCTTCCTCTCAAGCACCGCTCCGCTGGGCCCACAGTCTCTGCACCGCTCCGCTGGGCCCTTCCTCTCAAGCACCGCTCCGCTGGGCCCCGCCGTCTCTGCACTGCTCCGCTGGGCCCCACCGTGAGAAGGACCGCTGAACAGGGCCCCGCCGTGAGAAGAACCGCTGAACAGGGCCCCGCCGTGAGAGGCACCGCTCCGCTGGGCCCCGCCGTGAGAAGGACCGCTGAACAGGGCCCCGCCGTGAGAAGAACCGCTGAACAGGGCCCCGCCGTGACAAGAACCGCTGAACAGGGCCCCGCCGTGAGAGGCACCGCTCCGCTGAGCCCCGCCGTGAGAAGGACCGCTGAACAGGGCCCCGCCGTGAGAAGAACCGCTGAACAGGGCCCCGCCGTGAGAGGCCGCGCTGAACAGGGCCCCGCCGCGAGAGGCACCGCTCCGCTGGGCCCCGCCGTGAGAAGGACCGCTGAACAGGGCCCCGCCGTGAGAGGCACCGCTCCGCTGGGCCCTTCCTCTCAAGCACCGCTCCGCTGGGCCCCGCCGTCTCTGCACCGCTCCGCTGGGCCCTTCCTCTCAAGCACCGCTCTGCTGGGCCCTTCCCCTCAAGCACCGCTCCGCTGGGACCCGCCATCTCTGCACCGCTCCGCTGGGCCCTTCCTGTCAAGCACCGCTCCGCTGGGCAACGCCGTCTCAAGCACCGCTCCGCTGGGCCCTTCATCTCAAGCACCGCTCCGCTGGGCCCTTCATCTCAAGCACCGCTCCGCTGGGGCCTTCATCTCAGGCACCGCTGGCCCATTACCAGTGGAGTCTGTAATCCACCAGATGGACTGTGGCTTTGCACTCCCCAGGATGGTACAGTGGACAATCCACCCACTGAAAAGACTTGTGAAACTGTGGCTTTGCACTCCCCAGGATGGTACAGTGGGCAATCCACCCACTGTAGAGACTTGTGAGACTGTGGCTTTGCACTCCCCAGGATGGGACAGTGGGCATGGAGGCCCCTCGTGGATCTGGCGTTGTAGACTCATGTGGCTGAGGTGCCCCCCCCTTCCCTTCCCCCTGAGGTGCCTGTGGTTTTATTATCTGATGCCCCAGCATTGTTCTCTCCAATGGAATCGGGTTTCGTGTGTGGGCTTTGCCCATGTGTTTATGCACATTGGCCCACGGACAATGGCATGTAGCCAATATGTGCCGGACTTTTGGACTATGTTTAATATTCTTCATGTTGTGATATTTTTTTTTCAATAATCTAATATTTCACTTAAGTTCACATATGCTTTAATATACTTCTATTTTAATGATCATTTTATTTTGTCTTTGAATTATTCCGGGGGGTTTGGGGGGTGTCGATCTGACTTGTTGCTCTGCATTGGTGTGTGGGGATTGGGGGGGGGGGGGTCGCGTATGTGTGTGCCCGTAATCTTTTCTCCTCCCCCCTCCCCTGTGTCGTAGGTGCAGTACTCACCGTTGTCTCCTGCGGCGGCGTTCGTGCTCCTGGTAGAGGAGCAGGTAGACAATCGCTGGTAGGATGTTTAATTCGGGTTCCATGCTGTCCAGATTCCTCTTGGAGTGTATAGAGGTGAGCGTTTTCCCGTTCGTGATCTGTTTCCGCCGTGTTTTTATCGGCGGGGCTCCCGCCCCGGAAAAGGTGGCGGATTGGTGGGTCGTGATAGGGTGGGCGGTACATTGTCTGCCGCCTGTCTGTTGGCGGTGACCGCCGCGCTGTTTGTTTGCCCCGCCGTGGCGGTCGGAGTGTTAAAGTGGCGGGCTGTGTTGGCGGTTCCCGCCAGGGTCAGAATTCCATTTTTTGGACCGCCTGCCTGTTGGCGGGTTGGCCGCCGCTTTAACACCGACTGCCAGGGTCGGAATGACCCCCTATGTCTGACTAGTTATGGATGACTCCAACTCTAGCCAGATAATGACTGAGGAAATGATGATTGCCTCTAAAACAGACAAATGTCTCAAACTAGTCTGAGAAGCAATGGTCTCCAACAGATGGAGGTCACTGGTAAGCACTGTCACGTTCCAAACATCTGTTGCTCAAATGTGGCTTTGAGCTCTTCCTCAGGGATGAAAGGAATTGTGGTTTACACATAATGGCCTACTCTTATGAGGAAGAGGTTAGTCATATGGAGGACTTTGGTGCCTGATAGGTCATTGAGGCCATCACAGGACTGTGAAACAAAATGAGATTACATAGAAAACATGGTTCCCTGAAACTGACTGTCAAAACTGACTGTCACGTGAGGCATACTGTGGCTTTCTGGCTGTAATGGCAAGTGATGGGGCCACCTGATCCCTGGCTTTAATCAGAGCAGAAGATGGCCCGTGGCTCTGTGTCCGCATGCACTTTGCAAGCTTACCTGATGGAGAGCATCTACTGGTTGCTGTCAATAATTTTAGCAAATATCAGGAGCTGGAGTTTGTGCAGACCACCTCTCCTGAAGCATCATGCCAAAGGTCAAGAAAATGCTTGCAACACATGAATTTCTTCCAAAAATACAGACCAAAGCAAAAAGTTCAGTCGATACTTAAATCAATGAATGTCACAGACTGGAAAATAACACTGTAATGTCATCAAGGTAACAGAAAAGTACAAAGATTTATGTGCACACTAAACAAAATAATCTGTAGATCAGAGCTAGGTAAGGATTACCATGAATGGGCTTCATACAGGTTCCTGAGGGGATACCATACCATGCTGTCCACTTTCATGAGATGTGCATCTGCTCACTTAGGGCCATATTTATACGGCCCTAGCGCCACAGGAGGGTCACTTTTTGTGATGCTCCTGTGGCGCTAAACACAGCACCGTATTTACAAGGTGGCATTAAGCCACTTTTTGTGGCTTAACGCCACCCTTTAAATACTGCCCCTTCCCACGCAGCACTGTGCGTGGAAGAGGCATGCAATGGGTGTTGCTGTGGGTGTGCAACAGCAACAGTCATTGCATTTTGACACTGTCTCAGATTTATGAAATGACGTAAACCTCAGGCAGCGCCAAAATCTAACGCCATCCATAGGGTGGCGTTAGCAAGGCGCAACGTGGAGGAATACTTTTATTCCTCCTCTTTTTTTGCTTTTTCTATGCGTGCTGCATTCTGCTGCACACATAGAAAAAGCAAAATGCCAGTAATTATTGTTTATGTGCGGGAAGGTGGCCCTTCCTGCACATAAACAACCATTTGGACATGACGATTTGGCACTTCTGTTTGTGCTGAGTGTGCAGCACACACAGAAGTGCCATAGCGGCATTAGTGATTGTTTATGTGCAGGAAGGGACACCTTACTGCACATAAACAATCACACCCCTCAACGCAGACATCCTTGCATGATGGTGCAAGGATGATTATGGTGGCGTTGGTAGCTAAATTTAGTGCCAGCGCAGGTGGAAAGGCAGAGGTGCGCAATATTAACTTACATACAGCGCATCCATGCATTTCTAAAGTGAAGCAACGCAGCACTGCCAATTTTGGCGCAGCACCGCGCTGCGTCACTTTTCAATAAATCTGGCCCTTATTGTTCAGAACTCAGAAGACAGCCTCTCAGCACCCTCTTATATCACTCTCTATGAGCCCCAGATGCTTTGAATTCTGCTGATGTCAAAGTGAGAAGTAAAGAAGCAAGCCATTGAGTGATCTGATAATGGAAGGTGAAACACGAGGAGATCAGGGGTGGGGATATCATGCTCTGAGAGACAAGATATCCGGAAGCAAGTACAAGCCCCCGTTTGACCCAATTACATGAATAGTGACCCAAGTGTGAGAATCCAAGGTGTCAGCAATCCAAGACAACTCATAACATGTCAGTGTATAAGGAACTTTGAGGAAACTCACTGACGGTCGAGACTTCCACCTCGCAACTGACTAGTAACTTGGCAGGTGGAGATATCAGAGACGTCCCCAGCTATCAAGTCTGACGAAAGTTCAATGGCCTCTCAACGAAGTGCCATCCTCAACACATCGGGACCCACGCCATGCATCGCAGCCATTATTGTGTGCTGAGGCAAGAGCTTATTCCGTCTCAACAGTATTGGGACTTAGTAGTTTAGTAGATCTGCATAAGAAAAAAGACTGCATCGTCGCAGCACTTGGTGATCAATTCATGTCGGCATGATCCAACGGCATCATGTTTGTTCGTAGGATTGTATTATATTTTATTTCAAATTTTTGGCTGAATGTTGGGTTTACAGACAAACGATTCGCTGAGGTACAGCAAGGCGACTTCTGCACTTTTTACTGCAATGGTCCCACCGCAGGGGACGTCAGCAAAGAAGGAAAATAAAGGTGGGTACGTGGTGCTAGATCAATCCCATGCGGTACATGTTACTAGCAAACGCGTGTGAGTCTCTCTTGAACTGGTGAGGTGGAGTGGATTGGGGGTGGTCACAACACTGGACTACCTGTTGTTCTCGCTCAATGCAACTTGACAATATAGATGCCCCACTTATTTTAAAATGCACCAACATCAATGAACCTACTAGTACTAGATCTCCACAAATATATGCACCTTGAACAATTGCTAAAAAAAAAATCCTGTGATAAAAATGTGCAGTGTCTTTCTGTAAACAAAATGCAGATGTGCTCCATAAACGCATATCCAATAATGGTCTATTTACACCTTGCACTAACTTGGAGTGCCAACATTTCTGATTCAGGATTGTAATTACACCGCTGCACTTTGCCATTGCAAGTTATTCCTACCAGAACAAGGAATAACATGCACACCCAATTTACCAGGTCATGTCACAAGTGGATTCCCATTACAGGCCAAAAAATAAGTTATTTTCTGCTTCAATTTACTACCTGCTTTGAGCAGGGAGATCTCTGCAAGGAGAGGGTCAGGGTGGTCATCAGGAGCAGTGGAAGCTGGCAGAATCGTTGAACACATCAGGCTCACCTGTAAGGATCTTTGGGGCATATTTTACAACAAAGTGGTGCATCAGTCTTGCTTCTCCCCCACCCCACCTAATGACACCCTGGTTGTGCCGTATTTACAATACACTGCACCATGGCTGTCGTTAGGACAACAGCTTCCAAATTTTTTACACTCTTAACGATATTGTAGCGCTTTGCTGCACTACCATAAAAATGTTTGAAGCAAGTGCAGCAATGCACCAGGAGGCCCATTGATTAAAATGGGTGCGTCATTTTAACGCCTGCTCTGAACATGCATTAAAAATGACAGAAAAAATATAATAGTGTAAATTTTACTGCCCCATTTTTTCAGGCTTCCCTGTATGGAAATGCCCCCCTAGCATCCATTATGACTGACACAGGCATAATGTGGCGCAAGGGTTTACAAAGTGGTGCAATGTAAGCATTGCTCCAATTTGTGAATAAGGCGCTGGAGAAAGGCCTCCTTAACACTGCCATAGCGTAAAAAAAAATATGCAAGGGCTGCGCAAGGTGCCACTAGGGGCTGTAAATATGCCCCTTTGTTTTTGAACCAGGGATTAAAGTGAAAATCTGATTCCTCTTTTGTTCAAGGCCATCCACTTAAATCAACCTCCTTATCAGGTGAGGTTGCTCATTATGTTATATGAAACACACAAAAGGTGATGGAAGCAATGCTTGTAATTTGTCTAACCACTGGAAATCACTTGGGGTCTAATTCCAACCTGTCATTATTTTGCCCTGGTCTGCCTACCACTTCCTGCCCTCCTATGTCAACTGAGGACCTAATTAATGGCGGCCACAGTGCAGACCAGCCATTAAGCTGGTGCGCAGGCCCAGCCCCAATTGGACTTACCTGCAACCAGTCCTCCGACTGGACAAGACCCCTGTGGCCCCAGCACCTCAAGGCACCCACCCACCTCACCTCTCTTCCACTCACTCTCTCTCACCTTGCTCTCTCTCTATCTCTCTCTCTCTCTCTCTCTCTCTCTCTCTCTCTCTGTGACTTTTGTGCCACTTATCCCTCTCTTTGTACCCTTTCTCTTGCTCGTTGTGCCTCTTCTGTCACTCTTTGTGTGACTTGTGCCATTCCTCTTGCTCTTTGTGCCTTTCCACTCAATGTTTTTGCCATTTTCTCTCACTCTTTCTGTGATATAAGTGCATTACCCCTTCCTGTGCCCATTTTGCACCCACCTCACTCCTGCCCTGCTTCCTATTTGGTCCTCATGCATTTCTCCTTCCCTGATGATGCACTCTTCCTCAGCCCCACCCACTGCCCCCTGTGCACCTACTGCCTCCTAGGATCTACCTAATGGTGGGTGCAGACACGCCTCTAGTCTGTCTGTTCCTGTCCACGCTCAGACTACACCTCATGCCTGAAACCCTGATGCTCCTCTGACCAACCACTCCCCCGCCACTGTCCTTTGCTCCCTGAACCTTGGACGTTGCCCCACCTTCTGCTGGTGCACCACACTGCACAACACAGTAGGAGCCTTCATCTTCTCCCTCTGCTACTTCACCTACACTACTGCTCCAGCAACTCCAAACAAGAACATACCCATAACACTCAAACCCACACACAGTCAAACACCCACCACCAAACACACTTGCACCCTTCACATATCAACACCATTCATGCGCCTCAACCCCCGCTCACTCAGCAAGCATGTCACAGAGACCTACGACTTGCTGGTCAACACCACCTGGACCTCCTCTTACTCAAGGAACACGGCTGAGAACAGCTTCAATGCTGGACAGCACCGCTGCCATCCCCACCAGATACAAGATAACAAAGCAAGGCCACACAAACAGACCAGAATGGGAAATCGCCATCATCTCTAAAGACATCTTCAACCGCACTGCCTCCTCTGAAGCCAGGACAAACTACATGGAACTCCTCACTACCAAACTACAAATCACAGCATACTTTATTCTTGGTGGAGCCCTAGTCTACTGCCCCCATCCCCACATTGCTAACAATATTACAGACTTCACCCCCTCGCCCTAAACCTCAATTTGCATCTAGAAGACTGGATCAACCATCTCAACTCAGCCACCCTTCTTGAAAGACTTGGAAACCTTGGACTAACCCAACGTGTTACAGAGCCCATCCATGCCACCAGATACATCCTAGGTGCTGTCTTCACTTTCTTTAACAACATCATGATCAACACACCAATACCTGTCACCTGGACCAACCATGCCACAGTAAGTTTCACAATTAATATCGATCAACTCAGTAGGACCCACACAGCTGGTCTAGCATGTTGACAATGGAACAACCTAAGAGAGGTGAATTGGAAGTCCACCCTCCATGAGAACAAACCAGAACCCACATGCATACTGGCACGTAACAACAAAAACAGCGACAAGTGAATCACCAACTGTTCTGACACTCTCACACTTAAGATATGAAATCATACAGTAAAATCTAAACTAAGAGCCAGTTGGTACATGTTAGACCTGACATGCCTTAGGGTGGTCACCCCTAACTTTTTGCCTGCCTCCCTCCACTTTTTGGACCCTGTTTTGCTGGCTTTTGGACTCTGCGGACTTTACCACTGCTAACCAGTGCTAAAGTGCATATGCTCTCTCCCTTTTTAAACATGGTAACTTTGGATCATACCTGATTGGACTATTTAATTTACTTATAAGTCCCTAGTAATGTGCACTATATGTGCCTAGGGCCTCTAGATTAAATGCTACTAGTGGACCTGCAGCACTGGTTGTGCCACCCACTTAAGTAGCCCCCTTAACCTTGTCTCAGGCTTGCCATTGCAAGGCCTGTGTGTGCAGTTTCACTGCCACTTCGACTTGGCATTTAAAAGTACTTGCCAAGCCTAGATCTCCCCTTTTTCTACATATAAGTCACCCCTAATGTGTGCCCTAGGTAACCCCTAGAGCAGGGTGCTGTGTAGGTAAAAGGCAGGACATGTACCTCTGTAGTTATATGTCCTGGTAGTGTAAAACTCCTAAATTTGTTTTTACACTACTGCGAGGCCTGCTCCCTTCATCGGCTAACATTGGGGCTGCCCTCATACATTGTTGAAGTGGCAGCTGCTGATCTGAAAGGAGCAGGAAGGTCATATTTAGTATGGCCAGAATGGTAATACAAAATCCTGCTGACTGGTGAAGTTGGATTTAATATTACTATTCTAGAAATGACACTTTTAGAAAGTGAGCATTGCTAATGTCTCTTTTTACCTGATGGTCTATGGTTTTTATCCTTCTGTATGTATGATTATTTTTTAATTTCTCAAATGGTCCAAACCTGGACCGAATAAACTATTGATTGATTGAAAGTGAGCATTTCTTTGCACTTAAATCTTTCTGTGCCTTACAATCCACGTCTGGCTGGGCTTGGTTGACAGCTCCTTGTGCATTCACTCAGACACACCCCAAACACAGGGTACTAAGCCTCACTTGCATACATCGGCATTTTGAATGGGTCTTCCTGGGCTGGGAGGGTGGAGGGCCTGCTCTCACACAAAGGACTGCAACACCCCCTACTGGGACCCTGGCAGACAGGATTGAACTGAAAGGGGACCTGGTGCACTTCTTAGCCACTCTTTGAAGTCTCCCCCACTTCAAAGGCACATTTGGGTATAAAACAGGGCCTCTGCCCTACCTCATCAGACACTTGCTGGAGAAGAAACCTGAACCAGAAACTACATCCCGCCAAGAAGAACTGCCTGGCTGCTCAAAGGACTCCCCTGTCTGCTTTCTACAAAGGACTGCTGTCTTACTGTTGGCCTGCTGCCTTGCTGAACTCTTGACTGGCTGTGAAAGTGCTCTCCAAGGGCTTGGATAGAGCTTGCCTCCTGTTCCCTGAAGTCTCAGGACCAAAAAGACTTCTCTTTTTTACTTGGACGCTTTGTGCGCCGACATTTTCGATGCACAGCTTGTTCCGCGGCGAGAAAAACGCCGCACACCGATGCTGATCGACGCGACGCCTTCGGGACGACCGGAACTTCGACGCGCAGCCCCACAGAACGACACGCAGCCGGAAAACAAGCAGGAGAATCCACGCATAGACCCAGGACATCTGGTAATCCCTACGATCCACAGAAAGAGACTGTCCGCTCGCCGGAAAACGACACACGACTTCCCAGCGTGAAAAATAACGACGCAAGTCCGTGTGTGCTGGGGAGAAATCGACGCACACACCATTTTTCCACGTATCTCTTCTTATGTGGCCCTCTGAGGAGATTTTCCACTCCAAACCAGGTACATTGTGCTTGAAAGAGACTTTGGGGGTCATTCTGACCTCGGCGGTAAAAGGCGCTTACCGCCGGTCAGAAGACCGCCATAACACCGCCGCGGCCGCGGTAAACCGCCACGGTCATTCTGACCCGCAACTTGGAAACCGCCAAAAACCCGACATCCACAAAAGTCCGCCACACCAAAGGTCAGCGAAAAAATGGCGATGACCAAACCTCCACCGTCACGCCAACAGAAATACGCCCATACCATTCCGACCCACAAATCTACGCGGCGCTCTTTCAAACGCGGTATTCCATTGGCGGTAACCACCGCCGCGGTCAAAATACACACACACATAGAAAACTCAGCCACATTGGTCAGTTTGAAACACACACACCTGATACACATACTAACACCACTCCCACACACCCAACACAATATAAAACACACACCCACATCACCCACAAACCCCTACGACCCGAAATTATTGATGAAGGCTAGAGAGAGAGCACAGATTAGACAATCCCACAACACAGAGGCACACAACACCATCACCCACACAGAATCCACGCACCAAACACCACACACCACCACACGCACCACACTCATCACCACAAACGCCACCCCACACCTCATCCACACCACCCCATGGCACCCCAAAGACACCCCAGGTTCACTGATGCAGAACTCAGGGTCATGGTGGAGGAAATAGTCCGTGTAGAGCCCCAGCTCTTTGGGGCACAGGTGCAGCACACCACAATTGCCAGGAAGATGGAGCTATGGCAAAGGATAGTGGACAGGGTCAACGCGGTGGGACAGCATCCACGCAATCGGGATGACATAAGGAAGCGCTGGAACGACCTACGGGGGAAGGTGCGTTCCATGGTATCAAGGCACAACATTGCGGTGCAGAAGACTGGCGGCGGACCCCCACCTACTCCCCCAGAATTTACAGCATGGGAGGAGGAAGTCTTGCACATCCTGCATCCTGAGGGCCTCGCAGGAGTAGGCGGAGGAATGGACTCTGGTAAGTCAAATCTTCACTACTGCTTCCCACCCCCACCCCACCTGCATGCCAAATCATACCCCCACCCTCACCCCCACCCCCATCACACCAACTCCTTGCAAATGGCTCACCATCACAACCCACCCATCCCAACACCAAGCCCTGCATGCGACCACAAAGCATGGACACCCATCACCAAAGCATGCCCACTGCACACACACATCACCCCCACAAGCCACCCTCACAAAAGTCCCCACAAGGGAATGCCTGCACTTCGGTACACGGACACCCACCCATCACACGAAATGCCACACACAGAATCAATAACCATACCTTTATACCTCTGCAGGACCCGAACGCCACCACACCGCCACGGAGGGTCCAGAGATGTCCATCCCACCCCCAGAAGAGGCCCCCAGCGATGACAGCAGCTCTGTCTCCCTGGACCCAGATGACCAGCCTGGCCCATCGGGGACCTCTGGACAGTCGGTTCCCCACAGACAGCCACAGGCTACACCAGACCCAACCCCCTCTGGGAACACCAGCACAGCTCCCACCCAGTGGGCCAATGCCTCTGTCTCCAGGACACGTCAATCAGCGGTGTGTCCACCACTACAGGGCACCCAGGTTGATCCACCACCCCAACAACAACAGGGACCTGGGGGCAGTGGTAGTGGGCACACCGTCCAGGGGACAGAGGCCCAGGAACACAGGGGAACTGGGAGGGCTGCTGTGCGACAGGGGGGGGACAGGCCCAGGGAACCGACTTTCCAAGAGGCCCTCTCCTCCATCATGGGAGCTTACCACAACTCCCAGGAGACGATGGCAACGGTACTGGCCAGGTTCCAGGAGATCCAGGCACTGCAGGAGGAACGGTACATGGGGTTCAGAAAGGAACTGAGGAACATCGGTTCTGCAATGGGGACCATCGTCGTGGCCCTTAACCAGATAGTCACTACATTGCGGGACCATGTGGCACCCCAAAGGGCCCCTTTCACTAGCCCAGGCCAGGAACAGCCTACCACCTCCGCCGGCGCTAGTGGACAGGAGGCCCCCACACAACAACAGGCCACCAGAACCCCACCTCCTGCAGAAGAAGAACCACCCCGCAAGCGGAACCTGAGATCTCACAAGAAGACAGAGTAGGATTGCAAGACCCCCGCCAGCATAAGATACCCCCTGATGTCATCCCACTGTCCCACATTGTCACCCTGTCCAACCTTGAACCACCCCTGCTCCATCCTTCCACAGGCATATGGACAATGCACCTGTGCGACTGAGAACTGGACTCTGCCATGGACATTACTGCACCCCCACCCATCACCGTTTTACAATCATTTACCTATATGTAGCACTTAAAATAAATCACTTATTGCACTTAAAATAACAGGAGTCTGCTTGTATTCTTAACAAATGTATTACACATAACGGTGCAATAATGTCCAGTTACTTTGTGATGACAACATACCAATTTCAATAAGCTTTAGTCCATGGGCAAACAAAGCAGAAGTCACGCAGTGGGTCATACAGCTCTGAAAAGGGAAGGGAAAGTCACAAATCAGTTAACAGGAACTGGGGGGAAACACAGACAGTGGAGACGCATGAGGCCTTAAGTAAATGTAAAATGGCGTGGGTGATTCTTACCTGTGTGCTACTGAAAATATTGTCGTATGACTGTATCCCTGTTGTCCGTGTCGTCCCCGTCGTCTTCCTCCTCTTCACTCTCCACAGGCTCCACAGCTGCTACAACACCACCATCTGGACCATCCTCCTTCAGAAAAGGCACCTGGCGTCGCAAAGCAAGATTGTGAAGCATACAGCAGGCCACGATGATATGGCACACCTTCTTTGGTGAGTACATTAGGGATCCCCCTGTCATATGCAGGCACCTAAACCAGGCCTTCAGGACCCCGAAGGTCCTTTCTATGATCCTCCTAGTTCGCCCAAGGGCCTCATTGTACCGTTCCTCTGCCCTGGTCCGGGGATTCCTCACTGGGGTCAGTAGCCACGACAGGTTGGGGTAACCAGAGTCACCAATTAGCCACACACGGTGTCTCTGTAGCTGTTCCATCACATAAGGGATGCTGCTATTTCGCATGACATACGCGTCATGCACTGACCCAGGGAACTTGGCATTTACATGGGAGATGAACTGGTCAGCCAAGCAGACCACCTGGACATTCATCGAATGATAACTTTTTCTGTTTCTATACACCTGCTCACTTTCTTTGGGGGGAACCAAAGCCACATGGGTCCCATCAATGGCACCAATGATGTTGGGGATATGTCCAAGGGCATAGAAATCGCCCTTCACTGTAACCAAATCGCCCACCTCAGGGAAAATAATGTAGCTCCGCATGTATTTCATCAGGCAGACAACACTCTGGACAAAACCTTAGAAAACATAGGCTGAGACATCCCAGATGATATGGCCACTGTTGTCTGAAAAGACCCACTTGCCAAAAAATTGAGTACTGACAGAACCTGCACCAGAGGGGGAATCCCTGTGGGTTGGCGGATGGGGGACATCAGGTCTGGCTCCAGCTGGGCACATAGTTCATGTATAGTTGCTCTGTCAAGCCTGTATGTAAGTATGATATGTCGTTCTTCCATTGTCGACAGGTCCACCAGCGGTCGGTACACGGGAGGATTCATCCTTCTCCCCGCAAGTCCCAGCGGACGGTGCCTAGGAAGGACATCATGGAGCACAGAGTCAAGCAACCCACAGGTTCGTTCACACAGCTTGCACAGTACACGAATCGCTATGCATTGAAAGGCTTGTATGAGTGGCAATGCAAGGCCTAGGCCTGTGTGACGCAGTAGAAATTCAGGCATGTGGGCCCTTGAAATGGCGGCTGCCTGACCTGTGAAGTGTGACAGTGGGATGTGAGGTCAATGCGCTGGCGCGGCACACTGTGGCGGTAGGCGGTCGAAGACCGCGGTGCTAAGCCGCATTGGTTAACATTGCACCCTATGGGTTTCAGTAGCCAATGAGGATGTGCGCCTGCGGTCGCAGGACGCACCACGGCGGTACGCACCGCCGCGGGCGTGACCGCCATTTTCTATCTGATTAATCACTCGAGACCTGATCATCCACAGGAGAGGACCGATACTGCAAGTGCTGCTGTGACCTCGGTCTGGGAGATACAATGGCTGCTGTGACTGGGAAAAGGGCCCCTGCCTTCACTTCTGAAGAATTGGAGAAACTTGTTGATGGGGTCCTCCCCCAGTATGCGCTACTCTACGGTCCTCCAGACCAACAGGTTAGTACACAGGGTGCACGTTGAATGGGCTATGCCTGTGTTGAGTGGGGTGTATGTGAGATGGTGGGGAGGGGAGCGAATGAGGAGTGCAACGCACGAAAGATGAGAGCATGTGCCATATGGCAAGGTTGGGGAGGGGGGTGGGCACTCACATTGACCAGGCAGAAAAGTGATGAGATTTCCTTTACCACCCTGTACATGTCACATAGGTCAGGGCCCATCAGAAGATCGACATTTGGCATGCCATCGCCAAGGACGTCCGGGCCCTGGGGGTCCACAACAGACGGGGCACCTACTGCCGAAAGAGGTGGGAGGACATCCGCCGCGGGACCAGAAAGACCGCCGAGTCTCTGCTGGAGATGGCCTCCCAACGTAGGAGGGGTGCCAGCCGCCAATTGACCCCACTGATGTCCCGGATCCTGGTGGTGGCCTACCCCGATTTGGATGGGCACGTGAGGACATCACAGCAGACACAAGGGGGTGAGTATCAGCACATTCTGCTATCTTTGCTCGCAGTGAAGGTGTCTGGGTGGGGGAGGAGGGCTGTGGCTATCTCTAGGCCAGGGCGCATTCTGTAGGCTAGGCCCCTCCGTTAGGCATGGCCCTGTGCCCCCGCCCCCCACCTCTGTAGGGTGCCAAGTACAGCTATCCATGGTCCGGCCTCACCCATGTGTTCATTTGTCGTCCATAGACCTGTAGGCCTAGTCACAATAACTGAGTAGTGTACCCCGATTGCGCGGCCTAGTGCAGGGGGCTTCTGTATCTTTCCTCTCCGACAACGATGTTGCCAATGCATGCACTCAACCTGTCTTAATTTCTCCCCCCCCATTTTATTTGTCTTCCTGTTCATGTGTGCAATAGCATCATCAGGCGGAGGAGAAGTGGCATCGGCGCACGAGGGAGCTGCATCTCACATGGCCCCGGAGGGCCATGCAACAGACTCAGAGTACCCCAGTGAGACGGAGGGCGAGTGGAGCTCCACAACGGGGACCCGTGGAGACGTCAGCGACACCGACACGTCCTCGGAAGGGAGCTCCCTTGCGGTGGCGGCAACATCCGTGCCCACCGCCACAACAGGTACAGCCGCCACCCAGCGCACCAGCCCCGCCCTCCCAGCAGCCCCTCCGCGTTCGCCCCGTGCCCGCTCGGCCAGGAAGGAGGGCATCTCCTTCACCCCAGGTACCTCAGGCCCTGCCCCAGTTACCCCTGCTGCCCTCAGTGAGGAGGTCATTGACCTCCTGCGGACGCTCATTGTTGGGCAGTCTACCCTTTTGAATGCCATCCAGGGTGTAGAAAGGGAGGTGCATCGGAGCAATGCATACCTGGAGGGCATTCATTCGGGTCAGGCTGCCCATCAGCGATCGTTCAACGCTCTGGCCTCAGCACTGACGGCAGCCATTGTCCCTGTCTCCACCCTCCCTCTTCTGACTCCCTCCACCCAGTCCCAGTCTCCTGTTCCTCTGCCTATCCCATCCACACCATCAGACCAGCCTGCACACACCTCTACACCCAAGGGCAGCTCATCCAGACATAAGCACCACAGATCCCACAAGCATTCACCCAAGCAACATCCAGATGCAGGCATGCCAACAGTCACTACCACCTCTGTGTCCCCCACCTCCTCATCTCCCTCCTCCCTCCCTGTGACGTCTCCACTCACACCTGCATGCACACCACCATCAGCCAGTACTTCCATCACCAGCACACCCTCCCTTACAGTCCGCACACGTGCAGTCACCACCCCCACTGCCATTTACACGTCCCCTGTGTCCTCTCCCAGTGTGTCTGTCACCCCCTCTTCCAAACCACACAAACGCAGGCAGCCACCCACCCAACAGCCATCCACCTCACGACAGCCTCCGTCACAAGCACCTGCACCCAAAGACAGCACACTTTACTCTCCTACAACCACATCCTCTTCCTCCACTCCCATACCCACTACACCTACCCGTCCCTGTCCTTCCCAAGTGCTTTTCCTTTCCAACCTTGAGCTCGTTCCAATCACTGACCCACCCCCTCCATCTGGTAAGAGTCAAAAAAGCACCTCAGCCACCACCAGCCCTGCATCTACTATGACCATAGTGCAGGGCTATTGGAGTCCACCAGCTCCTAGGGCAGGAACATCGGCCAGCAGCAAGGGGACAGCCAGCCCACCCCCTGGGAAGAGGACAAAAAAAACTAAGGGCCGGCACGACAAGCCTGAGACGGCTGCCACCAAGGACAGCAGCCTTGCTCCGTCACCTGCCACATCATCAAAGGGAGGCAAGGGCCACAGAGCTTCAGCGAAGGAGGGCAAGGGCAGCAGGGCGGAGAAGTCAGGCAGCAGGCAAGCTGCCCAGGAGGGCCCCACCAGCCCCATTCCGGTTGTGACGGACGACACCCACAGGCCCAGGACTCCATCACAGGTGGGCCCCGCAACCGCAAGGTCGGATGGCGACTGATCGGTAAGTCTTGGCCAGGTCTGGCTCCCTAGAAACACAGGACAAGCACCGCTGAACAGGGCCCCGCTGTGAGAAGCACCGCTGAACAGGGCCCCGCCGTGAGAAGCACCGCTGAACAGGGCCCCGCCGTGAGAAGCACCGCTGAACAGGGGCCCGCCGTGAGAAGCACCACTGAACAGGGCCCCGCCGTGACAAGAACCGCTGAACAGGGGCCCGCCGTGAGAAGAACCGCTGAACAGGGGCCTGCCGTGAGAAGAACCGCTGAACAGGGCCCCGCCGTGAGAAGAACCGCTGAACAGGGCCCCGCCGTGAGAAGCACCGCTGAACAGGGCCCCGCCGTGAGAAGCACCGCTGAACAGGGGCCCGCCGTGAGAAGCACCGCTGAACAGGGCCCCGCCGTGAGAAGCACCGCTGAACAGGGGCCCGCCGTGAGAAGCACCGCTGAACAGGGCCCCGCCGTGACAAGAACCGCTGAACAGGGGCCCGCCGTGAGAAGCACCGCTGAACAGGGGCCCGCCGTGAGAAGCACAGCTGAACAGGGCCCCGCCGTGACAAGAACCGCTGAACAGGGGCCCGCCGTGAGAAGCACCGCTGAACAGGGGCCCGCCATGACAAGCACCGCTGAACAGGGGCCCGCCGTGAGAAGCACCGCTGAACAGGGGCCCGCCATGACAAGAACCGCTGAACAGGGGCCGCCGTGACAAGAACCGCTCCGCTGGGCCCTTCCTGTCAAGGCCCGCTCCGCTGGGCCCTTCCTGTCAAGCACCGCTCCGCTGGGCCCTTCCTGTCAAGCCCCGCTCCGCTGGGCTCTTCATCTCAAGCACCGCTCCGCTGGGCCCTTCATCTCAAGCACCGCTCCGCTGGGCCCTTCATCTCAAGCACCGCTCCGCTGGGCCTTTCATCTCAAGCACCGCTCTGCTGGGCACCGCCGTCTCAAGCACCGCTCCGCTGGGCCCTTCCTGTCAAGCACCGCTCCGCTGGGCACCGCCGTCTCAAGCACCGCTCCGCTGGGCCCTTCATCTCAAGCACCGCTCCGCTGGGCCCTTCATCTCAAGCACCGCTCCGCTGGACCCTTCATCTCAAGCACCGCTCAGCTGGGCCCTTCATCTCAAGCACCGCTCCACTGGGCACCGCCGTCTCAAGCACCGCTCCGCTGGGCCCTTCCTTTCAAGCACCACTCCGCTGGGCAACGCCGTCTCAAGCACCGCTCCGCTGGGCCCTTCATCTCAAGCACCGCTCCGCTGGGCCCTTCATCTCAAGCACCGCTCCGCTGGGCAACGCCGTCTCAAGCACCGTTGGCCCATTGACAGTGCCGGTTCTGTGTCGAGCAGGGCTTCACGAAGCACTCTGGGCACCATGCCTCCTCCATTAACAGTGGAGTCGGTAATCCATCTGCTGGACTGTGGCTTGGCACTTCCCAGGATGGAACAGTGGGCAAGCCACCCATGTAGAGACTTGAGAGACTGTGGCTTTGCACTCCCCAGGATGGCACAGTGGGCAAGCCACCCACTGTAGAAACTTGTGAGACTGTGGCTTTGCACTCCCCAGGATGGGACAGTGGGCATGGAGGCCCCTCGTGGATCTGGCGTCGTGGACTCATGTGGCTGAGGTGCCCCCCCTTCCCTTCCCCCTGAGGTGCCTGTAGTTTTATCATCTGATGCCCCAGCAGTGTTCTCTCCAATGATATCTGATCTCCTGTGTGGGCTTTGCCCATGTGTTTGTGCACATTGGCCCACGGACTATGGAACTTTGACAGAATGGCCAGGACTTATTGCCTATGTATATATTTTTAACTAGGTTCATTCCTTATTTTGTATCTTTCATATTGCATATTTCCCATAACTTCAATGGAGCTATTTATACAAATATTTTATAGATCATTTTAATTATGTCTTTGCATTATTCCGGTGGGTTTGGGGGGTGTCACTCTGACTTGTTGCTCTGCATTGGTATGTAGGTATTTGGGGTGGGGGGGTGGGTGTATGGCGTATGTGTGTGCCCGTAAGCTTTCCTCCTCCCCCCTCCCCTGTGTCGTAGGTGCAGTACTCACCGTTGTCGTCTGCGCCGGCGTTCGTACTCGTGGTAGATGAGCAGGTAGACAATAGCTGGTAGGATGTTTAATTCGGGTTCCATGCTGTCCTCCTTCCTCGTGGAGTGTGTAGAGGTGAGCGTTTTCCCGTTCGTAGTCTGTTTCCGCCGTGTTTTTATCGGCGGGGCTCCCGCCCCGGAAAAGGTGGCGGATTGGTGAGTTGTGATAGGGTGGGCGGTACATTGTCTGCTGCCTGCCTGTTGGCGGTGACCGCCGCGCTGTTTGTCTGTCCCGCGGTGGCGGTCGGAGTGTTAAAGTGGCGGGCTGTGTTGGCGGTTCCCGCCAGGGTCAGAATTCCATTTTTTTTACTGCCTGCCTGTTGGCGGGTTGGCCGCTGCTTTATCACCGACCGCCAGGGTTGGAATGACCCCCTTTGCTTGCTTTTTAAAGACTTAAGACACTTTATATCACTTTTTAGTGATATCTCTACAAATTCACATTGCAACTTTATTCGTTTTGACCTACAATTATCCTGATAAATATTATATATTTTTCTAAACACTGTGTGGTGTATTTTTGTGGTGCTATATGGTGGTATTGTATGATTTATTGCACAAATACTTTACACATTGCCTTCTAAATTAAGCCTGACTGCTCATGCCAAGCTACCAGAAGGTGGGCACAGGCTAATTTTGGATTGTGTGTGACTTACCCTGACTAGAGTGAGGGTTCTTGCTTGGACAGAGGGTAACCTGACTGCCAACCAAAGACCCCATTTCTAACAGTACACAGAAGACCTGACAATGGCCAAGCGGTACTGCAAACAGCTGGAACAGAAAGGGTAAACCAGCAAAGGGGAAGTGGGAAAATATGTTTCCAAAGCTGCCCAGAGAAAGTATCACCACATAATCCAAGAAACTAAGAGGAGGGCTGTAGTCGAACAGCTAAATGCCAGCTCAAACAGCTGCAAAGAAACCTTTGCTATCATCAAGCATTTGACCACACCCACAGCTGCCACCAGCATTATCAACTCATCACAAAATCTGTGTAATGACCTCTCAAACTTCAACTGCAGCAAGATCGCAACCAGATTCAGCAAGTTCACCCTGCAAGAGGACCCCTGACACTCCAAGAGCCTCCCAGTGACAAACCAAGACAACACAATCTCCACATTGGGCACCATCAGCACAGAGGAAAAAACACAGTAATCACAAAGACCATACACTCCTTGCCCCCATCACGCCTTTGACAAAGGGGCGATCCCTATCCGTGAAGCACTTACTCCTCAACACCTCCATCAGTCCAGTCACCTTTCTAGAACCATGAAAACATGCAGCCATCAAATCCTCCTAAAGAATTCCTCGGCCGACCCAACCAAACTCTCCAACTACTAACATATATCCCTCTTTCCCTACCTAGCCAAGGTTTCAGAAAAAGCCATCAACAAGTGCCTCTCTGAAAAGCTTGCAAATTCCCAGCTTCTAGGTGCCACTCAATCAGGATTTAGACCCAACCGCAGCATGGAATTTGCCCTCATAGCAGTAACAGATGACATCTGAATGATCCTTGACAGGGGGAACTGCAGTCCTTATCCAAATGGACCTCTCAGCAACCGTCAACACCGTCTCCTACCTCATTCTAATCTGAAGAATTCATGAAGCAGGCATCCCAGAAACACCATTAAATTATCCTTGCTCACCACGAGAACCTAAACTGTCAACATGCCCCCCCTATTCCTATGAATTACAAGACTTCAGCTGCAGAGCCCTTCATAGCTCCTCACCCAGCTCAATGCTCTTCAACATCTGTATGAATCCACTAGCTGACGTCAGACAGAATCACAACATAAAAATCCTCACATACGCCGACGGCATGCAACTGATACTGTCCCTCTCTGACAAAACACCCAACACCAGGAACAAGTTCACCACATGCATGATAGAAATAGGCTTCTGAATGAAATCCAGCTGCCTACATCTGAATTCAGTCAAAACTGAAGTGGTGGCCTTTGGGAAATATCCCTCGTCATAGGACTCTGTCTGGTGGCCCACAGACCATGGCTGCACCCCACACTTTGCTCACAAGCAAGAAACCTCAGAATCATCATAGACAATAAATTGGACATGGCCTCCAAGTCAACGAGTGGCTTCACCCTGCTTCAACACCCTACAGTTGTTGAAGAAAATCTTGAAGTAGCTACCAGCCAACACCAGAAAGATTAACACCCAAGCCCTTATCGCCAGCAGACTAGACTATGGGAACAGCCTGTTTTCAAGGATAAGGAACCAGCTCACGGGATGGCTGCAGATTGTCCCGAACACAGCAGCAAGACTAGTACTCAACCTTTCCCGCTGAGCCCACATCACACCAAACCTAATACACATCTGCATACATTTCAAACTCCTTACCTGCACCTTAAAGCATTCCAAAACACAGGTCCTGCATGCTTGAATAGCCGCATTCATTCCACCAACCTTGCAGACACCTCCACTCTGCCAATGTCTCACTAGCACATACCCCATGCATACATAAAAGCAGAGCAGGAGATCACACCTTCTCCCACCTGGCTCCTAAAGCCTGTAAAAACCTCCCACAACACATTAGAGCCTCCTCCTGATCTTTTTGATGTTCACAAGAAGCAGAAGACCTGGCTCTTCAAGTAAGCTCTCAAGGACGGGCCTCACGCACTGGTTACAGATCACCTGGATACCCTCACAGGTGATAAGAATGTTAAGAAAACACTACTAACATGAAATAGAATGACATTTGTCCACCATGCCAACTCGGATTAGAACCAGTTATATCAGTCTTGGTCCTGCTCCAATAGGAGCGAGCAAAAGTGTGCCATATCTTTGTAAATATGGTGCAGGTCTGTTCTAACCATTTCAGTGCAGTGCACCAACTTCCCTTGCTGTGCTGTAATATGTGAAACTTTAGTAGATATGCCCCTTATCTTATTTTATCACCTGCCAGAATCTCAAAATTCTCATGACTAAAGAATCATCAGGCCAAATGCCCTGTGTTGTCTTTTTAATTTAAGGATTGCCCTGTGAGTTTGGGTTATTACCTAGAAATTAGTTATAAGGGCAGGGCATATCCAGAATCAAGGCTATCTTGTCCACCTGGCCGTTCACCGCAAAACTGTAGCCACAGCATCAGCACACTGATCAAGACTCAAGGTCATGCATATGCTCAGTGTCCCTGCACCAGTTGGCCTGTGGGCACAGAAGAACTGCACAGGGATTCAATAACTTTCAAAAAGCAAAACTCCTCATATCAGGATACGGATGAACAGAGGTAACAGTAAATCCCAGGAGAATCAGGTGAAAATGAAATGGCTTCTCCAGGAAAAACGCTTTTGTGCTGAGTCCTAAGTTCCACCTTGGTGTCAAGTTGAATCTTTTGCACCAACAGTTAGTTCTTCTCATGGATCACAATGCCTGCCCAGTTGGGCTATTTTTCCTTCCAAGCAGTGATCCTTGCTAGGTCTAAATTAAAAAAGCAGCGCCTCAAAAAAGTGTAAAATCCACCATAAGAAACCCTTAGCAGGCAATTAAAAAATATATGTTTTTCTGTAAAAAACCTGCTTAATACATATTAAAAAAGTGACTTATTTTTTGCACATATAGGTTTAGTGAGTGATATGTAGGCAATCCAAGGGGACAAATATGCAGCACAAACATTTACACAATAGATTTATGGTTCCAGAAGTAGTTGTTTGCAGCCACTGATTTCTGATTTAATAATGTTTTAAATATAATCAGCTCTTTTTGAATTTACTGTGTTTGTTATTTGCATAGTGAGGATTTGTTTATTCACACAATTTACAGATGATTGGTTAGGATCTGTAAAACTCGCTGTAGGAAAGTACCCTCTTTCTTGGCATGATTACCCCCATTTTCTGCCTGTTGTCAGTGTGTTTGGTTGTATTCACTAGGATCCTGCTAACCAAGACCCCAGTGATTATGCTCTCTCCCATCAAAAGTGGTTATCTGACCCACTTACACCCCACATTTGGCATACCGGTGCCCCCACATAAGTCCCTAGTATATGGTACCCAGGTACCCAGGGCATTGAATTGCAGCCTGCTTGAAAGGGTGCATGCACCCTTTTCACTACAAGTCACTGCACCAGGTCACTATAAGTCACCCCTATGGTAGGCCCTCGTAGCCCAGAGGGCAGGGTGCTAGTACCTGTGTGTTAGGGCACTGCCAGAGGTGCCCCACAAACTCCAGTTCCATTTTCCTGGACCTCGTGGGTGCAGGGAAGCCATTTTATGCCTGTACTGGACATAGGTCACTACCTATGTCCAGCTACATAATAGTAACCCCGAACCTAGGCATGTTTGGTATCAAATATGTCAGAATCATACCCCAATACTGTTGCCAGCATTGCTCCCACCAGCATTGCTCCCACCAGCCTTCTGGGGTGTTACCGGCAGCCCAATCTGCTGCCACCTCTCACACAGGTTTCTTCCCTCCTGCAGCTTGAGCAGCTCAAGCCCAGGAAGGCAGAACAAACGATTTCCTTTGGGAGAGGTGGTTAACACCCTCTTCTTTTGGAAATAGGTTTACATAGCTTGGGGGGTATCCTCCCCAAGTCACTAGTATGCTTTAAGGGACATATTTGGTGCCCTCCATGCATAAACCAGTCTACACCACTTCAGGGTCCTCCAGTCCTTGCTCTGGTGTGAAACTGGACCAAGGAAAGCGGAGCGACCACTCCCCTATCCATCATCCCTAGGTTCTGCCATCTTGAATCCAAGGTTGGTAGGGACCTCTGGGAGCCTCTGAGTGGCCAGGTCAGGCAGGTGATGTCAGAGCCCCATCCCGATAGGTGGTCACCTGGCTACGTGACTAATCCCCCTTTCAGGGCTTTTTAGGGTCTCACTCTTGAGTAAGTCCTCCGATTCGGCTTGCAAGATTCCAGCAGGTCTCCTCTGCAACCTCTACTTTGACTTCTAGCTGCTGGAACCACGACTGGACTCTCCAGGAATGGACAATCTGCATCCATGATCAGGACTCTGCTTTCAACATTGTTTCCACGGCTCCTTTCAGCTTCTGCAACATTTCCCCAGTTGTGCATCCTCCGAGGGCAACAGACTCTTTAGTCTGCATGAGAAGGAAGAAGGAATCTCCATTAGAATGAAGGAGTCACTCCCCTGCATCCGCAGGCACCAAATGCAACAATGACCGGCTGCATGGATCTCCTCTCACCTTGAGCTGTGTGGATACTGCGTCATGTGTGGTGGTCCAGAGTAGTCTTCTTGGTGCTCTCTGCAAGCTGTCCAACTTTGGTGGAGGTAAGCCCTCTCCTTCCCACCCAGGACAGTACCTTCGTGCACAAGGTCTCTTGCAGCTACCAAGGCTTGTTGGCACCCCTCCAAGGGATCTTCAGGCTCCATGTAGCTCCAGATCCAATCTCTCCTTTGTGTGACGCACAGCCCCCTGCATGCTTCCCCTGCGGTGTGGGACCCTTTTCCAGTTGTGCTGCGTGGGCTCGTCTGTGACTCCAAGTTCCTTTTCAAGTGGGTCTCCTGTGTGGACTGCTTTTTCTTCTGTGAACTCTCTGCCTTGCTGAGGGTCCCCCTAGGACTACCCCCATGGGTTGTGTCCTCCTGGACCTTACTGGTCCCCGGTTGCTCCGCTTTTGCTTGACTGCAACTTCTGCCTTTGCCAAGGCTTGTTGGTGGCTTTTCCATGCCACTGACCAACTGCAATCATCTATCTGGCATTGGACGTCAACTGCATCCTCCATGAACTCGTCACCTGCTCCAGGGCTGCATTCCTGACTGTCTCCGTTCTACCGTCGACCAACTCCTGCTAACACAGTTGGGTGGGTAGTGGCTCATGCCCCCACTGGACTCTTCTGTGACTTCTGGACTTGGTCCGCTTCTTCCACAGGTCTTCCTCTTCAGGAGTCCACCACTGGTTTCTTGCACTCTTGTCTAGATCTTGCGTTTTTTTCTTTTCCTTAATTCCGGGTGGTTTGGGGGAAAATCCAGTTACTTACTCCTTTCTTCCTGGTCACTGGGGGGAACTGTGGTACTTACCTTTGGGGTGTCCTAGTTCCCCCAGCTCCCCCCTACACATTCCACTTACATAGGTGGGGATCCTGCATTTGCATTCCATTTTTTTAGTATATGGTTTGGGCTCCCCCTAGGGTCACTATTGCCTACTGCTATTTGCACTGTTTTATATTGCTTTTATGCCTATTTCTGATTACTTGTTTACATATCTAGCGTGTTACTTACCTACTATTGGAGGGTTGCCTCTCCGGTACTTTTTAGTAATTGTGTCCCTAAAATAAAGTACCTTTATTTTTGTAACACTGAGGCCCTCATCATGACATTGGTGGTAAATCCTGCTTACCGCCGCGTTGACGGCCATCAACATACCGTCACGGTGGCGAACATCCGTTCACCATATTATGAGACACACACACCAAACCGACAAAATACTGCCACAAACACATATCCACCAGACCAAAGGTCAGTGTCAAAGTGTCGGTACGAACACCCATACCATTACACCAACAAAACAATGCCCACCACATTCTGACCCACGAATCACCATGGCAGACATTCAATGGCGGTAAACCATTGGCGGTACACACAAGCGCGCTCAGAATGGCCACCCAAATACAAAAAAAACACAACATTGGACAAAAAGAAAATCACACACCTGACATTCAGACACACACCACACCCACTCACCCACAACACTATAAAACACACACTCTCATTACCGACAACCCTTTACAAACACCATAAATTGCCATGAGACAGACACGAAAATCACAGAGACAACTACACACACATCACAAACACCCATTCATCCGTCACGCACCCCGCATCCCACACCCCACCACATTACTCAACACCCTCTGCACAACATACACCACACAACACCCATGTCCCCACTAAGGCACCCACGTTTCACCAACAAGGTGTTGCAGGACATGGTGGAGGAAATAGTCAGGGTAGAGCCATAGCACTTTGGAGCACAGGTACAGCAAATATCCATTGCCAGGACAGGGTGAACGCCGTGGGACATCATCCAAGAACAAGGAACAACATCAGGAAGAGGAGGAATGACCTACGGAGAAAGTACGTTTCATGGCAGCAAGGCACCAGCTCGCCATCCAGAGACTGGCGGTGGACCCCCGCCTCCTCCCCCACAGCTCACAGCTCACAGCATGGAGGAGCAATCCTGGGCAATCCTGCATCCTGAGGGACTCCCTGGATTTGCCGGAGGACTGCACACTGGTGAGTCAATATTTCCTACTTACCCCCATACCTGCATGTCATCTCACCCCTTCACCCTGACTCCCATCACTCCACTCCATCCCACACAGTGCATCTACACATATGAATAACCCCAATGCCAAGCCCTGCATGCCATACCAATGCATGTACAGCCCTCTCAGCCCTTCATGTACACCCATCACAAAAGCATGCAAAGCATGGAGAATTAACAATCACACAATACATCACCATACACAAACAAAGGTGGCAGGGCAACAACAATGATAGAGGGGAAACTAGGGATGTACCATATGTCACAGACATGACGCCTAATACATCACTTACATCCACACAGGTGCCCTAGCCAATCCCAGTGGCAAGGAGGTGCCACGACTATCCAGTCCTCCAACAGAAGATGCCCCCAGTGATGATAGTAACTCTGTACTTCAGGATCTGGATGAACTTCCTGACCCATCAGGGACCACTGGTCAGTGGGCCACCCCAGCCCACTCACAGTCCACCACAAAGCCTCCCCCATCAGTATCTAACACCACAGCACCCACCCAAAGTCCCCACACCTCTGTCCCCAGGACACGTCAATCAGCAGTGTGCTCACCTGTACAGGGACCCCATTCCACACCTCTCCCCCAAGACAATCAGGGACCTGGGGTCAGTGGCAGTGGGCACACCATTCAGGGGACACAAGCACAGGAGAACAAGGACACTGGGAGGACAGCTGTGCACCGGGGGAAGGACAGGCCGAGGGAACCGACTCTCCAGCAGGCACTCACTAATGTCCTGGGGGCTTAACAACAATCCAAGGACAAGATGGGCCAGATCCTTACCAACATGCAGGAGAACAAGCGGCTGCAGGAGGTACACCATGAGGAGATCAGGGAAGATTTGCAGGCCCTCAACATCACCATGGTTTTCATAGCAGGAGTGCTGGCAGATATGTCCAACTTCATGAGGGGATGGACAGCACACCACTAGCCAGTCTACTGACCAGCCCTCCACTTCTGCTGCAGCTAGTGGACAGAAGGCCCTGCCACAGGATCCACAGGCCACCAGCACCCCACCCCTCCATAAGGTGAACCAGACCGCAAACATTCCCTGCGACCCAGGCAAAAGCCAGATACACTTGCCAAGACCAAGACCACCGCCAGGAAATGAGACTCTCCTGATTGTCCCCCTTGTGTCCCTTGGACACTGGACCTGTGCTACAAACAGACTGGACCAATACCCTAGACTTACCTCTACCATCACCGATTCCATTGCACCTTAGCGCCTATAATTTGCACTACAATAAACACCCTTGAACACAACATGAGTGATAGTGTTTAATGTTATGAAAATGTGCAATTATGGAAACTGTCACATCTAGTGCAAATGATCTGAACACTGTGATAGCATACAAATGAAAACCTATAGCTGTCTGTAGTCATGACATCAGTACACAGTTGTTATAACACCAACATCTGCAAAATTAGAAGGCATAGGTGACAGTCAGTTGAGATGCAAAGGAAGTGAATGCCATCCTGCTACAGCCAGACAGAAAACATCAATAGTCTGAGGAATGGTCAGTTACACTGTCTCACCTGTGTGTCATTGGAAGCATTGATCTATAACTGATGATCTGTTGTCCACATCCTCATCCTTTGCCTCCTCATCCTCACTGTCCTCAGGGTCCACTGATGCCACAGGGGCATTTCCAATCTCCTCCTCCTGCAGATAAGGCACATGTCGTCTGAGGGCCAGGTTCTGCAACATGCAGCATGCTACTACTATCTTGCAGACCTTGTCGGGTGAGTAGCACAGGGATCCACCTGTCAGATGGAGGCATCTGAACCTGGCCTTCAGGAGACTGAAGGTCCTTTCAATAATTTTTCTGGTTGGCCCATGTGCATCATTATACTGATTCTCAGCCCTTGTTCTGGCATTCCTCACAGGGGTCAGGAGCTACGATAGGTTTGGGTAGCCAGAGTCACCTGCAAGTATTGAGGGACAAACATTAGCCTTACACAATGGTATGGGGGGTTCACTCCTGAAGGCATACACTGACATACATTAGGTAGGGACTCAGGCTCACCTATTAGCCACACCCTGTGCCTTTGTAGTTGTGCCATCCCATTTGGGATGCTGCTATTCCTCAGGACGTAGGCATCATGCACTGACCCAGGGTATTTGGCACTGACGTGGGAGATGTACTGGTCAGCCAGGCACACCATTTGCACATTGAGTGAATGAAAACTCTTCTGATTCTTTAACACTTGTTCATTTTGGCTGGGGGGACAAACGCTATATGTGTTCCGTCAATCACCCCAATAATATTAGGTATATGTCACATTGCATAGAATCCTGCTTTCACAGTGGCCAAATCTTCCACCTGGGGAAAGCAATGTAGCTGCACATGTGTGACCAAGGCAGACAAAACCCTTGCCTGAACGATTGAGAATATTTGCTGTGACATTCCTGCTGACAAGCTCACTCTCACTTGGAAAGAACCTGTTGCCAGGAAATGGAGCACAGATAGAATTTGCACAAGAGGGGGGATCCCATTGGGATGACGGATAGCTGATATCAGATCAGGCTCCAATTGAGCACACAGCTCTGTGATTGTGGCCCTGTCCAGTCTATAGATCAGTATAATATGCCTGTCCTCCAGTGTAGCCAATTCCACAAGGGGTCTCAGCGGATTTTGTTTCCTCCTCCTATTCATTTGAAGTGGTAGGTATCTAAGGGACCCAAGAGTGAGTAGGGTGTCACAATTTGAACAATGGAACCACCACCTTGGTGTACGTTGAGCATTTATGTGTTGGCACTATGGGAATGGCAATGTGTTAGAAATGGGGTCTTTTGTTGGCAGTCAGGTTACTCCCTGTCCAAGCAAGGACCCTCACTCTAGTCAGGGTAAGTCACACACAATCCAAATTATTCTGTGCCCACTATCTTGGCACTGAGCAGTCAGGCTTAACTTAGAAAGCAATGTGTAAAGTATTTGTGCAATAAATCATACAATAACACAGTGTAGCACCACAAAAATACATCACACAGTGTTTAGAAAAATATATAATATTTTTTTGGATAAATGCAGGTCAAAACGATTAAAATGCAATAAGTATATGTTTGAGATATCACTGAAAAGTGACATAAAGGGGGTTATTACAACTTTGGAGGAGGTGTTAATCCGTCCCAAAAGTGACGGTAAAGGGACGGATATACCACCAGACGTATTACGAGTCCATTATATCCTATGGAACTCATAATACGGCTGGTGGTATATCCGTCACTTTACCGTCACTTTTGGGATGGATTAACACCTCCTCCAAAGTTGTAATAACCCCCAAAGTGTCTTAAGACTTTTGAAAGCAAACAAAATCTCTTTCAAGCACAAAGTACCTGGTTTGCATGAAAAATCTCCGCAAGGAACCACAGAGGAGGAGATGCGTGGAAACAAAGGGGTGTGCGTCGATTTCTCAGGCCTAACACGGCGATGAGTCATTTAGTTTTCACGCAGGGATGGCTGTGCATCGATTTCCGGAGCCCGGTCATGGATCCTCTTCGGATTTGTCAGGGACTATGTGTGGATTTCCTGCGCTAGCAGGACAAAACCACAGGAGCTGCGTCGATCCAGAGGACGTTGCATCGAATTTTCTACCGCACAGAAGGCATTGCGTCGATTCCTTTCTGGAAGTCAGGCTGCGTCGTTCCAACTCGGCTGTGCGTCAATTCAGGGGGCTGTGCGTCTAATTTCCAGTCGCTACGCTGGTGCTGCGTCGTTCCGGTTCGGCATGCAGTGAAATTTTTGCTGCGATGCAGGCTGTGCATCGTTTCTGGCAGGTTGTG
This sequence comes from Pleurodeles waltl, assembly GCF_031143425.1. Lineage (NCBI taxonomy): Eukaryota > Metazoa > Chordata > Amphibia > Caudata > Salamandridae > Pleurodeles > Pleurodeles waltl. The sequence goes on along the minus strand of NC_090444.1, from coordinate 752,309,193 downwards.
CGTCAAATTTCGCCGCACAATGAGTCATTCTTGTAGAGATGAATTATTTTTGGTCCTGAGACTTCGGGGAACAGGAGGCAAGCTCTATCCAAGCCCTTGGAGAGCACTTTTTCACGACACCCAGAGAGCAGAAAGGCAGCAGGGCAACAGCAAGGCAGCAGTCCTTCACAGAAAGCAGAAAGCTGAGTCCTTTGGACAGCCAGGCAGTCCTTATTGGCAGGATGCAGGTTCTGGTTCAAGTTTCTTCGCCAGGAAGTGTCTGAGTTGGTAGGGGCAGAGACCCTGTTTAAACACCCAAATGTGCCTTTGAAGTGGGGGAGACTTCAAAGAGTGGCTTAGAAGTGCACAAGGTCTCCTTTCAGTTCAATCCTGTCTGCCAGGGTCCCAGTAGGGGGTGTGGCACTCCTTTGTGTGAGGGCAGGCTACTGTCCTTTGACATGCAAGTGTCAGGCCCTCCACTCTCCCAGACCAGGAACACACATTCAAAATGTGGATGTATGCAAGTGAGGCTGAGTATCCTGTGTTTGGGGTGTGTCTGAGTGAATGCACAAGGAGCTGTCAACTAAACCCAGCCAGACGTGGATTGTAAGGCACAGAAAGATTTAAGTGCAGAGAAATGCTCACTTTCCAAAAGTGGCATTTCTAAAATAGTGATATTAAATCCTACTTCACCAGTCAGCAGGATTTTGTATCACCATTCTGGCCATACTAAATATGACCTTCCTACTCCTTTCAGATCAGCAGCTACCACTCAAACAATGTATGCGGGCATCCCCAATGTTAGCCGATGAAGGGAGCAGGCCTCACAGCAGTGTAAAAATGAACTTAGGAGTTTTACTCTACCAGAACATGTAAACTACACAGGTACATGTCCTGCCTTTTGCCTACACAGCACCCTGTCCCGTGGGTTACCTAGGGCATACCTTGGGAGTGTCTTATATGTAGAAAAAGGGGAGTTTAGGCTTGGCAAGTACTTTTAAATGCCAAGTCGAATTGGCAGTGAAACTGCACACACAGGCCTTGCAATGGCAGGCCTGAGACAAGGTTAAGGGGCTATTAAGTGGGTGGCACAATCAGTGCTGCAGGCCCACTAGTAGCATTTATTCTACAGGTCCTGGGCACATATAGTGCACTCTACTAGGGACTTATAAGTAAATTAAATAGTCCAATTGGGTATGATCCAATGTTACCATGTTTAAAGGGAGAGAGCATATGCACTTTAGCACTGGTTAGCAGTGGTAAAGTGCGCAGAGTCATAAAACCAGCAACAACAGTATCTAAAAAGTGGAGGGAGGCAGGCAAAAAGTTAGGGGTGACCACCCTAAGGCTGTCAGGTCTAACACAATGTATGTGCAAATGATAGCAATGATGCAGTTCTCGATTTTCTGAATGCTGTCCACCACCATAAAATGACGAACACCTGTCCTGTATGTAGGGACAGCTGGAAGTGAGGTAACTCCACCGACATTGGGCGTCATGGCAGAAGGAGGTCTTGCACCACTGTGCTATTCCTCATTGGCTAATATGGGGCTCTATGGAGTACAGTGGCCAATGGGGATCACCGGCGGCGGTGAAGGTGTGCACCTCCACGGACATGACCGCTATTTTCTATCTATGACCTCACTTGATTCCTGTCTCTCCACAGGACAACACCTACACTGCGTGTGCTGCTGTGACCTGTGTCTGGATACTGCTATGGCCCATGTGACCGGGGAAAGGCCCCTGTCATCACTTTGGAGGAGTTAGGGGTGCCTGGTGGATGGGGTCCTACCCCAGTATGAACAGCTGTATGAACCTCCAGACCAACAGGTGAGTACACCTTGGGTACAATGCATGTGAAAAGGTTGCATGGAGATGTGCGTGCAAGCATTGTGTCATTTGGGGGGTGGTATGTCTGGTGGTAGTGTACATGGTGGGTGCCGGATGATGTGTGTATCAATGGAGATGGAAATTGGATTTGTGGCCCATTTGTGTGACAGGCTGGATTGGATGTGTAATGGTGTCCTCCTGTTTGTATTACCTCTGCAGGTCAGTGCCCATCAGAAGAAGGGATTGTGGCGTGCCATCGCCAAGGGCGTGTGGACCCTGGAGGTCTACAGCAGGCGGAGCACCCACTGCAGGAAAAGGTAAGAGGACATGAGATACAGGCCCTGGAAGATCGCAGAGGCCCAGCGGGGGATGGCCTCCCAGCGAGGGCGGGGTGCCCGTCAGAACCTGACCCCCCTGATGGCCCACATACTGGCAGTGGCCTATCCAGATCTGGATGGGCACTTGAGGGCATCACAGCAGCCACAAGGGGGTGAGTACTGTGGGTGTTACAACTATAATTGGAAGGTGGCATGGGATCCTGGTGGTGGGTGTCAGTTAGTGGATGCCCCTTAATGCCAGGTCAGACATTGCAGCGTGATCTAGCTCAAGGGTAATGGGTGTACTGCATAATCGATTAACCTAGCTAGGTTGCATTCCATGTCAGACAGGGCTCAGTGGGTCCCAGGAGGGGTGCAATTGGTGGTGTTTGGCTCTCATCGTGCTGTGATACCTAGCCAATAGAATGTCAGTGTGATGCATGGTACTCAATCCTGATCCCTGTGTGTGACGGTAATGTGTATGCCATCTGTGGTGCTTTAATAGACCCAGTGCTCCTTTTCTCTCCCCCCCATTTTATTTCTGTCATCCTGTCCATGTGGGCATTAGCATCATCTGGCAGAGGAGCAGGGGCACCAGTGACAGAGGGAGCTGCATCCCACAGGACCCAGGAGGCAGAGTCAACCGATGCCGAGGGAACCAGAGGGACGGAAGGCGAGGGGCGCACCATGCCAAAGACAGGAGGTGACAATACTGACTCTGATTCCTCCTCCGATGGAAGCTTCCTGGTGGTGGCGAACACCTCTGGGTCCACCCCAGCTACAGGTACAGGTGCCATCCATGTACCAGCACTGCCCTCCCAGTAGCCCCTCACTGAGTTGCCCGTGCCTGCTCACCCAGGAGGGTGGGCATCTCCTTCACCCCAGGCACCTCAGACCCTGTCCCAGTCAGCCCTGCTGCCCTCACTTAGGAGGCTATTGACCTCCTGAGATCCATCCCTGTAGGGCAGTCAACCATTGTGAATCCCCAGATGTAGCAATGCAGTGCATTCCTAGAGGGCATCCACAGTGCATTGATGGCCCAACAGAGATCGTTTCAGGCTCTGGCCTCCTCTCTGATGGCGGCTATCATCCCTCTTCCTACCGTCCCCCCTCCAACTACCACTTTCCTCAACCCCAACCCATCCCCAACCCATCCTATGCACACATACAGACAAGCATGCTCACAAAACATCACACAAGAGTGGCACAGACAAACCCAGGCAGCACACTTCAGGCCACAAGCACTCACACAAACAAAAGACAGTTGCACACTCAACAACATCCACTTTCTCCACTGTCTCCCCCTCCTGTTCCTCCTCCTCCCTCACAGTCCCATCTGCACTCACACCTGCATGCACTGCATCAACAGCCACCACCTCCACACCAAGCAGCACACAATTCTCACTTGCAGACACCTCCACAACATCCATCCACGCGTCCCCTGTGTCCTCTCCCACCCTGTGTGCCCCCCTCCTAAGAGACACAAACACACACACTCAGACTCCCGACAGCCATCCACCTCACATCAGCACACTGCCCATGCACCTGCACCCAATTCCAGCAGACGCACACCTCCAACAACCACTCCCTCGAACTCCACTCCCATCCCTCCACTGTCCCTAAAAAGCTTTTCCTTACCCAGCTTAACCTGTTACCTCCCCTTCCACCCCCCGTCCTTCCCGTAAGAGCAGGTCCAAACTGCCCAGCCCAGCACCTCAGCCAAACAGTCCACGTGGACAGTGGAGGCACCTCCTAGTCGGGAGGCAAGAAAGGGAAGGATCCCACTCTACCACCCAGGAAAGGATCCCACTCCACCACCCAGGAAAGGGAAGGTTCCCACTCCACCAACTAAGGGAGGCAATAGCAGTTGGCCAGGAGCCCTCACCTCCAGCAGAGGCTGGCAGGATAACACCTCTGACAGCAGTGGGCATGGAGCCCTCACCTCCAGCTGGGACACAGCAGCCCTCACTTCTGGCAGAGGGCATGTAGCCCACCCTCCAGGGACTGCTGTACAAGACACCCCCTCCAGAACCAGTGGGAAAGTTCCCCACCTCAGAGGCTGTGACCTTGCACTCCCCAGCAAAGGAAAATGGCCATGGAGCCCTCTCCAGAACCAGTGGGCAAGTTCCCCACCTTAAAGACTGTGACCTTGCACTGCCCAGCAAAGGAAAATGGGCACGAAGCCCCCTCCAGAACCACTAGGCAAGTTTCCCACTTCAGCTGAGGTGCCCCCAACCCCTTCCCCCTGAGGTGCCTGCCCATTTCCAACATGATGCCCCTGCACCGTGTAGTGCTTATATTGTCACGGAACAAGTTGGGGCTTGGACTGTGCCCTGTGGCCATGTTGGGTCTTTTGTACTTTGGTCTGGCCATTGGCCCTTTCTGAACATTTACTCCAATTTGTTTTATCACACGGACAATATGGTGTCTGTTGGCATCAGATTACAATATCAATTATACCTTTATGTTGTCCTTGCACTATTATGACGTGGGTCCTGTGACATTGGTTTTCCTCTGCAGCTGGTTGTGTGAATGGTGTGTGTGAATGGTGTGTGTTGTGTGTGTGTGTGTGTGTGTGTCTCTCTCTCCTTTTCCTCCCTCCCTCCCTTATGTGCTAGGTGGCTGTACTCACCGTCGTCGTCTTCGTTGACTTTGGTGTTCCAGGAGGAGCATGGCATAGAAGAGCAGCGGGAAGACTTGAAGTTCCGGTTTCATGGCGGCGTTGATCTTCTCTGTGTCTCTAATGGTGAGCCTTTCATCTTCTGTGCAGTGTTTCCACCAGGCTTTTGATGGCGTTGGTACTGCCCCGGAAATCCGGAGTATTGTGGGCGGTACCCTGGCTTCTGCCTGTCTTTGATGGCTGCCGCCATGGTCAGTGGTGTTAACACCCTGGCGGTTGGTGTGGTACATTGGCTGTCTATGTGAGTTATCACCGCCATGGTAATAATTTGGCGGTAATTACCACCAGCCTGTTGGTGATATTACCGCCACTTTAACAGTCACCGCCATTGTCAAAATGACCACCTGAGTGTTTTCCTTCATGTGTGTTAGTGCTGCATGACTGCAGTAATATTGTTTGAGCTTTGCATGTCCCCTAGATAAGCCTTGGCCGCTCATCCACAGCTACCTCTAGAAAGCCTAGTTTCTAGACACTTCCCACACTACACTAATAGGGGATACCTGTAACTGGTATAAGCTGTAAGTACCTTAGGTACCCACCACACACCAAGCAGACTTCCTACACTAGCCTTACAACACAAAAAAGAGAGTGCCGGGAGTGGTTTAAACCCCACACTTGCTCCTGATTAGACTCGGAAGTCATTAAACCACTAAAGGTGTGGGATGTGAGACTGGAAGGAACTCAACTGTTAAGCCCAGTTCAGGGGATGCTGGCTAAGCGAGTAATTTCCAGATAGAGATAAAGGTGGGGGGTGGATGTGGATGAGGCTGTGTCTACAGGAGGAAGTACAGGAGGAAGTACCCTTTACAGACTAGGTGGTCTCACACACATTATAGTGTCATGCTTCATCATTTGACCACCTAGCCCCACCCAGGTAAAATCACGAAATTTCAAAAAGATTTGCAGAAATTTGCACTAGAGAAGGTACACCCGTACTCAAAGGAGGATTATGTTGCTAAATCTTCCTTACCATCTGATACCTCCTCAGGAGGGTACACGAGCTCCGACTCAGAGACATACCCCATACAAACGTCACCCCCGAGACGTGGACGAAGGGGAACCCCCAGGAATAGATGGATACCCCCACACGTAGGCCCCCAACCCCCCAGCTAAACATGCCACCGTGGGGATGGCTGTCCCTTTACAGGCCTCCCAACTAATTCCAACCCCCGATTTACCCGGTACCACCAGCTCCCTGGGCCTGCCCTAATGCTCCTTTTTTAGGGAGAGGCCCAGGAAAAGCAAGGGGAAGGAAGAAAGGAGTCAGCTAGAACGTAAGAAAAGAACAATCAGACAGCGAGACTCCCAGCCTGAGCAAGACCTAACCAGTAGAACAACTACCATGATTAACCTGAGTCAAAAGACATTAAAATACATTGAACTTAAAGCACTGGAGAAGGGCCTGGGCTTTGTAACCACACCTAAACTTGATTTTTACAAGCTGAGAATAGAAATAGCTGAATTCTTTCGAAAAATAAGACTAAAAACCTTTTTCCTGAACCATCCTGAATCTAACACAAGACAGGACAAGAATACAGGACTGCTTCCTAAATCAAGATTCACTCCCCCATGTCAACAAATGCCGCCGGAGGTTCTGGCCTTTGAGAAGTCAGTGAGCCGAAAAATAGACACTTTACAAGAGGATCACATTCAGAAATTTCACAATATAAGTGTGCAAGAAATAACAGCCCTGAATTACCTCTCTAATGACAACTCGATAACTATCAAACCGGCAGACAAGGGCGGTGCCATAGTGATACTGCCAACGGTCATATATGAGGATGAATGTAGACGTCTACTAGGCAATACCCAGCACTATAAAAAACTGTCTAGGGACCCTACACCAGAAATCAGAAGAAATAGGCTTCTTAGTTAATAAAGGCTTAGACAATGGATGGATCACTAAGCCCGAAGCAGCCTTTCTGAACCAAGTGAATCCAAAAATACCCTACTTCTGCATTCTACCCAAAATACATAAGAACAAGCATCCACCACCAGGGAGACCTATAGTATCTGGGATCGTATCTATTTTGGGACCTCTTTCACAGTTCTGCGATTGGTTCCTGCAACCATATGTGAGACTGGAAAATTCTAACCTCAGGAGGCCTCCAGTTCCAATCTCCCTTGAATGCTTTCAAAAAAGCTAAAAGTATTTGCGACATAGTCATCCTTACCCGACCACTGGACAAGCCCCCAAGCAACAAACAAGGAACATTATGGGGCCTACCACCACCGAGAGGCCATTTCCCTTGCGGGAATTGTAGTGTCTGCCAGTTCACTAAAAAGACCCTCAAGGTAGAAGTGGGTCTGCAGACGCCTTGGGAGCTGAAGAATCTTACTAACTGTAATAGCAAGAATGTTATTTACATGGTAAAATGTCCATGTGGACTCATGTATATTGGAATGACCACCAGAAGAGTTGGCACTCGCATCTGTGAGCATAGAAGCACAATCAGATGCAAAAGAGATATGACTCGACTGACTGAACATTATATCACTAGCAACGACAAGGAGTGGTGCGTCACTGATCAACTTAATCACCCTACCACGAACTTGAAGCAGAAACTACTGTTCTATGAACAGAGATGGGTGTGGAGGTTGCGCACTGACACCGTTGGATTAAACAACAACATCCAATGGTCAACACTAGGATAACAATGTATTTTTCCTATTTTCTTCTAACCCATTTCATTATCCATGGCCACTATGTAAATTTGTTTGTTTGTGTGTTTTCTATTTCGCCCCTTTGTTGGTAGTGCACTAATTGGTAATTACCTGGAGTGCAAAAATTTACCTTGTCCCAGGACATCTTGCTTTGTCTCTGGTGACTGGAGCGACCGAGATTGTTCATGGTCAACCCCACATTCGGGTCTGACATGTCCCATTTTACCGAGGCCTCAATAGATGCCTCGTGTTTTTCTCCCTTCACTATTTTTTTTTCCTTTTTCCCCCTTTGTCTCTCCTTCTCATTTCCCTCATTCGTGTTTTTCTTCCCCAGTAGGGCACCTCCCTCCCTTTCACCTCATTCATCAAGTAGGCAGCATCCAGGAGCATAGTAACCGCTGATACACAGCGATCCTCGCTCCTGCGTTTATGGTAGCTCAGAAACCACACCCCATCAACTACCGTGGCAGCAGGGGACTACAATTCCCAGCTGTACGAGGCACCCCCTGAGACGCCGCGTCATCAGGGAGCCTCGGGCCCTCGCCCAGCGCAGTGGTGCTCCCAGGAGCCTTGTTGCACGGCGAACGGCTCAGCTGTACCTGTTTACCTTTCTCATCAGGAGCCCAGAGGCACAGCATTTGCCGGCCACGTACGGCACCAGCTGTACCTGCTTGCAGATCCAATTACCTCTTAATTGCCAGCAAGCGGTCCTTTATATTCCCAGTGCTCGTAAACTCCATCACTCGAGCAGCTGGGACGCGGATCACAGGTACTCCCACAGGGTATTTCCTTTGATGTGGTAAGAGTTTCAACATTTATTTTCTCCCCCCCTCCACCCCGGGGGGGCCCCGTTTGAATTGACTTGACATTGAGATAATGGTTGAGGACACACAAACCAGCGTCTTTGTTTGTGGGCCCACCCGGCTTGCCAGTGACTCTCCAAAATGTATTATTTATTATTCAGTTAACTTTTAACGCCTGTACTTAGCATTGTGTACCTGAACTTGGCTCTTTGAGTCTTTTACTTTTTGCCTGCATTCAGATTAGCGTCACTATGTGCTAGCCTTGATCTCCTTCTAGTTTTTGCTTCTCTAGTGCCTTTTTTCGATCCCCTAACAGAGTGTGACTATAAGGGAAACCCTTCCTCCGTATACTCCCAGACCAGAGGCAATCGGCCTTGAGGCACAGGGTAAGTCCTATTTTCTGGGCCCCCTTGCCTATTTCTTAAGTGCATGTGTGTGTTTGAGTGACATTCACAGTGTTTTTTGTCACACTGTGTGCTCTGTTATGTTTGCAGTGCACCTCAGTCTTCACCACTGGTTTTATTCTCCTAATAGGCCTACCCTCAGAGAACAATTTGTCCAGGTAGGCCCACTATTTCTTTATATGTTAAGCATGCTTTCATGCTTTACCTTTTAGGGGATCCTTGACCCTGACGAATGCCCCAGACTTTCCAGCTGTTAGCGAGGGCAGAAACATGTTGGTCCCTGACTTTTAGACTCCGTGAGTCATCAATCTCAACTGAGTCTCTAGCATAACTTTTAGCCTTACCTGCATGCACCTCCATTAAATTGTTCCCTAATCGTAATAGGTGATTTGTAAGGTAATTTTATTTATCTACGCCCTATTTGGATCCCTGCAATTATCCAGTTAGATTTCAATCTCAGCACTCCCTCTGTAGTTTTTTTTAACAATGAGGTTGAGTCCGCCAGGTAGAATCATCTTACCTGGGTGGGGCTAGGTGGTCAAATGATGAAGCATGACACTATAATGTGTATGAGACCACCTAGTCCGTAAATGGAACTCCCTCCTGTAGACACAGCCTCATCCACATCCACCCCCCACCTTTATCTCTATCTGGAAATTACACGCTTGGCCAGCGCCCCCTCAACTGGGCTTAACAGTTGAGTTCCTTCCAGTCTCCCACCCCACACCTTTAGTGGTTTAATGACTTCCTACACTCGCCTTCTGTTGGCTGGCTGAGCGCTCACCTTCCAGTAGATGCAATCATTCATAGCAGGTTCTGGGAGCAGGGCTTTAGAAGAAGTCCATACAAAAAATATTTTTCTGGTTGGGCTGTCCTACTTGGTTGGGACTGGACAGTTAAGGAGAATGCGTGTGCTGCAATTGAACATGTAACCTCTGTTCCATGTGTAGATTAAGGAGCTCTCTGTGCCTCTGAAGTTTTTAACACCAACTTGGAGTTGCCATGTTTTAAGTGATTCTAATATTTGAGAATGTATTACTCATTTGAAGAAATTACCTAGGTTTGGTAATATAGCGATTTGCCAGTGTTTGTTGACTCTGCAGGGTTGACTGTTGTTTTATGCATGGGTTTTTATATAGAGGGGGCAGTTCTGTTTTTGCAGGGCAGTTTTGAAGGACGGTTGATGTTGCTCCAGTGATTAGCATGAGAAGAACTTTGATGCAGGCAGTAGCTAAGCATCTAAATAGGTGACCCCCTTCCCCCCCAAGGTCATTAGAGACACCATTTCCAGTACTGTAATTTTGTGTGATCCCCTAATGAATTTTTGGTGTTATAATCCTGGTATACTTCCATTGAACTCATTGGTAACATACCTAAAAGCAATGATCTGTAGGTGAAAAGTTCATTAAAGAGGACAGTGTTGATAATGGCCTGGGGAAAGGTGGTCTCCTGTTTCTACAGGGGCCCAGCTCTCCTTGTAGTGGAGCGTAAGTCAGTTTTTAGGGTTGAGCCTGCAAGTGCATGTGCTAGAACATGAGTCTCACATGCAAGACACTGTTGTGTTCAGTAAAGGGCTTGGAGGCCGCCTGTCGCTCATCATATGTTAGTTTGCGTGGCACTCTTCTTTACAGCCTCATGATTCGTCACAGCATGTCTGGCATCATTTCCATTCCTCTGTGTGGAGCAGGGTTCAAGCACTAATTAATTTCAACTTAATTAGTGCCCGCCCTCTGCGCCCGACGTGATAAAGGTACTATTTTGTTCTAACTTCCAGTGTCTCGCAAATAGAAGGCTTGTGACTGGAAAAAATGTGCCCAGCAGGGCAAACAAAATTGCACAGCTTTAATTTTTAATGCTAACTTTATTTCATTTTGTTAAGACCTCTTTCCTTATTTTCCACTTATGTTTTTTTTTTTTTTGCTCGTGGGTGCTGTTGTCATAAGATTACAATTTACTTGTTTGAAATATGCGAGAACTATTGCGTTGCAAATGCTTGTTTAGATTCTGGTTGTAATGGAACATCCCTATCTTTCTGGAGAAAGTGATAAATCTGAAGAACCCACAAGTAGTGTTCTCAACATCATAGTTAGTATGGTGAAGGTATCCTCCGGATTTACCTTTTTTCTGCAGAAGTCAGAGGATTTTCTATGACCACCTGGATCTAAAGAAGGATATTGGAAGTTCCTGATAGGATCGAATGGGTGTGAATATATGATGAGTTTCCAACAGATGTGACACATTCAGGAATGTTTTTATTTTTAATTCACAAGCAGAATAGAATATCCATGCTTATAAATCAATGGCAAAGATAATGATTCCATTGGCTAGTGAAGCAAATTGTAGGTGTGATGCATATTTTCAAGCATACCAAGTTTTTTATGACACACTTGCTTCCTCCACCACGTCACTAACTATAAATGAAATCCCTTCGCGCCTCTTTCTTACACTTTATGAATGTATTTGAAGTTTTTGTAGAGTGATGTGTGTATCCTTTCAGAGCACTAGAAATTAGGAGAAAGGGTAGCATTGTGGGATGATGGTTCGAGCCTGATTTACGAGGCAGAACTTTTTTTCTTGCTTTGCTGAAGAAGATAAATTGAAGATCCTGTAGACCTTAAGTTTGCACAGACCATCCATCTGAGACAGCAGAGTTATGAATGGGAAGAAGAAATACAGGGAGTGAGCTGTAAAGAGAAATTAGATTTAGGGCCCGATTACGATCTTGGTGGAGAAGTTACTCATCACAAAGGTGACGGATATCCTGTCTTACGATTATGTCCTATGAAGATCGTTATAGGGTGGACGGAATATCAGTCACGTATGTGATGAGTATTCCAGGTGCCCACAATCGTAATCAGGCTCTTAGTTTGGTGGTTAATAAGATTTTTTTTAGGAAGTGCGGTATAAAGGACCCGATGTACGACCGCTTTCCGAGTCGCAATCGGTTGCAATCTGGTTTGCGAATGCAAAACCAGCAGTACACGATGTATGACAAGCAGTCGTAAACCTGAACTGCACTGCGACTGGTTTCTGTGTCACAAAAAAAAATGCTGTTGAAAAGAGCGACTCGCATTTAGCGAGTCGGTGAATGTGACTTACAAAAATGCATGTACAACAAGTTGCAGTTTGTGAGTACTCGCAAAATGGGCCATTTGCACATGCAGTTTAACACCAATAGAAAATAGGTGTTAATTCAAACCAGCCTATATAAAAAAGGGCCAGAATGCTTCAGTGACCACTCACAACGGCTGACCTGTATCTGATGGTGAGGCAGAGATGGATATTGCCTGACCAGCAGAGGAGCCGGAGACAGGAGAGGATCTTCAGGGTCAGGCTGACTCTTTTTCGACAATACAGAGGAGGAGGTATTTGAGCAGCACAGGCTGAATAGTGAAGTGATCCTTGAGTTTATTGCTACTCTAAAGCCAGACCTCGAGAGCCCAGCACTGCGCAGCAATGCCATTCCCACCCATGTTCAGGTCCTGTGCTCTCTCCAACTATTGAGGCCAGCGGTAGCTGCCAGCATGTCATAAAATTGGTTGGAGGGGTATCTCAAAGTGCCCTGTTGCGATTCTTCAAAAACTTCCTAGACGTCATTCTTCTGCACATACGCCACCACATCTACATGCCCAGGGACAACCAGGAAATTCAACATACAAAAATACAGTTTTACCAGATTGCGGGATTCCCACAGGTCATTCACTGCATAGATGGAACGCATATGCCCTTGCCTGCCATCCTGTATTGAATATATATTTTGGAACAATAAGAGCACACATTCCATGAACATGCAAGTTGTGTGAAATGGTCAGAATATTATGTCAGACTTTGTAGCAGTGTACCCAGGGAGTACGAATGACTTATATATATATATTCAAGCACAGTGGTTAAACCAGTGTCTAGAAAGGGATGACTTTTGATGAAGGACTCCTAATGGACGATTGAATTGATGTGCACAGAAATGTTTCCTTGTAAATAATTTGAGCTAATAATAACCCACATATGTGTCTCTACCAGTGACAGTGCAAAAGCCCTAGCTCCATGGATCATGACACCCTGCTTCACTCCCAACACTCCCAAGTAAGGCACTACAACATGCCACATAGGCGCACAAGGATAACAATTGAAGGTATGTTTGGCCTCCTGAAGTCACATTTCAGCTGTCTACACAAGAGTGGGGGTGCCCTGTAGTATGCCCCTGAAGCAGTGTGCAAGATAGTGGGAACCTGTACAATATTGCACAACATAGCCTGCAGGCTTGATCTCCATGTAGAGGTGATCGGATCTGAATCTGAGGATGATGACGCACCTCCACCTGCACCACAGCCAGTTGAAGGGAGCAGAGCAGCAGAGGGGAGAAGGCGCAGGGACCACTTAACAACACATTAATTTGCATGGTAAGAAATACACATGCACACAATAACAATCAATAATGACAAAGGAAACTGTTGTTTCTAAACGTCAAAGGGCAACACTTAAATAACAGTACAAGAGGGCTGGTCCATCATAAGTGCAAAGTAAATAGTGCCTGCACATGTAGAGCAGTTATGTCACCACATGGGGAACCATCAAGAAAGTTTCATTTTTGATATTGATGATTGTATTTTTCCCTACTATTATACCACTTGTTATTTCTTTTAGCTCAGCCTGGTTAGCAGACATCTGCTGTGATAGGTTGTTAAAGTCCAAGGTGATTTGTTGCCCAAAAAGGCACATCTGTTGATTTTGCAGACACTGAGGGCCATATTTATACTTTTTGACGCAAAACTGCGCTAACGCAGTTTTGCGTCAAAACAATTAGCGCCGGCTAACGCCATTCTGAAGCGCCATGCGGGCACCGTATTTAATCAATGACGTTAGCCGGCGTTAGCCGCCGGCGCTGCCTGGTGTGCGTGGAAAAAAACGGCGTACACCAGGCAGCGCCGGCGTAGGGGGATATGGGGCTTGGGCGTCAAGAAATGGGGCAAGTCAGGTTGAGGCAATTTTTTCGCCTCAACCCGATTTGCGCCATTTTTTTCGACTCCCAACTGACTTAGCAAAGACAGGAGTCATGCCCCCTTGCCCAATGGCCATGCCCAGGGGACTTATGTCCCCTGGGCATGGTCATTGGGCATAGTGGCATGTAGGGGGGCACAAATCAGGCCCCCCTATGCCACAAAAAAAAATGAAAAAAAACCACTTACCTGGACTAACCTTAATGTCCCTGGGATGGGTCCCTCCAGCCTTGGGTGTCCTCCTGGGGTGGGCAAGGGTGACAGGGGGTGTCCCTGGGGGCATGGGAGGGCACCTCTGGGCTCCTTCAGAGCCCACAGGTCCCTTAACGCCTGCCTTTTGCAGGCGCTAAAAAACGGCGCAAAAGCGGCCATACGTCATTTTTTTTGACCCGCCCACTCCCGGAATTTTGCCCGGGAGTATAAATCCGACGCACATGCCTCGGAGTCGATTTTTTAGATGGGAACGCCTACCTTGCATATAATTAACGCAAAGTAGGTGTCCACGCAAAAAAATGACGCTAACTCCATGGACTTTGGCGCTAGACGCGTCTAACGCCAAAGTATAAATATGGAGTTAGTTTTGCGTCGAAATTGCGTTAAAAAAAACGACGCAATTCCGGCGCAAACGGAGTATAAATATGCCCCTGAATCCTCAACATGGCCTGGTTAACATTTCCTAGGTCGGACTGCTCCCTGATTCCTACCTGTGCTCGTGCAGCCTGCAGTACCAGTTGGTACGTTTGGACCCTTTGTTTACGGTGAACACTTTCTACTCTGGTCAGGGGGAGGCCTCGATGGGTGGAGTGCTGTGGATCAGTTCTAACCCCACTTACAGCTGCATTGGATGGTGAGTCTGCTTCACTTGAAAGCCCCAGCGATGTAGCGGGTGGACTCATGAAGACGCCACCCTGCCCTTCCCCTAGATGAGCCTGGGACTGGTCATCTCCCTCTGCACATTCTCCTTTCTGTGTGTCACCATGTGTATATATTTGGGAAATTGTAACAATATAAAAAAATATGTGTGAGACACTGACTCATTTGTTTGGATGTGGGCACACACACTGAATAAGAGTGACATCATGTTTTCCGTACAAGACTACATATACCATAATGCACCAATTGTTGTGATTTCCTCCTTTACATGGACTTTATAGGCAGATAAATGTGTGCGAGTGTGTTGCGTGCTTATTGTCAGCATGGGTAATCATGCCAGGGGGTGATATGAAGGAATTTGCACTTGCCTGACCTGAGGTTGTTGGGGGTCCAGATGTGTCCAGAGAGCCAACTTCACAGACTGCCTATAGCTCCAGAGTTCTTTTGACCATCGTCTGAGCAGCTGTTGGGGTGGTTACATTGGAAGGTCCTCCTCCTATCCCCTGCATGTCACGGAGCGCCCGTTCCTTAGCTTTGGAGCGCAGGTCATATCACCTCTTTTTGATTTCTTCCACAGATCTGTTGGCCACTCCCAGGGCATTAATCTGGAACTGTATGTCCTTCCAGATTTTCCTCTTGTCTGCCTCAGGGACACTCTGAGATAACCTCCCAAACAACTCCTCATAGTGGTTGCAACAGGACTCAGTGAGGATGTCCAGTCCTCTGTCTGAGAACGTCACTTTCCTTTTGCTTTCCCCAACACCTTTGCTCCCCTGCTAATTGGCCATTGTTGTTGCTGTAGAGAGGTGACTCTGTAATGTGGGCCTATGATGCTGACCTGGACCATTTGATGCTCCTCCTGTGCAGGGGTCTCCAGGGACAGCCACTTGCTGTTTAGAAGTCCTTCCAGTGCAACAGGAAGTGTTTTTCCTCTGTTTGATTGCTAGGTCACAATTTGTGATTCAGTGTTGAAATTTGCGAGCCTGCCGTCGAAATTAGTGAATGGCATTCGCTTTTTGCAACAAGTTACCGACTCGCAGTTTGCGCTGTCGGTAACTGCGCTGCGACCTGTTTGCGAGTCGCAATTTGGAACCTGAGTTTTTCCGTACATCAGAAATAGTGACTCACAATTTGCAAGTTGAAAATTGCGAGTCGCTATTTCAGAAGGTCGTACATCGGACCCAGAATGCTGTCATCAAAGTTTAGCGAAAACATATTTGTCTTTTAACAGCACAAAAAGTGATACAATAATCAATTTTGCTTGGTTCTGGAATGAAGTGGGATCCCGACTGGTTCTAATTCCAGGTTGATATCAGTGAATTTTACTGCTACTGACATGTTTAGACCAAACACATTTACAATATTCATACACCTTTAGATTCCTTATCTTTGCAGAGCTGGAGCAAGTGCTGGGGGACCCAAGGGTTCGTAATTTCCTTCCAGTGAGTCTGGCAGCAAATGGCTCATTTCAGGGACAATCACTAACTTCTTTTGTCTTGGTTGGGTCTCCTGGTGGGAGTGGTTGGATGTCGAACGGAGCAGCACTTCCGGATTCTTGCCTCCTGATTCAGCAACAAAGGAACATTTATAACTTTCCTAGCAATAAAATGAAATTCCTAAGTGCGTGATTCAAGCTGCCCTGGTATGTAAGATTGTGTGTGTGTAGAAGTGTCTGTGTTTAATTACACGAATAAACATGTCTAGAACAGACTATGACGTGAATATTTCCGATGCTTTAAAATAAATAATGATTCCTACCTAAATAAAACCATTATATCAATCATAAATAACGACAGATCTAACAGTAATACCTACAGAGCTTCAAAATAATGCCTGTGGGTTGCATGCAGATGCTTACAGTGAATGCATCACTTATGTAACTGTTTTACATAATTATAACTCATGAGCTGCAGGCTAGGTAATGATCGTTTTATTTATACATTTCTCATGTACTTCTCTGCAACAGACACCTCAACCGTCTGAGCTAATTAATTATTAAAACCTGTAACCAGAGATTGAACACAAGCCTCTACAGAACGTTCATTATCTGCTTGGGTTCGTGTACCTGTATTTTACCTTTCAACTTAGCTCTCTGGGCAGATTCTTTTCTCTTTGAGCTGTCTTAACAAGTTTTTCTCTTTGAGCTGTCTTAACAAGTTTTTCTGTATAAATTGGCTAGGACAGAACATCTTTTCTATGTTTGAAACAGTGATAAAAATACACAGCCAAAATGTAAAAACACACATGCTCCCTAATATTTAAAGCTTTATTTGCAGCTCATGCCCATTACATTGATCGCCAGACTTGATTTATTAGAGATAACAAATACGACGTGAGTTGTACATCCATTTTCATCATGAATTATGTAAACATTAATCCAACAATATGGAGCAAGTGGAGGTAAACAACGAAAAGCAGCATTATAATGATGCAGCTCTCCATGCCAACCTATGCATTTCCAATTTTAATATTCTATGTTTAATTTTCTGCACCCATCAAACAGCTCAATATTTTCATTTGTATGAGATAGCAATTGCCCTGTCCAAAGTTGCACTTTTAGGCTCCCTTGTCTAGCCTTTTTACTCCAAATGAGGGATGATCAGACTTTGCACTCATGCCCCACGTTTTACACAATTTAAACATACAGAATTCACCGATGTCTTGCCTCTGCATTCACTATATTAACTCATTCAAATATATCCTTTTTTTTCTCTTCTTAAATATCCATCCTTGCCTGCTGCCCCCTCTTCTCAGTAATGCCAGCTACACAGCAAGAGTGCAATGGGTTCTATCGCAGCAAAGAAAATGCCCCACTAGTTTCCGATTCGGTAGTAAAGGCTATAACTGGAGAGCTGAAGACCCCTCACACAGCTTAGGCCGAATGCCACTGCATGCGTTGCACTCATGAGAGCTATTCACCTGCGTAGCGCAGACTTGCCAACTGCTACGATGCCTGCATTTGTTACATGGTATTGACAGTCTAAACAAGGGCACCTAGGAAGAAGACTTCATTACATAATACGAACACGGTAAGCTGGAAACTCTACACAGAGTAGGATTTCAGCTCATTTTAAAGACTACACTGCCTTAAGCCATTATGGGTTTTATAACCTCCAGGAATAAATGGAAGGTGGTCCCAGGTACCATTTGTTTGTTAGAAATGGTAGATGCTGCGGCTCAGGCAGTGTTGCTCCTCCGAATGCCTAGTCCTTTTCTGAGGTCCCAACACTTCAAGGCCCCTCGCCCTCCTCCTTTATAGCACCATCTGATGCAAATTAATACAAAGTTGGCAGGTCTTGCAACAAAATTCTCCCTATGAACACTGTTCATGACAAACAGTACTAAAATACGAGCAATGTGAAACCAAGACGTCATTACTCATGAGACACTATGGGGCAGATTTAAAAGAAGAGGTGCTGCAACTAGTGCAGCGCCACTTTCTTTGCGCCCCTTAGCACCCCCGCACCACCACGTGTGCGCCATATTTAAAATACTGCGCCCCATGGACCAGGGTAGGGGGCAATAGCGTCATTTTTTTAATGCTATTGATGTACTTTGTAGGAGTAGCACCAAAATGTTGGCGCAACTCCTGCAGAATACATAGGGGCCCATTATAAATAATGGAAGCCGCCTTTTAACGCCTACTCTGAGCAGGCGTTAAAAGCGCCAAAACGAAATGGCACAAGGAAATCTCATAGATGTCATTTTTCCGCCCCCTAACGGGGGAACACTCCCCTCTTGCATACATTATGCCTGGCACAGGCATAATGTGGCGCAAGGGTTTACAAAGTGGTGCTATGCATGCACTGCACCACTTTTCAAATATGGCGCAGAAAATTGCCACTTTAGTGCCACCTTAGCATAAAAAAATGACACTATGGCAGTGCTAAGGTGGAGCTAGGGGCTCTTGAATCTGCCACCATATGTCTTCAAGGTGAAATGCCTCATTGGATAAGGGGTGAGGCCGGTCTTCCATTCCCATGCCTGACTAAGGCAAATCATATTCATTTTAGCAGTTGTGCAATTTACAAAGGCTCTGAAATAATGCCACATAATATGAGGTAAGGTAGAAAGCACAAGCTTACACATTACAATGTTTGAAACTTAAACTTCTACTATGTATCAACTAAAGAAAAGAGGTAAAAGACTGAAGGCCTGATATCCAGCTCGTTGGTACCAGCCAATCCTCTAATTTCTAGAGGAAATGCTCAATCTGG
The DNA here is from genome assembly GCF_031143425.1 of Pleurodeles waltl. Classification (NCBI taxonomy): domain Eukaryota; kingdom Metazoa; phylum Chordata; class Amphibia; order Caudata; family Salamandridae; genus Pleurodeles; species Pleurodeles waltl. The sequence continues at coordinate 752,290,432 of NC_090444.1, read as the reverse complement.
AGAGGCCACCCGCAGAATTTCATACACTGTGGAGCTGGTATGGAAGAAGGTTTTGTATTGATGGACCTGCCTAAGGATGTAGCCCTTCCTCCAGAAATCGGAATATTTTGCATTAGTATGCACCTCTAGTGAGCAGGTAAATAAACCTTGGGGCGTGTCCTTGAAGGCACTCTCATTTCTCTCCTACTATTCATAGTGCAAACAACATCCTAGGCGGAGCGATATTTTAAATCAAAGTGAACCTACCATTGGATCTGCAGTTCAAGTTCTATTTGTACACCTTTAGTTTTGCACTCTATTTGCAGATTGTTTTTACAGATGTTGCAGTGCTTTATTTTTAAGGACTTTGGAAACTTTCAAATGTATACGTTTGCTTGACTGATACAAACATTTCTATGAGAGGAGGTGTGTTTACTGGCTACGCTGCCAGCTTTGCCCTTTGAGGTACGGGTTTCTACCCCGGTTCTGGCACTTGACTGAAAATTGTGTGAAACCGAACAAATCAAATTATCTCCTTGTGTCTAAAATGTAAATAAATCTAGTTGTGAAATTCTAAGATTTTTTCATGCACACAGCTATGTTACTCCACAGGCATGATCATGGTATATAATTATCAGTACAGAAGTATTTCCCACGATAGCGCTTCGTACTTCAAAACAGCTTTTGCCCATGGAAACTGTGTGCAATTTAATACATCACAAACATTATCCAAGTATTATGAATGTTCATGCCATTTGGCATATTGAGATAATACTTAATCGGAGGGACAGCACGAAGAACTGTTTTGCATGGTGTTATCAGGCACTTTGGGTAACGTTGCAAGATTTTGGCTCTTAGTGAGAGCACAGTACTAGTATGGGGCCCTAGTGGACCTATTCGGTGCAATAGTTGTGCGGGGGGTTGTTGTTTATCGTGGCACCAACTCCTTGAAGCAGCCTTTCAATGATCTACGATTCACGCGCAGGAGACAACATGGTGCGGATGACTGTAGACCATTCTTTCGAGGCGCTTGATGATTTCATAGTCCGGCAGAGCCAGAGTGCTCACGTTAAGGCCCAGCAATCTAGAGACCACCTCCCGGAAATCAGCCAACTGTAAGAACAAAAAGATGTAAAACATTACATGATTGCAATGCTGCAAACAAACTGAAAAAAAACATAATAAATAAATATGGCAAACATTTGGATTTTGGAAGGGTGTATATTTCTAAAATTCTCACTGACAGTTACTGAGTATACACCATGCATGCTTAGTCGAGTCATTTATTCAGGCCTTGGTGCTATAAAGCACTCATTAAATGGTAACGTAACTACCAGCGTAGTGAGCAAAAGTATAGACAAATCTGAAAAGGTTGTGTAGACCGAGAACACTAGTAGCACCACACGATCCATAGGTAGGCCAGGTACTACAGGACAGCCATGTAAAAATGAAAAGGTAAATATAGCAATGATTAAGGATGGGTGGTGAGATTTCTACAGGAGTCTTATTTCTAATCATTATACCACATGCACAGCACTTTACAATACTGCACTCGTTCGATTACTGTGTTCCAGTAATAAATGTCAGACTACCAACACCGCGCACATTTCGCTTTAATAAAACATTTTTAAAACGTGTAATCTTTTCTGAAACACAGCGAAGTGGGATACCAAGCGAAGTCATCGCTCAAGGGTAAGATTGCTCCACTGTCCTAGGGAAAAGGGTTGCTACATAAAAAAAATTTAAACCTCAAGATTTGCAATCTTATTATTTAGAATGTCGAATAGGTGCACTGCGCCCTTTTCAAATACTCACAATCGCGCCCTTCCATTGGTTGGTGCCCCAGATTTTATCAACTGCAAAGAGGATTTCACTAGAGCCATAGAAAGTTATTAAGCGAAGGACATTCGGATTTTACAAGCTTTTCTAAAAGAATTCCTATTTGAGGAAAACGTACAGAAATCATTGCTGAAACAGCAATTTTACAAATGTGTCAATTGCATTCAGCCTCCATCATTCTATGGAACGTCCAAGATGAAATGGCTGCCATAAAAGTTGAGAAAAAACGTTCTCCATTTATTTGTGGTTTGGCTTCAAACTGTGGGTGCCCATGCTATTGAGGGCATTTTTACACACGTTCTTCATAGGTTCCTAGAAGATATGTTATTAGTGATATAAAACATATCTAAAGGCAAGAAGGTCCACAGAGGTCATTGTAGCCCAAAAAGGACCAGAAGTCATCTAAGGACACAACTTGCATTGGACACCAACCTTCTCTATTATTTCATTATGGAGTACAGAGCTTTCAGCTCCTAGCCTCATCACGTAAAGAACTAGACTGAGCTAGACGGCAAACTTAAAGCTCAATCCTTATGTCACCTAGTCCTCCTCTCCCTTTGGCCAGAAGTACATAAGAATTTTTTATGTCCTTTCATGTCTTGCACATCTCCTCTTGTGATGTGTAAAATCTGTCCCATTATAAAATTCATCATCCTCCGCACATCTAAAAAAAAATGTGAACACAGTAGACCTGACTCCCAAAGGCATTTTTGACTGTAAAATCTTTTGAAGCTGAAATGGCTGGAATTACACGTCATGAATCCTCGAGAGGATAACTAGCAGGCTTACATTAATTTCTTCACTGTAACTGTACACCATGTCTACATACAGACATGCAGTAGTAAAACCCACACAAGGGATGGGGACAGGACCCACAAATTTGTGAATTCCCACAATCTCATGAGATTGTAAACAGTCACGACTCCTCACAGACACTTTTGAACCATGGGAATGGTTGGAGATTTGCGCCAGCAAAGCACTGGAGAAAATTATGTTCTGTAATGGGCAGGAGAAACTTCATGTTTGTTTTAGGTAAGGGGTTTCTTCTTGAGGAAAAATGTTTTCCACCAGGAGATAAAAATAAGGAAAACTAAATAAATGTTCAACTGCTCAGTGTAGCTGCTTTTACCCATGTGTGGCCTGACCTTAAGGGAGGACTGTCCCCCAGTTATTTTGCAAACATAAAGAGCGTCTGTTAGGCTGAGCAAATGTCAGTGTGACAGACACTCTCATGTTCAAGTCAGGCAGCCAGCTGCTGTACATGCGCTCAATGCACAAGAACTTGGCTTTCTGAACTGAACTTTGTCAAGCTGAAAATTTCACAGCCCCGTGGGCATGACCTTCTCATCCCGGCAAAGCCTATGAGGTGCTCCTTCTGATGAGAGGGAGCATATCACTGATAGAATCGGACATGGGTAATTCAGTTTTAAACCCTGAAGTGCCCAGGGCCGAATGTCCACCAACGATACAATTCACATAGTGGAGTGGAGTCAGCAGTCTCATTGACCCCTATGCGATGAGGAAGGGAAGGGACTGCCATCTCCATTTACTGGCTGGCCCAGGTGAGGTGGAGGCGGTAGTCCCAATTCTTCAGGGATCTTGTAGGCTTCCCTCCTGTCACCCAAGATCATCATTGCAAGCCTATATTTTTTTTGTGTGAAATTCATGTTTTGTGCATGCATGTGTGTGTATGGATGAATGTATGTGTATTAGACATGCATGCTGTGAATAGCTGTATGCATGTGTATGTGCTTGTGAATAGGGGTGTGCAAGTAGATGGGTGAGTGTATGCATGTGTGTGCATGTGTGGCCCGCAAGGCCCCGCTCCACACCTGCTCAAATTACCGGCTGCCATTGCATGACAATGGAATCAAAATAAACATGTTTTGCAAAATTATCTACCACAGAAACATATCTTCCTAGAACGCTGGCATGCACACATATCCCCTATCAAGCACTTGGCCAAAATATTCTAAGCCAGTGTTGTAAATGAACACAGAATAGCTGGGAATTGAATCTGGCTGGCTTTAACTTGGGAAAGGCTGAAATGTTCGCCAGAGACATTTATGTATGGATAGATGTTTTGACAATAGATTTATTCATGTAAGTTTTGAAGTCTATTTTTTATTCTATTGTTTTAAAACTAGGCATGACGTAGACTTCTTTATTTCAGGAATTCAAACACAACATCTAAATAAGGCATAACACTATTTCCAGTGCATTAAATACGAGACTAGCTGGCCAACTGTATGACTGATCACAGTCACTGCTAATAAAAATACGGTCTTTACTAACTCAGGGCCTCATTTTGAGGCCACCCGTCAAACTCTTTCAGACAGAAAACCAGCACTATGGTTTTCCACCCACCAGCCCAATTATGAGTTTTCCGCTGGGCCAGAGGAATACTCACCACAACATTGATGCCAGCTTCTAATCGAGCTGGTGGCAATGTTGCAGTGTGTCAGTTGCAGCACCTGTTCCGCTTTTCACTGCTGTAATTTGGGCAGTAAAACACGCAATGGGGTTGTCCATGGGAGCCTCTGCACTGCCCATGTCAAGTGCATGGGCAATGGAGGGGATCCCAGCACCCCGTCTCCGCCAGCCTTTGCATGGCAGTGGGAACCGCCATGCAAAAGCTGGCGGAGGGGGGGGACTCATAATCCCCAGGGCAGCGCTGCTTGCAGTGCTGCCCTGGTGGATTAAGACCACCAGCATCACTAGCCTGTCGACTGGCGGCAACCTGGCAGAGTCAGCAGTTGGACCGTGGCAGCTCTGCCGCAGACGTAATGTGGAGGCCAGACAGCTGCTTTGGCAGTGGTACAACCTCCACTACAAGTCTGGCGGTCCGAGGACCGCCAGACTCCTAATAAGGCCCTTAGTGTGTAAATCAGATGCAAAACCACTTCAAGCAGTTGGTGTACATTCTATTTGCACAGGGTTGACTTTGTACCCTTACTAGTGCTGGAGTCCAAATTAGCTAATTTGTTCCATTTCATCTGTATTCTAATTTATCTATTAAGTATATAAGCATTTACATATCAAATGTTCCTAATTTAAAATCCATTATTTTACCTCACATAATGTTATTATAGATTAAAATATACACAATTACATTCATCAAATATAAAAATGTATGTATTTATTTTATGATTCTGGGGCTGATGGCTCAGTGGACTAATACATCCACACAGAAACATGTGTTTGACCTCATGGGCACAGTCTCAAATACTAGCAGGTTGAATCAGCCTTCCAACTTTTCAAGGTTGATAAAATTAGTAACTTTGAGTTTGGTAACAATAAACTGTTCATCTTCAGCACCAAGATGCAACATGGGGTGCACCTGTGCTTTATAAATACACATTATGCTGGCTTCCAATTGCTCTGACGCACTATACAGCTACTGCATATTGCTTTAGAATTTAAAATGTGGCTAAATTACAAATCTAAACCTCCCTATAACAAGACTATTGAATGAGTGTATCAGTATGCACCATGGCAGCAACATTCTGATCTTTCTAATCTACAGAAGGAGCATGTTCTCCTGCTGCTTCCCTCTGTGTGAGGATATAAGATGAACCTCTCCCCCTCCTGTGGAGTGAAGACATTCTCTAGTCTTTATACAAGGCAAAGGCCTATGCAGCAAGGTGTCTTTTAGGAGGCTGGGGACACAATAGAGATGTTCAGACATGAGTCCCACTAATAATTTGGTTAAACTGGCTTTTAATGAAGCCGGAAGCCGTCCTCTGCTGTCTCCACCGTGATAATATGACAAAAAGGACAGTGGAGAAGACGTCTTGAGGATCTACCTGTTCATCATATGGAGATTCTGAATCAAACGTTCATGCTACCTCAAAGGACTAGTGAATATCAAATCTCTGCATTGACTGAAGCCTAATCACCTACTAAATTTAGGAAATATTCTGAGAACAAGCGGAATCTTATACATTTATAGTGGTAATTTCAATCCGACATCATCTTAATGCCATAATTATTGACACACAGTGGCCTGAAGGCATATCAACTAAAATGTGATAGTATATTCATTCTAATGAACTACCTTTGACTGTCAAGACATATTTGATTTGGTACATAGGTATCATGGAATGCTGATGTGAAATTTTACTCCACACTTGAGAAAGCAACACAAAATCAGAATACCCTGAATATCTGCTTATAGGAGAAGTGAATAACAGACTACACACCAGTGTAGTCTAAATTATAAAAACAAAGATAAAATCAAATATATATACAGTGGAGTCATGTCAACCGGAATAAAAGTTCTTTGGACCTGATACTATTAACAGTAACTATAAATAGTAAGCACGTCACTAGAAACAGTGGTAGAAGGCACAAAGTAACATTTATGCAGACCAAGGGGAAAACCAGAACTGGAGACATTATTTCAAGATCTAAAAATAAGGTTTGATGTTTATACTAAGGAAACTCATGATAGGAAGATCTGGAAATACAGGAGGGATACAATTGACTATAAAGAAGATGGGGTATATGAACGGACAGATGTATATACCAATAAATATGCTAATGGAAGCAATAAGAAATCGTCAGCATGGAAGGAAGCCACACACAAGACAGTAAGAATATGTAAGAAAGAGATTAATTTTTGTTCTAGGCCACTATTGTTTCCTGTCTGTTTCTGCTGACTTTAGAACTATGTGCACTATTCTACTGCTTAACAGTGGTAAAGCACATATGCTTTCCTTCTAAAACATGTACTGGGCATTGTATGTATCAATTTGATCTTTTTAATTTTCCTATAACGCCACAATAGATGATTCAAGAAATGCAACAAGGACATGAAAGTCAATGCTATATGCTGGTTGCAGTATGTATTTACACCAACCACACATATAAAAAACAATATGCACTGCAGTGACACATCATATAAAAGTGCCCTTGCCATGTATAAAACACTATTATATATACTAAATAAGCCGGCCCCCTTTGGTGTGCCTTGTAACTGTCAAAGGCTATTTGCCTAACATATAAATATTGGCATGCTACATATTGTAACTAACCCCACAGTGAAGAAATATTCCAACTCTCTTTCCATTGTGGAAATAAGGCTGGATTTTGAATACGTGTAAACAAAATCCTTATTTTATATCTACACACGGGGAAGTGCTAGCAAAATTAATCAAAGCTATTTCCAGCATAGTTTTAAAACATATTCAATAGGGAAATTACATTTTGGTAACTGCAGCAGAAAAATAGCCTTTACAAAGTGTATGTTGTTCTGCCCGACAGAAAACTGGATAACAAGGTGATAGGCTGAATGCTTGAGTTAATCTCAGCCTCTGGCAATCACTCGGGCCTTATTCTGGACCATCATTTTTTACCCATCTTGACACTCTAAACAATGGCCCACATTAAGCAAATCAGTACCAACCTGGGTTGGTCCATACCGAACCACTAGTTGAGGACCCCAACAGAAGGGACCACAAGCAATCAGAGACTGGTTTTATCCTACTTATGGCTCATCAGTAGGATGTTGCTTGAGTTCCATGGCACAGTGTGACCTATGTCTGGGAATACCCATCACACTTAGTATGGCGACTGCAACAGCAAGGTGATGGATGGAATGCTTGAATTAATCTGAACCACTGGCAGTCGCTCAGGACCATATTCCAGTCCACCCATCTTCACCCAGTGTGCCATCCTAGACAAATGCCTGCCTTAAGCAAATCATTACCAACCCTGCTCTGTATTTGATCAGTTCAGTCCAAAATACCAAGTGAGGCTTCCTCCAGAAGAAACTACAAGAAAATCCAGACCCATTTGCTCAACTTGGGACTCACCCATAAAGTTAAATTTGAGTCCTCTGGAATTCTGAGCACTGGACCTAAGTCTGAGTATAACTGCTATACTTATGGTGTCAACTGCAACAACAACAAGGTGATTGACGGAATGCTTGAATTAATCTCAGACAATGGCAGTCGCTCAGGCAGCATTCCAGTTAATTCTTCTCTTACCATTCAACTCTAGACAAAGGCCACCTTATGCAGATCAGTGCTGACTGTCCTCCTCCTGAGATTTCTCTGTTCCGAACTGCCGGACAAGGCCGCCTCAGAAGAGACCACAAGCAATCCCAGACCAGGTTTGGCCTAATTGGTGAAACTGGTCTTGGGGTGCTTGTAGTCTACTTCAGGGAGGACCCAGTCTACCAGTTTGGGCTACCCTGTTCCTGTTGGAGATGGGTAAAGAGACTGATTTGCATTCAGATAGGTCCAAACTGAGGTGGCATGGTGTACACAGTAATGATGGACTGGGACGCCAGCCAGAGTAATTAACGGTGGCTGATATTAACTCAGGCATTCCATTAATCACATTTCTTTATATTTCAGTGAGACACCCTAGGTGTTGTGGGTCTACTCAGTTGTGGGTCCTGTGATTAATGTACCAATGGAACCAAGCTGCACCCGACTGAACAGCCCCAACGAGACGGGGTCCAAATTATGGTAGCGTAGCGTGCAAAAAAACAGTGGGCTGGGATGTGGCCCAGGTAGTTCCCAGTGACTCAAATTTATTGTAGTATACAATCCATCCATTTTATGTATCCTTGACAGAGAAATCTATTTCAGAACCAATTTCTAACTCAGTCCCAAACGGGAGGCTTGATACACTTTTCTGACTGGGAGTTAAAGATCTTGGACCCAGGGGACAATTTCTTGTGTTGTTGACAACTGGCCACCTAATAGGGATTAGCCATTTAGAAAGGGGGGCAGAAATGGGTGGTAGGACAAGAGACATCAGCTTTCACACTTATGCTTTTGACTTGGTGATACCAAATAGAGCTGGCAGGATCTTCTCCTATTCCTTCCCAGGGCTATCCTAGACTTTCTGGCTCCAATCACAGCATAAGGAAACCCAGTTAGTGACCATGACATAGTGGAGGGCACCTAGTCTAAATATGGGAGTGGCTAGAGGGTAGCCAGAGCCCCTGAAGAAGGAAGAAGGGGTGCCCAATCTTAAATTTAGGGCTGCTGTGGAATTTTACAAAGAGGAACTTTAAAAAAAGAAGATGGTGATAAGGCACAAGGGTAGACAGGATTTGGTGCAGGAAATTATCTACTGACCAGCTAGTCACAGCAAAAGACTAGGAGTATCTCACCACCACTCCCTCAGAGCATTCCTGGGGCTGGGAATACAACATCTGAAGAAAGAATACTCTGCTGGGAGAAAAGGACTCCTGCTGTCACCCAGTGAATGCAACTGCTCTCCAAGAGTAATGCAGATAGCCTCCTGCTTGCCTGCGCCAGGCATACAAAAAAACAGGAATCCTGACTCTTCCAAGAACATGTTTGCCACTGTGCATTTCACCCTGCAGGTGACATGGCTCAAGAAAGGCGTGGTACCTTGAAGCCTGCTCGAGATCCCGAGTGAGGGAGTAAGGTCAAGGAGGAACTTTCTCAGCAGCTGGAACTTTTTTTACACTGGGCATGTTTCTGAAGTTTCCAGAGGCGGTGCACTATCAGTGGGAAAGAAAACCAGATTTGTCCAGTTAGGAACTCTTTGGCTGAACTGAAAACTGGTTCAGCTGGACCTTGTGGTAAGAGTATCTGACCTCATGGACCGTCACAGGTTTCAGCCTTGCTCTGCTAGTGTATAATGAGACCCAAAAAATTGAAAAGGTAAACGTTTGGAGTAGACCCTGGTGGGAAATCTATCCCAGTAGTTAAGCAATCTAAGCAGCTATGAAATTCAGCTGTGTCCCACTCAGCACTTTTACTGACAAAACAAAGATTTCATTGGGAGAACAATAATGATTTGGCTGACTTCAATGGACCTTTGTCAGTATCAGCCCTGACTCTTGCCCTCAAGGGACGAATATGATCTCTAAAAATTAGATCAAGTCCCCCAATGAAAACTTTGGGATGAGCCTGAAATCACACCTATGTCTCACTCACCCGTAACCTGATACTTTTGATAGGTGGTTTACTTTTTGTAGGCTGGTTTTGCTATAAACCTTTACAATTTTTATTTCCAGTACCCTTATTCATTTTTAACTCTTTTATCGTCTATTAGCATGTTACATTTTTCTATATTTTTTAAAATTAGGTCGAGAATGTTATTGTGGTTTTATTTTTATTTTAAAGAGGTTAATACTTCTTGAACTAACTGCACACTTCTCTAGGCAATCACTTGCAGCTTGTGCCATTGCTACCAGGCATTGAGCAGTGCATGTTTATTTAATCGGTCTTAGTACTGCTTTTTTAAATTAACAACCAACTTTCTGACAAGATTTTAATCAGAACAGAGGAAGAAGTTGACATAAAAGAGAAGGAAAAACATAGCAGTAGAGATTTAGAATCAACCAAGAGCTACAGCATCCATGTGCAAAGATCCATATTTTTAGGGAAGCGACCTGCAGCAGACAACAGATCGGAAGGGTAAAGAAATAAAATGGTATCCTGAGAAGTCAGAGTAAAGCCTTTTACAAATGGGGAGACTGAAGTTGTGATCGTTTGGAAGACCACTTCAACATGGGACTCTGCCTGGGGGCTGACAGAGCTAGGACCGACACCCACCCTGACCACTCATTCCAAGAACCACAAGGCCATCATCATCAAGAGCACACTCTGCATGACTCTTCCCAAGTCAATGCTGTCTCTGCCTCATGCTTCCATACCCTGAAGATGCTGAGGAAGATTTTCAAATGACTCCCAATCAGCACCTGAAAAACCATCACCCATGCTCTGGCCACAAACAAGCTGAACTATGGGAACACCCTCTATGCCCAGACCAACAAAAAAAATCACCATAAAGCTGCAGACCATTCAGAACCCGGCGACCAGAATCATTCTCAACCTCCCACGCTGCACTCACATCACACCACACCTGAAGGAGCTCCACTGGCTCCTCATATAGAAATGAGCACCATTCAGACTCCTCATCCACACTTTTAAGGCAGTGTCCAGCATACCTCAACAATCGCATCTGGTTTAACAAACCTTCCAGACACATCTGCTCATCTGGACTTCTTATTGCACATATGCCACACATAAGGAAAACCAGTTTTGGTGGAAAAACCTTCTCCTACATCCCTTCCAAACTGTGGAATGACCAGCCAGTACACATAAGAGCATCATCCTCACTAGGGGTGGGAGGAATTTTTAATTCCACCGGTGGAATTGGAGTAAATAAGTAATTCAGTGCTACTCATGTAAAACAGAATTAATGATTAATTCTGCAGTTCCGCTGGTGAAAATAAATCAGCTCTATAATGGTTTTAAAAAAGTCTGAAAGAGGGAGCAGTCCCTCAATATGTAAAAACCACTGCAGATTAAACTGAGGTGTATGCACTGCACTGAGCTCCAAGAACTGTATTCCAGATCATACTTCAAAAGTCACATTCCGATGAGGTGGATCACTTTGGCTAACTTATATACAACACTTCTAAACCCAGAGCAATTCTGAGATTAACTTTCACATAATTTAGGAGCCCACTTCTTAAATACAAGCTTACCAATTGGTCCTTTCATTTAAGAACAGGTCAAACATTGCACCTATGCAACTAACATCAGATTGAGTCCTTAGCCCTGGCTTTATTCCATTTGTCTGTCAAATAAGATCAAGTGAATTGTTGTACTAGCCGTATTGAGGCTAACTTTCTATGGTGTTGTGTGGGTAAAACATCAACCTAACTATAACCTCCATGTAAACTTTGGCTTTATCAGTGATACATATTCATGTGTGTGTAAACTAGTTAAAAAATACTGCGCCCCGCCATCCCGCCATGAACAGTGTTATAAATGAGGTAATTTAAGATTTTGCAGTGATGCTATCTTGATGACATAGAACATGTCATGAGTGATGTAATATGTGAAGTAATTAGCAGTGCATGATGAGTGTGCAAGTAATAAGTACTCTACAGCACAAATTATAGTTACTTGAGATAATCATAACTGTGTATTTCAGTGGTTTTGTTTGTTTAAAGCTGCATGTTTTAACTGACATTTCCAATTATCTATAACTTTTCCCTTTAACCTTTGGTTTTACAGTGAATTTGTACATTTTCTTAATTTAAAGTAAGATAAAATTAAAATTGCTAGCTATCACATCACTATAATCTTTGTGTTTTTAGGAAGGTCTATGTTTTTTATAAATGTAAAGTATGACGTCCACAGATGTTTGCTTGTGGCGTGTGGTTAGGTGCAGGACCCAGCCAGTGTCCTGGCGGTGCACCCAGGACACCCTGCTGGCACCAAACCCCCTGCTTCGCACAGGTTTTGGCTGTGTGTGGCAGGGCATTGGGAGCAGGACCTGGCAGCTCACGGTGTTTGTCTGTGTGTGGCATCGAGTTATTAATGCGCTCAAGTTCCTGCTGTGTACAGTTTTGCAAGCAGCCCCTACAAGCATGTATGGGTGACTATGTGATGTAACAATATAGAGACTGTCATTTCAAGTAGGCAGACCTACATACTTTGCCAAAGGGTCAGAACACCAAAATATGAAAAGTGGACCTGTTACTTTTATCAAGGGGTCAGCACACCAACAAATATTTAGCAGACCTTTTGTTTTTGTCAAAAATTTGTATTTTATAAATTCACACTTTGCAGTGTTAAATAAAAGTGATTGTTATCGTTTTTGCTGGATAAAGAATTTCTTTTAATATTTTTGAGGTCACAAAGTACAGCCATAGAACCCACAACTAGATATCCCTGCACTGCAGCTCAAGACCCCAATTCTCCAGGTCTGAATGCTTTTAAAAAACCATGGGGCGCTCTCCTGTAATCATGGATCCAATAACCTAGGAGAATTACTGTTGTTTTAAAAAAAAAAAAATGTATGTTGCTTTAGGGCTGCTGCACTCCCTGCAATACCCACAACATTGAAAAAAGGTTGGTGGTTCCCCTGCCTTTCTATGGGTGCTACCAGGCTCCAAAATGCCAAGTAAAAACAAAACATTGCAGGGCATTAAGGGATGCTCTCTCTGTGGAGAAGTGTATAATAATTGACCAGCTCCTATCACTCATTTATTATTCATGTTATTGTTTTTTTATATACATTTTTGGGTGGCCCTATGCCCAATATATATGAATGTATATATGTATGTATATATATATATATATATATATATATATATATATATATATCCTTTCACAAATGCCACCAATATTGCCGAACACTTTTAGGATGGGTGCTTCCTTCGTGCAAGTGGCATGCATGTGAAATATAACAAACAAACAGGCTCCACTTCAGAGCCAAAAAAGGAGCACTCTCCAGATTGTCAGCCAGATTCATTACACCCAGCATGACGCATTTCAGCAGATTGCCTTTCTCAAATGCCTGTAAAGAAATAGACATTTACTCACAGGTGCTTTAAATAGTTTTCCTTCATTGTTATTTCATGATACTCATAAGTAAAAAAGGACAAAAAAGTCTCCATAAATCACACAGCTAGCAGCGCTGCCATGATCCCATGTACTTTTAGATGTTGCTTAGTCCCAGTTATAACTTTTCTTTAGTAGAATTAAATACCAAATGGTTCTAAGCACATTGCTGTTCACATTATCACTGATTTTTGGGATGGGTGCTTCCTTCGTGCAAGTGGCATGCACATGAAATATAGCAACCAAACAGGCGCCACTTCAGAGTCAAAAAGGAGCACTCTACAGATTTTCAGCCACATTCATTACACCCAGCATGACGTATTTCAGCAGATTGCCTTTCAATAAATCTTGAAACTTATTATGCCTGTGGAGTGCCGTCCTTCCTTATTTTAGGAAGAAAGTGCGAAGAATATATATATATATATATATATATATATATATATATATATATATATATGATGGTTAATATTCCAAAAACTAGGATTTCCTCAGAATAACCTTGGCTGTTTTACGCATCTCAACAACATTTTACACACCTATTTCATTTTTTGCATTGGCAGATGGTGGAAAGTCCTGCAGTAATTTGTTAAGGGTGTGCGAAAAATTAAGGAGTGGGGCCAAAATTCATTTTTGCACCAATTACTTTTCCGTAGACTTTTCAATTGGATTTGTGAAAAATTGGTAGGAATACAGATTATAGTGTGGAAAGGGTCCCTTTTGCTGCAATTTTGTAAAATAATTTTAAAGTGATAAGGAACACAACATCTGACTGATACATTGCTACCATGTATTCCAGCGGCACCTAGCGCTGACAAACACAATATGATTGTTTAAAGAATGTCTTTGCAAAATGAAAAGGCAGGCATATTGTTTCTACCAAGATTTGCATATGTTATGATTTGAATGTAAATATAGAGCATTACTGTTGATGATATGTTCAGGAAAGAATGAGGCACTTTATAAAACTTTGTATGGGTTGGGAAAGGTAGTTTAAATGACATATGTTTCTTAAAAGGCTTTCAGAGTACCAAGTTACTATTGCAGACATATTTAAGAAGTACTGCGCTACTTAATGAAATAAAAAATGTCATACATCACAAATTTATATCAGACACAATAGGGGGCGGCTCTTAAAAGAACCTTTGTTTGTTTTTGTAAGTAAACATATTTAAATATGTTTGTGAAGGCAAGTCTTCAATTTTGTAAGGTAAAATGGCTTCCATAGGTTGTAAAATGGACACCATCAGGATGATATTGTGCTGCATTAAAGTGTTTGAGATCCAAAGGAAAAAAAGAAGACATTCCATGATCTTGAAGGAATGTTGACATCGTCTTGTTGGCATGTCTTCAAGTCTTTGCAAATGTAACATAACTTACACTAGACCACTTCCAGTTTTACATCTAAAAAATGTTGGAGAATACAAAATGAGGGTTAGGAGTTATAGACATTAGGGTGGAAAATGTCTCCTCCAACAAAATTTCAAGTTTGACTCTAGTAGAGTGGCTCAAATCATTGCCACCACAGTGGATCAACATGAAGTCTGGATGTTTACATGCACTAACAGAAGAAAGTAGAGGGAGTAAGTTATTCCATCTCAAACATCTTCCTCCAATCCATGTTACTTGTACTCCTTTAAAACTTAAATCTGATTCAGGATCTGCTTCCTTGACATGCTCTCTGGCCCAAAAAATGAAAGTGTGCTCAAAAAGCCTAACATACGCCATCTTGCACATGCACTGTCATATATTGAGGAACTTAGAGGTAGAGAAAAATATATATGTAAAGGAAGATGATTAGCTATTAGGAAAGTACACAACATCAAGAACGTAAGTTTCAAAGGAGAACAGTTATTATTATCAACAAAAATATACACTTTCACAAGAAGAGACAAGATCAAGGATATAACTGCAAAGGATTATAAAACCTGTGCTCTCAAAAATATGCTTCAATCATTTTATCTCATCAGAAAAAAGATAGGGAAACTCATGCATAAAAAAAGTTTTTAACCCATTGTTGAAAGTGCATTTAATATTAAAAGAAAACTAAGTTACATAATGAACCATGTAAAAACCATGAACTTATTGATATCAATCTATAGAATATATACATTACACAAGAAACAACTAATAAAACTAAACTCCTGCAATATTTTCCAGGGAACATGGAGAAATATGTCATATACTGAACTATAATTTAATGAAGACAGTTACCATCAACACAGTAATTATGTGTTTTCAGCCATACATGATGGTCTGCGCTATGACGTCTTACATGCAAATGTAGTGGGGACAGAAAAAAAATTCGTGAAAAAACAATATCTAGTTATGAATTGAAGGATATAAAAAGTAAACTGTATATTAATAGAATTTCACTTCTATTTGTAATATAATTGATAAATCCATTCAGAATCTTAGAACATTTTTAATGATATATAAGATGTTATCAGTACTTAAAAAATCAAACTGCTACAAAACATACACGTCTGCCCATTTTGGACGATTTCTAACTTCCAGGGACATTCTCTAGGTTGCCTCAGAAATCATATTGTGTGACACCACATTGCACCATATCAAAATGCTCTCCACACATCATTCAACAGTAAGAAAAGTTGTGTGGACATAATACTTAGTGAAAACATCGGCATTGCACTTGGAACAACTAAATTATGCTCTACTTTACTCTAATCCAGTAAATACCATTTACCATGTAAATACTTTGATGCACTCTCTGTGAACAAGAAGTGTCCAGAAATTGCCTTGCCTCATAACGAATCAGAAAATCCATTAATAGACGTAGACAATAACAGAATGGATATTCATGAATTTCAAAAATAATTCCTGAATTTCAAGAATAATTCCTGAAATCCCTAATAAAATACGCATTTGTTGCAGAAGAAGACATTTCAAGAAGCACGTAAAAACCACTGATCTTCATTTAAAAATGGAAAATTAGGATAATCTGGCGTGGAGAAATCTAACCGTCTCTTTGCGCAAAAAAGATATGATGTGTATGAATATCTTTTAGTCTGCAATTACTGCCTTGGAAAAATAGACCATAATTTCATGTCTTCACATGGAATTCATTACAGTTTGCAAATTTACTCAGATCCATCAGATCTGCAGCAACTGAGTTTATATGAAATCATTTTAATTCAAACAGTGCATTGTTAGGATGCAACCAAAATCTTGTAAATGTCAGCCACATGACTAAGTACATGCACTGAAGAGAAAAATAGTTTTTCTACCCTTAGATTTCAACAAAAACATAATCAGGCTTGGGATTCAATGCAAACTTGAGAAACCTTTAGTTTTAGCAAATGGAGCACCTACAAAAGACAAAAATGTTTGGCAAGAATTAGGTTCAGAAAGCACTACTTTACCTTCAGAAAAACTAATACTGTACAAATTTGGACACTGCTAACTTCTTCTCGTCTACATACTTATCATTTGGAAAAGAAAATCACAAAGGAAAAATGGAGCAGATTACGGAGGAACAAGCTGAACAAACATATAAACATTACAGTATACTCTACACCCACTAAACTCTAGCGATGTGGGTGATGCTTTATAACAGTATCAGATGAAGAAAGCTAAAGACGAGCCTATTAATGTCTGGGAAAAACACTAGAAGAAAAATGGTATCCACATTTATTCCCCAAAGGAAAATATGGACTATATGATGATTATCTAGACCAAATTTCAGCATGTGAGTACAGAGCTACAAGATTATGTTCAGAGGAACCACACTTTATTCTTAAGTTGTTGCACGACGTGTGGACTAAAACTGGCTTTATTAATATAATAGCACAGGATTTTGTTGAAAAGATAAAAATCTAGAATCAAACTTGATCAATGTTATGGCTTGAAAATGAGGGACAAATTAATATTTATTTTGAAGAAACAGAGAACTGAAATGTATGCTCAGAAATCGAGGGCTACCTATTTGGTTTATAACTTTAAGCTATGCCAAATGCAGCACACATAGAAAGATGACAAATAAGGAGAAATTAACATATTTCTCCTCATTATGCCTCATCTAGAGAGGCATAGTAGTTTTGGCACACTCCAAGGTCTGCCACTTTTGGTAATTCTGGGAATGCAACAAAATCCATGAGTGTTGTGTGGGAACACCCACGCAAAACATCCATGGAACGACTCTCCGGAGAAGAGTAACACAACACAGCGAATTGCGCTGCACTGTGTTATTCTGGATTAATCAAGCCACTCAGGGCCACGCAATGTGGCCTTGTATGGCTTGACAAATCGCATTTTGGAGTTGCATCGTGCATGCACCACGTTGCATGATGTAAGAGCAACACAACTTCCTTACAAATACGTCCCTTAATTTCGGCATTTGTTCATCTGTGAAAGCAGGGGGTGCTGAAAACACCTTATGATGTGCTGTTTGGAGGCAAACATATCATTGTGTTTAGAGATTTATTAAAACTGTTGGAAATGGCCTTTCTGCAGGGTCATACACAGACTTTTTGCCTTCCTCCTTTTATTTTTCTGACCTCATTTGTGCTGGCTTTAGGACTCAGCGCACTTTTCCACTGCTAATTAGTGCTAAAGTGCATATGTTCTCTCCTTAAAACATGGTAACATTGGATCATACCCAATTGGACTATTTAGTTTACTTATGAGTCCCTGGTAGAGTGCACTATATGTGCCCAGGGCCTGTAGATTAAATGCTACTAGTGGGCCTGCAGCACTGGTTGTGCCATCCACCTAAGTAGCTCCTTAACCTTGTCTCAGGCCTGCCATTGCAAGGCCTGTGTGCAGTTTCACTGCCAATTCGACTTGGCATTTAAAAGTACTTGCCAAGCCTAAAAATCCCCTTTTTCTACATATAAGACACCCCTAAGGTTTGCCCTAGGCAACCCATAGGGAAGGGTGCTGTGTAGGCAAAAGGGAGGACATGTACCTATGTAGTTTACATGTCCTGGTAGTGTAAAACTCCTAAATTTGTTTTTACACTGCTGTGAGGCCTGATCCCTTCACAGGCTAACATTGGGGCTGCCCTCATACATTGATAGAGTGGTAGCTGCTGATCTGAAAGGTGTAGGAAGGTTCTTTGGGGAAAGTTAGTTCAATAGATTATTTGGGGATGAGGATCTCTAACAAATTGCATTGGGAAGAACAGATTAATAATAGTATGTCTCTTCTCCAACATAGATCTGGGGCCATTTTGCGCTTTTACAAAAGTATTGTTCCGAAAGCCGTTTCTCCAGCAATAAAAATCTATTAGCACAAAATGCTGCTATTTATGGTGCTGAGGTGTGGGGCTTTTGTAAAATCACTAAGCTGTCTGTGGGTGAGAACAATTTTGTCAGAGATCTCCTTGCGTGCCCAGGTGGTACTCCTCTGATCCCTATTTTCCTGGACCTTGGTGTTAATCGTATCTCTGATGCGATAGCTTTAAGACCACTACTCTTTTGGGTAAGAATCTGATCGACTCCCCAGCTTGTGATTTATAGGGACTCTCTTCTTGATCTTTTAAAAAGATCTAATGTAGCCTCTATCCGATGGTTTAAGCATGTGTCAAGTTGGTTTCGTACCCTAGAACTTGGGAATTATTGGGAGAATCCGCAGGATTTATGGAAGGCTCATAAATTGCTTCTGAAAAAAGCTTATAGGTCTCATGTCAGGAACAACAATCTTCTTGATACAACACATGGACGATTGACCAATGCATTTCTTGAGTTTAAATGGTATCCCCAGTATGAGCCCTATTTAGATCTTATTCCTGATTCCTTAGGAAAGAGTTTGAATGCTCATTTTCGTTATGGGTGTCTACCGCTATTGTCTTTTGTTGGCAGTTGGGGGACACAGTGTGGTGTCCAACTTATGTCCATGTTGCAATTCTGTTCTGGAAACAGTTGAACATTTTATGTTCCTTTGTCCAGTGTATGTCGTTCCCTGACGCAAGTGGATTCACCCAGTATGTCAGATGTTTGGCTTTAAACAATTTGCTATTGCCCTTAGGATTTTAAAGAGTGATACTTATGTTATCTTGATTTATGTAGTTAGAAAGTTCCTTGTGGCTGCATGGTATACACGGACTCGGCTCCTAAAAACATAGTAATTTGTAAATATGTATGTTTTAGGGCATGTATTGAGTGATTTTTTTACCTATTTTATTGTTAATAATGGAAGGTGTTTTTATATTTTCTCTTTTAAACTTGTTTTTTGTAACTTGTAATTACAGAGGAGTATTGTTTCTGCTGTGATGGTTTTTATGACTGAATAAAGTTTGTTGACTGAGTAGGAAGGTCATATTTAGTATGGCCAGAATGGTGGTATAAAATCCTGCTGACTGGTGAAGTTGGATTTATTATTACTATTTTAGAAATGCCACTTTTAGAAAGTGAGCATTTCACTGCACTTAAATCTTTCTGTGCCTTACAATCCACGTCTGGCTGGGTTTAGTTGACAGCTCCTTGTGCATTCACTCAGGCACACCCCACACACAGGATACTCAGCCTCTCTTGCATACATCTACATTTTCAATGGTTCTTCCTGGGCTGGGAGGGTGGAGGGCCTGCCTTCACACAAAGGACTGCTACACCCACTACTGGGACCCTGGCAGACAGGATTGAACTGAAAGGGGACCTGGTGCACTTCTAAGCCACTCTTTGAATTCTCCCCACCTTCAAAGGCACATTTGGGTATATAAACAGGGCCTCTGCCCCTACCAACTCAGACACTTCCTGGAGGAGAAACTTGAACCAGAACCTGCATCCTGCCAAGAAGAACTGCCTGGCTGCCCAAAGGACTCACCTGTCTTTTCTGTGAAGGACTGTGAAGGACTGCTGCCTTGCTGCTCACTGGCTGTGGTGAAGAAGTGCTCTCCAAGGGCTTGGATAGAGCTTGCCTCCTGTTGCCTGAAGTCTCAGGACCAAAAAGACTTCATCTCTACAAGAAGGACTCCTTGTGAGGCAAAATTTGACACACAGCCTGCACCGCGGTGAAAATATCACTGCATGCCAAACCGGAACAACGCTGCCCGACTTCGCAACAAGAAGATCGACGCAACACCAGTGTATCGACTGGAAATTCAATTCACGGCTCACTGGATCGAAGCACAGCCGTGCTGGAACGATGCAGCCTGACTTCCAGAGAGGAATCGAAGCAGCGCCTGCTGTGCGGTAGAAAATTCGATGCAACGCCCACCGAATCGACGCAGCTCCTGTGACTTCGTCCTGCCAGCGCAGGAAATCCACGCATCATCCCCGGGGCATCCGAAAACCCCTTAACCCGAAGAGGATCCACGACCGAGCGCCGAAAATCGAGGCACAGCCGTCCCGGTGTGAGAAAACTAAATGACGCATCGCCACGTGCGTCCCGAGAAATCGACGCACACCCCTTTGTTTCAACGCATCTCCTCCTCTGTGGTTCTTTGTGGAGATTTTTCACGTGAACCAGGTACTTTGTGCTTGAAAGAGACTTTGGGGGTCATTCCGATCCTGGCGGTTGACTACCGCCAGGGCCGGGGACCGCGGATGCATCCATACCGCCGCGGTCAGAAACGGGAAACCGGCGGTGTCCCGCCGGTTTCCCGCTGCCCTAGGGAATCCTCCATGGCGGCGCTGCAGGCAGCGCCGCCATGGGGATTCCGACCCCCTTACCGCCAGCCTGTTTCTGGCGGTTTTGACCGCCTGAACCTGTCTGGCGGTAACGGGTGTCGTGGGGCCCCCTAACAGGGCCCCACCAAGATTTTCAGTGTCTGCCAAGCAGACACTGAAAATCGCGACGCACCCCTTCCACTCCGCCGGCTCCATTCGGAGCCGGCATCCTCATGGAAGGGGGTTTCCCGCTGGGCTGGCGGGCGGCCTTCTGGCGGTCGCCCGCCAGCCCAGCGGGAAACTCAGAATTACTGCGGTGGTCTTTTGACCGCGCAGCGGTATTCTGACGGCGGGACTTTGGCGGGCGGCCTCCGCCGCCCACCAAAGTCAGAATGACCCCCTTTGTTTGCTTGTAAAAGACTTAAGACACTTTATATCACTTTTCAGTGATAGCTCAACATTTACTTATTGTATCTTTAATCGTTTTGACCTGCATCTTATCAGATAAATATTATATATTTTTCTAAACACTGTGTGGTGTATTTTTGTGGTGCTATATGGTGTTATTGTATGATTTATTGCACAATTACTTTACACATTGCCTTCTAAGTTAAGCCTGACTGCTCAGTGCCAAGCTACCAGAGGGTGTGCACAGGATAATTTGGATTGTGTGTGACTTACCCTGACTAGAGAGAGGGTCCTTGCTTGGACAGGGGGTAACCTGACTGCCAACCAAAGACCCCATTTCTCACAAAAACTAACACCTGTACAAGATCTACTCAATTCCAACAGACTTTTATAGGAATCGTTTGGGAAGTGTTGGCAATGTCAACATTTGGTTGTGTTTCAAATACACAGAATTAGCACAAGGTATGTGGCAAGCTAACATTGAAGAATATGCCAAGATATTGAAAGAAATTTTCCTTGGCATTGTAAGAAGTGAAGCAAAGATTATGCTAAGGAAACTAAACACAAGTAAATTATTTTTTAACCTTCGTTCATCTGATGAAGTTATGCATTATCTTTTGTCACAATCACAACCCATTGTTTGTTTAATGCCAACTGCTAAAGAATGTGCTCAATAAAACTATCAAATGTTACATCTGTAAAAACAAACAGCTGTACATTTTCATTCTAGAGAGAAAGTGGAGAATCACAGATTAAGTATATCTATAAGCAAAAATTGAGCTAATAAACTACAAAAGATGAATAAAGCTGTTTCACATACAGCAGAATTGGAGAAAGATTTACAGTAATGTAAAAATTGTGTTATTTCCATTGTGTTACTTTACATCGAAATTTACATGTAGAAGAAGGATTAGTAAATAGATCAATTGGATTTGTAGTGGACTTTGAGACGTCTGGAAAAAAGAAGACTATGGGCCTAATTCACAAAGGTAAACTGACACCTTTGTGTAAGTTTACGATTGTTTGCTATTCACAAAGATATTTTACGAGTAGTATCTTTACAACTGTGGAATCTCCGCACATAAAAGATATAACAGGCCTGTCAACCCCATGCCAAAAACATTGACCATCCTGCCTAATCTTCATTTGTACAAATGACACAGAGTTTAGTGCAAATCACTCAGGAATTTTAAATGATGAGCCTTGACACAAAAAACATTCAAAACCGTCTGTGCAAGAATATCACTGCTCTTAATTTCATTACATGTCACCTCATCCCCCAGATATCAACTTTATTTGTCCACCGTAAACTGGAATAGGCAAGCTCTCTCCTCGATCTTGGCCCTAAAAATCATTTTATAGGCCATACTTATGTTGCCCTTACGAGTCAGTTTCACAAGATACTCAAGAAAGATGTTCCAAGCACAGTTCAACTCTTCTACCTCCATGCTCAACAAGAAATTACAGAGTTGGAGATCTCTAAATAGACTCTGGCGGGATTGGGACACTAGTTGCTGGAGAGCCTCATAAGGTAACAATATTGTATCATAATACAGTTGTGCTAATGTGTAAAGTTCTGAATAATTACAACATTAAGAAAGCTGGTTCTATTTATATCCTATGAGAGTGTATTGATTATGGCAGGCAATACCAGGGAATTGTTTTTTTTGCACAAGTCCATATTTGAAGCTAGACCTGTAGATTCTTAAATCGTGTCCTCTTGAAGAACA
Organism: Pleurodeles waltl; assembly: GCF_031143425.1. Lineage (NCBI taxonomy): Eukaryota > Metazoa > Chordata > Amphibia > Caudata > Salamandridae > Pleurodeles > Pleurodeles waltl. The sequence goes on along the minus strand of NC_090444.1, from coordinate 752,267,560 downwards.
CTGTATCTATAAAGCCTAGATTTGACTGGATGGCATCAAAGGTGGCTGGTTCTTAGGGGGCGCAAGGGTCTTGCCCACTAGCACTGACAGAACAAGAAGCTGCTCTTTGCAGCTTTGAGCTGTGAAATTAACACACAAAAACTGACTATTGCTTTGTATGTTTTCACGTTTGTGTCCTCTGCCACTCATAGGCAAATTGCGCATGTCAGCAGCAGAGGGGAGGGCTCCTTCTATGGACTGTGCAAGCTCTCTCATGCATTCACAACTCCATAAGAGTCTGCTCGGGCGGTGACTTTTTTGGCAGTATCACCCCAGGCCCTATAACAAGTCAGGATAAAGCGGGGTGAAGGGTCAACCTTCAACTATATCCTGCCTTCTGACAGGGCTGTAGCACTGAGCAGGCTCCAGATCAAAAGAGGGACAGGTTAACTGTCTACCACACATTCCAAGCCAAACCTTTACAAGGAAAGTGAATATTTCTTCAAGGTTTGTGTTGTTATTGATAAAGGAATGGCTGGATTCATTGTAGCTGATGGTCATTAGATGTGCATTCCATAGGCGTGGGTCTGACATTTTGTGTTGACTGCTGTGCGAAAAGGGTGAGGGTGTGGGGGCATGGGAGAGGGTCCAAGGACAAAGGGCTAAATGTTTCTTCTGGTGAAGCACAGTTTTCTCAAACTTGCATGTATGAATGATCTATCTTTTTTTTTTATTTGGGGTCTACTGATGCAAGTTAGAGAGGCTGAGTTTGCGGTTATTGTTCTCGAGCTTGTCATCTTGTTTTATTTGGACAATGACTTTGTAGGATAAATTACTCTAGTGTGTCAGCATGTACACTAGAAAGTTATATTGGTTTAGAATGACCATCAGGAAGAGAATCTAGGAGTCAAGTGTATAGATTATATATTTGAGTATTTATCTCCAATAAAGAGTCTGCCATGATTCCACTTCAGAGTGCTGATTGGAGTTAAAGAGAAATGTTTGCACTCTGTAGTCAAAAAGCAGAATGCACAGCTAAAGTCTTTAGCATGGACTGAATGCTTAGATTAATTTGTCTGCTCTGTTGTGTAAGTGAATAGATTTTAGAGTCACATAATGAATCATCGTCTTCCTCCTAATGATGTACACAGGATTCCATTTGGAACACACAAGGGACAACCCACAGGAGCTAAGGGACCAGGAGCAGATATTTTTCAAAGCAACATAGGTTCCTTAGTTAAAGAAACTTTAGACTAAATACAACATAGAGTTACAATGAAATCAATGAAAATATGCAAAGAAATAATATATTTATTCCAAACAAGAATTAAAAAACAGTATAGTGGGTAAGCAAAACAGCCTTGTTGAACAAGAACAAGTTATAACCGCTCAGGCATATCACATGTGACAAAAAATACACAAATGAAGTGACAGCTATACAGTACTATTGCTCCTGTAAACATTATGCATTGTCATAGAGAGTCAAAGTACTGATATATTTATAATATTTTATTTCATATTTTTCATAGATTTCATAGCAACTCTATGTTGCATTCAGTCTAAAGTTGCTTTAGCTAAGGGACCTATATTCCTTTGAAACGTGCACAGGATTCCAAGCATGTCAAATGTATATTCTGGCAAATACAGTAAGGTCACAAATAAATATTGATGTTTCCTGGGAGAGCTCACCGCCCGGTCACAGCACTCAACTTCCACCACAAGCACACTTTCACTGTGTCGAGAAAATGTACGATCAGTCTTCAGAATTGCAACAGGAGCCAAGGGAGTATGGTACAAGGTGGTTTTAGACTACTTACGGAGACCCCGTTCTAATGACATTGAACTCTGCAGACATTAAGGGTGTCATTATGACCCCGGCGGTCGGTGGAAATGTGGCGGTAGAACCGCCAACAGGCTGGCGGTACATACCGCCACATTATGACATTGGTGGGTTGGCTGAAGCTAATCTGCCAATGTATCACACCGACTGCCATGGCGGTTCAGCTGCCGGGTAGGAGATAACAATCTCCAACCTGGCGGCCGCTACTGTCCCGCGGGCGCACTATGACTCTGCCTACCGCCATGGTTTTCGTGGTGATCGTAATCCCTGGAAAACCATGGCAGTAGGCCCTACCAGTGACAGAGAATTCCTTCCCTGTCACTTGTAGGAAGCCCACCCCCAACACTCCCCAAACAACCCCCACCGCCTCTCCATCCACGCTCCCCCCTTCCAATCCTCCCCTCTATACACTCGCAGGCACACACCACGCATTCACACACTTACTCACACAGGCAGACACGCATGAATCCATTCTTTAATGCACACATCCGTACACAGATCCAGACACGCTGAAAAGCATTCACATTTGCATTCATACACGTATTCTCACACATGGACACGCAAGCAACACTACACACTCATTTGCATGCACGCATACAATCACACATTCATGCACACGCACACACACACACACACACAACACCCCCCACCCGTCTCCCCTGTCGGAAACTGACTTACCTGAATCCAGGGCTTTTCTGGCAGGGGACGGGACGGGGTGCTGCTACCGCCAGCAGCACCCGCCAAAATTTTTCACAATTCAGCTGGCGGCGGTCTACTGGCGTGGCGCTGCTGGTGGTAGCAGCGCCACCTCAACACCATCAGCCTGCATGGCCACAGCCAGATTTCCGCCCTTCTTATGGCGGAAATCCGGCTGTGGTCATATTATGGCGGACGGATGTTAGCCGCGGTGACAGTCTTTTGACGGCCGTCGCTGCAACAGTAGGCGGTACTTACCTCCAATTTTATAAGAAGGGCCTAAGTTGGCTCAGATGCTTCTTTGTCTGTTGACAAAGCAGCAATTTATAGCAGCAATGCAGTGAATCTGACGCAGATTACAAGGCAGGCCCAGCCCTTACCATGATTGTCTTTCGAACATGAAGGGCAGTAGCACTGGACAGTACTCATGATACATACATTATGCTTGACTGTCGTTAGAGTTTGACACTGGGAGATCAGTCTGGGAGTTAAAGCTAAAGGGTTTTAGCTATGGACATAAAGCTTAGCATGTGGGGTATATAAGCCATTTTACCTCCACAATAACGGGTAAAACTTTACTGGGCAGAAAAGACGCCTTTGCCCTTCTTTCCCATAGACAAAAGGAAAGGGTAAGATATGCAGCCTGGGTGACTAGAGCTGCAGATTTTGGAACAAGGGAACAAGCTTTGAAACTCAGCGGCATCCCAACATCCTGTGATTCTGGGCAAATCACTTAAGATCCCTGTGCTGAAAAAGGTAAAACTGTGTGAGCATAGTCTTGTTGCATTGGAAAGCTCACTAATTCCCGTGGGCCAAGTTCACACCAAAAAGAACTTAATAAATCAAGTTAAGACAGTAGTCACTGCTGCTGAATAGCTACAAACACTCACCTGAAATCCTAAGCTTATACTTGTGCAGTAAAATATTGTCATTTGAAAAATGAGCATGACAACACCTTAAAATAGACCATACTCGTAAGTCACCTACTGCACAGCAAGTGTAGTTGACCTCCTGTCTTTTCTCCTCCTCACTGTCTATCTCTAACCGGATATAACATCGACAATTATTCTACCAGTCAATAGCAGGGTATAGGAAGACAAATGACAGCTGATCTCAGGATCTGAATGAGGTACAGACACATTAAATGCACTGAGTGCCTTGTCAGTGGCACAATAGCATAGCAACACTATGCACTATGATTGCCACAGCCACTGAGACTTTATTGGAAAAAGCAAACAACCCCGCACACCGTCTAGCAACAGGCAACATCTGATTAGATTCAGTCTGCTATTATCAAACCAGCAAGCACAGGCATGGCGTCATTTTCCAAGGGACAGTTTTTAAGTGACATGCACTTCACAAATTTTGGGGACTTTTTTAATTGCATACACTAGCATTCAAATAGCATTTGCAGATATTATGTAACTCTTGCACAGACGTATAGCGCAAACAAAAGACATATTCTATAAAGAAATCCATTTTTCCTTATGTTGTACCATACCTTGTGGCAAAAGGAGTGAATTGTGCTTTTCACCTTAATGACAAAGGCATTTTCAAACTTTTATCTATCCCTTTATGGTAACAAATGGGGAATAAAAAGAGTTTGTTAGCATAATAAAAATCAACAGCACAGCTAAACCTATAGTTGAGATGCCTACCACACACACCATACTTTTGCATCTGCTACCTAGGTTAAATGCTCTCTATGAAGAGAGGTGGAGAGTCTTGTCTGAACTAGTTAGGTGGCTTGAAAGTTGTGTGTGTGGTGACGAGGTGGGTGTGTTGGGGTGTTGTGTTGTCATCCTTAATGACAAGTGGGCATTTCTGGCTTCATTGTGGCTATCCCTGCCTAAAGGTCCTCCTCCCTGACCTTCTCAGTTTTAAGGCACCAATCCAACTATTCATCGCATCATGGTACCCATAATTGACATATGTAGGTATTCTGGACAGTAGTGTGTCAGTTTCACAACTGTAGTCCTTACACAATGGTACATAAATTTGACCTAATGTGGACATCCTTAACATAACTATGACTACCTCTGTGACAATGTTGGTTCAACGCTTTGTCATATGTTGAACATCCATGGAATTTTAAGAGTAATGATCAGTATGAAAAACAATTATGCCCATTTACAATGGTATATGGTAGTGCTTTGAGGAAATGACAACCAGTTCTTTAGAAATCAAATATTAAGTCAGTGAAAATGAAAATCTAGTATATCAGGCGAAAATATTTTTTTATATGTTCAAAACACACACATTTAGGGGAAATGTGCTAATTTATGTAAAATATTAATTTTGTATTTCATATTTTCAGAAACTGACATTATAAAGTTTCAGACAAAATGATTTACTTTCCTATATTTTAAGGCTCTTTTTTGAGAGATAGTGTTGAATAAGGTAAGCTTATTTGTGATTTTGGTTGCTTGGTTTCTTGGTCCCAGAGAGCACTTACTGCTATTTCTATTATTTCATGACTTGTGGGAGGCATTTATTTTTTATCTATAGTGATAAAGCTTTTTATTCTATTCTATATTATTATATTATTATACCTGCAGTATGAGGCCTGAAAATCCCCTGATCTTATAACCTCCATCTAATTAAGTAGTAACATTGCAGTATGAACCAATAGGATTTGCCTAACTATGGCGCTTTGTTGTATAATTTGTATTACTTTTGATTGTGCTGCCGAATACCACTCTGGGCCTGATTTAGAGTTTGACGGACAGGTTACTCCGTCACAAATGTGACGGATATCCCATCCGCCATATTACGTTCTGCTTAGGCTATAATGGGATTGTAATACAGCAGACAGGATAGCTGTCACATTTGTGATGGAGTAACCCCCCCACTAAACTCTAATTAAGGCCCTAATTTGCCACCATGGCTTCTGTGCACTGTTGTCCCTCTTTTTTTCAAAATGTTATTGTTGGGGAGCACCTCAAAACAATTGTATAGTGAGTCGAGCTTGCTCCCTCAGTCGTACACAAGTTACACATTTGTGCCCCACCACTTTCAAAGTCCAGCCGCCACCACTGGATGGCATCCCCCCAAGGATAATTAATCAGAGAAGAGTGGATGCAAATCAACAGAATTCCCTACCGAGGACCATAGTAAGATGAAAAATAAAAATGACCAGATAATACACCCGTACTGCTGGTAAAGATATTCCACCTCTATCACAAGGTATTTGAAAGTACTGCATGTTGCAGCTGTGTTTTTTTCATAGCTCCAGATAAACTCTTGCGAGATAGCTTCAATTTTGTTGAAAAAACATTAAGGAGCTAAAGAGGTATACAACTTAATAAGCACAAATACTGAGGCAGAATTTCCACTGCACCTATACTTCTAAAAGGGAATTGAGAGGAACGGTAAAAGCCAGGGCTCGTCCTCCCATAAAGGTATGTAGATAAACCTCACAGAAGCCTGGCTCATATCTGTGTAAAAACTAACTCTCCAAGGAAGGGAACCAGGAAAACTGACTAGCAAGGAAACTAGTCAGTTTTCCTGGTTCTCTTCCTTGGAGAGTTATTTTTTTAGACATATGTGAGCCAGGCTCCTGTTAGGTTTATGTACATATCATTTACACCTCCCAATATGACCCAAATCTGTTCCAAGAATTAAAAACAGTCCATAGATTGATTATAGTAAACAAAAAGAGGTGAAGTCCCACTCAGAGAGTTCTTGATTTTATTGTTGTGCAAACATTAAAGTCCCAGTTTCACAGTCAGTCACTGGTTAGTAGGACAGAGAACAAAGTCCAAAATCCAAATATGATAAACATAGGATGAATAGAAGATCAGCAAACACGTGTTTCGCCCCCTCTGGCTATATATAGACCGGGGCTTTCTCAAGGCTGAAAATAAAAAGAGATGACAAATTGCAATTCAGAAATATTCATGTGAGTAGATGAAATGTCATTGAGAGGCACCATCAAGAAAGTGAACGAAAAGGGGAATCCCATGCAAGGATCGAAGGGAGTGTGGTAAGTCAGGATGTGAGATAATTGGAGCCCAATGCTAGATAAAAGGAAGAAACGTTGATGCGTAAGTGCAATTAGTGACTACAGTCAGACCCCGACGTATTTGAAAGACCAAGAAAAAAGAGAAACAACCTGTGGTATTTTCCAAGATAAAGTAATGATAAGAGAAATGGTGAGATTGTAGAAAAAATAATAATCCGCAATTAATTCCAAAATCCCAAGTGTCAGATAAGGCTAAAGTACCACCTAGGTTAGCTAGTGCTCGAGACTGAAGGGTGGAAATCCTAAGGTACTGACAAACATACCTCGCGAAATGAGGCAGACATGTATTAGTAACAAATTGTAATAATCCTTTTCTGTAAGATAACAATAGTCTATCAGTTAAAACATTCAGGGTTTAACAGTAAGTATATAAGAGAGTATCTTACAATAAGTCAAGCAACTGAAAGACCAGATTTAAAAATACATTACAACATTTAACATTTTTGAAAGTAGTACTTATACTTGAGAATGTGAACAGGAACCATCATATGGCTTAAAATTCAGAAATTACATTGCAGTGTTCAAGATAGGAAAAACGACTGGGAAACTTAAATCAGAAAGAAAAGAAGAAAAAGAAAGGGAAAAATGCTACATGGTAATATATTGAATATGACGTACTGGACAAAAAACAATGAAACAAGGCGGCTAGTATCGATCAATAGATCCGTTAGTTTCAGAGCACAATCACATTGTATAGAAAACGTAGTTTAACTACAGCTGTATGGCAGGCACAGTGTGTAGAACTTAAGTCCATCTTCATAGAAAACGAAGTTACGGCATTCAGAGAGCCCGAACGTTCGCTTTAAGAACATTAATAGTCTTTTCCCTTACCTCAAGCGCTGCGGAATCAAAGTGCCGTGCAAATACGGCCAGAAAAAAAGAAAGAACACGGGAAACGGGACGGACGCGCCCGCGTCTAAAGTCGCGTTTAAATAACCCGTGTCGAAATGAATATAATCAAAAGGGAGAAAGGACTCTCCTGTAACGCGCTAAGTAGCGCCATTTTGTTAAAGAATGTACACAAATAGTTGTCCTGAAGAGTCAAATAAATACATGAGTGCTGATACGATAGAATCTATTTATGCTATATAGGTATTTCTTCCAATAATCTAGTACAAAAAGAAAGACTGTATAATTGCCTAACAAAAGGAAAATAGAAGTAATAAATCAGCCGATTGCATTTTCTCCAGGCGAACTCTAGTTAGAGTTAAATTGTGGTCACGAAGTATATTTGTAATGAAACCTGAAGGGCAATATGAGAGCAAATAATGGAGGGTAGAGAAAGAGAAAGAAAAAAAGAAAAGAAAGGAGAAAAAAGGCAAAGGTTTTGACTAAAGAAGAAAGAGAGAGAAAAAAAGAAAAAAGATAGAAAGAAAGAAAGAAAAGAAAAGAAAGCTAAAAGGAAAAGGAAAGGAAAAAAGTGGAAAAAGACATTAGGTTACAGGTTCTTTACATTAGCCAAAAATGCCATTCATGGTCTTTGTTGAGCCCATTGTTTACAGTATCATATTTTATTATTAAACGGCTCTCTTCCTGGCGTAGTCGCAATGGTGTGTTGCCTCCTCTAGGGGAGGGTGTGATACGTCTTAAACCACAAAAAGTAAAGGTACGTTGGTATTGGTGATACTTAATAAAATGTTCCACCATGGGTGCTTGAGTATCAGACTTTTGTATATTCCGAAAGTGTTCCTGTATTCGAATTTTTAAAGGCCGGATCGTACTGCCAATATAAGTCAAGTTACAGGGACACCAAATGGCATAGATAACAGAAGTACTAGAACAGTTTATAAAGTCGGTGATCCGATATGTGCAGTTGTTAATGCTTACTGCTGTAGATTTAGGCAGGCCTAATTTGCATATAGAACATTTGCTGCAAGTGTAGAAGCCTTCAGGTTTAGATGGTAGGAAAGTAGTGGGAGACTTGCGTTGAAAGAATGAAGGACACAGTTTATTACGTAAGTTAGGTGCCCTCCTAAATCCTATTTGTGGGTAGCTAGTAATATGTTGGTTAATCGAAGAGTTATTCACCAGTAAAAACCCAAAATTTTTGAGTGATTTACGAATATGCTTGTGCCCATTGTGAAAGGCCGTGATGAAGCGAATGGTCGTGTTCTTGTTGATTTGTTTAGGTTTATTCAGCAGAGAATTTCGATCCATACTTCTCACTTCATTTCTGGTAGTGTTGAGAGAGGCTTGATTATACCCCCTGGAAAATAATCTCGTAGTCATTTCAGAAGACGTTCTATCATAGTCATTTATATTAGAGCAATTGAGTCTAGCACGTTGGAATTCTCCTTTGGGTATATTCCGAATGGTACTAGCCGAGTGACAACTGGTGGCATGGAGAATCGAATTGGCAGATGTCATTTTGCGAAAGAACTTTGTCAGGAGTTTGTTATCCTCAACATAAATCAAAAGATCTAGATATTCAATGGAGGAATTAGAAATTTGGTAAGTTACTTCAATCTCCCAAGGGTTAGGTGTTAATGACTGAATAAATTTGTGAAGGTGAGCCTCTGAGCCTTGCCAGATAAGCAAGATATCGTCAATATACCGTCCCCAAAAGATGATGTTTTTGATAAATTGGTCGGAACGGTCTGACCAGAGCCAATGGTTTTCAACAGCTCCCATCAGGACGCAAGCATAGGATGGAGCAAATTTTGCTCCCTTCGCAGTTCCTTGCAGCTGTAGATAAAAGTTGCCGTGAAAGAGAAAGTAGTTATTTTGCAAACTGAATTTGAGAAAGTCCAGGATCATAGCATTTCGTGTCAAATATTGAACTGATCTAGTAGACAGACATTTGCTCACTGCTGTTAATCCATCAGTGTGTTTGATGGAAGTATAAAGACTGACTACATCAATCGTTGCAAGGAAGAAATCAGATTGCCACTCAATATCTTGTAGCTTTTGTAAGATATCTTTGGTATCTCTCACATATGATGACAGGTTTGTCATGAAAGGTTGGAGCTCTTGATCAATAAGGGATCCCAATTTGGAACATATGGAATTAACTCCAGAAATAATAGGTCTGCCCTTTGGAGGATGACCTGCTTTATGGATTTTGGGTAAAAGGTACAGGGTCAGGATAGTAGGATGTTGGAGAAAAAGGGCAGTCTTTTCGGAGCTGGAGAGAGTGTGGCGGGAGTGCCAGTATTCCAATCTTTCTGACAGTTTCTTTTGTATTTCAGCTGTCGGGTTATGTGAGAGTTTCCTGTAGCATGTCTTGTCTTGAAGCTGGCGATAGGCTTCGGTGAGATAGTCATCCGTGTTGAGGACAACAATATTGCCTCCTTTATCAGCTTCCTTAATGGTAATGTTGTAATTAGACCTCAGCTGTTTTATCGCCTCAATATGGCCACCGTGAATGTTAGTAGGTAAGTATCTACGTTGGTCACAATATCGTTTATATTCATGATCAAGATCATGGAGAACCGCTGTGGAAAACAGATCAATGGAGTTGCCCGCTGGAAGCGTGGGGGTAAATGTAGAATGAGGGCGGAGATCAGAAGAAAAGTATTGGTTAGTCTGAAGGTTAAGTTCCTCAGCAATAGAGTGTAGAGTGATATCTGGTTCAGTGGTGTTAGAGAGGTTACATAAAACGGAAATGTCAGATAGATCTTGAATCGTAATATCCTGTGTGTAACAAGTAGAAAAAGATGGGGTAAGGGGTGTGGGTGTAGAGGCAAAGAAGGACTTAAGTTTCAAGTGACGAATGAATTTGAAGAGGTCAATTTTGGTTTGAGTGATATCCCAGGTATTAGTAGGGCAAAAGGACAGACCCCGATTAAGGATTGATTGATCTGTGGGGGATAATTCGTGGTTAGAGAGATTTACAATTAGGTTTTCTGAGTTTAGGGTTGGACCGTTTTGCTCCGAGCTCTGGTTTGTATGCCTGAGGTATTTGGAGTAACTGGAATGATATCTTGTGGTTTGACTCTTGTGTCTTTTAGAGTTCCCAGTCGATGGCGTCTTGCCTCTTCTAAAAAATTGACTTGTGGTCTAGTTAGAGTACAAGCTGTAGAGTCGTCTACTGATTCGACCTCAGATGAGGGGGGAGTGTCATGATTGGTTGGTGTGTCTAAAGAAAGGTTTGAATCCTTAATATTATCATATTTCCTACTGAAAGTATATACTCTCCCATGTTGGTAATCAAATAGATCTCTTCTGAATTTTCGATTCTTTCTCTGTATTATATCTTCCTCATATCTGTCTATAACACTGTTAAGAATAGCATCATTTTTGGTGGTGATTTCTCCCCAATTGGCTTCTTCGATACGCTGGGTTAAGTTGTCAACTTCTTTACGATGTTTATTATACTCCTCCTCGGAAATTTCAATTAGTTGGTTAATCATATTGATTGAGGCCATTTTCAGGTTGGTTTCCCATTTCTGTAAATGTTCCTGAGAAGTAGTGTCCATTGGTGGAAAGATCAGTATGCGAAGGCCTCGTGGTATTCGATCATTCTCTAAGTATTTTTTCAATGAGGCTATTTCCCACCACTTATCTGTTTCCTTCTTCAACGATTTTTCCAAGGCCAGAAATGTACTTTTGGCCGACAATAGATTAGGAGAAGAGAGGTGGGGGATACCCACCCCTGTAGAATTGAAGACTTGTTGCAACTTGTGGTCGCGTTGTTCGCGTCTGTTGATGTGAGAGGACATCTTTTCAAAAGATTTAAGGCTTATTACAGGATTGGGTAGTGGAACATGAAATTGAAAACAAACAGATCCAAAAGCGGAAGGGCCCAAGAACCACTAGACTCCTGTATAAATGCCTATTTTATAGGTTGGGGGACTTGACCAGAGGACAGGGACCCACGTCCTCTAAGGCAAGACAGTAAACAAAAAGAGGTGAAGTCCCACTCAGAGAGTTCTTGATTTTATTGTTGTGCAAACATTAAAGTCCCAGTTTCACAGTCAGTCACTGGTTAGTAGGACAGAGAACAAAGTCCAAAATCCAAATATGATAAACATAGGATGAATAGAAGATCAGCCAACACGTGTTTCGCCCCCTCTGGCTATATATAGACCGGGGCTTTCTCAAGGCTGAAAATAAAAAGAGATGACAAATTGCAATTCAGAAATATTCATGTGAGTAGATGAAATGTCATTGAGAGGCACCATCAAGAAAGTGAACGAAAAGGGGAATCCCATGCAAGGATCGAAGGGAGTGTGGTAAGTCAGGATGTGAGATAATTGGAGCCCAATGCTAGATAAAAGGAAGAAACGTTGATGCGTAAGTGCAATTAGTGACTACAGTCAGACCCTGACGTATTTGAAAGACCAAGAAAAAAGAGAAACAACCTATATAGCATAAATAGATTCTATCGTATCAGCACTCATGTATTTATTTGACTCTTCAGGACAACTATTTGTGTACATTCTTTAACAAAATGGCGCTACTTAGCGCGTTACGGGAGAGTCCTTTCTCCCTTTTGATTATATTCATTTCGACACGGGTTATTTAAACGCGACTTTAGACGCGGGCGCGTCCGTCCCGTTTCCCGTGTTCTTTCTTTTTTTCTGGCCGTATTTGCACAGCACTTTGATTCCGCAGCGCTTGAGGTAAGGGAAAAGACTATTAATGTTCTTAAAGCGAACGTTCGGGCTCTCTGAATGCCGTAACTTCGTTTTCTATGAAGATGGACTTAAGTTCTACACACTGTGCCTGCCATATAGCTGTTGTTAAACTACGTTTTCCATACAATGTGATTGTGCTCTGAAACTAACGGATCTATTGATCGATACTAGCCGCCTTGTTTCATTGTTTTTTGTCCAGTACGTCATATTCAATATATTACCATGTAGCATTTTTCCCTTTCTTTTTCTTCTTTTCTTTCTGATTTAAGTTTCCCAGTCGTTTTTCCTATCTTGAACACTGCAATGTAATTTCTGAATTTTAAGCCATATGATGGTTCCTGTTCACATTCTCAAGTATAAGTACTACTTTCAAAAATGTTAAATGTTGTAATGTATTTTTAAATCTGGTCTTTCAGTTGCTTGACTTATTGTAAGATACTCTCTTATATACTTACTGTTAAACCCTGAATGTTTTAACTGATAGACTATTGTTATCTTACAGAAAAGGATTATTACAATTTGTTACTAATACATGTCTGCCTCATTTCGCGAGGTATGTTTGTCAGTACCTTAGGATTTCCACCCTTCAGTCTCGAGCACTAGCTAACCTAGGTGGTACTTTAGCCTTATCTGACACTTGGGATTTTGGAATTAATTGCGGATTATTATTTTTTCTACAATCTCACCATTTCTCTTATCATTACTTTATCTTGGAAAATACCACAGGTTGTTTCTCTTTTTTCTTGGTCTTTCAAATACGTCGGGGTCTGACTGTAGTCACTAATTGCACTTACGCATCAACGTTTCTTCCTTTTATCTAGCATTGGGCTCCAATTATCTCACATCCTGACTTACCACACTCCCTTCGATCCTTGCATGGGATTCCCCTTTTCGTTCACTTTCTTGATGGTGCCTCTCAATGACATTTCATCTACTCACATGAATATTTCTGAATTGCAATTTGTCATCTCTTTTTATTTTCAGCCTTGAGAAAGCCCCGGTCTATATATAGCCAGAGGGGGCGAAACACGTGTTGGCTGATCTTCTATTCATCCTATGTTTATCATATTTGGATTTTGGACTTTGTTCTCTGTCCTACTAACCAGTGACTGACTGTGAAACTGGGACTTTAATGTTTGCACAACAATAAAATCAAGAACTCTCTGAGTGGGACTTCACCTCTTTTTGTTTACTGTCTTGCCTTAGAGGACGTGGGTCCCTGTCCTCTGGTCAAGTCCCCCAACCTATAAAATAGGCATTTATACAGGAGTCTAGTGGTTCTTGGGCCCTTCCGCTTTTGGATCTGTTTGTTTTCAATAGATTGATTATAGACTTTGCTGTCATTTAGGTCAAGAACCTCCTCCACCAGCATAGTCAGTTCTACCCCTAGATATGTTCTGGAATGTACGTTCTTCTTATCAAGAGCTAATGCAGAGACGTTTGAAATAACCTGGGTTTTATCGGGATGAAGCTTATAACCTGAAAACTGACAAATTCTGTTGGTAATCATTCCACGGTCGTCAATGGGGTGGCCAGATAGGACATCAGAATGGCCATTGTCATCTGCGTAGGCAAGACCTTTAAGATCTAAATGATGCAAAATAAGGCTCAAGATATAACACAAAGAGGTGTAGTGAAAGGGGCCACCCCTGCCGGATACCACTAGTGATTTTGATAGTCACATTAATTACCACCACATGAAACCCTCTGCATTTAGTCCCCTAAACAGTGGTTTGACTCATGAAATAAAACCTTTGACCAAACCCTGAGGAACCCATATTGGCATAGAGTAACTCCCAGGAGACCCAGTTGAATGCTTTTTCGGTATCCAATATGATCAACTCACACAGATCTCTTTCACTGATGCTACCTCCAGGGCGGTTATAGCTGCATTACCATGTAAGGTTTTACCACGTCCCAGGATAAAGCCATGTTGATTTGGGTCAACCAAATCAGAAATCATTGAAAATAATCTATTGGTCAATATCCTTGTATACATCTTCGTATATGCATTGATCAGGGATATGAAAACAAGTTACTTACGTGTAACTGCAGTTATCCAGTACTGGCATCTTTCATAGATTCACATGCTTGAGTCATTCCCCATCGTCAAAGTGGGAGTCCCACAGTACCTTAGGAAGCAGTATGTAGGAATCCCCATAGGCTATAATGGCAGCAGCCCTAAATCAAATAGCCTATCTATGTCCTTTTGAAAAAGAGAACCAAACTTGACCTATGACCAATCGGGCACCAGAACCATCTAAAATACTCCCAAGAGAGGCTCTCTCCCTAAGACTTTTGAGCACAAGAGTGAAGTATATACTGGAATGGAAGGTGAGCCTCAAAGGGGAGGAGGGCGGGTTACATGTGAATCTATGAAAGATACCAATACTGTATAACTGCAGTTACATGTAAGTAACTTGTTTTCTTATCCAGTATTGATCTTTTGCGTATTCAAATGTTTGAATCAGAATAGCAAGCAGTAGTTAAAGCAACTGTCATGACCCTTAGTGGATGGTGGGCCAAGACAAAAAGCAGTTCACAATAGAAAACCCAAGCAACAAGAAATAGCTATGCCTAAGCAGTATTTAAAAACATATGCTCAATCAGATTGGAAATACTTACGAAATTTTAAAACATGCATTTGTGAATACTTGGAGAAGGAACACAAGGAAAACAACCATTAGTCAGCAAGAAATTAACCTACATTAAGAAAGAGGCTCAACTTAAATAAATCAATGACGAAACACAGCCTGTCCTACGGCCAAATCACTGTGCTGTGCTGACCCCAGACAGTAGTACTGAGTAAAGGAATGAGTAGTCTTCCATGTTGAAGCTCAGCATATCTTGTCCAGAGATATGCCTGCAGGAAGAGCAGCTGAGGTTGATACCCCTCTTGTAGAGTGTGCTTTAGGTCATCTGATCAGAGGTTTGCCAGCTTTAAAGTGGCAAAACGGTATCATTGATGAAATCCACCACACTATAGTCCTCTTTGTTACTGCTGTTCCTTCACGGCCTTGACTATGAGAGACTAGCAGTTGATCTGTCCTGCGGAAGTGTTTAGTGCACTGAAGATAACATTTCAAACATCATTTGATGTCCAGTGTGTGAACAGTTCTTTCTGGTGGGATAGACAGATTTGTAAAATAATGTTGCAACATGATTGGGTCTTTCAAATGGAAATGAGAATGAAACCTCTGGATATATCTTGGGTTTGTTCTAAGAAGGACAAAGTCATCTGAGGAAAGCAGTTATGTATTGTTTCGTATGAGGATTTCATTAGCTGAGTAAGAACAATGTTGAGATGCCACTCCGGAGGAGGTGGTCTCATAGGAGGGAAGGTGCGAATCAACCCTATCATGAACTGCTTTATGAATCTGGAGGAACAGAGAGAAGCCATGTTTGTGGAATGCCTGTAACTGGAGTTTGCAGCCAGGAGCATTTAACCAAGAAATGGACGAGTCCGGACATGGCCAATGAGAGGAGATAAGGTGTGATTTGTTCAGGAGATGCCTCAAATGGTTGTAAGTTGTTTTTCTGGCACCAAAAGCAGAATCTTCCCCACTTCAACCAGTAAGTCTTGTTTGTACTTTCGGCCCATGCTCTGGAAAGTATCACCCTACATTCCTGGTCAATATTCATGTTATAAAATTCATGGAACCCAGGAGCCATGCGTGCAACTTTGGTTTTGGATGTGATAGGTGTCCTTGGCTCCTTGTTAGTAGTGTCCACTTCTTTGGAAGTTGGATAGGTTTTATAGCAGATAAGAGGATCGGCTCTATGAACCAGTGCTGCCCGGGTCACCTAGGAGCTATCTGGATGAGCTGGCAAAACACTCTAATTTCATCTTGTTGAGAACCCTGGGGATCAACAGGAAGGGGGGAAAAGCGTATGCAAAGATCCCGGAACATAGCATTGAAAGGGCTTTCCCCCATGATCCTGGGAGTGGATATCGACTGGCATAGAACTGGTGTTTGGTGTTCTTGTTGGTAGCGAAGCGTTCCAATGACAGTCGGTCCCAGTGCGAGAAGATCTTGTCCAAATCCTGTTGATCCAGCTGCCATTCATGGCAACTGTCCTCCGTCCTGCTGAGTGCGTCTGCAAGAGCGTTGTTGGTGCCAGACACGTGTTCTGCCCTCAAAGAAATCATGTGTAATGTGAGCCAAACCCAGAGAGCTTGAACTTTTTGTGAAAGAGGTAGGGATCGTGTTCCTCCATGTTTGTTCATGTAATACCTGCTGGTCATGTTGTCGGTGTGGACCAGCACGGATGAAATTGATATCTGTGGGAGAAAAGCTTGGAGCGTAACAAAAGCTGCCTTTAACTCTATAAGATCAATATGCATCTGTTTCTGATAGTTGGATCACTTTCCCTGGATGCACGTCTTGCAAATGCCTGCATACAGCCCTCTAGAGAGGTGTCTGTTGCGATGCTCTGGAACTGGATAAGGAACTTCAACCCCTGGGAAATGTGATTGATGCGAGTCCACCAGAGCTCTGCTTCTACGATCCTTGGTGTAACATTTATCAAGTCCTCGACTGACCCTTGAGACTGGATCCATTGATGTTGCAGTTCCCCCTGGAGAAGTCAAATTTTCAGCCACGCTAGAGGTACTAGGTTTATTTATGAAAAAATCACCTCTAGGAGCAACTTAAAGAGCCTCACAGAAACAAACTATGTTCTTGATATTTTCAGAGCTATATTGGATAATTTCTACTGTCTTTCTTCCAAAAGGTAAGCCTTGTTTCCGACTATGTCAAATTTTGCACTCAGGAGAATCATTTCACGTGTTAGAATGGTGGATGACTTTTGGTTGTTTACTGTTAGCCCTAGACTGTGAAATAATGCAAGGTAGGCGTTGGTGGATTAGGAAGCCTGCTGCGATGTTGGTGCTTTTAGCAGCCAATCGCCTAACTAGGGAAAAACTTGAAAATCCTGCTTGCGAAGTGCAGCCGCCACTGGTGCAAGACATTTTGTGAATATTCGGGGAGCTGACTTCAGTCCAAAAGGGAGAACTTTGAACTGATAATGTGTACCGGCTACAGTGAAGCAAAGGTATTTGCGATGCCTGGGGTGAATGGGTATGTGAAAATAGGCATCTTGGAGATCTAATGATGTCATTTAACCTCCACAGTTTAGCAGGTGGAGGATGCTCGATAGGGTTATCATACAGAAGTATTGTTTGCACAAAATATGTTTAATTGCCTGAGATCTAGAACTGGCCTCCATTCTCCTGACTTTTTTCTTACTAGGGAAAATCGGGAATAGAAACCTAGTACTCTGTGATGAGGGGGAACCTTCTCTATTGCACCCTTGGAGAGCATGTGAGATGCTTCTTGTTGTAGTAAGTGAAGATGAGGTCAGTGTGTCTTCTTTGGGAGATGGTTTGGAGGTCTGTGCACAAAGTCCAGAGTATGACCGGAGCTCACTATATCCAACACCCATTTGTCTGATGTTAACTTCTTCCATTGTTGTGGGTAATTTGAATGTTCGCGCACACATGGTTGGATTGGGAGGGAGGAGGAATTTCAGCCAGTACCCAATGGAGATCATTGCTTGTGGTTGGTGTCCCAATCTTGAGAACGGTCTGGTG
This sequence comes from Pleurodeles waltl, assembly GCF_031143425.1. Classification (NCBI taxonomy): domain Eukaryota; kingdom Metazoa; phylum Chordata; class Amphibia; order Caudata; family Salamandridae; genus Pleurodeles; species Pleurodeles waltl. The sequence continues at coordinate 752,249,849 of NC_090444.1, read as the reverse complement.
ATAGGAAGGGCTGTATTGTGATGCTGTCTCTGGTAACTGCCTCTGAATAAAGAGAAACCTCTGCCTCTGGGTCCATGAAAGGGCTGTCTTTTATACTGCAGAGTTCCATGAGAGCGGGCCGTATCTATCTCTGTTTTTAATAGCCAACAAAGCAATGTCTATATGCATGCCAAAGTTTCATCATCGTAGGCCATTTCTAGTACCTTGGATTGGACCTCTGGTCAAAATGAAGTACCTTTCAATCAACCCTGGTGGAGCAAAACCGCTGCCCCAGCTAGTTATCGGAAGCCTGTGGAGGTGCTGTCTAAGGTACAGTCAATGATTTCCACCTATGTTTGTTCACCAGCCTGCAATATTTTTCTAGGTTCTGGTTGTTTATCCTCTAGGATGAGATCGATTAACCTACTCCCATCGTACCACATCTGGCGGTTATAGTGTCCTAAAATTGCTAAGGTATTGGCTGCATGGACATTGATTGCTGACATCAGGGAGAACCTCTTCCCTACACTGTCCAGACATCTGCCTTCCTTGTCTGGCAGAGCTGAAATAGGAATGGACAGACTCTCAGAGTGCTGCTGGGCAGCCTTGGACACAACAGAGTCTGGCTTTGGATGACTTATTAAACAGACCGGATAATTTTCCGTAGCCTTACATTTATTATCCAAACAAGGTGGTACTGGTGGCACTGTGGCTGGATTTTTCACTATTTTTATTTCTTCACTCCATATATAATAAATAATGGGGATTGCCCTTACAGACTTTCTGGCTTGCTCCTTGAAATCAAGGAGGAAGCAATCCGTGTGGGAGACAGATGTTGGCAAATGAAAACGAGTGGCAGCCTTATCCATTAAATTATGAAACCCTCTGATATCCTCAAGTTGAGAGCCCGATAGATGAGGAAGGTGGGGTGATGGCATAGGGGCTAAGTAATCATTTCACTCACCATGAGCGTGTTCAGGAGCAATGATTTCTACCTCTTCTCTCTCCTTGTCCGAGGAGGTATCGTCCTGTCTGGGAGGCACAGCTATAGTAAAAGCTGGTGTAAACCCAGGTGTCGCTGGCAGTGGAGGCATGTTTCTTGGTGTAGCAGGAGAAGTAGGCTGCTGTGGCAAAGACTGTTGTGGTTGGTCCAGAGTCGAATCTGGAAACCTTTGTTTGTAGTCCTGAAGCATGGCACAATATTGTGTGTTGACAATGTTGGAATGGCTTGTATTGTCTGCCATGAAGGGTATAATAGGACTCATAGTCCTGCTGGTCATATTTGTCATCATCATCTTGGTATTTGACATATAATTCTGATGAGCTGTGCGCGTCCTCGAATGGTCCCTTATCCTCAAAATTTCCCAGTCCAGGAGATGGCTAAGTAGTAAGATTGAAACTTTGCTAAGAGATGTGTCGTCAGGATGCAAAGTAGTCTCTGTAACTTTAGTAATCCTGGTTGTGGTATGAAGATCAGCAGAATCTGAAGAGGTGGCAGCAATAGTATATTGTGGCACTATCTCTTTTAAGGAAGATGATGTTGTCGGTGGCACCGTTGACAGTGCTGTCATCGACGACAGATTTGTCACTGGTGGCACTGACGATGATGGTCTCGTCAACAGTGATGTCGTTTATGGTGTTGTCGCCGATGGTGTCATCGTTAAAAGTGTCTTCGTCGACGATGGCTTAGTTGTCGATGGTTTTGTCGACGGTGGCTTCATTGACGGACGGGACGTAGATGGTGGAGGAGTCTTCGTCGACAGTTCCGTATGTATGGTCGTCATCTGCAGATTCTTTTCCACTGGTGGTGATGTCAAATCAACTGTGGCACGTACCATCATTGAGGAGATTGGGGTCTATGCCTCGTCGATGAGATGGTGGTGACAGTGAATGTAGTGGTCATTGTTGGCAGCATGGTCAATGGTGGTGTCGACTGGAACTTCAGTGATGCTTTTCTTGATGTCAACCGTTCAGAGGAAGGAGAGTGATGACGAGTCTCCTTTTTCTTTAAATATGGAGAGGACAGTTGTGAGGAGGCTGACACTGCAGAGACCAGGCAAATTTTCTCTTTTGAAGGGTCATTATGATGAGTTTTAGCAGCCTTTCTGCTCTCCTCCTGGTCATTTGATCTTGACCTTCTTTGGGGTTTTGAAGCCGTGTCACTGTCCTCACCTGAAGTGCTGCACTTTACCTGTAGCCATAAGAGAAACCTTCCTTCACTGTCCCTCAGAGTTTTAGAGGAAAAGGTATGACAGAGTTTGCAGCCCTTCACTTGATGTTTAGGGTACAGGCAGAATAGGCAGTCCTCGTAAGGGTCATCAATATGGAGTCTTTTCTTTCCAAGATTGGCAGGGACAAAAAAGGCCTTTTTAAAAGTATCTGACATGTTTGGTTTTAGAAAGTAGCTTTAAAAGGAAAAAAACTGAGCAGAGCTCAGGGAGACTCCCTTCACAGGACGTGCAGTAGAAAATCTGAGGGAAAGAGTCTCTCTTGGGAGTATTCTAGAGGGTGCTGGCACCTGATTGGCCATACGTCAAGATTTTTTTTCTTCTCCAAAATGGCATAGATAGGCTATGTGAGTGAGGGCTACTACCATTATAGCCTATGGTGATTTCTACATACTGCTTTCCTAAGGTACCCTGGGACTCCCACTTCGATGGCGGGGAATGATTCAAGCATGTGAATCAATGAAAGATCCAATACCGGATAAAAAACAATAGGTACCACAGCTCATGGGATCCTTCCCTGTCTTTGGAATGATACCAACGTTAGTTTCCCCCCAAAAGGAATGAGCCTGGCAAGAAAATCAGGAGTTGAAAAGGGATTGGAGGACCAGTGCAAGCACCACTTACAAAATCTTGTAGAACTCCAAGGGAATTTGGTTCAACACATATGCTTTGCATTAGCCAGCTGACCAATAGCCACATACAGTTCAAGTAACAGGCTCCTCCAGTTTTTCTTGAGGCCATTCTCTCAATTTCAATGATGGAATGTGTCTAGATATTTATTAACACATTCTAGAAAGGTGACACAATCCTCTCCATAGAGGCTTTGGTAACATTTTCTAAACTCCTTCCTGATTCTTGTCTGTCCTACAATTTGCTCACCTATTCATTCATGATCTTATGTGTAGATTAATGCCTACTCTGTTTTTGACCCGAAAAGATAATACCCGGTCCATCTTCTCATTGTTCTCAAAACATGACATTTGCTTAGCCTAAATCTTTGTATGAGCCCTATCCCAAACATTTTTCTTTAATGCCATTTGCACAGATTCCAACTGTTCCAAGACATCTGGAACTCTTTGCCAATCTTACCTCGGTCTGGCTAAGGGAAAGGTGCATTCGAGACTCAGCGATATACCAGGTCTTCTGTTGATGGAATGAGAAACTCAACATTTACTCCCAGCAGAAAGCCTTAAGTGCATCCCAGACAGAGATCGTGGATGCTGAGCCAGTGTTCACAACTTATGCTATTATTCATTATTCAAATATATTCCTTGTCCAATAGCTGCTTCCGATCAGATGTCCAGTTATGTGGAGTAGGGGCCTGGCAAAGCCATTCTGAGCTAATAAACAACGAAAATGAGTTGAATTTGTAACCTCTTTGGTATGAGCTACTCTTGGGAACATGAATGTTTCCACTGCCTACATTCAATCTCCACTGTAACACTATTTGAAGGCTTTCTCTTTCTAGCAACACCTGATTGCAACTCAATCCCATTTAAGAATTTAATATGTAAAGCTGTGCAACAAAACGTGCGTCAATACAGTAAATCAGACCTTGTCTACACACTTAATTTAACAATGGTAACAGTATAAATAATTTTCATGATTTAAGATGTATTCTCAATAACAAAAAAATAAATGACTATTTCTAAATGTACTGCTTCACAAATGTCTATTTCAGGATGCACGTATACTACTAATGCCATTATTTGTCATTATGGAGACACTGCAGCATCAGGATACTAAACAGTGTAAAGAACAACACAGTTGGACAGAATGTAATGATAATACTCATATTTTTGAGCATAGGCTGCCTAAACATTTTAAAGACAGTTACCATCTAATTCTACTTTGTTACAATGGTATCATTGTTATAAATCTAAATGGAACTTGTGAGTTGTGCTTACTTAATTCAGTATATATGTCATTTGACTTACATTTGATTACATTTTTTTAATCTGCTGTAAGTATTGGTGTTTTTCTATGCTTTTATATATATCATATTATGTCTTTAAATATTTGGGCAGTTGGAGAAGCATTGCATTATGAGTTTTTTCACAATCCACTTGACTGCTTTTTTTACCCAGTGTTTAGTGCTGACTGCTACTACATAATCATCTTGAACTAAAATGTTCTAAATGATGACATATTAGTGTAATAGAAATGTTATACTTGGAAAACACTTAAAAAGGGAAACAATAATGGATTGCATTTGTGTTATGTTTATTGCATACTATCACATTTCACTGTAGTAGTCTACTATCAACTAACCATCTTCATCCACTGCAGGGGATAAACAGTTGGAAGGTGCCTTGAGAAAAATACATTTGGGTCTTCCAAGCTCAACAACCTTCTCTTTGGGAAAGGAAAAAATGTAATGAAGATAAAGGGCTTACTCTTCCTATTTCCTATAACTGGGAGAGTTGGAAGCCAATGAAACACTGTTTTAGAAAGTCAAAAGCACAATAAGATTCAGTTTAGCAAAAGTATCTACGGCCCTTTACTGTACACCTCTGTACTTCACTTTACGAGACTGTACAACACGCCACTGCACTCCACTACACAATATGCCACTCACCTTTATGACACATCACTCCACTCTACCACAGGTCACTATACTCCACAACACCCCATTTCACTCTTTGCCACTGCACTCTGTGCCCCTCCACTGTTACACACTATATGACACCTCACTCTATGATACACCTCTCACTGTACAACCTCCACTCTACTTACTCTATGCAAGTATATGACAATATAAATGAGACATAACTTGAGGACACTCCATTCAATGATTCTCCACTCAATGAATCTCCACTTGACAATCCACTGTACTGCACTTCACTGTAGTCTTTGGCATGCCACTCCACTTCACCCCAGTCCAGTCTACACCAGTGTATGATAGTCTACTCCACTTTATGTGACTCTATACTCCTCCACTCTACAACACTCTACTCCACTCCTTGCCACTCTGAGATTCCCAACTCCCGTATACAGCAGTCTATGACACTGTAGTATATTCTACCTCACACTACAAAATTCTATGCCACTGTACAACACTCTACACTCCTCCACTCTACAACACTCAACTCCACTCTGTGACAAGACACTACTCCACTATATGCCACTGTACAACACTGCACTCTATTGTACAACACTCCTCTACCACAGTCTGCTAAACTCCACTATAAAACACTCCACTCTACACTGTCTTCCTCTGTACTCTATGCCACTCCAGTGTACGCCAATGCACTCTATGTCACTCCAGTGTACAACAGTCTACTCACTCTATAGCACTATATGACACTACACTCAATGACACTCCTCAACAACATGCTACTGGATGAGACTCAACTCAATGGGACTCCACTCGATGAGCGTGCACTCTGTTACTCCACTCTACGACACTCCCCTCGATGGGACACCACTCAACAATAATCCAATTGATGACACTCCAGTGCACAACACTCCCCTCCACTGCATGCCATTCCACTACAGTATATGACACTGTCCACTGTAAATAGAATTATATATCACTGTAGTACTGTATTATAAATATACCAGGCAGTGTAAAGCAACATGTTTTACATAAGCTACACTTACATTATACTTTTATTCTTTTGTTTTTTATTTTTTATTTTTTTTTCTGAATTTCTGTTTCATAAAGGTCAACATCAGCAAACAACAAAAACCTTAAGTAAAAACTGCAGGAGAGGAAGGGCCAAAACAAAAAACTAAGGGAGTTGAAGAGGACAGCAGTGTGCTATGACCAGCTCATGATGTATATTCATGTCCGTCACATAAACAACAATCACTGCATGGCAGAGCAGACGGTATGTTGCTGTACTACCATACGGCTCAACGATTTCTATAGCCTGTCTCAACATGTGAACTGGCACTGTGGTACCAGGAGAAAGTACTGCTGCCAGGACAGATGGAGTGGATGGTGGCGGAGGTCCTGCCTACACTGCAGAGGTTGAAGGTGTTGCAGTGTTAGAACAAGTGGCCACTGCTGATGTTGCTGCTGCAGGCTCTAGCATCTCCTTTTCCTGCCTCGTGCTGGCCCATGCAAACCTGACAGACTTCATGCCCATCCTGTCCTTCTAAAAAAGCACTGTTGTTGGATCGCACAAGAAATAACCTTTAGGCAAAGGTTGCAGGTGGCCAACTTAGTGTTAACCTCCACTCTGCCTCCTGTTACTCCTGCAGCATGATCTGATCTTCCTGTGTTTCCTCCTCCTTATGCACAACGGGGTCTATGTGTTCAGCCATTAGAGCACTGAAGCAATTGGAAGGTGGCTTCAAACTCCATGCACAGCTTGTATGCTTTCATCTTGCAACACTTATACTATGTTAAATTACATATATGTGTAATGTAATTATGTTGTCTACATAACTATGCTATACGAGTACTAACATATACTATGAGTGAGGAATTAGAATTACAATTTTACCAAACATATAGACAGATCTTCACTTGCATGTTTCTTTCCATAGTTTTATGTTTCTTGTTGTATCACTGTATCCCTTCTATCATCTATAATAGATTTAATTTGATTCTGCCACTTGTCCCATTGGAACAAATCAATATAAGGCCTTAATATCATTACAAAACAATAAAGAGATAGTCATAATACGCTGTGACAAAGAGGAAAACATTGTGGTTTTAGCTCACAGCAAATATGTAGCAGAGGCACACAGACAACTCCACATGGCCGATTGTTGTGAAAAATTGTTAAATAGTACTATCAGAACTTACAAAAAGGTTGTAAAGAAATGGTAACTGAATGATACGACAACATAATCTTGGACTAGGATGAATATCAGTTTTTGAAAAATTATACACCGATCACACCTAACTTGTACTTTTACCTTAAATATACAAAGACCAATGCAGTCTTTCAGGAAGACAAACCATCTGCTCATTATGTTGAAAAATGCATCCATTTATGTGGATCATTTCTTTTACCCTTTTTTGCAAAGTCATATATCTTATATCAGAGACAGAAAAGGAAGTATTCATCACACAAATTCACAATATTCTTGTGAGTCTTGATGTAAATGTATTACACAACAGGATTAGACACAATGATGACACGTGCACAGAAATACTCCTTAACAGGTAGAGTTATCAACTTATTAGAACGCACATATATGTTGATAAAGATGATCCAATCATGCCCGAATGAAAATGTATTCATGTTGGAAAATCACTACTTCAAAGAACTTCAGGATGCAGCGATGGGCACTTGTTTTTCCCCCAGCTATGCTAATCTGGTCATAGGTTAGTGGGAGGAGCAGGTGCATTATTCAGCTGAAATGAAGCAATATGCATCAAATATTATTATATGGTTGTAACTTTAAAGATGTTTTTCTGATCTGTAGAAGAGACGAGAATGAGCTTAAAAACATTCACTCAGCCTTAAATGCCAAAGAGCTCAATCTAAAATTTACTGTGGTATTAAATACTAAAAATAATTTTTTAGACCTCAAATTTACTATCGTGAATTTAGCAAGAGAGACAACTTTGTTCACAAAACGTACAACGGGCAACTCAACAAACCATGTGCAAAGCACTTACCCTCCCAACTTTCATTGGAGTATATCCTATAGCAAATTCTTTAGGGCAAAACACAACTGTAGCTCACAGAAAATGTATGCCAGAATACAGAATGAGATGATAGGTAGGTTTAGATGTAGAGGATACTTCAAAAAATGCTCAGACAAGCATCTGGTAAGGTGGACAAGATACGTAGGGAGGTTGTACTTTATGAAAACATCTTGAGAAAAAATCACTTAGGAATAATTATTATAACTACATACAACTACCTGGCTAAAGTCGCGAGAGGTGTATTATATAAACACTGGGATATCATCAGAACTGATGAGTCCTTGGGTGAAATTTTAGGGACAAAGCCTCATGTAACCCATCTAAACGGTACATCCTTGAAAGACAGATTGGCTAACAGCCACCTCATATATAGCCCCACAACCTATTCTGATCCCCTTCCTGAGTTTCTGTACTTATGGCCATTGCAAGGCAATGTGAGGGAATGTGACTTATCTATAAATAAACTGAAATGTAAGATTACTAAATATAACACACTTAAAACTACGTCGGCGGTGGATGTGGTTGTATGCCCATGTATGAAATGGCATGTGGGCTGTAACCCCTTTTCGGTGAAAAAGCAAATATTAGAATACAGGAGGGTAGCACACTATCACAACATCAGATATAGTACTGCACAACATTTTCATGAATTTCATGGAGATGAGAAAACTCTGAAATACCTCGATATAGATTATAGCACCCAAAATTCTGGCTGGAGTTATCAAACATTATCCTTATATGGAGTGGAGTCCAGATTCTAATTGAAGAAGGATGCGTTATGGCGAGGGAGGTGAACGTGAACGATGAACTACACGTATATCTGTAATCAAGCAATAAAATAACAGCAGCTACTATAATGACACTTTCAGAATATAAGATTGTTTGGAAGGATATGTGCAGATTTTTGGAGGTGATTTGCAACAGATGCACAATTGTATCTGTATTTTTAAATATAGGGGCATGGTAATCCTGCACTAACATGTTGTAATTTGTTTTCTGTATTGTTATTTATATTTTTAGGAAAATGCATCTTTGTTGCTGATAAATGGCTGATTATCATAACTAATAATATGATGGATTGAACTATTGTTCGGGTTCCTGCAGAACTTGATCAAGTTGATTTAATGATCATTTTAGCCCAGACATGTGTTTTATTGAAGCCAAGAAATGTATTGTAGGGTGCAGTATGTCTTTTGCGATGGTATGGCTATGAAGACTACATCCATTTGTGTTTGCTGCAGGCAGCAGAATTAAAAAACATTTGAATCAGTCTGTAAAAGATGCCCATAAACAGCCGCAGACTGGCCCAACCTGACTGTGTAAAACTGGCACTTCTGCAAGACATTTTGATTGTTGCTGTTGCTGGATGTGCATGAGAAACAATGTACATAAATTGTAACTACATGGGCCCAGAGGAGGTTTCCACAGAAACCACAGTCACCTCTTCTCTGGGTCAGGCTCACACTGCTGAGAGATTAACCAAATGAGCTTTGGCTGTACTCCCTCCAGCTGAAAGCAAAGTACCTCAAGCAATGTACAGAGGAACTATATATGTGTGACTATTGCATTTTAGTGCTGGAATGAGGTAATGTGCACAAAAATATGTTACAAAAACACCTGTTTTGTGGTGCTTGACTAGGCTATTTGAGTCAATAGTAACAAAGAAACTTGTTAATATTCTTGGAAATCAATTCACAAAAGACTAACTAATCGGACTATGTTGTCTGTTTCTATGAATCTAATGGAAAAAACAAAGTCAAGTCGAGATTTTCTATTAGTGTTTCAACACATCTCTAAAGCAATAATGCTACCAATTAACATTTCTATAAATTATCCAACATCCCCGCCCCTTAAACAAATTCCACTAAACATGAAATCTGCCATAGACTTTGGTCCTACAATGCTAGATACACTATAAAATGCTTGTTACCCTCAACCTGTACACATTATAGCAAAGACCATTAAGTCTTAAACCAGCAGGCATCACTAAATTACCCCAACCTTAATTTTAAAAATTAGCTAAGGCACATGCAATATCTAAAAATTCCATATTTACCAAAAGTGCAAGTGCTTCATATTGTATTTTATGAAAAAGAGGTTTTAAAAACGAACAATGAGGCTTACAAAAAATGAAGACAATCTAATAACAGATGGACATTAACATTTTGGAACCATAACCCACATCTGCAAATATTCTCAGTGACCAAAAGTGCAGCAACTTTTTCTGGCCTTTGACACTGGACATTTAATACAATTTGAAATGTTAATAATAATAAACTAAGCTGCGTGTTCTGGAAAAGAGGATATAGATAATAACACCCTCTGCTTAGCCCAAGATTCCTGCTTATAATTGGCTGAGACCCTCCCCCTTACATACTCCAAATCCCAGAGCCTAGATGCTCTTCTACAGGCCTCTTTTAGTTGATTTTTCGAGAGAGAAGAAGCTTCAGACAATTTAAATTCCACAATGCTTAAGGCTGCAGAGATTTTCCCAAGTTTGATTCCGACTTGCCATGCCCATTTAAGTTCACTCCCAACAATTTTGTTGGCACAGAATACTGATACTTTCTGAACCACAGAGGACCAGAGTTTATCCCAAAATCGCAAGGTTAATTTGTAGGCCGAGTAATTCCAGGCCAGCAAATCTCCCTCTAATCATATTGTCGGGCCATCACGCCTTTTGGGAGGCCAGCAATTTCTTCAGACACTTGGCCTTGCACTTCCCCCAATTTGCTTCCATACTTAGTGACAGCAACTCAATCCCATATAGGAATTTGGCAGGTACAATTGCCTTATAAGCAGTTTAAAGAGGGCTCCACGAGGGGCCTCCGAAGCTGTTCTAAAAACGTATTAATCTTTCTATTGTTGAGGCCGCCCACATCTCCACTGACTCTTTACGTTAAGTCCAGTTTAACGTCTTAGTAAACAACATACCTAGGTATCTATACGAGGTTCCCACCTCCACACTTTTAAACTCCAGATACCATTTAAATGATTTCGAATATTTTCCAAAGGGTATTATTTTGTTTTTTTGCCATATTTACCCTGAGTTTATTATCTTCTCAATAACTATTAAATCTAGAAACTTTACGCTGTAAACCTACTGGGGTCAAATCCAAAACAGCCAAATCATCTGCATAAAGTAGGCATGAAAAGTGCCTGACCCCAGTTTTTGGAGAGAAAGATTTAGTAGATGAAAGAGCACCCGGAAGGTTGGTAAGGAACAGTGAGGACAGCGTAGGAGCTAGAACGCATCCCTGCATTGATCAATTTTCTAAAGGTATTCTTTTTGGTAGGACCCCATTTCAATCAAGTTTTACTGCAGCCCAATTCCGAGAGTGCAACTCCTGAAGGATTACAAGTAAGCAGGGGGGTATTTTCAAATGCTGCAACTTGTCCCACAGGATACTTTGACCAACCAAGTCAAAGGCTGAGGTAAAGTCAACGAAACAACAGTGCTAATTCCCTGAAGTTTCTGTTGCTTTTTGCTCCAATTTCCAGAAGCTAAAACAATAATTGACCATGGAATGCCCTTGCTTGAAGCTGCCTTGCTCCATAGGGATCTTATGACTGCACTTAAACCAATTCTTAAGAGAGCTGAGTATTACTTTAGAGTATATTTTAGCACCCACATCAAGCAGGCGTATCAAACGAAAATTACTTGGGACATCTGACTCCCTTTTATTATGAACTGTTTTAATAATTGCACCCTTCCACCTCAACCGGAATACATTGCTACATAGACTTTAGAAAAGAAGGTTGTCCATCACACAGGATTTGACTTTAACAGAACTGCAGACAGGTTATCCAGCCCCAACACTTTGGATAAGTTTAGGAAAGATATCAGGTTAGTTATAGGCTGTACAGAAAGTGAGCCAAATGAACCCTTTTCCTATTGAGGCAACTTATCTCTCACAATTGTCTCCCTCGCCTTATAGATGTTACTTAGGTAAATAACTCAAGCATCTTGGGGGACTGTACACCTTAGGGGAGAGTTCAAATTTCTGCATCCCCTCTGAACTAGCTTCCAGAACCTGACCATGTCTTTAATTTGGAGACTACTAATCATAAGTACCCAGTTAGACTGACAAAAAGCCTACTTTTTAGCCCTAATCAGGGCCCATTCTCCTTTGTCATATTATTTTAACCCTTTTTTCCACTGGAGTTTGTCTTAAATTGCCACTTCCTACCAACTTTCCCCAACTTCCCCCTAGCAAATAAGCACTCAATGTCAAACCCCAACTGTCTTTGGGTCGGAGCAGAAGTATCCCTTTTAGCCTTCTGGGTATATATGCCGACTAAGGACGTCAGCCTCTTTACTGCTTCTCCTATAAAAAGTGAGTACCATTACAAGATTTCTGGTCCTGGTACCTCCCCAGGGTCCAAATCATTAACCATTTGGAATTGCATCAGTTGGGTCATGTATCGTGTTCTTAAGCGCTTAAGATAAGCAATTTCCATCGGTATCATAGATTCCCTTTGGCAGGGAGCTACACCTAGGGCTGTTTTCAAGCTCCAGTGATTACCATCTCTTAATCTTGATACCTGGAAGCTTATGCAGATATCAAAAAACCACGCCTGTATAAACATATAATGTATTGGACAGGTTTGCTTCCCATGCTGAAACGTTTGAGCCGTTGGTATATCCTCCCTAAATCGACCATTTAGGCACACAAAAACCAGTGCAGAGAGGCATCCTATGAATTGAAGATCATTCTTAGATTGAGCAGAAAGGGAGAAGGTTGTGTGGGGGTTCCATAGCCTTCAAGCATGTCGGCACTATCAACCTCTACCTGAGTTGGGTCTAAGCCTTGAATAAAATCCCCTAGAACCAGGACTGGGGGTACCCGGGGCCTCCACCAAGGGTGTAAGATCTCTCTGGAAATCTTCCCACATCTCCCTATGGATCTCATTCTGATTTACATGGATGATAACAATTATTAACCTCTTAAATTGGTTACTTCCATCATACAAGTTCAGATGGCAAGCCAGGAGCCACTCATTACTTGTTTGAATTATTCTTGCTCCTCTAATACATTTTGTTGATATAAACGACATTAACCCACCTTTTACCCGCCCAAGTCCCACTTTTATTCCTTGTTTTAGAAATTGCCTGATACCTCTGAAAGGAAATTGATTGCACGCCAACCAGGTCTCCTGAAAGGAAATTATCACATTTTCCACCCAAATTCTGTTAAGATTGACTGTACTCATCAAATTTTGCGACCCATGAGCCTTCCAGGAGACAACACCCCAGCTGGCATGTGGGGCCTCTACCTAGTTCCTTCCCCCAACCCATGAACCAATGCTCTCCCTATCAACCCTTAGATGTGCAATTCTATTGCGAAGTGGGATTTGATCTAACATTCCTTCTCTAGAGCAGGAAGGGACGATTATCTCTGTTATAACCCACTGAGCAGGCTGAAGGCAAGTTTATTTCTGGACTGATTACCTTGTTTAATTGCACAGAATTAAGCTCTGCATGTTTAGCCATTACAGGCAACTCGAGCTGGGAGTTTTTAACCTCTGTTACAGGTACAGTTCTTAGACCAAGTTTATTGAGCTCCACACTAGCTCCCAAAACTAAACACACAAACACTAGGGAAGTGAAAATAACTTTGCTAATTTGTATTCCTTCTTTGGTCTCTCCAAAGGCTACTTTATTTATATCTCTTTCGTTAGCTCCCCTAAAGCCTTACAGGCAGAGAAAGCTCTTAACAAGTTTGATCTGTTCAATGGCTTCCATTTACATGCTTTTTTTCCCATACTGGGTCACATCAAAATACTTTAATCTTGGGTCCCTACAGGGGATCTGGGCCTAACCATGGGCATTTCCTACTTCTATGTGATATAACACTGGAGGTTAGTGATGCTTCTTTGTGATAGGGCACCTATCTATCGATGAAGAGGGGTTATCCATAGCCATACGAAGCAGATTCCCAGTTCAGTTCAAAAGCCTTGCCCTATTGGAAACTCAACTCAGGGCTCAGCGCAGAGTACCTACAAAGTGTTTATAGTTTTACAATTCCCTGGACTCCCTCCCCTGTTGTACAAAGATACTTCAGCAAGAAAAATTAACAAGGAGGGTGAAAGTATGAGGAATGGCTTTTCAGTTTAAACAGGAATGCATTTGACCACCCTGCCCCCCCTCTTTAAATTGGCCTTCCTAGCCATGTTACATTCATTCTAATGGATATGTATTTGCATGCCTTTTAGCTATGGTGTTTTTAAAATGACTGACTTGCCTTAACCTTCACAATGCATTTACCACCATAAATGCAAACAAAAGTATACATGTATGCTTTCATACTAGTCCTAGTGCTTCGGAATTTCCGCACTGCAAATAATGCAGAGTCGCAGGGTTAGAAGAAACATGTGTACATATGGTGAATCCCTGAAGCGTAGCTCAGTCTTCTTAAAATAAAGACATAAAAGTATGACCAATAACCCTAAGATTGTGAGGTATTAGTAATTATTCAAGAGTCAGGTCTTATATGACCATGGCAAAACTATAGTTTCTTGCATGTTCCTCAGTGTACCATTGCTTAGGTTGTGTAACGCGTACCACTGAGACATCTACTCCTTCAGTGTGCCAGTGACCAGATGTCAACTCTGCTCATTGGAGGAGTCCATCTTTGAGGTGAGTAGCACCTTGACACTTCAGATGTAGAAGTCCATCTACCAGCTCGTAGCTACACACCTGCATGTGTTTTGCTGGGAATTTAGTCACGTGATCAATAGTAGAAGTCGTCGTGTGAAGAGCAGTTTAAATTGAAAGCCCTGCATGACAGGCCCAAACCACTTCGGATTTAAGCAACGTTTTATTAGGAGTTTCCTATCGCTCCTCTAGCGTCGTAAGTGGGCTCCCTATCAGTAGAGAGGGTGCAGATACTCCTGACCATGTCCAGGCAAACTATTGTTTTTTTTTTCGTTGCAGAGCTGTTCAGCAAACTAAGGTAACGAATGATAATGCAAGAACTGCAGTTCAAATCGTGCATTAGCTGGTTAGTATTCCCAAAGCTCTCTAGGCAAAACGGGGTGGAAGTTCATGCCGCACAATTGGAACTGAACTCTGGAAATCCTTGCCTATTCAATTGATGAAAGAACCAAACTTCCCCAACTACAGCTACAAAAGTTAAAAACTTGGCTATTTAATTTGACATCTAATCACTCATCTCCACTGTTCAGTTTGTTCAGTTTCATATTCGACAGTGCCAAAATACGTTCTCTAGGGGGCACATTGAGATCAAGTAATACCTTCAAGATAAATAAATAGATAGCTTAATGATATGTTATAATTGCAATATTTCTGTTTTTTGACCATGGTCCACTAAAAATAATTAATCGATGGATTGACACCAATGAAAATCAACAGATTTCCTGAGAAAGAGATTTTCGAATTTATCTAGAAAAAACAACCTTACAAAGCCTCGATTCCAGTTTTGGAGAAATTCCTGCACCAATATCGTGCCCCTGCTGGTTCACCCCAGACCTTTTACCAGGCAAAGGACGGTGAAATGACCTGGTAGGAAATGGCTGGAAGAAGGGCAATCACTGCAAAGATTTGGTGCAGTAATAATGATTACCAGGGATAACAACCCATTTCTTGTGGGCTGTTCAAGTGCGTAGTTAAAATCCCATTATATCCAGCTTCCCAAAACTGCAGCTATTCAAGCTACTAGGAATTCTGCATCACTATTCCTGCCCTATGTCTAGCGGGGACCTGAAAAATGAGCACTCTGTAATGTATCACAAAGACAGACTAATGTCTATCACTCAATCAATACAGTGCCTCCGAACTTTAAGTGCAACTGATATGGTGAGGTAAACCTATGGTTTCGTTAAATGGAGGTCTACTACAGCAAACAGAATGTATGCTAAGTCTTAAAGACGTATACAAAGTAAATGTACAATAGAATCCAGGCTTACCTGTCTCTCTCGCTTGACAATATCTTCCATGGTTTTCTTCAGTGTCTGCAGCTCACTACTGACAGCTTCCAGCATACTCTTGTACCTGTCCTTCTCTTCTCTTGCTTCCTGTTCTCTGAAATCTAACTCCGACTTCACAGTTACCAGTCTCTTTTCAGTCTTCTCCTTCACTTTCCCCAGTTTGCCCAGGGACTCACTCAGACCCTCAATAGCTTTATGCTGCTCCAAAGTTCGGATCTGTAAAATCAGCGGGGAGATGGCCACTTAAAACACAGTCACACTGTCCTGTTTAAAGATAAGTAAATGACACTACCTTTCATTCTATGACTTTTCTTTTACAAATCGATGTTTTAAGGCTTATAGGTCCAGTTGGTTGAACTGAACACAGTATAGGCAGAGGATACACTTCATTAGTATCAGTGTAACACCTGTATTCAGGAACCAGCAAAGGAGACGTGACATGTCTGTGTAGTCAGGGATCCATTTCAGTCAGAATCTTTTTTTTAATCTGCAAACTATGCAGAAGAGGATGATTTACCTGGCAAATCCAGCAAATCCATAATAATATAGAAAATTATCACGTTCTAGTGGCCCTGAATATAATCCTTTGAATGCACCGATTTGGTGTATTTAAGCTCAAGATTCTAAACAAGTTGTCACAGTAGCACAGCGCCATATGGTAAATATATAGATTTTGGTTTCAGAAATGATTCTGTTCCCAGAGACAGTAAATTCTTGGCTTCGTTCTGCGCCAAAGTTTTCAGCGTTGCATTGCATCACATTAGAAACGTGGGGATGAGCTGTATTTACTAAAATATGGAGCACCACTGTGCTTACCCTGCACCAGTGCTAAATTTAGTTGTCAGTGCCAACGCAGGCACCCTTGCACCCTAGTGCAAAGGTGTCTGCGTTAAGGAGAGTGATTGTTTATGTGGAAGAAGGTGTCCTTTCTTGCACATAAACAATCTACAATAGCGATTTGCCACTTATGTGTGTGCTGCAGGATGCAGCACACATAGAAGTAGCAAATCGTCATTTTTGAATGATTGTTTATGTGCAGGAAGGGACACCTTCCCGCAAATAAACATTTATTCAAGGCCTTTTGTTCTTTGTATGTGTACAACAGAAAAAGCAAAAACGAGGTGGAATAAAAATATTCCTCCTCGTGTGCCATGCTAATACCACCACTGGGGTGGCGTTGGTTTTAGGCACTGTCCCAGATTTACATCTTCTTGTAAATCTGGGTCAGTGTTGAAAAACAATGGGTATTGAGGTGGAACGCCCACAGCAACACCCATTGCACGCCCCTCTGACACAGGAAACTGCGTCAGAGGGGCCCATATTTACAAGGTGGTGCTAAGCAGCATTGCATTGCATCACATTAGAAACGTGGGGATGCGCTGTATTTACTAAAATATGGAGCACCACTGTGCTTTCCCTGCACCAGTGCTAAATTTAGTTGTCAGTGCCAACGCAGGCACCCTTGCACCCTAGTGCAAAGGTGTCTGCGTTAAGGAGAGTGATTGTTTATGTGGAAGAAGGTGTCCTTTCTTGCACATAAACAATCTACAATAGCGATTTGCCACTTATTTGTGTGCTGCAGGATGCAGCACACATAGAAGTAGCAAATCGTCATTTTTGAATGATTGTTTATGTGCAGGAAGGGACACCTTCCCGCAAATAAACATTTATTGAAGGCCTTTTGTTCTTTGTATGTGTATAGCAGAAAAAGCAAAAACGAGGTGGAATAAAAGTATTCCTCCTCGTTGTGCCATGCTAATACCACCACTGGGGTGGCGTTGGTTTTAGGCACTGTCCCAGATTTTCATCTTCTTGTAAATCTGGGTCAGTGTTAAAAAACAATGGGTATTGAGGTGGAACGCTCACAGCAACACCCACTGCACGCCCCTCTGACACAGGAAACTGCGTCAGAGGGGCCCATATTTACAAGGTGGTGCTAAGCTACAAAAAGTGGTTTAGCGCCACCGTGTAAATGTGGCGCACTGCACAGCGCCAGCGGAGCATCACAAAAAGTGATGCTCCGGTGGCACTAGGGCCTTCTAAATCTGGCCTGAAGTTCCTTAAGTGTGAAAAACTGCATTACAGTTGATGAACTACAAGTGAAACATATTGAAAGGCATCCACTTTGTTATTTCCTACTTCTGCCCTTCCTGTCGAACTTGCTTGTGGGGACTCTAGACCAGAATCTGGATGTCAGAGAAGAAGAGGCTTGCCCTTTTACAGCTGTCACAAAAAAAAACTTGAGTTAGCAACAACTACGTTTCCAAGGACCCTCTCGCATGTAGAACACCGATATGTACAAAGTGAATGAAACCAAGTATTAACCACCTGTTTCATCACTACCACTTCAATTCTGCACCAGAGGAATTTTTCGCCAATCGCAAAGGTAAGGGGTACTTAATGATGTCACATCTCTAAATGTGGCTTACTGAACCACAAAACCAATCAAGAACGCCAAGCGGAACCTGAGCCATTCTGGCCGGTTAATTATCATGGCTGAACACGAGACATTGGTAACTGGGTAAAGGGTACCTAAGCAGCCAAAAACAATGTCTTATGTCACCTTTTCTTATAGGCCCTACCTGAAACAGATCTGTCTCTTTGTGAACCAATTAGCACAAATATGTTACATCAATCCTTTCTAGACTTAGGGGAGAGCTCAAGATGTGTGCTTTTTTAGGTGCATTAGGTGGGACCCTGTCGTTAGCCACATATATTTTCCTGCAGTTTGTGCCCCAGCACAGCAGTCCATCTGCGATTTGTCCATATTTTCTGGTTTGTGGAAGGGGTGCAGATCTAGGAAATGACAGACCTTGGCAATCTGTAATCATCAAAATTAGGGTTTCTCCTACCTCTCTTTATAACGTCATCTATAGTAACGTATAATTGCATTGTTTTGAAAGGGGATATTTTTTAAAAAGTTCCACAGTGGTAGTAAAGACATTCATAGGGACTGAATCTTGGCTATCCTACTGCTCTTTCAAGTTTTCAACTTTGTGAAAGAATATTTGGTTTAATATTTTAACATCAATAATTCTTATCCATGGCCAGGGCTGTCAGAAGCTGTGGCTATTTGCCCCAGGCACCACTTTTTTGAGGGCCACTGGGTTCAGAGAGATTCTCTATTTCTTTATTTTGTCCTCTAAACATTGGAGCTTTTTCGTGTCCACGTTTCACCACACTTTGACCACTATCTCCTGCCTCCTTTGCTCCTCCCTTTCAGGTTCCTTTCCCACCTTCCTTGTCCCCTGTGCAATAGAGTTACAACATGGCATCTCCCAGCCCCCTCCGTTTTGCAAAATACATTTTCGGTGAGATATAACTCTTACAGCTCTTCAATGAGACGAGTGGGTCTCTGACATGTTTTGTGAATAGTGTAATGGTCTTGCTTCCTTCAACTCCTTCAGAACTGATGAAGAATGCAAACAATTAAGGGCTGACAGGTTCCTGATTCACTTCAACAGTGTAATTGTCCGAGATATTCACTAAATCTTTGGTTGCAGGATCACACTTCTTGAATTTTGGCCTTCTTGTTTTTATCTATTTTCACTATTTCTTCATGATCAGGAAACTGTTGAGCATTGCTGGTTGAGTGTTCTAAATTGGGGATTCTCATGCACACAGTACGACCTAGAATAAAAGGGGCTGGACATTTTTCAGTGGTGCTATGAGGTGTTGTACGATAAGATCACACCACTTTATTCAAAGCCATCTGGATATTTTGCCTAGTTAGTTCAACTGGTTGTAGTGGTTTCATTAATGTGGCCATAAGCCTCTCTACCATCCCATTGGCTTCAGGACACATGGGAGTGATATTTCAATGTTTGAAGTTGGGGTGACTGGCAAATTCAGCAAATTCATGTCCATTAGATGAAGGACAATTGTCAGTTTTGACCACTTTGGGATACCCCCAAACTATGAATGCTTCATCGAATACTTGTATGACGGCAGTCACTCTCAATGATGACACTTGCTGGGCAATCAGGAACCTTGAGTATTCATCCATTATGACGAGCATACATTTGCCAGACTTTAGAGGACCAAAAAACTCAATAGACACATGTTGCCATACATCTTCCAGCAAATCGGACATTTGTAATGGTACGGGTGGTTCTTCACAAACCACTGGCTGACATTGAGGGCATTCTTAGAGTGTGGTTTCAACCATTCAGGTCAGGAGGGGGGAACCACACTCATTCCCTTAGCTCCCCTTTTGTGGCCAGTTTGTCTCTGTGTCCTTCATGGGCTAGGATGATCGCTCCTTTGCCCAGTTTTTTTGGAATAACAATCCTTTTGTCTTGGATTAGCAAGCCATTTTCAGCAATAGTTAGTTCATCTTTGACAAGTAGAAAGGAAGCTAGTTCTCGGGTGTCTATTCTTCTGTCACCCTGGTGATCTTCCAGATGTTTCCATGAGGTTGTCCAAAGAGGATGTACCACATTCTGAAGAATGACAGCGTTAGCAGTGGCCTCAGTGATAGCTTCCAGTGGGGCAGCACGACCTCTCTCTTGATCAGTGACAAAATGAATATATTCTTCAGCCAGAGAGTGTTTCGTCATGGAGAATGTCCTGGGATGTCTCGACATGTAATCAGCAGCGGTTGCTGCCTTTACTAATTTGTGTAGGTATACGTCTGAAGGCGAATTTCCCATTGCTCAATCTTGGGTGGCATGTTTGTGTTTTTGCACGGGTATTCCCGAAAATAGTTGTCAAGGCCTGATGATCTGTAAAAAGGGTAAAGTGTTTCCTATAGGTGAAAATGTGGAAATGATCACAGGTCCAGACGGCCACCATGCTTTCTTTTTCTGGCTGTGAGTATGCCCTTTCTGTGTCAGTTAGGCTGTAGCTAGCATGAGCCACTATGGGACACTGATCACCTTCTTTGTCAATCTGAGCTAGAACAGCTCCAAGTCCCACAGGACTGGTATCCACAGTGATCTCTGTCTTCCTGTGAAGTGGACGGTTGATCCAACGGAATCTTCGATTTTGTTGAAAGCTCGATCACATCTCACAGAAAATATAAAAGGTTGACCTTGCTTTGTGAGTTGAAACACAGGATATCTGATAGTAGCATAGCCCTGGATATATTGGGTGCAATAACTGGCCATGCCCATGAAGGACCAGATATCGGCAACATCTCGTGGGCAAGAAGTGTCATTTAGGGCAGCAACCTTTTTGAGGTTCAGGCCTCATCCCTTACTCGAGAAAATGTGACCATAGGAATTCAATGTGGATTTGTGGAGCTCACACATGTCTTTGTTGAGTGTCAAATTGACTTCCAAAAGCAGGTGGCACACCTGATCTATTGCTTTGTCATGGTCCTTCGTGGTAGCACAAACACTAACATGTCATCACACGTGCCCTAGTGAACTAGGGATGTGACGGATAACTGTTCTCATGGATTCTTGAAAGAGTTAAGCAGCTGATGAAATGCCAAAACGTTTATATCTAAAGAGGCCTTGATGGGTTAAAAATTTGATGATGTAACATGAACTCCCATTGAATTCGAGCTGCTGATAGCCCTTGTTGAAGTCCAATTTAGAGAAAATGTTCATCCCAATCAGTAGCGTAATCATGTCACTGATATGGGGTCCTGCTAACTTCAATCGCAGTATTTGGTGCTCTCATGTCAACAGAGAGGCACACCTTGCCATCTGGTTCATATTTAGGCATGGCCACCACTGGGGACACTCAAGGAGTCAGTTGTGGTGATCTCTCAAAGATATCTGCCCAGATTAAGTCCTGTAATACGTCTTCCACATCCTTTTGAAGGAGAAATGGCACTTTGCAATGATGTTGAGCTACCGGTGTTACTTGTGCTTTGATGTGTAGACAAACCTGAAAGTGAGCCATTTTGCCAAGTTCAGTGAACAATTTTGGGACTATACTTATAATATCCGGTTTATCATCCACCTATACAGTATTATGACTAATTTCAGGTGCTCAGCCGTGGGTTGGCAGAGAAGACAGTCTGCTGCTTCAGGTCCTTCAATGACATGAATTTGAGCTTGCATAGCTCTGTCCTTGTATGTGAGAGACGTTTGAATTTGTCCCAGGCTTGGCAGTGGCTCTTTGAACATCCAGGTGTATACCCATACAGTAACTTTGTGCAACCTGGGCCTGGGTTCATTTTATTGTATTCTGTGACACAGATGTAATTGAGTGACGGACCACTGTCTAATATGAATTTTGCCAGGTGATTCCCCATTTGATTATGGAGTCTCGGGTATTTCTTTAGCCTGTTAGGATCAGCCACTATGCAGATATATTCAACCCTGTTTTGGGAAATTAAAGTGAGTGATCTTGACACACGAGACACAGAGCATTGAGATATATAACATGTGATCGCATGCTTGATTGGGAAGAGCTTGTTGTGTTGTCTCGTCTATCATATACTGCCCTTGCATGATGTTGGGGTCTGGATTCACTGGAAGAATTGTGTAAGTTCTTTTGAGCTGCTGTACACACTTTCTCAAAATGATTTACATCGTCTACATCTTTGACCGATGGCAGGGCACAACGCTTTATGCGGGTTTTCTTGTCCACAGCAGTAGCATTGCAGCTGTTGCTCCATTGTGATGTGTTTAGAGCTGAAACGACGATCTGTGGGTTTTGGAGCCTACCGGCACTCGTGCAGCTTCACTCTTTAAGGCAATTTTGAAGTTGGAACACGTGTTCTCATTTTTCTACCTTTCCTGTCTCCATTTTCTTTGCATGTTCTACTGCTTGATCATTAATTGTGGTCATTTCTTCAATTTCATTCAAGGAATAGCTTTTCTTCATGAGACTTTCGACGTAATGATTCTGATTGACACCCTTCTATGATTTGCAGGCAGACGGCATCCTCAGTCGTGAAGTTGTCAAAATCGCAATAACCCGCTATTCATTCAAGACGCGGGATGAATTCTCCTATGAATTCGTCTTTTTCTTGGGAAGCCAGACTGAAAGTGTAACATTCACAGTCAACATTTCTTTTGTGGAGAAACTTCCTGTTGAGTGCCACTTGCACATCTTGATAGGATGTTGTGCCAGCTGCCAGCAATTCTTTGATGATTTGGCCAACATCTTTGCTGACTAAATTGCACAGAGCAATGAGTTGTTGATTGGAGTCAGTGACTTGTGACTTCTTCACGAAGTCCTCAAAATCATTGAGCCATTCTTGCCAGTGAGGTCCCATGCCACTGCCAGATGTGAATCAGCAGTTCCGGAGGTCATGGAAGGAAATACCAAGCATGGCCAGTCACAGTTAAGGGGTTTGCATCGAATCTGGAGATAACAACAAGTTTTAAGCTTGGGAAATATCACTGATGTATTGAAGAGGTGCCAAGCCATGGTTGCGCCTCTGACGAGTGAAAAGCAGACACAGTCTCAGTTGCCTAATGATGGTGAGCTGATATGCACACTTGGAGAGCAGTTCAAACAATGCACACATAAAACCCAATAACCAAATAGAATGTCCTTTTATAATTATCCTCTGAGAGTTGGTATTCATTTACATATTTTTTGTTTGTTGCACTGTCATGTGAGTTGCACATCACAGGTGTAGAGGAGCTGTGTTGCCAGTGTATTAAATTAGTAGCTGCTGGGTAACAAACTGGAACGTAGGATGAACTGTAAGCCACCAAAAACTTGCAATTTCATCAATCTGTAGGAATCCAAGACTTCAAGATGGCCACCATAGGTCCTTTAAAGCCCAATGGGCAAGCCTCTCGACTTCAAGACGGTTGCAGAGAGAAGTTGGTGTCTTGCGAGACTCACTCGGTGGAAAGTCAGTAGGAGTTTGGCCGAGCAGGACAGTAGGAAGCGATGTCCAGCTTATCAGTAATTTATGAGGTGGCGCAGAGCAGAGAACTGGGCAGTCCAGTGCATGAGGCGGTGCAAACAGGCAGATGAGGCAGTCTGACATAAGGTACTCAACTGGGGTGGGCTCCCGATGGTGTGCAGCACAGTTCCTCCTTAAATAAAGTGAGGTATGCTCCTGCAGACATGAGGCAGTTGTCCTGGAAAGTGCAAGCAAACTTACAGTGGGTACACACAGCTGTCTGAGCACTCAATGTCACTGCCTCTGGAAAAAATGCAGTTTGAGCATGGTGGGCTCCTGGAATCATGTTGTCTGTAGGAGGCATGCAGGAACAATGCAGATGCTATTGCAGGGTGTCAAATACACCTCATCGCCAGTTGTCGTGTCTTGAGAGAGACAATGATGACAGACACGACTGGGTTGATTTCCTTTATTTCGTATTTGAAACATAAAAGCTTCTTCGTGCCCACGTTTCACCACACCTTGACCACTATCCACTGCATCCTTTACTCCAACCTTTCAGCTTCCTTTCCCCACTTTCTTTGTCCCCTGGTTTGTCTAGTCACAAGGGTCCTAGATCCCTGACATACAATATAGTTACAAAAGGACACACACTACCACTGCTCACACTATTTCTCATTATAACACAAAATCAGGCCTAACCTGTTTTTATGATGCATTCTGAATGAGGCAGGTGACCTTAGTCACCACTACTTGTCGCCATAAAACCAAAGAAGAGCCTTGCATCACGTTTATGCCTTAAACCCTGTAGTGAGCCACCCTACTCATTTGTATGACTTGACCTCACTGTTACAGCACTCAACCCTATGGCTGGGGGAGGCCTTAAGGAGTAAATAAAGAAGACTGGGACCGCTTGTGCCTCCTCCCACGTCTGTGTGGACCATATGAAGCAATGACCATCCAAGCCTGGCAAGGAGTTAGGCCAGCGGGGCATGATTCACAACACTGGTGACAAGAGAAGAGATCTTGTGCCACAGCCACATCATTGCTCACAGCTGCAGCAGCCGCACCGGAGCAGTAGCCACTATTGATTGCTCCGCGGGCAAGCAACAAGCAAGTTGTATGAGGGTGTCGCACGGGAAGAGCCTGCCTAGGTGTGCTTAGCTCAGTGCCTGTTCTGCCAAACCAGCACCTTCTATGGTGGCCATGAACTATGTAGCCTAAAAAGGCCAGCAAACAGGAGAGAAAAAATAACGAAGTTAATACAACATGAATAAAGAAAAGCGACACCACGCAGGAAAGGCACAGTCCTGCAGCTCTTGAGGTACACCAGCAATAGGCACACTTCACACCCAGTCTAGGTGAAAGGCATTAACAGGCAGGTAGCCTTGCTAATACTCCATTATCACTGACACACAACACCCAGAGTGGGCCCTAGGCTACACCATGTAGTGCCCATAGGAGAAGGAATAACACTGGGGAGACCAACCTAATGAGTGGAATGGGATGAACCTGTCTCGACAAAGCAATTTGGCACCAAAAGACCTGCATACTTAACCAGCCAGGCAACCAAGTGCTTTTCCGCGAACGGCATCTGGGGTAGAAATTCCACACCCTGTCTGAAAGAGGACTGTGGACAGTGACATCTGTAAAAGGTATCCTATTATCTGCTCACCAAGGTGCAGAACAGTAGCCTGAAACTTCTCATGGTTCAAAAAAGTTACAGCGACTAATTGGGGTGGAAATCATGACACCAACAGAGGCACAGAGTGGGAGAACTATCAACCCTGGAGTAAGGTCTAGGAGAAGCCACGAACTATGACAACCAATTTAGGCAGCCAGGGAGACAAGCAGGACATAATGCCCTCTCCAGCCCAAGGCTCAGTGCCTGCAAGAAAGATGCTGACTCTAGTGATTGGGGTATCACCAGGGGCGACCTGGAGCTGCCAATACAATCTACGTCCAATCACAGCTCTGTGATTTTGTGTGTCTGTACAACCATCACAAAAGGGGACTAGATATGGACTATGATAGTGGATGTAGGGAGCCACCCGACTCATTTGCATGATCCCTGCCCACACACTCCCATCACAGAAAACCCTATGATCTGGAGCGTCCCCAAGGAATAAATAAAGAGGACTGGGACCACTCGTGGACCATCCCCCAAACTTTGATACTGCATTTGTGTGGTCCATGTGAAGGGATAACCACCCGGGCCCTGGCAAGCTGTTAGACTGGCCTGGAGTGGTTCATAACAAACCCCACAAAAGCTTCTGACAAGTATGTCTATGGCATTTTGTATAATTAATGGGTTGTTAAATTCATTAATACATTATCAGCCTTTTTTTAAATCTGGGATATCAACATCTGCTCAGATATGCAACTGCTATAATGAATATTTTACAGAAACACATAGTCGGTGTTTTTAGATATCCATCAAAATCACTCCAGAAAGCAACAATCGGTATTGTTTTTTGTTACTTGCCTTAAGTTCATTGGTGTCAGCGAGTTTGGCTTTGAGTTCGGTATTTGCTAGTTGTGCTCCGCTAAGCTCCTTCTGTAGTCGCTCCACTTTCTTCTGCAACTTCCTGACGGTGAGGTTTGCATCATCTCTCTCCATTGCTAGAGCTGAGCGCACTTGCTTCTCCTCTTCCAGCTGTGCAATTTTCTTACGTAAGAGGTCCATGTGGAGCTCTCTGCTTTCCAACTTCTCCTTCTGGGTTTTTAACTGCATTAGGGCAAGTGTTTATTAATGAACATCCTGATATTTAGTGACAGACTGCTGGAGATTATTAATAACACTATTGATTGTTAAGACTGATCTTGAGAATTAAAATTGGCTTTTCTTCTCAACTGTTACATCAAAATAGCAGCCACACAGAGAAGCGGACGTGTATGTGGTTGTGGTTGCTTCAGATGTCTACAGCGGACAAGGCAACAGAAAGAGGGGAAAGTATCATTGCATGCTAAGGAAAAAGAGCCTGGTCAATTTACCAAGGGTCATGCATGATGTGCCGTTACAGTGCAGGATTTTTCTTTGAATTCAGGGACTTGTAGTCTTGTTTATTCCATACAAAACAGGATTACAAATCTGTGAATTCAAAGAAAAAACCTAGGCTTCAGCAGCACACCACACACGGACCTTGCAAACTTGGCTAGAATGGAGACGACAGCAAGCCAGGACAAGGCTGGTGTGGGAAATGGGCAACGGACAAGGGGTGAGACAAAAGACAGAATAGGACTCAGCAGATGAGGTGAGGAGAGGGGAAATAGCATCAGGAAGCCTGTCAGACCTGCACTATGGGAAAGTGCTTGTGTGAGATGCCAGGACTGCTATTCTACCACAAGGTGAGAAGAGGAAAAAAGCCACGGTATGTCATCCTGGCTAAGACCTCGAAACACACAATGGGTATGGAGTACAAAAGGGAGATGAGTATACTTTGGCATTCTATCTGAAACCTAGGATTAAATGATGAATCCAGCTTTTCCGAACGAGGAAGTTTTAACCACATTATGTGGCATGCTTCATCATCAGCAACCTCACCCCACCCTGATAAGGTGATTCCACCAGGGCAGACTCAACCTTATCTGCGAGGTACTTCTTGATAAAGCTTATGCCTTAATAAAATGGGGATACCGATAATATTAAAAATACCTCAGATCAAACCTAATGGAATTTCCTTTATTAGTAGGTGCACTAGATATGCTTAAAAACCTGTCCTGGGTGATTCACGTACAATTCCACTTTCATCATTTCAGCTGCTTCTGCCCACTTGTGTGCCTGAAAACAGGTCTAGGGAATTAATTACGACTAGATGATGATCCTTACAGATTGTACTAGACACATCCGTACCAAGGGAATAAGGAATTTCCTATCTTAACCAATTGTATATGCCACCCATAGTATGGTTTTGTGTTTTGGCTTGAGGGTGGCGATTGCTAAAGTCATACATTGGTCAATGAGAAGAGTCTGCATACAACTAATAACCAGTCCATCAGCCAGCTGGAATGGTTCAAACTACAAGAGTCACTATGCTCAACCCAGGCCACAAAGCCACTAGATGCCCATATTAGGGTTGGGTGATAAAACTAGTGAAGGTAGAAAAAGCAGGACATGGAAAGTTTGCCATAAAACTCCGTCATGTTCATGGAGATGTCTGTCAAAATGCATTTTCAATGCACTGACAGGAACTGCCATCACAGTGGTTTCTGAAAATGCAAGAAATGCCTGCTGGACATCTCAAATGAGGGGGGCGGGTACTTTGTCAAAGCAACAGAGAACTTTATTCCATTGCCCTGATGGAGTAAATACTGTCTGCCAAAATGAAAATCAGGCCTTTAGTTTTGAATTTGTAGAAGGCAGGACTGGGGGCCATATCTAGTCCTCACAAAAAATCTTCAAACCAGCCCCCCTACGTTTCTCTCTCTCTCTCTTTCCATTCATCATGCTCTGTCTCTCTCCTTTACCCTTGTCTCTTCTCGCTTTATCCCTGATCTTTCCCCTCTTTCTATTTCCATCCCATCTCTCTCTCTGCTCATGCTCCTGTTGTGCCTGCAGCAGTGGGTACGGAGGATCTGGAGAGAATGGCCAATGGGGCCATGGACCTTTCAAAACTATCCTCCAAAGGTTCTATCCCCAAGAGAACTTCCCACTGACATAAATGGCAAGTCTGTGTACTTTTTAAGACCCACCAAGAGTAATGAATGTCGCCCTTGTAAAAGTGTAGCATGGTTCTCACAGCAGTTTTTTTTTTTGCAGTTGGTTCACAATACCGCCATCCTGATTTTGATTGCAACCTCAATCATTTTTATGACAAAGTTGCCATTTGTAGATTCCAAATTCACAAAGATGGAGGAGAGGTGAGAAAGTGATAGCTAACAGTGAACAGAGTCACCAGGAAACAAGGCAGTTTCCTGGCATGCTGGAAGAAGGGAAAGCAGTGTTTAGTGTTAGAGGGGCTCCCCGTAGAGTCATCAAAGCCATTGTGCAGGAGCTGTCCTAGCCCATATTCGGGCTGCGGATGTATCTTGAGGGTTTCCTCTGGCTCAGTACAAAGCAGATAGGCAGTTTTTATGCATCTGCAAGGCTTAAAGCTAATTCACTTAACCAGCTATTTCTCTGACTTAGTGCATTATGTAAGACAGCACAGCTCAGAAACAGACAGAGGCAAACTAGGCTTAGTGATTCTGTGCTGTATTATCAGAGAATGAAACTGTAACCCAGAGAAATATCTAGTTAGCTGGATTGGCTTGATGCACTGCAGGCGCATAAAAACAGCTGCTCAGCATTCCATTGCAGTACCTGCGGACCATCGTGATACAGTCCCCTAACTGCACATTTTCTGTATTCGAATTGCTGCCTGCCGACGCCCTCCGAGAGCAGGAGAAAGGATCTCTCACTGACAGACTTGGTTCCAATGATCGGAGTGAGGTTGCAGGAGGTACACACAATACACACTGTACAGAGAATTTGACTAGCTCAAAAGGAAGCTGCACTGTGAGAACCATTCTGATGCACTTGCCAATTCATCGGTACACTGCAATGCGAAGAAAAGAAAAGCAGAGAGAGAGGGAAAAAATATAATGAAAAATAGGACGGAACCACAAAGGGATTCAGGAAGAAAGGAAACTGCATCCAAAGCAAAAAATAGGAAATGATATTAAAAGAAATTAAAAGAAACGACAGGAAAAGATCCAAGGCAGAACATAAGCGTAAGTGGAAAACAACTCCGGAAAGCCCACCAAGTTTTAGAGATGAAAGAAAAGAGATTTAGAACAAAGGACACCAGGCTAGAGAAGTAGAAGAGCCAATAATAGTGTAAAAGATAAATAATGACCTCAAAAGAATAGCCTAAAATAGACAAATGGAGATATTGAAGTCAAAAGGTGCGTGCTGTTCAACAGATGGGAGAGCCGAAAAAGAACAAACCTATACATAAAACTACCAAAACATAAAAGCCTCTTTATGTTTGCAGTTTAAGGTGTGAGATTCGAAACATGACTGATTTACATATTGCCGAATTTGATACGGAGGTCACTGGTTCCTGGTATTTAGTTTTACAGGGTAAGATACCGATAGAGGACTGTTTAGCTTGCAGATCATAAAACTGTTGACATATTCATCAACAGCAGAGATGTGTATTCATCCAGCAGGTTATTTTTCAGTGAGAAAGCTTAGTGGGTTGATTCACCTGCTTCCAAGGTTTGTGAGTAAAATGTAGGTCACCTTAAATGAAGTCACAGTTCCAGTCCTAGTGAGATACATCTTTCCTGGCAGTGCACTGTCAGTATGGGTTATATAACAGCATAATCCTATGGATAAAATTAAGACAAAATATAAACACTGAATCATGCATTCTGCTTTCAGGGAGTCGCCAATGCATATATGGGTACCCAACCCGATCGGTGCACTGATTCCAATGGATCATAATCTCACTCTTCCCTTCCCGGGTTTCACTTGGCAGGATCCCCACTGGACCTCGTTCTCTCCAGGTGATCTTCTTCTCCTCACAAGGTCCACTGGTCTTTGGTCAGACAGAAGCTAGTGCTCAAGGTCCTGTGTTCTTGATTCTTATGGCTAATGTCCCTTGACCAATCATGGGAGACTGTCAGAGTTTGGCGGGAAGAAAAGGCCACCCGCCAAACTCCTGTGGTCAGGGTTCCACCAGTGCGGCTGCCATCCTGTGACCCCATTACAACTTCCTTGCTGAGTCAGGGAGCAGAAACCGTGTTTCTGCCCACTGGCCCAGCGGGGAACAGCCTACAAAATTAATGCCGGCTCGTGATTGACCTGGCGTCAATGTTGCAGTGCTTAGGGTGCAACAGCACCCATCACACTTTTCACTGTCTGCACAGCAGACAGTGAAAAGCGCAACAGGGCTTTCCATGGGGGCCCCTGCACTGCCCATGCACTGCCATGTAAAAGGTGGCGGAGAGGGGGGGGCGTAATCTCCAGGGTGGTGCTGCATGCAGCGCTTCCCTGGTGGATTAGGACCACCAGCATCACCAGTCCCTCCAGTGGAGGGAAACTGGCAGTGCTGGCGGTCTGACCATGGCCCAACCGCCACGGTCATAATGTGGCAGTCTGACTGCCACCAAAGTGGTAAGACCACCACCACGGCCCTTGTGGTCTAAAGACTGCCAGGGTCATAATGAAGGGCTTAGTCTCCAGTCAAAGTCACAACAGGCAGAAGTCATGCTGAGCTTCTCCATGCTGATGTACAGCTTCAGTTTCACTATTTGCCATTCTCAAGCTCCCCTTTTTATAATCCTTTTCCAAACATGTGATTTAATGTCTCTGACGTTTGTGTTCTGGGGTTGCCTCCTTTGAAGTGCCCATTCTATTATCTTGCTCTTCCTCCAAAACAATATCACAGCTGGACGTTATTCAAAGCTTATAGCCACAGACACAGGCCATGGGAGTGACTAGGGGAGCACAACTGGATGTCAGCCTCAGAGATATATGTTTTAAAGGGTTAAAAAGACTTGCAGAACTTCTCTTAATAATTTCCTTACCAGCTCCATGTCCTTTTCGAGATGTGCTTAGGCCATGTTGGTCAGTAACCTCTCTTTAGACTCAAACAACCGCTTTTGAAGTGTATATAGAACCTGGCCCTTCCTCTTCCTCCAGTATGTGAGTCCTAGCCAGCCCTCAGGAATGCAGCTATCCACAAATCTGTGGAGTAGTGTAAATTCTTTATATGCCACACACCATATTCATCATGTGTGTAACAGTATGATACTGCATGCATTATATTAGCCAAGAGCAGCAGGTGCCTAAATGGAATAATGTATATCGTTCTTAAATACAGTCATTGTATTTCTTATGTTAAATGTGTTAATTTAGACGCCAACTTAAAGTTAACATTGGCCTAACGTGTAACCAGGCCTGAATAACATGAATCTCATTTTATTAAATGGTTTGCCACTATCATGTTTTTCTTGCCTCTGCATGTGTCTTATCATCGTCTTCATCAAGGGAGCATAGAGTTGTTTACTGTATTAGTCTGATAGGTAGCTGCAAATTAATGAGAACCTGGCTTCAGACCTGGAGACTGAGACAGTGGGAGAGATCCTTCTGTACCAAGTAAACCTGACTCATTTTACAATCAAGGTCTCCTAAAAGACTGCTCCTTTATATGGTGCTGGGTAACTAGGAAGGTTACCGGCTCCCAGAAAGTACTGTCGCCGGATTGGTCCGGTTAGAGGGAACTCATATTGAGATCTTCTACAAGTCTCTTTTATGCCTGAGCTATGTATCCTTTAGAATAGTTTTAGAAAACCCTGTCCTGATTTTGCAGAGAGAAGATTTCCTCTTAACTCTGCTGAGTTCCTTGTCTGAGTGTTGGGCTTCAAGCCCAATGAACCTTTAACTTGGTTCATCAGATGCTGACATCTTTCTCATAGAATTTCCTTTTGCCACTTTCAATGCTTCATTTAGAATAGGGAAGTCTCTTTATGGAACATGCTTGGTTGATATTATGCTTGCTATTTGTAATACTTTTTTTCCATCCTTTTCCCTATCATATACACATTTAGGCTACAAGATCATTTAACTATGTATGTCCTTGCAATATATTTCCTTAAATTTGACTGATTGGTTATCTTTAATTCTGAATTAAATTGCCAATGAACCCTTAAGGTTTGGACATTATTCTTTCTGTCGTTTTTGTGGAACAACATTGGTTTTACAGTATTTGAAGTGTATTGCTGATCTTAGCTCCTTTCTTGCACTTCAAGTCAGCCATCAAGGGTCCATACAACCGGTGGGGAGTTCTATTTGATGATTTCACTAAATGATTAAGATTCAAAGATCCCTGCTCCATCATCTGTCTGGGTGGCTCCTCTACCAACCCAAGTTCTCAAGAAAGCCCTGGGTCTTTCAAAATGAAATCCAAGGACTTCTGTGTATTGTGCCCCTCATAGGCGCACATAAACACCAACACACACATGCAACTGTACATACTAAGTCTTATGTACCCTTTAACAGGCACATATACATTCTAGCACACATGCAACCGCACCTGCTAATTCTAATGCCACATGTACTGTACCACTTCCCGAGCAAACATAGATCCCAGTGTGCACACGCAACCACATGTGCTGATTCTCATCTATTGTACCACTACACCAGCACATATGCATTCTAGCATGCACACCCCACAACACAAGCTGTCCAGAACTGCAAACAACCAAATGTAGGCTAAGTGTAAGCTAAGAACACAGCAGCTAAATGTTAAACTTTAGAGGCACAAAGGTCTGCTTATACTACTGATCACTATTACTCAAAACAAAGCATGCTGCTACCAAAGCACTTATGTTACACCAGTTTATTATGACCTGGTTAAATACATTATTCGGTATGTGGTAGTGGATTCCTACCTTCCTTTGCAAGCTGTGAGCAAGAGTCTTATTCTCAATAATAGCATTTCCTTCTAGCTTTGCGAGCTGTTCTGCACGGGCTAAACATGCCTCTAGCCGCATATCAAAGCCAATATCAGCTGTCACACTGCTCAACTTCATCTTGTCAGAAAGCTGCTCCAGGAACCTGAGGTACTGATTCAAAGAATGAAATAGTGAGCATGGTTAAACACAGTAAGTGAATGCACAGAGTTAGCTGTGAGTTTACTAACCAGACAATTGGCTTTATTTTAAAGGCTGGAAAACTGGGTAATCCACTACAAATATGGCACGGTACTCTGGCAAACCGACTGTCCACTCATTGTATTATTAGTCAAGCGATCTGCAATGTCTCCCCTGGCAGAGGCTCCACTGAGTCCAACTGTGGAAACCATTGACTGATGACTCATCAGGTGATATTGGACCATCTTACCTTTTTAGTGCAGACATAACAACATAACCTTTCCAGTCTAGGGCTACAAAGAGTGTCTGGCAGTACTGAACAGGAAAAAATAAAATTGAATGCCATATGCTTGGAGAAAACTCACAGATACTCAGGGTTATTAGTGTTTTGTTTTCTAAAAAAAACTCCCACTTTAGGAGTTCATTTTTGAAATACCAAAACTTTGTTGAGCTTCCTCATGAAACATTTTGGCCACTCAGCAAAGCTACAGTGCATTCAGATGATAATCTGTTACAGTGGATCCTCTGAAAGCACAGACATTTTCGCCAGGAAAGCTTGTCACTAAATATGGAAGGCTGTCATGGACCGTTGTGCTAAAGGTATGATCTCTGCCATTCTGGAAGGATGGCAGACTGTCCACTAAACTCAAAATTAGCCCAATTATATTTACAAAAGCCAGCAATGAAGGTATGAATCAACCAATTTGCATCACTTTGCTTGATAAGCATCCTTAGCTCCTCAATATTTTTGTTGTAGAAATATTTATCAGGAGCTCTTGGCCCCACCTACTTTTTACTGGCTTAATATTCGAGGTATGCTGGTTAAGGGGTTGGACAAGCTGTGACTGTTAGCTGGTTCATGTTTTGGGCTAATGAAAGGCTAAGGTTTCTCTTTGTTTTCCAGATTGAGAACTGTGAGTGCTGTTTAGCATATTTGTAGGTGTCTGATGAGAATTGGAAATCTGTAAATAACTTTCTTATGCTGATGAAAGAAAGTAATAGACATCAATTCAGCAAAATGCCAAGGTAGAGGCAGTGACAACACGTAGCCTTTGACCCTGCATTGGTGGTGACAATGCAGAAGGTGATTCCCTGCAGTCTCTGACATGAAATTGCCATTGTAAAAGCTGGCAAAATAAAAAGATTTAGAGCAAAATAAATATGTTTTAAAAATGTCAATAGCAAGAAAGGTTCCACAACATTAATACGGTTTCTATAAATGCCACTCAAGTTACTTCTGTAATGCCACAATCAGTGTTACCAATGCAACGGCAGGAAAAACAAATATACCTGTTGGACTTGGTCCTCTCTGCAGGGTCACTCCCAAATCTTTTGCCTTCACCCCTCCTGTTTTAATTTGTGTTGGCATTGAGACTCAGTGCACTTTGCCAGTGCTAAAGTGCTTGGACACTCTTGCTAGAACATGGTAAAAAAAGGCCTACACCTAATTGGCACATTTCATTTACTCGTAAATCCCTAGTAAATGGTACTGCCTGTACCCAGGGCCTTTAAATGAAATACTACCAGTGAGCAGCAGCACTTGTTGTCCCACCCACTAAAGTAGCACTATGAAATATGTCTCAGGTCTGCCACTGCCTCCTATAGTGCAGTTGTAATCTGCTATCTCGACCTGGAAAAATAAACCTTTTGCCAGGCCTAAACCTTCCCCTTTAATACTTATAAGTCACCCCTAAGATATGCTCTAAAGGCTCATAGGACAGGGTGCATGGTATTTAAAATGTAGGATATGCAGGGTTAAGATGTGCATGTCCTGGCAGTGAAAAACTCTTAAAGTAATTTTTAACTGCTGTAAGCCTGTCTCACCCATAGACTAACACTGGGTTGCCTTATAACACTTAGTGCTAACTTCAGATTGGGACGGATAGCGAAATGACATTTAAACTCAAATGAACTGTAATTTAAAATCATATTGAATGGTAATGTCAGATTTTAAGCTACAATTTTGAAAATGCCACTTTTGGAAAGTGGCCATTTTCCTGCTCAAACCAACTGTGCCTTTCTTCCAGTGTCCTGGGTCACATGACTGTGAATGGCTCTGCTTTTGTGGCTTGTGTGTTGATTCCAAACTGTCAGACAAAACAAGCCAAGTTGTGAGGGGAGAGGGTCTTCCTGACAGGATGGCTGGGGAAGGAGATATACCCTGTTCTGATTACACTTCAAAGGACCCTGCCTACAGCACACACAAAGGAACCTGACACCAGGCCTGCCCTTGCCTTTGGCATGCTAGACAGTTTGGAGCCAGGTCCGGTGAAAGTAGAATAATTGGACAGTTTTATGGTTAGGACAGGAAATTCCCCTACACAAAGGCTAACATGAGGTACAAAACAGCGATGTTGAATGTGACGCTGAGGATGGAGTCAAGTGTGTACTAGAGTTAGTGGCAATGGAGCCAACATCGTCATTGACCTTGGGTCTAGATCCAAAGGCTGGTGAGGTCTGATCTGCAGGTGTTTGCCAGCTTGAAGCCCTCTTCGATATATAGGGCCGAAAGGTGCACCAGAGGTATTGGTGAGAACACCAGAGATCTTCTCATAGATAACTTCAGCAGATGGAGCTTATCAGGCATTGCCACATGAACTTCAGAAATCCATAAAGGGAACAGTGTCATTACTGGGCCCACAGGAGGGGAATGGCTTTGTGCACTACAGGAGCCAGATACTTCATTGGGCTCCAAATGCTGTGAGTGTCGCAATGCAGGTGAGACTTGGTTTGTCTTGTAATGTTTCTTATGGCTCTTTCTTGACTTGCCTGACAAAGAGAATGTCTGGCCGTGAAAATGACCTCTCCAACGAGAGTGAGTACTCTCTCTCTATAACTCGACTGGTATTTTACCGCCATAAACTTTGATCTACAGCGGGTCTTTGCCTTCCTCTTCTCTATGATTGGCAAACCCACCTCATGGTCATGAATAGTCTTTTTATTAATTTCGGCACACAACAAACATGATTTTGAGTGATGGCCTGCACCAAGACACCAAAGACATACTTTGTGTGGAACCGTAACTGACAACTGACGGTTACTTCTCATACAAATATTAAAACCTGATGGTTTAGGCGATATATTGTCAAAGATAACACAAATTTTCCTGAAAATCAAAATAGGTTGAATAACAGTTGAAGTTCAGGATCCACGTCAGTTGGCACAGAAAGACTGGACCAGATGCCAGCGCCAACAGGTGAGGTATATATGCTGGTCACATCCACATGGGACGGAGAGGCACAAGGTAGAATGACAAAAGTTTCCAGATCCAGTCTAATGCATGAGGATATTGAAAGGGTGAGGAATCTGAGTTTAGAAGTCTCTATCATAAACAAAACTTTGGCCAACAATGCTAGCAAAAGTTTGGAGCCCTAGACAATTCCACAATATAGTGAAAAAAGGGAGGATGTAGAAGTGACAATCTGGACGTACTGGGGGAATCCTGTGAGAAATGATCTAAACTAATCCAGCACTGTCCCACACATGTCCCTACGAGGGGCTAAAACAGACAAGAGTGTCCCATGGTCCATAGCATTAAATGCCTCCTGGAGATAAGATCCAGAAACGCAAGTAGTCATTTCCTCCCTATCTGTGGCTTTTAAATATCATCAACCTCCTGCAGAGTGTTGTCTTGGTACAATGACAAGAGTTAAACCTTGACTGGCAGGACCTAAGGAGGCTTGCTTTGTCAACGTAAGTTTTTAACTGGAAGGAAATCACCTTTTCAATATTTTTGCTCATAAATGCACGAGTGGTCACAGAACAAATATTATCTCCTTCTCATCCTATCTCATACCATTCCTTATTATCTGCAATGCAGATGTGCTGTACCCCCAACAGTCACCTCTCCTAAGCTTCCTTTTTCTCCATTTATTAGTGTTCTAAGACCCTCCCCCTTTACTATATAAAGGGGACTCATATCCATAGAACTTCCTGTATATTTGTTGTGCATGCTCTAGGGATCTTCTTTTTGTTACACAGTGCACTGTTCTTCATGTTGTGAAGGAGTTTATTTGAAACTGTGTGCAAGCCCACTTGGATGCTTAGAGGCCTGAGACTCTGGCCCTACCATTGCGTAATCTCCTCGTCGGAGCATCGGCTCGTCAGAGGGGAGAGACACAAGGACTGACAGGCTACTGGTAAGAATTCTCACTAGCAATATTATATGGAGTCAGTACGGTGCCCTCCCCCTGATGGTGCATCCTCCGGCAGAGGGAGAGAGATGCAGTGTTAGCGCCTCATTACGAGTTTGGCAGTCATGAGACCGCCAAACTCACAGTGGCGGTTTGACCGCCGCAGCTTTGGTGGTCTGACTGCCGAAGGACCGCCGCCCCCACCAGCAATATGGTTCCAGATGCATGACCGGGATCAGGCTTGCAACCAGCCATGGTGGCGCCGAACTCAGTGCTGCCTGGCAGATTACAACCCCTCTTTCTGCCAGCCTTTTCATAGCGGAAAGGGAGTGCTGCGTCCAAAGGGGGGCCCCTGCTCAGCTCCGTCGGAATGGGCACTGTCTGCTTTGCTTTCCGAGGGTGCTGGAGTGGTAGGATACTGACCTCAGCTCCCTTAAGGGAGTGGAGGTAAATATCCTAAAACTGTTCCAACACGTATTACAATGTTCCTGTCAGCCCGGCAAGAACATTGTAATACGCATGATGGGGATGTCACCACCCTGTTGGTAGCATCCTCCTTGTGAGTTTGGCGGTACGTGGAGGGACCACCAAACTTGGAATGAGCTAGCTGGTGTGCTGGCTCTTTTTTGTTTGTATGTGCATGGCCCCATGTTAAAAGACAATAGGAAGCTTTCAAGCCAGTGGAAACAACCAATATTAAAGTAAGACTGACCTTGCAGTGTGATTCACAGTTGACGAAAGGCTAAGGCCACCCTTGTTTGATAATTAGGCATTGACATGTTTATCCAAGTGGGCCCACATGCAGTGTCAAAGAGAACTGAGAGATACTTAATTTTTTTCCATTTATAAGAGTGTTATGGTAATGAACTACAAGTTTTCGAAATGTATGGGTGATAATATTTTTCTATAGAACTGAATGTTATATAAGAAGGATACAATTTATTATTTTAGAAAAGAAGGAAAAGGCTTAAGAATTGTTAGGGTCCTAAAAACAGAAAAGAAGGAGAATGACTATATATAACGTATGGAAGCAGTGTGTATTCCTTCTAATTAAAAGGTAGGAAAACATTCAAGGAAGCAGAAGGATAAATCACTTTCTCCTCTTCAAGAAGAACAGAGACATTATGACAGTTCTAGGAGGCTTTCTTCTCATAGAGAAAAGGATTTGTGTAGCACTATGTCAGAGAACCAGTTGCAGTGGTTGAATCAATTTCAGGGGGCTTTAACAAGCAGCAGGAGAACCAGTGTTTTTCACATACTGGATCTGGCTCTTCACAGAGATCCTATACTTCCCTGTTGTCTGTTTTCTCTTCCTGCTCTTCCCCAAACTATAATGAGGGGGATGGATGTGTTGTTAATATACCAAAAGGGAAATATATTTAAAAGAAGGAGTTTTACAGTGTGGTTGTGTATTTGTCAGCTAATCTTCAATAGCTTGTGGACAAGGAACAACCTTTGACAATAGGGGCTGGTTTAGACAATTCAATAAACCAGTAGTTCTAAGGTTTACTGAAATGTAGCCATTAATGGGCCATTAAAATGAGAATGGAGAGGCCCTAAAAGAATGTAGATTCCTAGATTTACGGGTAGGTTGTATCCCAAAGCCAAGAGTGAAATGGAACTTCTCCATAAACTGGTAATTGATCTTTTGTTGGCCAGCCTGCCTGGATAGATAGAAAATGTTATGGATAATGTGGTAATCAATCATGTGGTGACAAAAAGGCAAAGGCATAATTAAAGACAGCATACTCTGGCTTCAATTCAAATATGACAGCATGTATTTATTCTGCATATAATTCTCAATCTCTTGTCAAAACCTTTCTAACCTTGTCTGGTGAAGATGTGGTGCAGTTAATAGTGGCAAAGGAGATGGGCAAGCAATGTACCTTCCAGACATAACCTTAGACAATCCAAAACCCTCTTCAATGGCACCAGGCAGAATGGTAGCCACCAGAGACTATTTTAACTGAGGGAGGTAAGGAGTGGCTGCAGCCAAGAAGTCTTGTCTATTAAGGATGCATTTTACAGGTAACAGATTATTTTGAGTGGAACTTAAAGGTGTGATCCGTAAGCTATTGAAAAATTTGACACATGCTCAGCCTTTCTAGTATCACTCAAAGTATAAGGAAAGGAATAAGAAACCACATCAGTGATCAAGACAAAGGACATTTGATCCCTCACTGAATAATTCAAGCTTTCAACAAAAGCAAATGAACAATGGTAAAGGGACGCAAGGATATAAGAGGAGTCAAAAGAAGCAAACCTGTAGATGCTGATCATTAAAGTCTAATGGTGAAAGTCAAGCGCCAACTATCCTTGTTTTATCAGGAATGGAGTGCAATAGCAAAGGACAATAGGGTATCTCAAGGACACTCTTTGCACTTTCAGAAAACTTCTCCATATTCAAAGTTTCTTTCCACACCTATTCCTAGGAGACCCAACAGAATGAGAGCTTTGCAGAAGAATGTGTCTTTGATGTTACAAAAATGCAATTAATCCAGTACCTATGTAGGAAAGGAGAAAGGTTTGTTAATCTATGGTCTTTCTAGTGGGGAACCATTCAGGCCAGAACAGGCTGGTGATAGAATTGCAATATCTGAATGGTTCCCTCACAAAAGTATATTTTAAAATGAAAACTCTACAGCAGATTCTTCCATTGGTAGCTCAAGGGGCCTAAAGGGAAGAAATTGGAATTGTAAATGTAGCTCCCCATCTATGAATATCAGATACTTCTGACAACTGTTGTGGATTGATACGTGCAAATAAGGATCCTGTAAGTCTGTTAATGTTAAAAGCTGATCATCCCATTCCAGGTGCTATACAAGCCTGTTCTACCAGTGGAATGGCTGCAACATGGCAGAAAGCATAGAAGCAAATATTACAACCATTTGTGCTGTAGTGGCTTGGTCAAATTCCTTGACAAAGATTTTGAAATGTAACAATTACCTTTCTATGGAGATATTCAAGACTATGATAAAAAATACAATTATGTTTTTTTTCTGGAATTACTTTTGCCTGTTGGTGTATTTTCATTCTTGTGAGGCAAAGAATACAAGTATACTTTGGTATTCTTACAATAAATAAGCAATGGAATGAGTAGGTGGAATTAATGCCCCAATTACTTACAGCTAATCTTTATTACTTTGAGTCCTTCAATTGACTAGCTGATCAGTGGCATCTACACCTGGAATGGTCTCTCCTTATTCTGTCTATCATCCAGGGAGACTCTAAGTGCCTCCCCTGAGGTTATGAGGGATTGAGAACTATACTCCTATGGTGGATAGGGACTTAAGGGGCTAAAGTCAGAAGGTAAAATCTTTGACCAGGATGAACCTGCTAGGTATATCCTACCCACACTAAATTGCGGTCAGTATCAAAGTACGCCTAGCTCTCAGCTACCACAACGATTGACCACAATTGTTGGCACTTTGTACTTCTCAGTGCTAGTTCTAGTTAAAACTAAAGAACACATATTTTTTCTTCTACTTATTGGATGTGTGTCCTTTTGGTGCCATTTTGTTTACTAAAATGTATCCTATTTTTCTAATTCATTTTTGGGATTTTTATGAATTTGCATTCCGACTTTATTACAAATTACTACACCTCACATACATTTGGAGTATGCGTTAAGAGATAAAGAAACCACCGTGATTACCTTTTGCTTCTCAAGGCTCAGGCTGTCTCTCATCACATCACCAGAAACAAGCTCTCCCTCCACACGTGCCATTCTATTTTGAATGTCCTCAAGATGTTCTTCAGCTTTCTTGGCTCTCAAGAGAGCTTCCTGGTGCAGATCAGTCTGATTCTGTAACTGCTCATTCAATTTAGATATCCGGGTTTCCAGCTGTGACACAATCTAGTGAAACAGGCAAAATAGAAATGCCTATGTCAGATAAATAGTAAGAACATACAATAACAATAAACAATGACTGCTAGTAAACCAAAAACAAGAACACTGGTTTGATAAAAAGGTGAATTGTTAATGGAAACATATGGAAAAAATGAGCGACAGACACAGGTTCCTGATCTTGCCCAGGCATACCATACTCAACTTGCAAGGAGTGTATTTGTCCAAGTGCCTCCTGAAGCATTTGAACAAAGTTCAAGGCCCTGTGTTTGAATTAATTTAGTCAAGGCTATCTGACCTGGGCAATCAATACACTGGAATAAACTAGGCACAGCACCTGCGGAGATGAACAATAGAAGACATTGTCCAAACATCCAAAAGCTAGTATGAACCCTTATTATTAATAAACAATGGCAAACTAGAGAACATAATGAAATATTGGTTTAGTCTTCCTAATGCAAGAAACTGATTGAAGAGCAAATAATGTCTGCACTGACACTGAGGGGCTCTGCAAAGAGAATCCTGTCTCATCTAAACACAAGGGTGCATGTCTTATATATGTATATATATATATATATATATATATATATATATATATATATATATATATATATGGAAAATGTCACTTAACCAGTGTACATCTGTTCGTGGCATGAGACGCTGCAGATTCACATGCTGTGCATTATCCTGCCATCTAGTGTTGGGCTCGGAGTGTTACAAGTTGTTTTTCTTCTAAGAAGTCTTTTCGAGTCACGAGACCGAGGGACTCCTTCGGCTCCATTGCGCATGGGTGTCGACTCCATCTTAGATTGTTTTCCCCGCAGAGGGTGAGGTAGGAGTTGTGTATATAGTAAAGGTACCCATGCAATGGAGTAAGTATGTATGTACATAATGTGTATAAAAAAAT
The DNA here is from genome assembly GCF_031143425.1 of Pleurodeles waltl. Taxonomy (NCBI): domain Eukaryota; kingdom Metazoa; phylum Chordata; class Amphibia; order Caudata; family Salamandridae; genus Pleurodeles; species Pleurodeles waltl. The sequence continues at coordinate 752,207,850 of NC_090444.1, read as the reverse complement.
AGTATATATTTACAAATTTACAAATATACAGGTTTTATCAACTTTAACGGCTACAGGCTCCCGGGGAGGTGGGAGGGCGCATGTGAATCTGCAGCGTCTCATGCCACGAACAGATGTACACTGGGTAGGTGACATTTTCCGTACGATGGCATGTGTAGCTGCAGATACACATGCTGTGCATAGACTATTAAGCAGTTATCTCCCCAAAAGCGGTGGCTTAGCCTGTAGGAGTTGAAGTTGTCTGAAATAATGTTTGTAATACAGCCTGTCCTACTGTGGCTTGTTGTGTTTTTAACACATCTACACAATAATGTTTTGTGAATGTATGAGGCGTAGACCATGTGGCTGCCTTACAGATTTCTGTCATAGGTATATTTCCTAGAAAGGCCATTGTAGCGCCATTTTTCCTAGTAGAGTGCGCCTTTGGCGTAATATGTAGATCTCTTTTTATATAGCAGGTCTGAATACATTTCAATATCCGTCTGGCAATGCCTTGTTTGGATACTGGATTTCCTGCATGAGGTTTTTGGAAGGCTACAAATAATTGTTTTGTTTTACAAAACTGTTTTGTTCTATCAATGTAATACATTAGTGCTCTTTTAATGTCTAACGTATGTAAGGCTCTTTCAGCTACTGAGTCTGGTTGTGGAAAAAAGACTGGGAGTTCGACCGTTTGGTTTAGGTGGAACGGTGATATAACTTTTGGTAAGAATTTGGGATTTGTACGGAGAACAACTTTATGTTTATGTATTTGTATAAAGGGTTCTTGTATAGTAAATGCTTGTATTTCACTTACTCTTGTAAGAGATGTGATAGCTATTAGGAAGGCTACTTTCCATGTTAAGTATTGCATCTCACAAGAGTGCATGTGTTCAAATGGTGGACCCATGAGTCCGGTTAATACAACATTGAGGTTCCACAAGGGAACTGGTGGTGTTCTCGGGGGTATGATTCTTTTTAAACCCTCCATAAATGCTTTGATGACTGGGATTCTAAAGAGTGATGTTGAATGTGTAACCTGCAGATAGGCAGATATTGCTGTGAGATGTATTTTAATGGAAGAAAAAGCTAGTTTAGATTTTTGTAAGTGTAATAAGTAGCTTACAATGTTTTCTGCGGAAGCATGTAGTGGTTGAATTTGATTATTATGGCAGTAATAAACAAATCTTTTCCATTTGTTTGCGTAACAATGTCTTGTAGTAGGTTTTCTAGCTTGTTTAATGACCTCCATACATTCTTGTGTAAGGTCTAAATGTCCAAATTCTAAGACTTCAGGAGCCAGATTGCTAGATTGAGCGATGCTGTACTCGGGTGTCTGATCTGTTGTTTGTGTTGAGTTAACAGATCTGGTCTGTTTGGTAGTTTGATATGAGGTACAACTGACAGGTCTAGTAGTGTTATATACCATGGTTGACGGGCCCAGGTTGGTGCTATCAGTATAAGTTTGAGTTTGTTTTGACTCAATTTGTTTACCAGATAAGGAAGGAGTGGGAGAGGGGGAAAAGCGTAAGCAAATATCCTTGACCAACTCATCCATAACGCATTGCCCTTGGATTGAGGGTGCGGATACCTGGACGCGAAGTTTTGGCATTTTGCGTTTTCTTTTGTTGCGAATAGGTCTATTTCTGGTGTTCCCCAGCGTGGAAAGTAAGTTTGTAGTATCTGGGGATGAATTTCCCATTCGTGTGTTTGTTGGTGATCTTGACTGAGATTGTCAGCCAACTGGTTTTGAATCCCTGGGATGTATTGTGCTATTAGACGAATGTGATTGTGGATCGCCCAATGGCATATCTTTTGTGCTAGGAGACACAGTTGTGATGCGTGTGTTCCCCCCTGCTTGTTTAGGTAATACATTGTTGTCCTGTTGTCTGTTTTGACAAGAATGTGTTTGTGGGCTATTAGCAGTTGAAATGCTTTCAATGCTAGAAACACTGCTAGCAGTTCTAAATGATTTATATGCAGTTGAAATTGATAGGATTCCACCACTGAAGCGAGAAGTGTGTTTGGCGGTCTGTCAACACTAGATCTTGAAGTTGACCCTGTGTTTGTGTCCATTGTGTTGCTAGGCACTGTTGTAAGGGCCGCATGTGTAGTCTTGCGTTTGGGACAATGGCTATGCATGAAGACATCATGCCTAGGAGTTTCATTACAAACCTCACTTGATAGTGTTGATTTGGGTACATATTTAATATTCAATTTTGGAAGGCTTGTACCCTTTGTGGACTTGGAGTGGCAATCCCCTTTTGTGTGTTGATTGTTGCTCCTAAGTATTGTTGTATTTGACACGGTTGTAGATTTGATTTTTGGTAGTTTAGAGAGAACCCTAGTTTGTGTAGGGTTTCTATGACGTATTTTGTGTGTAGAAGACACTGTTGCTGAGTGCTGGATTTTATTAACCAATCGTCTAGGTAAGGGAATACGTGCATGTGCTGTCTCCTGATGTGAGCGGCTACTACTGCACGGCATTTTGTGAATACTCTTGGGGCTGTTGTTATGCCAAATGGTAACACTTTGAATTGGTAATGCACGCCTTGGATTACAAACCTTAAGTATTTCCTGTGGGAAGGATGTATAGGTATGTGGAAATAAGCATCTTTGAGATCTAATGTTGTTTGAGCAAGGGAATCACGTCTTGAAGTGTCACCATGTGAAAGTGATCTGATTTGATGTAAAGATTTAGGGCCAGATGTAGCAAAGGTTTGCGACTCGCAAACGGGCAGAATCGCAATTTGCGACAGTGCAAAATCGGAAATGGGATGCAAAAAGCCCATTTCCGACTCGCAAAAAGCGATGTGCCCCGTTTGCGAGTCGCACCCGTTGCGACCCCCTTTTGCGACCCGCAATGTGCGTGTCGCAATTTGCGACTCGCAAAGCTTATGCAATTGCAACTCGCAAATTGCGACTAGTCGCAAAAAACCCAGTTTGCAAGTCGCATTTACCACTAACTCAGAGCAGGTGGTAACCATTACCATAGTATAAAAGGAGACCCAGAAGGCATCTGGGTCACTCAAGATGGCGGACATATACCTGATAGCAGTGAGGAGAAGAGTCTACGCAGCCCAGCAGAGGAGGAGGAGGGGCCACAGACAGGAGAAGATATATAGAACAAGGCAGACCCTTTTCCAGCAAACTGAAGAGGAGATCTATGCTAAATACCGCCTTAGCAGCGCTGCCATTCTAGAATTAATAGATTTACTAAAACCACAGCTAGAACACAAGACCCTGCGTGGCTGCGCCATCCCTACGCATGTGCAAGTACTATGTGCACTGCACCTCTTGGCATCAGGGAGCTATCAGGGGGTCATTGCCGTGGCAGGTGGGGTATCCCAAAGTGCAGTGTCAAGGTTCCTGAGGGCATTCCTAGATGCCTTAGTAGCGCACAGGTCTCAGTTCATATACTTACCAAGGAATGAGGCAGAAATTAACAGCACGAAGCTGGACTTTTACCGCATTGCCCACTTCCCCCAGGTCATTGGATGTGTAGATGGGACACACATTCAAATATGCCCCCCGCTAATCTGGAACATATTTTTCGCAACAGAAAGTGTACCCACTCACTCAACATACAGGTTGTTTGTGATGCCCATTACGTCATCACGGACATCGTAGCTAAGTTTCCAGGCAGTACCCATGACTCCTACATTTTTAGACATAGTGGGATCCATCAACGCCTGGAACGTGGGGAGTTTGGAGACGGATACCTCCTAGGTAGAGCTGCATACACCTTGCAGACACACACACAGGTCACTGTGCACGACTATCTGGACTTACTAACAGTGTACTTTTGTGCCCAACAGGTGACAGTGCATATGCTCTAAGGCCATGGATCATGACTCCATTTTTAACACCCAGCAATGAATCAGAGAGGCAATACAACAGTGCGCATAAGAGGACCAGGAACCTGATCGAGCGCACCTTCAGACTCCTGAAGGCAAGATTCCAATGCCTCCACCGCAGCGGAGGCGCCCTCCAATACACCCCCATTACCGCCTTCAAAATTGTGGTCGCATGCGCCATCCTCCACAACATAGCCACCAGACGTGGGCTACCTCTCACCCCTGCAGACCCAGATCCTGATGAGGAAGAGCAAGAACAACCACACCGCCATCATGGGGATAGGAGTCTAGCTAATCAAGGCAGACTGAGACGGGAACACATCGCAACGCAATATTTTGGACGGTACGTGTAAACTCCCACCATACTCACCCATTAACCAGACACTCCTTTTGTTAAGTGGAAGAGAAATAACAGTTTTAATAATGTAATGGATGAACTATATACATGATTCAATTGTCCATGGGCAGGGAAATGCCAACCACTCATGTGGCACATTAAAGCCATGTGCCACATTTGTTTGTCCGGGCTGTTGGCTAACTTCTCCTGCCCCTCCTGCCAGCCTGGCTGGTCCCAGCCGCATCTATGGTGCTCTGCCTCCCACTCCTTAGCACCCTACTGTCAGTGGCAGATACACTGCTCACTGTGGAGCCCTCTTCACTATCTTGGGGTGTTTCCCCGGTGGCCCTCGACATCTCACGTGTCTCCATTAGTTCAATGATATGTGTGAGACGTCCCAGGCCCCTGGCAACATCCCCAGCAAAATGGCCCATCTCAATTTGCAGGCCAACTGTCCTCCTCGACAGGCCTGTTGTGTTGATGGCTAGCCTGCCGATTGATGTGGCCATCCTGTCCAGTCTTAACATAATCTGCCTATCCCTGCGCCGCCCAGCCTCTGCCTGACCCAGCAGTCCGGCCGCCAGTTCCCTGATGGCAGAGGCAATGTCCCCAGTGTTCTGGCACATCAGGTCCATCCGCCTGTTGAGGTGCCGCATGCTTGCCTGGTTTTGTCTTTCAATGGGGTGCAGCACCCCACTGATCCTGCCCAATGTTGTGTTTTTGCAGGCGCTGACCCCGCAGCAGATGTGCCTCACTGCTGGTTGGAGGATGATTCCGGATATCAGACGCTCTTGCCCTGCGACGCCTGCGCAGTGGTGGCTGCCCTGTCCTCGCACCTGTATCCTCCCTGGCTGTTGCTGGGGCAGCTCCTGGCGTTGCTGTTGCAGCAGGCGTTACAACTGCAGGAATGCTGCTGACTGTGCATGTGGGGGTGCTGGAGGGTCCTGGGGTGTCCTCCTGGGCCTGGGTGCTTGGGGTGTAGGGGGTGTCTTGCTGGAGACCTGTGGGACATGGGGAACACACTGTCAGTGTCTAGTATCTGTTGCACAATTCCTAATAAACATTTGCCTATGCACTGCCTATTGGACTACATTTCCCATAATGCATCATTCTGGCTTTTTCTACCTTGAAATGGAGCTAATTTGGTTGTGCATGCACATGTGTACATGGTGGGTGGGGTATGACATTGATAGGGGTACAGGCTTATCACATGGTACTCACCGGTTGATGTGCTGGGCTCTGAAGTGTCCAGGTCCCCAAATCCACACACTGCCTCCGTCTCAAAGGTTTGCTCAATCCTGTCTTCAAGGGGTGTGGGTGGTGGCACAGATGATGGTCCCCCTCCAGTGCCTCTCATCTCCCGGAGCCTTTCTGCCACCCTCTCCTTGGTCCGGGAGCGGAGGTCATACCACCTCTTCCTTATGTCCTCAATTGTCCTGTGGCTCACCCCCAGGGCATTGATTTTCTCCTGCATTTCCTGCCAGATTTTTCTTTTGGTGGCCTCTGGAACAGTGAGGGCAGCTCTCCCAAAGAGCTCATCATGGTGCTGACAACATTCTTCGGTCAGCACCTCAAGCTCCCTCTCTGAGAATTTAATTTTCCTTTTTCGGGGGGTTCCCTCCATGGCTGCTGCAGCTAGCTCAGTGTGCAGACTGGCAGTTGTAAAAGGGTGTGGTCCAGCCTCCTCCCAGGTGTATTTGTTAACTTCCTGGCTGTGATGTCATCATCATGTGCCAGGATGTGTTTCCAGAGTGTTTTGGTGTGCTTTCTGGAGTGTTCTGCTGCACCTGCAAGCAATTTTGAGGGAACTCGCAATTTGCGACACCAACTCGCTAATTGCGAGTTCGTTTTTTGCACACTCGCAAACAGTGACCTCGCAATCTGCAGACTCGCACACAGCGTTGCGAGTCCGGATGCGAGTCGCTAAATCAGACCGGTTTCTTTCCTGGCATACCAATTTGCGAATCGCATTTTGCGAGTCGCATTGACTCGCAAAATGCGACTCGCAATTTTTTTGTTTCGTACATCTGGCCCCTAGTGTTTTGAGGTCTAATATGGGTCTCAGTGTTTTGTCCTTCTTTGGAATTAGAAAATACAGGGAGTAAACAAGTGTTCCTTTTTGATGGTTGGGTACTAGTTCTATTGCTTCTTTTTGTAACAATGCTTGGACTTCTAGTTGTAATAGGTCTAAGTGTTGTTTGGACATATTGTGTGCTCTTGGAGGCACATTTGGTGGCAAATGTAGGAATTCTATGCAATAACCATGTTGGATAATGGCTAGGACCCACACGTCAGCAGTTATGTGTTCCCAGTTGTGGTAATATTCTGTAAGTCTCCCCCCCACTAGTGTTGTGACATTGAAGTCACTGTTTGGTTTGTGGGGTTTTTGGGCTTTGGAATTTCCCTCTTGGTTTAGGGAACTGTCCTCCCCTATATTGTCCTCGAAACCCTCCTCTCTGATACTGGCCCTGATATGTGGGTCTGACTTGTGAGGTGGAAGGCTCTGTGGTTTGGGCACGAAACCCCCCTCTAGAGTGCGGCTTCCTAAAAGTACCTCTGCTATGTGGGGAGTAGAGCGCGCCCATGGCTTTGGCCGTGCCGTGTCCTTTTTCAATTTTTCTATTGCCATATCCACTTCCGGCCCAAACAATTGCTGTTCATTGAAAGGCATATTCAGCACAGCGTGTTGGATTTCTGGCTTAAATCCGGAAGTCCGTAACCATGCGTGTCTATGAATAGTTACTGCTGTGTTTACTGTCCTTGCCGCCGTGTCTGCTGAGTCCATAGCCGACCTTATCTGGTTGTTAGAGATAGTTTGGTCCCCCTCAACAACTTGTTGGGCACGTTTCTGGAACTCTTTGGGAAGGTGTTGAATGAGATGTTGCATTTCATCCCAATGTGCCCTGTCGTATCGAGCCAGTAGAGCTTGCGAATTGGCAATTCGCCATTGATTAGCTGCCTGTGCTGCTACCCTCTTGCCTGCTGCATCCAATTTCCGACTTTCCTTGTCGGTGGTGGTGCATCTCCTAAGGTTTGAGAGTTTGCCCTTTTCCGGGCTGCTCCCACTACCATCGGATCAGGAGTTAATTGTTGTTTGATATATACAGGGTCAGTAGGGGGAGGTTTATATTTCTTCTCCACCCTAGGCGTGATGGCTCTGCCTTTTACCGGGTCTTGAAACACTTGTTTGGCGTGTTTTAACATACCTGGCAGCATTGGCAAGCTTTGGTATTGGCTGTGAGTAGATGACAGGGTGTTGAATAAAAAGTCATCCTCTATGGGCTCTGCATGCAATGCTACATTATGGAATGTAGCTGCCCTTGAAACCACCTGCATGTATGCAGTGCTGTCCTCAGGTGGTGACGGGTAGCAATCAGGACTATTGTCCGACACCGGTGCATCATACATATCCCATGCATCTTGGTCATCCCCGTGTGTCGGTGACTGCATCATTGGGGGTGTTGCTACCGGGGACAGTGGTGGCGAATGTGACGGTGATTGCTGTGGCGAGAACTGTGGTGGTGTCCTTTCTTTTGCCACTTTTGCTTTTGGCTGCCTTTCCGTTTCTTGGAAAGTGAGCTTGAGCTTCATCTTTATTGGAGGAAGAGTTCGGATTTTCCCCGTGTCTTTTTGTATATGAAACCTCCTCTGGGTATGGTTTGGCTCTCCCATGCCCAGTTCTTGTTTAAATCTGTGTTCTTGTAATTGGGATGAAAGGCCTTGCTCTTCTGTGTAGGAGCCTGTTTTCGTCTCCGGGGCTGCATGTTTCGGAACCAAAGTTTTTTCGACAGTCTTTTTCGGCTCCGAGGAGACCTTCTTGACTTTCGGGGTGCCGAACTCTCGGTGTCGAGTTTGGTCACTGTGTTTTCGGGTTAAGCCATGGCCTGTTGGCGGTGGCGTCCCCTTGGCCTTCATTATTTTGAGTGAGTTTTTACCGGGGCTGGTTTACTCACTTTGGTACGTCTTCAGCTGCTCACTCTCAGACTCGTCCGAGTCCAAATCTCGAATGGAGAATCTCTCCTCCTCTTCGATGTCGATGTGTCCGGTCGGTGTCGACGCCATCTGGAGTCTTCGAGCTCTTCGATCTTGCAGTGTCTTCTTGGATCGAAATGCTCGACAGGCCCTGCAAGTATCCTCTTTGTGTTCGGGAGACAAACACTGATTACAGACCAAGTGTTGGTCTGTATAAGGATACTTTGCGTGGCAGTTGGGGCAGAAGCGGAAGGGGGTCCGGTCCATGAGGTTTGAAGATGGACGCGGTCGGGCGGACCAGGCCCCGCCGAGGAGTGGAAGCCCCGAAGGGCCGCCGGAGCGCTTCTTTCTTCGGTGTCGATGTGCTAGCACTAACCCGGTACCGAGCGCAAACAATACCGTCAAATTTTCCGATAGTTAACTAACTTTTCCGAACCGAAATACAGATCGAAGAGGAACACGTCCGAACCCGATGGCGGAAAGAAAAAAATCTAAGATGGAGTCTACGCCCATGCGCAATGGAGCCGAAAGGGAGGAGTCCCTCGATCTTGTGACTCAAAAAGACTTCTTTGAAGAAAAACAACTTGTAACACTCCGAGTTCAACACTAGATGGCAGGATAATGCACAGCATGTGTATCTGCAGCTACACATGCCATCAAACATATATATATATATATATATATATATATATATATATATATATATATATATATATATACCTTTATAGGCCACAACCCTTTCCAACTTTATAATTTGGTGCCTTCTTATGTCATGTTGACATTACTTCAATAGTCAAGATGAATGATACAAATATAGATGCCAAAATATCACATGGCATGAATATCATGTCAAAAATAGCGCTACTATCAAAATATCATGGAACAGGACATCCAAGTTAAGAATATAGTTTTTTGTTAAATACTATTGTTTTTAATGATATTGTTGTATTCAATATTGTATACTTTAATATAGTTGTAATAAATATCTTTTTTTTAAATTAATTTTGGATGTTTTAGTTCTTATATACAGTTTAGGTGACAGTGTTGTTAGTATCATTGTTATTGTTTTAGAAAATATGTTTGTAATATTAAATGTTTAATTAATTGTGTTTACATTTAATAAGTAATTTATAATGCAGTACCAGGTTATTGGGTATTTAGCGGAATAGGGTGGGGAAGTTAATTAATTTGAAAATAGCTACGTATAAAGCAAATTTGTTTGTAAAATAAATAGTTAATTGATTACTTATTTTGTCAATTGTTTAAATGTTCTTTTATATGTTTATTTGTAATTTGCTAATTATAACATATAGCTTAATTTATATGTTGTTGTTAATAACTTATTTAGTAGCAGGTTGTTGATTTATACAGGAATAGTGTGGGAAGTCAATTGAACTATTATTGTTTAAATTCAATGGTAATCAATTTGCTATGGTAAATTATACATTTTATTGATTATTAATTATGCAAATTGTTTAATAGTTAAATTGTTATTTTATAGATTTAAGTTACATTTGTTAATATCTATATTCAAAATCTTTTTTTTATTAATAATTTATGTTTTGGCAGTGGGCTGTTAGGTTTGTAAAGGAATGGTGTGGGAATTCATATAAATTATAATTCATTTATTTTGAATGGGAGTTAGTTTATAATTATATATTAAGCATTTGCTTGATTTTTAATTATAAAAATAGTTTCATTGTTATTTCTGCAGTCAAGTTACATTTGTCAATTCCAATGTATGTTTACATTCTTATATTTTTGATAATTATTGATATTTTAGTAGCAGGTCATTGAAGTTTTAGGGGAGTTAGATCAGACGGTGATAAAGGTACAATTCATTTATTTGTAATTTTAATGTATGTCTTAGCATTGATTACATATTCAATTCATTAATAATTATGTGAATTGTTTAACTTTTTATTTGGTGGTTAATTTATTACTATTTTTAAATGTTTTAATGTGTATTTAAATACTTTTGTATTAGTTAATAATTTATACTTTGTTAGGGGGTTGTTGTTTTGTGGAGGAATAGGGTGGGAATGTACTGAATATAATATATAATAATATAGTAATTGATTGTTAATCCTATTTAATTGATTAATTGTTAATTAATTATGTATATAGTTTAACGTATCAGTTATCATATAAATTATTTGTTTTATCTTATCTATGTATTAATTAACTAGTGCCCTTCATAAGAATGCAAGCGAAATGTATTGTTTTGTAGTTTATTTTATTTGTTTTGTTAGAGTAATATTTTAAATAAAATATTTTTGTATTTATTACTTTATTCTCTGTTGTTTTTTGTTTTTGTTTGTGGGTGAAGAAGTGACTTTTATTTTAATTAATTTAAAGCTTTCATAGCTTATTTGGTATTCTTTTTGAATTTTGTTTTTGTTATTAGATGCTTAAAAAAAATATAATATGTTTTATTAATTATGTGTGGTTACGTATTTTAATGTTTGTACAACATGATTAGGAGTTGGAACTTTATATGTAGCTTCATTGAGATCCATCAATTTAACTACTGTTGCATATATTGGAGTGGGAAAAGTAAACACAATTCTTTGAAGTCCAACATATTACCTACTTTTGCTTAGACTGGAGTTGGAATATTAAATGTAATCCCTCCGAAATCCAACACTCACCCTACTGTTATTTAGACAGGAATAGTAAATGTAACCCTTCTGAAATCCAACACTTTCCTTGGTATTGCTTAGACTGGAATGTGAATAATAGAAAAACACTCCTTTAAAGTCAAACACTTGTCTACTGTTGCTAAGAGTGGAGTGGGAATAGTAAATCTAACTCCTCAGAAGATCAACACTTTCCCTATTTTTGCTTAATCTCTACAAAGTCCCACACTTTCCATAATGTTGCTTAGACTGGAGTGTGAATAGTCAGGGTCTTGTCCTCAATAAAGGTTTAAAAAACATATAACGAGGCAGGGTAGGAATAGCCTGAACACCTTGGGCAGGAGAGGGTTTCCCAGATACACCCTGGTCAATAAAAATTTTAAGGTACTGCAGATCCACCCTTTTCACTTATAGTACCCAATGGGTGGGAATTGCTGTGGAAGTTGAAGCATTATTATTTTAGAGGAGGGGGACTGAGACTACATGGCCAGAGAAACCCATCCCTGCGGCCTAACTAAATAAAACGTTATTATGAGTGTCCTGAGTCATGAGTGCCCCCAGCAATCAGAGTCCTTTGGATCCACAGGGGAATCCCAGAGCCCCTGTGGCTTCCCTTTGTGCACTCATCCCTGATGCAGCATGAGGCAGCTGTATTGGTTTGGTCCTGTTGGGAAGGAGAAGCTTTTCTTCTCGCTCCCGACATTATATGCCTCAGGAAGGGCAGCCCTAAGCCCCTCTTCCTAGTAGAATAAATGTCAGCCCTTGGAGATGGGGTCCCTGGGTCTTGAAAAGGCTTGGGGATGGGGGGTCCTGATGCCCACTCCCCATCAAATCTGTATTGGGACCTCAGGATAAGGTTCTGGTGGCCATTAAATGACTCAAGGAGGGATACTACCCCCCAAAAAAAAAGAATACAGGTTTGGAGTAGCCGCTCATTTCACATTCACTGCTCCAGCCGGTGAGCGCCCCATTATACAGACTACTGAATGAACACAGCAGAACAACTTTGACTATGTCTCCCAGCACCATTCAATCCCATCATACCAAGTGGCTGTATAAAGCTAATTAATCATGTGTTACACGTGGCTTGGCTCTCATTTCAATTTACATTATTTTAATTATACTAAATAAAAATCACATCTTTAAGTCTTCGGAAAACCCAAAAGTCACCCATTCATACTTGGAATTACCAATATTCATGGTATTCATAGAGGTTTATCATTGATAATTCTTGGAAACTGTCTCAATACCAGTTCTCATATTTCCACTGGGGCTCAATCCCCCATCACCACTAGGTACTTTTTCTCCTTGCAGTGCATTCTACTGACATCATTCTACACATTTTGGACTGCTATTGTGCAAAGCAGGGCCATTTTCAGACATCCAAGACATCATCATAATATGGTGCTTCATCAACAAGATTGCCAGGTCATTATCTGGTGTACCTGTTTTTTGTAGGAAGAGAAATTTCAGGTTGCATCAAGCAAGATTTTCCATTCACCATTTATCTAATTTGAAACCAATGCACAATAGCCACAGATCACAGGTCATGTTCATAACATGTGATATAGATCAGCATTCTCTCTCTGTGTCTAGGTGGGGTGGGTGGAACTCGGAAAGTTTCACTCCATGGAATTCCACAGAGTTCAGAGAGCATCAAAATGTGGGCATGTTTGGCTGCTCAAACTGATTTTTAGCGCTGAGAGCTTGCTCTGCATTTTAAAATCAGCGCGAACTGCACCATACAGTGTGCCTGAGGATGCTGCTTCTTTCTGCCACTCGAGTAGGTTTTCTACTCGAGCAGCAGCTTTCTCAACATGAACGATCATCGCATGGCACAACCGCCCATATTGAGAAATCTGTCTGGAAGGCATTCTAGAACTCGGAAATCAAGCTAGGGGACCCATATTCTTGCTTGCGCTTGCCAACTTTGCGATGGAGAGCCACATACGAGAAAAAACTCCATCACATGGCAGTTCACAGAGTTATACAGGAACACCGCACTCCAAGCAGAAAGCGGAGTGAGCAAAACTCTGCGAACTCAACCGGCAGAGCAAAACTTTTCACCCACCCCCACATCTACAGCACCAGTGATGCACAATCTGGTGTGTAACAGGTATATATGGTGAAATACATTAAACTGTATCAGTTTCCAAATCTCCATCACTAAAATTGCATCTCACCATCCACAGACTAGTCTACCCTGAGCTTGTTCAATTACCGAGCAGATATCTGCAAGACAGGGTCGGCTTTAGCGCTAGTGGTGCCCAGCGTGACAATCTTTTTTGGTGCTTCCATGACCTCTTCATCATGAATTCCCGCACTACCACTCTCCAGCAATGCCCCTCATTTCTTCATAGCCTATCTCTGACATAGATTTCATTTTTTTAAAGAGCTACTCATAGTTCACTTACACTCAGTTGTGGTCTGCATGGTACACTTTCTTTACAGCTGCCACACTAACCCTATGAGCTACTTTATAATGAGCCATAACTGCCACTAGACAAAGTTCCGATCTCTCTCCAATAGGAACATTAATCACCAGAGTTTTCTTGACATTTTAGATGTTGCCTGAAAAACGCTAGACACACATGGACCTTCACGTAGCTTCAAACCAAAAGTTATTTTTAAACACAGCGCTGACCACCAAATTTAACGCCAGGTGGGGCTGCACCATTCGCACCGCCCTAATGCTGGCCCTGCTGCTAGACCTCAATAAATTACTGTTACCTTCATCCTGTCTGAGCCATGCTTCATAACTTTCCATAGCCTGGAATATAATTCAGGTTCAGCCATCTTGAATTCCTAAATTAGGACGGCAACCCTAATCAACAGCCCATATGATAAGAAACAACCAAGTGTGATGGCATAAATGTCTCACACGTAATTAAAAGCTTTGAGACAACTATACTCATATAACTCTCCAACTATGAGAAACCCTTTTTCACCCATTGCCCTTGGTTGTTTGCATGTATTGTACCCAAAAGCCTGAGGAGACTACGCAGTGACATTTCAGGTAAATATGGGTTGACTCCTCCTTTTGAAACCATGGGGCTCATTTCCAAGCCCCTCTGTGGCACAGGAAAATCACTTTCATGACAGTCCGGCAGTGCACACTACAGATCCAAAACTACAAGGCCATGCAAAGCCAACCTATGTCCTTGTAGATATGGAGTGAGTCAATGCAGCTCAAGTCGCTGCTTCACACTACTATTGTGCAAGGGTGCCTGTAATGGTGCATGGCAGCCCATTGTGCACCTGTGCAGAGGGAAGGGACAGGAATGCACTGTATCTCACAGGTCTTTCCTGCCCTTTTGTTTATGCAGGCCAGCGCTGCAAGAAGGCTTGCAGCGCTGGCCTGCGCCAAAAGATTGTAAATGAGGCCCCATGTATGCGGCTACATTTAACAACCATCAGTAACTTTGAAAAAATGAAAGTACAGAGCAACTGCCCCAAAAGTATTACATATATTCTTCTACAGTCAAGCTTACAATCCATCAGGCCAGTCTCAGGAGAAGAAATCTGACCTATCATGCTTCCACATTTTAGAATTGAGTAGCTAAGTAATATAATTCCAAGTCAGGAACTACAAAGACTTCCTCCAAAAATCACAATGGTAACTTAATCTGTGCCACCCAAGCCCCCAATAAGAGACTGGAACTCTTTAAAAAAGAAGGTGGGGCACCACTGAATTTGTAGTGAAATAATACAACAGCTGTGGTATCATTATTATTTTCAACAGGGCTGCTCCACCAGTGGTGTGTCCCCTGAATATCGAAACCATAATAACCATGGGACACAATCTCAAGGACAGAATATTGAAAATAAAATATCGACAGGTAAGTCTAGATTTTCTATACCTCCACCTCTATATAACCCCATATGTATGTACCTGCATGTTGCATATTTCTTAATGGTACGTAGATGTGGAATTAGGAATAGTAAATCTATACTTCTCTATATGCACTTACCTTTGGATATTTCATCCCTGAAAAATATATCCTCGATATAGAATTATATTGTTGTGGCAGGTATTCAGTAGTACAATCCTACCAGTACCCATAATAGCAGTCTTTTCCAAAAATCAACTCTGTTATCAATTGCCCCATCACATTAGGCAAATACTAATCAAGATATCAAGGGCCATAGTTACCAAACTTTCGCACAGCATAACTCAACAAGACACCTTGTGGCACTGTGCTGCATGAAAGAGAGAGGGCAGGGATATTCTTTATCTATGAAGATATAGCACATTCTTGTCTTCTGCCTGCATTGGTGTACAATTAGCAGCTTATCACCAACGCAGGCACCTTCATGCCATAGCGCAAGAGTGCCTACGTTGTAGGCAGGATTATTTTTGTACATGAAGTGACACCTTCCTGCACAAATACAATCCTCAGAGACATTTTCGTCTTTCTATGTGTGCCACAGATGTTAGCGCACGTGGAATGAGGGAAAAACAAGCTGAAATAAAGATATTGCTCCACATTACGTCTCACCTGGAGATGCGTAGCATTTTGACGCTTTCCAAGGTCATTAGATTTTAGTTGAAGGGTTGAATTAAACTTATCAGCAGAGACATGTTGAATTGTTTTTAAACCTCAATGTAAATTAAACACAAATGAAAATGGCTGAAGGAGATACTGGTTTATTTCTTTACTAGGTACCAAAAAGAAAAATCAAATGGAAGTGTATTTTTTAATGAATGCCCTTACTGCGGTCTCGGAAAATCAAGTGTATATTATTGTTTCCACAGTCAAGGGATCCCAATGAGCACTACATATATGTAATGTAAAGCATGTTCACGTTATTGTAACAGGAAGTACTGTGAGTGACACGTGTGGCATGTTTCAACAAACAATGTATCTTTCGTCATACTGCAGAACAACACAACATATATTTTTTGGTCCTCCTGGTTACTTTTGCAAGGAAGAGAGCCACTGGCCATGAAAATGGAAATGTAGGTCAGTGGCATAGTGACACACAGGATTGAGTTTACGGAGCCCATTTTCTCTATGGTGTCGCAACCATTAATTAGTCAGATCATTCCAATCAAGTGTATTAGTTCAGAATAAAATGGACACAATCTGAGGTGCTCCCATTTACCAATCCAGATTCAGATGCAGAGCATGCTTTTTCATTCAAGAAGGCACCAAAGGAATTCATATTTTTATCCGTGGTTACAAGGTTATACAGTGAACCAGACAACACTACCAAGGTGGAGGAGTATTTAAAAGCCACCTAGAAAGATAAATAGGGCTGCCTATATCTGTGGCAGATTGAGTCTCCCTTATTAAGATGCTAAAATTACGAATGAAACATCTTTCTATTGCACATGCCATTCAAAACCCATTTAAAATTCAGCAACTTGCTTTCAATCTAATATTCCCTGCTTCCTACGAATTTGCCTTAGAAGTGATTTCCTTGCCAACAATAATCACAGTCTGAAAAATAGGTAAAGAATTACAACTTCAAACCACATATTCACTTATTCTTGTTTTCTAAAAGTGTGTTTTTTGCAGAAGAAAACTTAAATGAATTCATCCCAATTTAAAACTTTAGCACAACTAGTCTTAATGCTGAAATCGGTAAGGAATCAATATAAGGAAACACCTCACTATTTTGTAAGGAGCATATTGAAAACGCTGTAGACACTTTACGACTTAGGAAGGGTGGCAATTTGTTGTGTTGCGACATTTCCTATCCGAACCCAAAGTCTAATTATATGGGCTCAGGCTAAGTAGCTGCAGTCATTTAAATCAGTTTCCATTCTTATGGCCTGAATCATTACTGCAGTTAGTAGAGACAGCACCTTCTTTAAGCATGTACCTTCATCATACTCCTAAGCGGCTTTACCACTTTGGCATTGTAATTCTATGCCATATAGAAATTGTGAGCGGATCATAGCGAGGTAAGCTGATAAGACTGATCTTAAAGGTTGCTCACCATGGGCCAGATGTATCATTTTATTTGAGTGGCAATTACTTGATTGTGATTTTCCCTGAATCGTAATTAGGTAATTGCTATTTGAATGTATGAAGCTCCTGTAGTTTCATTTAGCGTTTCCCAGTGGCTCGCAAATCGACTTACCTCTTTAATATTCACGAGGTGGGTCTCATTTTGAGACCCATTAAGAAAAGCATTGCACATGGATGACGGCCTGCTGGGCTCAGCAGACCACCATGTCTGTGAATGCCTTTAAAATAAAGCAAAAATTTTTTCATAAATGCACCCAATTTTCCTTAAAGAAAAACGGGATGCGTTTAAAAAAGAAAAATCATAACTTTTCTTTTCATTTTTTAAGAGTAGGCTGTGGTCCGTGGGACCCTGGGACCACTGCCTGATCTTAAAAAACGTCTTGCATGCATTCACAAAAGAAATGGGTTATCACCTACTTAAAGTCGGTAGTAAAATGCGAATGTTTTGCGACTGCATTTTGGTCACAAAACATTCCTACATACCACTGCAATTCGGAATTAGAAAGGGATGACCTTGACATGCCTCTTCCTAATACCGAATCGGTATGTAGTCACAATTCCAAATTCTGATTCAGCAACATGTTACCGCATCGCAAATTGGAACTCCTAATTCCAAAATGCATTTTTGCAGTCGCAAAAATGCATAATACACCTGGCCCTTAATCTTTGAAAATTCATATATTTGCTTGTGTATGTCGGATTTTTCTCGTTTTGGTCTTATTTGATTTAGATAAACATTGGCTATTTGTCCTAAACTGGTGTGTAGTTTTTGTGGTCTTTTCAATGTTTTACTGTGTGTGTCTGTACAAATACCTTACATGTTGCCTCTGAGATAAGCCTGACTGCTTGTGCCAAGCCACCAAGGGAGTGAGCAGGGGTTATCTGAGCTGTGTATCTCCTTACCCTGACTAGAGTGAGGGTCCCTACTTGGACAGGGTACAAACTGACAGTCAACTAGAGACCCCATTTCTAACTATTATTCTTTGGAATACCAAGTAATATAACCTGGCCCACCAGTCCACCTTTGTTTTAATTATGGGTGTCAATAGATTGTCGGGACAGGCAGTTGTCATGAGTGTTAGAGACATTATTGTCTTCTTTACAACCTCATGTAAACACTGGGCTACTATTCCTTTTAATATTATTCAAGCTTCATCATCCATTACAATAGAATAACTATTAGAGTATATGGGTAATGTCTCAAGGTAAATTATTCATATTTATTTCCCAACCAAACACTGCATCTTTCCTATCTCCAACCCATCCCACGTGCACAAGTTGCCAAAGATTTTTAGCATTTTTTGATGCTACAACCTCCAACATATTTTTCCAGCATTTATCATGATATGCTCTTTTCTTTTAATTTATTTACATTTTATAGTCTCTTTATCCCTTGAGGAGAAAGGCTTTTATCTCATGATAATACTTAAGCTTAATTAAGCCTAATACCTCACTCGTATTTCCTTATCTGGCTTTTTATACATCTATATTCTTCATTAAATTACATATATTTCTTCCTAATGTCAACCTTCCTTTCTTTTTGTCATGGTCTGCTACTGTTTAAATTGACCTTTAAGAATTGGACTACCTGCTTAATGATTTCATTGTGGCAGTTTATGAAGTTAGCCAGCACTTCATACCTCTTTGTAAAATCGTGTTCTGGTGAAAATTACTCAGCATAAGTACATGCTTCTCTCTGATCCTTGTGGTAAGGTGTCCCGGAAAATTCTGTTGTAAACAGAGAACGTTTTCTCCTATGAGTGAGTCCTCTATTAATCACTAAATTTAAAGATGGGTGGTCACTGACATCTAGTCCCTGTATTTGGTCAAGGCACAATGTTGGCTTGGTTTGTGGTGAAGTGGAATTGGAGCATGCTTCTGCTGTATGCATTAGCCCGCCGACATATTTTTAATAATTACTGCAGTGCTCAGATATACTCCTCCTGTTGTCTTGTTGTAGGTAAACTCAGCATCAATCAGAGGGCAACCTTATTAGTACTGGCCCCCGAATCTATAATTTGCTCCTTCTTATTCTTTGCTACTTTCAATCGTCACATGTTTCTGCAAAAAATAAAGTCCTATTTTTTTTACTACCGGGCTGGACAGTGTTCAAGGACATGAAGGGTGTTGTCCTACCATCAGTAGAAAGGAGAAGGAAATTCTAGCAGCTACGAGATGCATGTGATAAATAAAGCAGCTGAGATTGTTTTTTTTTTGATGATGGATTGGTGCTAGGACTAGCGATCCCTGCGCATGTGTCAAGCAAGAAAAGTCCACACCCAAGAGGCACAAGCCAGGGCAGTGGCATTACAGTGATGGTCATAGGAAGGTTTAGCAGTGCTGCCTTTGGGCGTACATGCTGTGACCCAGGGTAGGGCCAGCAGAACTTTCCATTCAAGCAATGATCCAGGGGCAAAGCAGGCTTATGAGGACAAAGTAAGAGTGGGTAGTAACCATCTAAGTTTGTGCTCCACCTCTTCTCTATCACCACCTCTAGTTTGCTTTTCAATGCTATGGGGCAGGCTGGAGGAGGGGACCTGAATCGCTTGAGTCGGGCTTTCACTTTCAAGTGTTGAAGATGTATTGAAGAGCATGTAGTTGCAGAGAAAGAGTTCTTTGTCTTTTGGTTAGTGCTGCTATAGCTGTATTTATTTTTTAGCCTGGCTAGTTCTTTTCCCTTCACTGCTTGTTCAATAAAAGTAAGTCATCAAGGAATACAGCAACAATCAATCCACTTGACTGATATGTTACTGTTGTTGCAGTCGCTGACAGGGGTGGCTCCTTCGCAATGGCGAAGGAGCGTAGTCCACCAGGCTAAGCCAGGAGTTGAAAAGTAAACAATATTTCTTTATTGTTTTATTTTTCAGCTGTTGGTTCAGTCAGCAGTATGTGAAGGGAAGGGCGGGCTGGGCCAAGGAAAGGGGGAGGGAAGATACAGAGAGAGTGCACCTCAGTGTGCATGTGTGTTTGGCCGGTCGTTCCAGGCTGGCCAAACACACATGCACACTTAGGTTTCTCCAGCACGGCGGTGTTGAACTGCCGGGTTGGAGAAACTGTACAGATCCCAAGGTTGTGAATGAGCAGCAATCCAAGCTGCTCAGACAAATCCTGATGCTGCTTTAATGCTAGGTTTAGCATGAAAGCAGTGCCAGGATTGCTGGGGAGTCTGTGCTGGTGTCCCAGTGAATGCTGGGACACCAAAAGAAGTGGAGTAATGAGCAAGGTGTCAGGAGACGGTGTGGACGGGAAGAGGTATGTTTTTTATTAAATTTTACAGTTTTTTTATTCCATAGAATAGATCTGTGTGAATACTCATGGATTTTGTTTTCTGGAGTATGCTGCAGATGTGGGAATAGAAGATGTGATAATTGAATTGCGTTAACACATGGGTTTGCTACAAAGTAATTTGTTATTACATAGATGTGACTCACATAACCAGAAACCAACTGTAATTGTACATGATGCTTACATATCATCTTTGTACACATGCAGTTGGAGTACTCAGTGAATAAGCAACAGAGAAAATAATAGGAACGAGAACACAAAATAACAACTATTATACCTTGATGAATTCAAAGCATGAAACCAGGTTTTGCACATGTAGCAGAGATCAATTAAGAGAATAAAACAAATTGTCAACTTACAATTTTTTTGCTTTCTACTTTGCTGTACACATCTCTGATTCTCTCAACAATAGCTTCTTCGGTGGGTTTGACTGTGACAGAACTGCTGCTCAGAAGGGCTGCCATTCGCTCTTTGAATGCATTGAGAAATCCATGAGTAGCCTTTGCCTCGTCTTGAATGTTCTTCAGGCTCCCACCCAACTCACTGGAGCTCATCTTCACGTGGATCAACTCTTGCTTGCATGCCTCCCATGCTCTGTGGCTGGCCGCTAGCCTGTCTTGCAGTATTTTCACCTCCCTCTCAAGATTTTGTTTAGCTTCTTTGGCAAGCTCCAAGTCCTAAGGTAAGATCAAATATGGTTATCTATTATGATTTAGGAATGTGTTGAAAAGAGTCTATTGAATAATGCAAATTGGAGAACATATTCACAAGTGTAGCTAGGTAAAGTCCTTTGTCACTGGGCATAAACATCATCAGTAACCATAGATATGGGTCTGGGATATCGTGGAAGGAATACTAAATGGTCATTTTCATGACTAGAATATCCAAGAACAAAATATCAACAGACAAGTTTGTACAGATTTTCTATACCAAACTCCACATCGACATATTTTGATGATATATGTATATCTTCAAGGTAAGTAGATGTGGAGTTAAGAATAGTACATCTATACCTCTTTCTCTGCATGTATCTTCCCAATAATTGGCCTCTAATAATTTGGTCACAATGAACAAGTTACTTACTTTCAGTAACACACTATCTGCTAGAGACTCAACCTTGCCGCAGATTCCTTACATTAGAATTATCCCAAGGTGTCAGACTAGATCCAGAAATTTTCAAGCAGTACCACTGTATGCCGGTAGGTGGTGTCATTCGGCTCAGCATCTGCATTGTCTATGCTGGAAGTGATGTCGGATGTGTCTATAAAGGCACCATCTCGATGCGCTGGTGTCAGTTCATTTTCACAACGATCCACGACAGGAGAACAGAACCACGAAGAAGACTGACAACTGATGTGAGTTTCTAGGGCCCTCTGTAAGGGGGGAACTGCCCTCTGTGATCAGGTGCACAGAGATGGAGGATGGGAGGGTCGGTAAGGAATCTGCTACTAGTTATAGTCTTTACCATATAAGGCATTATCAGAAGTAACTAACTTGTTCATCTAATAGAGACTTCTAGCTGCAGATTTCTCATCTTAGAATAGATTCCCATGCAGTGCCTCCCCAGAGGTGGGTCAGTAAACCCAACTTAGACCAGGAGGGACTGCAGGACCAATTATGCAAAACGCCCATCTAGATGGACCTAACTGTCCAGGCAGTAGTGCTTTGTGAACGTGTGAATTGAAGCCCATGTTGCAGCCTGACAGATGCCTTGGACTTGAACTCCGCAAGTTAACGCAGTGGTCACAGTTTTGGCTCTGGTAGAATGAGTGTACAAGCCCTCAGGTAGATGCTTTTTGGCCAGTGCTTAGCAGATGTTTATCCAGAGCACTATCCATTGGGAGATAGTTCATTTCTGTAAAGCCTTCCCTTTCTTGGCACCAAAGTACCCTATGAAAAGTTGGTATCGACCCAGAAGCCTTTTGTGTGGTTAAGGTAAAACAACAACGCTCTTATTGGATCCAGACAGTGGGTTCTCTCCTCTTCCCTAGAAGGATGAGGCAGGGCAAAAAAGGAAGGCAGGGTGATTGTCTGGCCTAAGTGGAAAGGGGTGACTACCTTTGGGAGGAAGGAGACATGTGTCCAGTGAACCTGCAACTTGCTGCCCCTCCTGGCCAATGTGATGGCCACCCGAAAGGCTATCTTGATGTTTCATAACTGAAGAGGGCAGTTGGGCAGTGGCTCAAAAGGCACGCACATCAGGAAAGTGAGGATTAGGTGTAAGTTCCACTGCGACATGATGGATGGCCTGCGGAAAACATTCATTCCAAACCTTTGAGAATTCTCATCACAATGGGTGACTTAAATAAGGACGGCTGGTCCGGCAACTGCAAAAAATGCAGAAATGGCTGAAAGTTAGCCTTTAACTGCGCCCAAAGCAGAGTCATATATTGTGCCAAAGAAAGACTGGTTGAGCTTGTATGCCCTGGTGTTCAGAGTGCCTGCCAGGTGTTGAACCACCAAAGAAATGCCCTTGTGTTTCAGCCATATCCAGAGAAACAGACATCTTGACAAAGGGTCCACGACACCACCCTGCCCTGCTTGTTGCAGTATCACATGGCGGTGATGTTGTCCATGAACACCTACACTAGCCTTCCCTTAATGGAAGAGAGAAAGGCTTTCAATGCTAAGCGAACAGCCTGGAGCTGCAACAAATTTATGTGGACTCCAGACCACAGTCCTCTGATCTCCATCTCCCCCAGATAGCTGCCCCAACCCAAGAGTGATGCATTTGTCACTACAGTCAGTTCTGGCTGCAGAAGGGAGAGGGCTCTGTAGCTTACCCAATCATGGTTCCTCAATCACCACTGCAGGACTTTTGCAGTACCCTCTCAGATCTGGACCATGACTCAGAGATTCCCCAGATGCTGCGCTTGTTGGAACTTCCAGTCCTGCTGCAGAGCCTGCATATGCCTATGGAGATGTGTTACCAGCAGGGTGCAGGAGGCTATGAGGCCCAGCAGTCTCATAGTCTGTCTGATCGAAATCCAGAATAGAGGCTGAAAGACCGGTATCATAGCCTATATATCCTGGACTCGCCATGCTTGAGGATAAGCCTGAAACTGCACCATGTCCAAAATAGCTCTGATGAAAGGGAGCATCGGAGAGGGAGTCAGGTAGGACTTTAGCGTGTTGACAGTGAACCCGAGCGAGTGCAGGAGGTTCGCCGTCATCTGGAGGTTTCAGACAAGTGCTTGGGGTGAGACCGCCTTCAAAAGCCAATTGTAGAAGTAGGGTAAAACTGCAATCTCAGACCTCCTCAGGTGTGATGCAACCACCACCATCACCTCCGAGAGCAGCAACTCAATTTGAGACCTCCTCAGGTGTGATGCAACCACCGCCATCACTGAGGGGTGCTGGTATGGCCGAAGGGAAGATTGGCAAATTGAAAGTGTTCGTACCCACCAAGAACCGCAGGTAACATGTGTGCGCAGACAAGTTGGGGATGTGAAAATATGCATCCTGCAAATCCAGTGATACCATCCAGTCTCTCAGGTGTAGGGCAGAGAAAACTTGAGCGAGCGTGAGCATTATGAATTTCTTCTGTTTGAAAAAGAGATTTACAAGGCACAGGTCTAGTAGAGGACGAAGACCTTTGTCCTTCTTGGGCACCAGAAAGTAGCGGGAATAGCAACCATGACCTCTCCCTCATGCTGGCACTCTCTCCATAGCTCCCTTTTCCAAGAGAGCCACCATGTCCTGGCTGAGGATGGACACATGGTCCTCTGTCAACCAGTCCTAAATGGGTAGCATGGGTGGAGTGGCAGACACAAAGGGGATGGAGAATAGCCCCTTATTAAAATCTGTACTACCCAACGGTCTGGCGTGATTTACCTCCATTGGGGCAGGTGATCGCATATCCTGCCCCCACACTGAATGCCCATGATTGCAGGTGGGCAAACTTAAGAGGCCTGGAAGTTGTGGCTGCTGGGGGAGTAGTAGAATGCCCAAACCTCTTGCTACCTGTCCCACGTGGTCTGTGGGAATCACATTCTAGGCCATGTGTGGAAGTTTGCTGGCCATGGGGGCTGGGAGGGTGTTGACGCAGTTGGAAAAACCTTCCATGGCAATGAAAGAGATGAAAGACAGACTGGGGGTCAGCAAGGGGCCATAAATAGGCCCAAGGAACTAGCTGTAGCACTGAGCCCGCTTTTTCTCCAAAGAGATGTGAGCCATCAAAGGGCATGCCCATAAGCAATGCTTGGACATTCCTACAAAATCCAGTAGTCTTCATCCAAGTATGGCGCTAAAGGACACCAACAAAGAAATCGCTCAGCCCAGCGAGTGGGTCAAGTCCAGACTACAACAAATTGTGAACTTTGCTGCCTTGCTCCCACTGGCAATAGCCTGAAAGAGAATAACTTGGACCTCCGCCAAGACCACTAGCAGCACTTGCGCAACAGAGACCCTGACTGTGTAGGAGTAATGGCCAAAGAATCATGCAGTGTACACAGACCACAATGTTAGGCTGGTGGAAGAGAACATTTTCTTGCCAAAGGTACCCAGCCTCTTGGATGCCTTATCCAGTGGAGTGAAAGGGAACAGACTAGGGCTATCTTCACAAATCTGTGCTATGTGGTTCACAAAGGAAACAACTGATGTCAGCTTGCCGAAGTGGCACATATATAGGTACCTTGCACATCACTTCAGCAAGGACAGCACTGACGCAGAGTGGACAAACACCACCTACTGGTGCGGAGGGGTACTGCTTGAAACTTTCTGGATCCAGTCTGATGTCCTGGGATTATTCTAAGGTAAGGAATCTGCGGCTAAAAGGTTCTATCAGATATGCTGCCTACTCAATATTTCTCCTCAATATACCAGACTACAACCATAACCATATACATCTGAGGCTATGTTTTATATTGTCATTATATTTGTAGTAATAAACCAGAAGGAGGCAAGGATGTGCAAAGTAGTTGCAGGGCTTAACTGTGCTAGAAGAAATGCTAGTGCAATATATACCCTGAGGAATCATATGTTATGGGGAAAGGAAGACCATTTTAGGTCCTGGAGCCACCACACAGCACTTTCGCCATTTCGATTTCTTCTACCACACTGGTTTCTTACTTGCTTCTCTAGGGTGCCTAACACCCACTCAGTCATTGCCTGCTGAGCCCAGAAAGCAACGGTGAGGAAAAACTAGAGGGGTAAGAATAAGGGAAATTCTAATAAACATTGGAAATGTTGTCACAAAATAAAAAGGCAACACTGGGCCTTTGTGGAAATATGGGATCCAAATATTTACTTTTTGATTCAAATGATAAACATAATGGGACTTCGTTTAGGAATAATTGGGCAGAATTATAATCATAATGGGACAAGGGTATGACCTTTACCGCGCATACAATACTTTTTTGACTTGGACTTTCTTGTAGGTAGCATGTAAGATTGGTTCAGTGTGTGTGTGTACAGTGTGAACAGCGTGGTTAGTAGAATCTTAGCACAATACATTCGCTGCTGGGGAAACAAGGACCTACTTTGAGTAGCCATTGCAATCAGTGAAAAGATGTTGTGAGGCAAAATTGGAGAGGAAGATGGTTCTACTGATGAATTGCTCGGCAGAAGAAGCATTTTCCTCGTTCAGTGATGCAGTAGGTGGCAGGGACTTTGAGCGGCTCTCTCACGTAAATCTCGGCCACTAGCATAGTGGCTGACCACGGGACATGGTTGGGCAGAACAGGTGAAGTCAGTTTCGCCTTTGGCATGCTTTCGGTGCTAGCAGGGTATTAAGTCTGCAGCCACCATTTTATTGCGCACAGGGGTAGGCAGAGCTTTGCCAATAGGGAGGGAACTCCATACCTAATCAGGTGGAATTCACTTGAAAAATATCCAAAATAAAACAAAGTTAAAATCAAAATGCAAAAGTGTAAAAACAAGGACAGGTAACCTCCGCAAAATTACAAACAAATGAAAACAGAAAGCTAAAAGAAAATTAACTAAAAAGATCAGGGTGCCGAACGGTCAGGCAACCCCATGCCTTTGCTTAAGCTTACAAGCAACAAGGTAACAAATATGCCTCCCAATTTCACAGGTACTAGAGGTATTGGTAGAACTAAATTCACTTGAGGCTTGATACATAACATTGTAATATTATGTTACGAGAAAGCCATTACTCATGTTGGACTAAAAAAGAAGAGGGTCTGAGTGCTACATTACAGGTGCTATGTAAACAAGTTACCATTGGATGCCAGATGAAAGGCTGAAAGGTCGCGGTACAGTAAACCTCGACCGCTCTATTCTACATTTCATATGCTGTGGTATACCTGCTCAGAAGACAAAGGTAACTAGTTCCCTGAAGAGTATTCAACATGATTTTGAAACATGTAATCTTCCCAAGAGAATACTCAGCTCTGCTGGATCTCCTTTTTCACACAGATGGCTACCTTTCCTGTGACCAGAGCATATCATTACTTAGCCGTGATTGATAGCCACGTGGTAAAGGCCCTTTTTAGGGCGTGTGAGAAATTTGAATAAATGGAAATTACGGGAAATTTCCGAAAAATTACGCGAAATTACAAGAAATACTGTTTCTATGTTTTGCACTATTTTGTAGTGTTCTTTGTGCCCTTGCACCCATTTTGAACGTGAGGGCGCATATTGTCCTAAAGAAATTGCAAACTTGATCATAACGTGAAAAACAGACACTCGTGTTCTGTTCATTCATACTGTCCCAGGCCCTTGCAATAGATGTTCACTCTGAGCGACATCTTAATTACACGACTAGGTGTGATGGAATAATGTCAAGCATAATGACAGAAATTACGTGAGATTACATCAGTGGAATTTAAATTTCATCCGGGCCTCTTTTTCATCTCCACCCTAAATTGGGGAAGTTCTTTCCTGATTCTTCCTGCTAAACAATGTAGCCTCTAATTACGGAAATGCTTCACTATTCCCCAAGTGCAAAATGCGCGCAGTATGCCTTTGTGTATTTGTATATGGTTCACTCAATGCTTAATTTGTGGTTGGTGTGTCCGGTGCTGAGCACCGACACTTATTTTTTAAGGCCGGGGCTTACTCTTCTACCTCAAGCATTTGCTGCGAGCAAAAGACACATATGGGAAAGATGGAGGAAGGGAAAAACGAAAAAGCGTCACAAAGGGAGAAAGAAAGCTGCAAGAGTGAGCTGAAGGGGCAGAAAGTGGCTTTATATGGATTGAAGAGGCCGAGATGGCTTCAGGAATACGCTGCCTCAGTATTCGCCGTTCACACATTTAATTGCTGCAGCCGCGTGTTTATGAGGAGGGCTTTGAGCACCGGCACCTTTTTATTTACAAATTAAGCACTGGGTTCACTGCTATTTAAATTGACCGACCTGCCCTGAATCTTCACACAAACTTATAAAACCAAAACTACTTTTCATCCTGCAGTAAATAGCTGCTGCCTGCATCGAGGAGCCTGCTAAGAAAGCCGTTCATGCTATTTCAGTTGCCTACATAATTCGAGAAGCAGCACATTGAGACTGAGAATGAAGTTCTGCACTTTTCTCAACTTCAAGAGAAAATTATTTTTGCAATAAGCTGGAACCTTATGGGGTGAAAGAAGAGCTCAAGAGGCTTACCAGCAAACCATTACTCTACAGATGTTTCCTTCCCTGCTGATGTAGGCTGACATATATGTTAAATACATATAGGTAGCTGTGACAATAACAACAGCTTTTGCACTGTACTCAACTAGTCAGGGTAGAAAGTATACAGAAAGAGTACTCGTTCAAAGACTGTTGCTACCACAGTAAATGCCCCTGCTATCAGTAAGGGCAATGATGATGTTACTCCGAAGAATAAAAACACAATATCCTAAAATAACATACTGGAGGTCTCCAACAGTTTGTTTAAATAGCAGTGTTTGAGGACAAATGACGAGAAATGTCAGTCCATAAGTCCAAAGTCATGTGATATATTTTCGTCATCTTTATTGTTTTTCCAACCAAGTACATGATCATCAGCCGACACGTGTTTTGTCCCCAATGGGAATTTTTCAAGTCTGCATCTCATAAACAAAAAATGGAAACCACATGAGACCATCCTGACATATCAAACTCATGAATGAAAGGAACAGATTTTCTGGTTATTTGACTTCAAACAGTGCTATTTAAACACATTGATGGAGCACTCCAGTACATTCTTTTTGGCTGATGTGGGCTGACATTCCCGTTTGCTTATGCAGCCCCATCTTGTTCAAAGTCCTGGGTTTCTATGCTGATCAGCACTGCTGTCAGCTAAGCATGTTGTTTACTTTACCAAGATCCCTGCTAGAGACACAAGGCCCCTATTGTTGTTGTGAGCCCATCCAGCATGCCATTCTCCAGTTCCATATGCAGCCTTTTGCATTAAATGGGGTTGGTTTACAGGTGATTTATTGGTTCTTTTAAGAAGTGGATTGATCTTGTTTTGTCACCCAGCACAGATGCCTGGCAAGGGTAACCCTTTTGAAAAATGTAAAATAAAACAAATTAAAGAATACTGTAGATCTAGATTCTTCACCTTGAAATTCCTGTGGTAGGTCAAAACATGGGAGCTAAAATGTTCATAATGGGTGCAATATGCTTTTTCATCTGTGACCTCTTTTAATGAACACTACACTAAGCCCTGAAATACACATATAAACAGACAAAAATGGACGTGCCTTCCATAATAGTAATATTTATTTTTATATAGGAACAACGACAGCACAACGTTTCTTTCACAATCCTGTATATCACTGTAAAACATATATGTACCTTACGGAGAGTGTCAGTTTCTTGAGTGCTTGATGCGGACTTCTTTTGTTCTCTGTTAACTTCTGAAACTAATCTCATTATGGTCTCTCTGCTAGCCTTTGACTCTGTTTCATGGACATTGATGGTCTCTTCAAGAGTGAAAATTCGGCCTTTGAGGACTGCATTTTCCTTGTGCTGCTCACTCACCTGTGAACAAAGCAATTATTTCAAGCATTGACAAACCGGTTAGCTCTGGCTTTTTGTGAGGGAAGGTGCTTAGTCACTGACGTGGGTGTGGATATGTGAGTGGATGAATGTATGAATGTGTCAAATGATGGGTGATTAAGTGATTGCATGGATTTATGACCGAGTGACTGGATTGCATTGCATTACTATTTATAGTATTAGTGTACTTAAGAACGTTGCACAGTAATTCCAATATTACAGTATACCTCGTTCCACCTCAATCAACCTAAAATATCAGTATAAAACAGATTTCTCATTAAAGTGGATCATATACTGGAAAAACAAAACAATAGAACTAAGCAGGTGTAAATTTTTAACATTCTTGCCATTACGTTCTGCACATCTTAGTGAATTAATTGTACAACCAATGGCCTTATCAGTCGGACCTTTGACACATAATGCCCTTTCGCCCTTGATAGTTCTTGTCCCATTAAGAATAAAAATTGGTTTGAGGAACCTCTTCCACGCATTAACTAATTTAGAATATTTGCAAAATATATGTTTAATTGTCTCCTCAATTAGGTCACATATACACATCTCAAAGCTCCTTTTCTTTAACCTGCTTCATATGACAAGCTTTAAATACAATGGCTAGTGTTTCAGTAAAATGGCGTTAATTGAACATAGAATGTTATCGCTGTATTGAAACATGCCCTCATTTTAGCTTTCTAGAGCACCAAGCATAATTGGTATGACTCCATGAAACCTCTAATTTTGTTCATTTACTGCAGTCTTCCACAGAAAATAATTTACAGAAAAATATAAAATGTATCTTAATTTTCGACTGTGCAGCACTTTGCATAATTTCCATGAGAAAATCATTGAAGAAGTCTATTTCTTCTCGAATATGTTTCAGATCCCAGAGGCTCAGCATTTTACACTAGCTAGAATCTCCTTAGAACTTACCACAATACACAATTTATGTTGTGACTAAAATATGATATCACTCTTTCCACATGCTCCTTTTTGTGACCCCCTGAATCAAGCATTCATTACAATGAATGTCAATGGTACACAAATGGTGGAGCCTTTGGGACAGTTGGGAGCCTCAAGTTGAGCAGGCAGTGGTCTGGATTTCATTGTCTGCTGCCACCAAACCCGATGACTTTCCAGTAAAAACACCTATTTCTGAACAAATGTAGGAACCTATGAGAATTCTGCAAGTAGGAGAGGGATGACACAATTTATACATCATTCCACACCCCCACTTACTTTACATACCAACCCCCCTGGAGTGTATGTCATCAACTAGGACTCTCCAGCTATCTCTGTCCTAGGCTTTTTTTCATCTCCTTGTGGTCAGCCTCGAGGCCTCAGTGCTAGGTGTTTCATGGCCTTCCACTTTTCCTTTTCTCTTGAGGGTTCCAGGTGAGGGATTGCCTGGTAGAGTTTGATGCAGGCTTGTGGAGGGTGTAACCTATCTAGCCCCACCGCCTTTTCATGATTTCTTCATGAGCAGGGAGTTGTAAAGTCTGCTGCCGTAGATCATTGTTGCTGATGGTGTTTGGAAAGCAGATTTACAGGCTTGTCCTTCGACAGGCGTTGATGAAGGTCTGGACTTTGTTGGTGGTGATCACTGTTATCCTCTAAATTTCTGCTCCATGCAAAAAGAACCAATTTTATATTGGTGTTAAAAAGCCTGATGCTGGTTTTCAGTGTCAGGTCGTTGGAGCTCCAGATCTTCTGTAACTGAATGAAGGCATCCCTTGCTTTACTGAGTCTCGCCTTGACATCAGCAATTGTGCTCTCTGCTTGCCTATGACACTGCCCAGGAAGGTGAAGGCCTCAAATTCTGCCAGTGCATCGCCTGCACGAGTGAATGAAGTTGTGCTGCCCGTGTTAGCCTTCAGGATCTTGATTTTTAACCTGTGGATGTTGAGGTCAAATTGTGCTGATGTGGCTGCCAATTTGTCTGTCATCTCTTGCATTTGCAGATGGATATGGGAGAGTAGGACAAGGTCATCTGCAAAGTTCAGGTTGTTAAGTTGCATTCAGGGTGTCCATTGGAACCCATATCTTCTTCTTGCTGTGGCTATCTTCATGATCCAGTCCATGCCCAGCAGGAAGAGAAAAGGTGAGAGAAAGCAACATTGGAGGGCTCCGGTCCTCACTTCAAAGGCTTATGTGAGTTGTCTTCAATTGCAGGTCATGTCTTCATGAGAGTTCCTGATGAATTTTACAAGTTTATCTGGCACATTGTAGTGGCAGAGGGGTTTTCAAAAAGTCTCTCTGCCCACGCTGTTGAATGCCTTTTTATATAAGATGAAGTTGACTTAGTGGGGGAGTTCCATTCCATTGACTGCTTGATGATAATGCACAGTGCTGCAGTCTAGTCTGTGCTGGATCTACCTTTGTAGAAAGCAGCATGCTGGTCTCGCAACTGATTGTCGACTTGTTGCTTCATTCTGTTCGGGATGACTCTGTTGAAAACTCTGCCTGGTGCTGATAGAAGAACTACCCCTTTTAGTTTGGGCAGTTACTTAGGTCACCTTTTCTTGAGGATCTTGATCAGATATCCCTCCTTACAATCTAATGGCACCTTTTCATCTCCCCAGATTCTTCCAACAATGGAGTAGAACATGTCAACTGTTGTTTCAATGTCTGCCTTAAGTGCCTCTGTAGGAATGTTGGGAGGTCCTGCTGCCTTCCATTTTCTCACGTTTGATGGCTTGCTGTGTTTCTTCCTTTCTTGGTGTTCTGCAGTCAATTGGACAAGACCTTGTCAGCTGGCTGTATTTCTTGTGGAGACTGTGGCATAGGCTGGCTCAGCAGTTCTTCAAAGTGCTTCACCCATCTTCGTTGTTGGCCTTTGTTACTCATGATTGTATTTTTATTTTCGTCTACAACAGGTCTTTCTGGCTTGCTGGATCTGCTAGAGAGTATCCTTCCTATATCACAGAGTTCTTTCAAGTTTCCATGGCTTGCTGCTTCCTGGGCTTCTAAGGGAAGGCTACTGATGAATATTCACTTGTTTGGTTTTAAGCTTCTCTTTGCTTCCTTGTTGGTTTTGGTGTATTGCCTTGAGATTTCGCTTTTTCTGCTCTTCTTCTGCTTGTGTTGACTGCAGCTTTTTTCCCTTTCACACTTGGATTTTGCAGCCTCTTGGGTGGAGATCCATTCTTTATGCTTGTCTTTTTGGGACCCAGTAACTCCTTGCAGTTTGATGTCACTGTTTCTTTGATCTTCTCCCACTGGCTTTCTACTGGCTCACTGTCGTCCACTAGTTTTTGCAGGACTTGAAAGTTGTTACTGAGGGTGACTGGAGATTCAGTCTGTTTCTTTGCTTCTTAGAGGAGGGTGGTGTGTTATCACTGGTGTTGGTTTGTTGATTACATCCATGCTTTCTTTGGCTTTAGCCTGGTCACAATAAGGTGAGGGTCTGACCCCACGTTCTCTCCTCTCATCATTCTAACATCCTGCAATGGCCTCTGGAACTTCTTGGCAATGCAGACATGTTCGATCTGATTATCTGTTGAATTGTCTGGTGACACCCATGTTCCCTTGTGACACATGACAAGGCAACATGTCATACCCCTGAGGAGGCCATAAACACTCTGGTTTGCATCAAGTTCCTGTTGCTCTTTCAGAATGCACAGTTGATAGTGGTTGGATGAAGGTTGTTCTATACAGGAGGTGTTGGGTGCAGGTTGCGAGTTTCAAAGAAGTGCTTCATGCAAGGTGTTGCATGTAAGAATTAAGGCCCTCATTATGACCTTGGCAGGCGGTGGCGACCCCCCGTACCGCCAGCATTTTCCTGGCAGTTCAAACAGCCAGGAAAAGGCTGGCGGCAGGGGGACTCGTAATCCCCTGGGCAGCGCTGCTAGCAGCGTTGCCCTGGCGGATTAAAACCGCCGGGACCAATGTGGCGGGAAACCGCCGGTGCAACCGCGGCGCTTTCGCTGCGGTCATAATAATGGGGATTTCACAGCCAGCCTGCAGGTGGTGAAATCCGCCACAACAACCCTGGTGGTCCAAGACCGCCAGGATTGTAATGAGGGCCTAAGTGTTCTGAAGAGTGTCAGAATAGACATAGTTGTGCATATCTATCATTTAAGGGGTAGTCAGTATACTACCTGAGACTGTAATACAGCGCCTTACATAGATATAAGTGAAGCCACTATAGCGGATGCTATTTGGTGTACACCCAAAAGCCACAAGGCTCAACCCTTCAAGAGTGATGCAATTTACAAAATGTAAGCAGCTAACCTCTCGTTTAGTCATATGGTAGTGTTCGTCTAATAATTTCTATTTGTGGGATTTTTTTCTGTCAAAATTGTCTTTTCCTGCCCTGGTTAAAAAGCAAAGGGACTGATTCAATAAGGGTAATGTAAACCTGCAGCAGTAGAATCCTAAAGAAGTACATAATTATGATCTTTTCATAGTCACCAAACTCTTTAGTAGTATCCTGGGTAAGCTGAGCGACATTTAGTTCTCCAAAATATTACTGAAAGGAACATGTGACAAACACTGCTATTGCAAAAATGAGTAAATGTACAACTATACACTGATCATGGGCAGCCTGGCATGCACAAATACACATATTTTGTCCTCTTGTTTTTCCAAAAGGAAAATATTTTTCCTCTAGAAGAAACCCTGTCCCCTGAACCCCAACAAGTGTGACAGTGATCCATTCCTCTTTTAAACCTCGAAGGGGATTAACTACATCTTCTGCAGTAGTAAACCATCAACCTTGTCTAGTGTGGGAAAGAGTCAGAAAGGAGGATGCGGCTGTTCACAAACTTAGAAGCAAACCACAGTTAGTTCCACTCGCCTCCTACCCATTACTACTAAATAATGCTATGTACTTGTGATACAGAATTACGCAGCAGCAAAACCCACTTACTCCTTGAAGGTTTTCTTTTCTGAACAGGTGTCAGGCAAAAATAAAGCTATTTATAGCTACAAAGAAAAGGTTTTAGACAGTAAATGGCTTTGCGACTCAGGCACACACTGTGTAAGAGAGACATATTCTCAAATGGTAGCCCTGAAATTTTCATTGCTGCAGGCAGAACAAACTGAATCTAATGGGTCAAACAGAACAGAGTAAAACAACAAAAAACATTGTTGCACTAAATAAGAGGACAGCAAGTGAAAAAAGGCGGTTCCATCACCTTTGAAATAAGAAGATCTTGGGGTTGCTCTCTGCCCCTGATATCCATTTCCAGGCAGCCAGAAAGGTGTGTTAGAAACTCTTCAAAATTCCGGCTGTTCCTAGAAGCATGATGCTTGCTCTCCTCCCATTGAGTGTAATATTTCCTAACCAGGCAAACACGAGAGAACATGATTATGGTTATGGTTATAATAAGACAGCAAAACACGGTATAAAAATTAACTACAATCACAGACAGGGTATGCTAATTGTTATACATTTAAATCTTGCAAAAAATACATTTTCACAACAATTGTAAAAGGATTTTCAAACAAATAAACTAAAAGCACAATTATGGACTAGTGGGTTTGGCTGGAAGTGAAGTCAAGCAAAAATAATGTATAAATAGAATTACTAGCAAAGGAGCTCAGACCAGGAACTCATTGGCCAGAGAGAGCTAAATAGATGTTAAATAGATTGTCCAACCTCTTACTTCACCTGCCACTCATTTTGTCAAAGGTGTGCAACTCATCTGTGCAAAGGCTTACCTTCATAATTGTGAAACCACTCAAACCACACCTCCAATCGCTATTCACTATATTTAGTGGTAGGTGTGACATTGGAGAAAAATGCACTAAAGATAATCACATCTGGGAAGACAATCCTCCAATCTGAAGTGAATCATTAATTCTAGGATTTGTTAAGGGACTGAGTAAAGGTGAGTAAAATTGTCTTTTGATAAACATGGGGAATTCAGAATCAATAATTGGTAGGACCTAGGAAATTCACCCACCACCTGTCCAACAAACGAAAACCTCTTTAGTGGCTGGCTCCTCCAACACACATGCCTACGCATTGGATACTGTTCATGTGTATTTATTTTATCAAGAATGTTAGGATTAGATAAATACACATTGAATATTTAGTAAAGGGCTTAATCAAAGACACAATTTAGTGCCTGTTAATTCAGAAGGTAAGACACCTGTGTATTTAGTAGTTAGAAATTGGGGTCTCTATTTGGAGAGGTATGCACCCTGTCAAAGTATAGAACAGAATTCTAGTCATGGTAAGTCAGTTGCACATCATAAATTAACCTGTGCTCACCCCCTGGTAGCTTGACACAGAGCAGTCCGTGTGTAAAGTACTTTCACAGCATTTGAAACAGTAAGACAGTAAAAACACCACACAGAAATAATCCAAACCAGGTTTAGAAAAATAGAACTTAATTTAATTAACAAAACAAGACCAAAACAGCAGAACTTCAATAAGTTGCAATAAGAATGTTTAAAGAATATCTGCAATTATATTGCTTAGAAACTTAAAGCACCAATCGTGCTATCTGGTTGCACCCGACCAGGGTACCTCTAAAGTTCAGGACAACCACGATGGAGTGCGGAGCAGGTACAGTATCCAGCTGAAACAGTACCTTGAGTGGAGGGTTGCGTTGACGCTGAAGATATCGTGCGTGGAGTAGGGGAGATGATGAGAATGAAATGTATTGGTTCTGCTCCGCGCAGTCCAGGATGCATCATCCTCAAACTGTGCAGTTACTGGCAGGGGTGTCCTCAAGATGCAGTGGCTTTACAGTGAAGGAAATGCAGCGTCATCAAGCTCTGCTGCTAGCAGTGTGAATGCAATGCGTCGGGGTTGAGGGCGATATATTGATTAAGGGCCACACAGTGGGTACTGCAATGTCCTCATCCTCACCGGGAGTGGCGATGAGTCGGCGTCACGTAGAGATTGATGCAATGATGATAATGCATGGATTTCAGCAGGAGACAGCTGAGGAACCCACTACCAAAAGCCCACATCTGGATAGGCACTACCTGGCAGGAGAGGACTCAGTTGGCAGAGTCCAGAAGCTGCAGCAAAGTTGAATTAAGTCTTTGATGTCCCTGAGAATTCAGAACAGGAGGCAAGCCACAAAGCTCTTGAAGTCACTTTTGTTCTAGGGATGATGTGGGTCCAGTCCTTCTCCCCCGGGCAAGGAAGGCAGCAGTTCAGCACAGGCAAGACTTCAGTTCTTCCAAGTCAGCTGTCCAGCAGAGTGGCAGTCCTTGTCGCAGCACAGCAGTCCTCTTCCTGCAGAGTACCCACAGGTCCAGAAGTATAATGATCCGGTAGGGTCAAAAGTCCAGTTCTTATACTCAGTAGTGCCTTCGAAGTGAGGGTGACTTCAAAGAGAGGCTTTGAAGTGCACACAACCCCTCCCTTTTTACTGTCCTGCTCCAGACAACCTACAGAGGGGAATGCAGCTCTTTGTTTGGGAACAGGCACAGCCCTTTTCACAGATCTGCCAAGGATGGTCCATCAGCCTGGTGATGGCCCATTAGGATGTGAATGCTCCATCAGGCACACCTCAGCTCACTTTGTGTGTGACTGTCTAGAGGGAGTGCACAAAACCCAGCTAGCGCCCAACCCAGAAGTGTAATGGAGGCAGGCAGCAGGCAAACAGGGCTTAAGAGCAGAAAAATGCCAACGTTCTTAATGCTGCATTTTTAAAGTTGTAATCAAAAATCCAACTTTACCAATAAAGAAGTCCAGAGGTACCAAACACAACGGTCCTACTCCTTCTCAATCAGGAATTACCCCTATAAATGCATTAAGGAATCCCCAATGCTATCCCATGAGAGAGGCAGTCCTCACAGTACTGAAAAATGAACCTGGGTGTTTTTCACTACCAGGACATGTAAACCTAAAATGGTATAAGCCCTACCTTTTACTTACACCACACCCAGTCCTACGGCCTAACTAGGGTCTACCGTAGGGATGTTTTATGTCTAAAAAAAGGGGAGTTTAAGGTTTGACAAGGGGTTGTACATGCCAAGTCGACATGGCAGTGAAGCAGCAAATAGAGGCTTTGCAGTGGCAGGCCTGAGGCATGTTGAAAGGGCTCATTAAGTGGGTGGCACAATCAGTACTGCAGGCCCAATAGTAGCATTTAATTTACAGACCCTGGGCACATACAGTGCACTTTACTAGAGATTTAAAAGTAAATTAAATATGCCGGTTGTGGATACACCAACATTACCATGTTTTAGGGGAGTGAGCACATGCACTTTGGCACTGGTTAGCAGTGCTAAAGTTGCCAGAGTCGTAAAGTGAACAAAAACAGATCAGCAAAAGTGAGGGATGACAGGCAAAACGTTTGGGGGAGACCCCCTTAAGGCTGTCAGGTCTCATGCCAGTAAATTAGGAAAGTCTAATCCCATCGACCAAACGAAGCCCCCACTTGCATAAGGAGACACCATCCTCTATAAAATATGGGCTGCAAGTTCAATTCACTTTTAACAAAAAAAATGGCCAACTAAAAACTTCACTTTGTCATCAACTCTGAGAAGCGTTATGCTCTAATCATTTACTTTAATTTGGAACAGTAGAAAGTATGAAATAGGAATGAATCACTGTGCCCATTAGAGGTTAATCCAAAAACTCATTGCATGATTATCCTAAAATCTGGGGTTTTGTGTGCATCCACCAGCAATGTATCTTTATACTCCCCATTCTAATCTGCTAACATGCAAAATAGTGTTGCATTGGTCTGACAGTATAGATGGGTGTGTGGAGAGTCTGGTTAAGGATAGTGAAACAATACA
Source organism: Pleurodeles waltl (assembly GCF_031143425.1). Lineage (NCBI taxonomy): Eukaryota > Metazoa > Chordata > Amphibia > Caudata > Salamandridae > Pleurodeles > Pleurodeles waltl. The sequence goes on along the minus strand of NC_090444.1, from coordinate 752,170,171 downwards.
GCAGATAAAGAAAAAGTAAAGCTTTGATGACATAATATCAATGACAAAACTTTGGCAACACTAAATATTGCTAAAAAATACTGAGTACACAAATATCTACCTCACATACTCAACTATTTAAAGTACAGACGTATACACCACAACAATATACTGGACAAAGCTATTGTCTTTAAATGGGTAAGTATATAGAATTCAAACTATTTAATAGTAAATTAAATTTAAGAACAACATTAACTATTTGAAATATATACTATATTACATATAACTAAAACATTCTTATATAAATGGTAACATAACATTAATTCCATCACAATAATAATGCTGGATTATGCAAATATTATTGATTGCTCATAACTGCATCAGACCACTGACATGTCATGCGGTCTGCCCATAATGTGGTTATGCATGGGCAATATGTAAAAGTCAACAAGGAATTTCCATTATTTAGTATGTGGTGTCCACAATTTGATAGATACTAAGCATGCTTAGATAATATCGTGACCATGACCGAGAGATTTCACCTACAGGCACTTCGAGCCAGAGACCCGTATAAGTCCTGAAGAAAGCTGTAGACCCAATGGGCATATGAATAAATGGCAGAAAAATACAAACCTCATCAGATGGATGAGTACTAATAGCCCACATCCATCACTGATAACATTTGGCGGTGTTGTCCTAGTTTTTAACCCAATCCCGGTGACCAGAAATTAAAACATTTGGATTGGATAACAGAAGACTACTTTATTTTTGCTCTCTCTGTCAACAGAAGAAATGATTTTTTCTGGGACTTTAACAAAAAACCCTTGCCCTCACCATTTGGTGGTTGTACCTCACCTTGACTCGTATTATTCACAGTATGGGAATGCTCAGTGATGATGGCACAATCTTGTGGGTGAGGGCTTTCCAATGCCCAGTGTCATACATGTCCCAGTTTGGTGATCTGAGGTATGACTAGCCCTATTCTTCAAGGACACATGAACTCCAGGAAAAAGCAGCAAGAAAGAACAATGAATAATAAGAATAACAGGGAACCAATTTTGTGGTGAACTATGGTAGATCAACCTTGAGAATACAAGAGAATGAGAAATAGTAAGATGATCAAGCACTGGAATACAATGGGTGTCCAAGCAATGGTCGTCCTGCACAATCCTAGATGAGAGGTAATGCCAAGCAAGCAGAAGACCATGGAAAATCATTTCCCTATTCCCAATAAAACAGCAAGTAAATAAGAGCGATATAATGAACAGAAAATGCCCCCACCAGTCAATTATAAGCTCTGTTGACCTTGGAATGTTAAAATGCCTTTTCTGTCTCTTTCGTTGGAGATACTAAAAAGAACAACAGAAACTCCCAAATGTCTTGACCCTACCTCACATTTTAAAAAGAGGTCCCTACTCAGGAGAGTCAAGCATGCCTTGATTAGTGTGGATCTCGTGCCTTTTTCAAAGCCCGCATGACATATAAATATTGGCATTATGGCAAAAAACTCAGTTTCCTCATATTTCTTTTAAAGAAAGTTCCAGAATTTGTGGCCAAACCAAAATTCCTACTTTCTTGCATTTCCAAACTACTACTGATGAAAATAGTAACCTGCATTTGCGTCTGGGCCTATCATGCTGGACAACAGCTGATCAAAACTTGGACCGTGTGAAGTGAATATCACAGATGTTAGGCCCACCCATAGACACTGGGGAATGTTTTTATGAGGTGACGTGTGAATGAATGCAGGATAGTGAGACTTTTGCTATTAGCTGAAAGTGCCTGATAGTTCAGTCATATCAATTTGGTAAAAATGTACTTGCACTTTGATATCCGCTGGGCATTCTAGGTGCGAAAATGTGCTGAGATACACACAAACCACACCAGCGAAGTTTCAAATGGGTCTCTAGTTTTCAGAAATATCCAAGGTCAGTAACATTCCCTGGCATTCGTCGACCCAGAGCTCAAATTCTGAAACCATACCCTTGACATCTGAAAGGACATTGGGAATTGGGAATTGGGAATTCTTTGAGAATAAGAATGAGCCATGGGCCTGCAGACAGGGGTAAAATACCAATATGTCACCCTGTTTTTTTAAAGGTATTCCATTCCTAGTATACAGAGGGCTTAAGGGGCAGAAAGTCTGCTTGGGGCCCAGTGGCTTGGGAGTGACTCGTTTCTGGAATGAGCCAGTCCCCACTAAACTATTTTTTCTATAGAAAATTTTCATGGTGCCTAGCAGGCTTTTTCCTCTTCTGCCATTCTACCCTTGCCAGAGGGGAGAAATCCTGTTGGGGATCTTGGTGGAAGGGAGAAATTGGCCATGCATGGCAGCCACTAACTCCTTTTACAGACATCCATGGTGTCTAGTGGGTGGATTTTTGCTTGGGAGTCCTCCCTGTGATGATCCCTCCATAAGGGATTGTTAGAAATTGAGTCTCCAATTGGCAGAGGTATGCACCTTGCCCAAGTAGGAACCACAATCCTAGTCAGGATAAGTCAGGTGCACAGCCTAAATTAACCTGTGCCCACCCTTTGGTAGCTTGGCACAGAGCAGTCAGGCTTAACTTAAGAGGCAATTTGTAAAGTATTTGTGCAACACCTAAGAACAGTAACAGAGTGAAAGACACTACGAAAAGACTCCACACCAGTTTAGACGAATAGAGAATAGGTAGCTGCTTAACACAAGACCTAAATGACAAAGATTTAATAAGTAATTTGCAAGTTATAGCATTTTCAAGTATGCATGTAACATAGTGCTGAAAGAAATGTGTTCCTTCCTTGTGGGGTAACTGAGGTAGTGTTCAGTTGACAGTGCTAGAAGAGCACTCGCGTTCAGTGAGTCATTGCGGTCTCACTAGACTGGGGTGATTAAGCGGAATCCAGAAAAGGATTGACAGGTCTGTGCGATGTCCTGTGCAGCCTCTGCTAATGCGTTATCATGGGGGAAGTTCGACTGTTATAGAAACACAGGGGACATGCTAGAAGGCTTCCCTCGACTCCGCAGCATCAGCTCAGGCTGAAGGTAATGATTTCAGTCAGTGTGTATCTTGGTTCTTGGAACTTAAAAAAAGAGAGCACTTGGCTACGGTGAAAGTGTGGCGCTTGATCTTTACAGCAAAACTATTCCTTATGCAGAGTAGAACACTGGGGACACGCTGGTGTTTGCAGAATGGCTCTTGTTGCAGACTAACAAGAAGAAAGGAGAAAAGTCTCTGATGGGTTTGAGACTTCGAGAACAGGGGCAAGCTAACAAGCCTTTGGAGTTTCGTTTTTTTTTCAGGGTTGTAGAGTAGGTTTCAGTCCTTCTCAATGTCAAAGGCAGCAGGCCAGCACAGCAAAGCAGCTTCCAAAGTGGTAGTCTCTTCTGGCAGCACAGCAATTAGCAGGCATCAGACCAATAAAGCAAAGCAGTTATCAAATTGGCAGTCCCTCCTGGTAGCACAGTTCCTCTTCTTGGCAGAGTCTCCCCAGGACTCCAAAGTGAACTGAATTGGTGGAGTTTGGGGTCCAGTACTTATACCCAAATGTGCCTTTGAAGTGGGGGAGACTACAAAGTGGCCTTTGAAGATCACAAGGTCCCTGCCTTTCCTTTCCTGGCTCCTGACACTCTACAGGGAGAGTATGCATCCTTTTGTGTGAGGAGAGGCACAGTCCCATTCAGGTGTGAGTGTCAGCTCCTCCTTCCCATCTAGCCCAGGAAAACCCATCAGCCTGGTGATGGGCCATCAGGATGTAAATGTCAACTTGTAGCTCCTTTTGTGTGACTGCCTAGAGGGAAAGCACAAAACTCAGCTGTCATCTACCCCAGGTGTGTATTCAGAGACAAAGGCATTTTCAGACATGCAATTTGAAAAATAACTTTACTAAAAGATGTACTTTTACATTGTGAGTTCAGAGACACCAAACGCCAACATTCTATCTGTTTCCAATGGGAAATTACACTTAAAAAGATGTTTTAAGGCAATCCTCATGATAACCTATGTGAGAGATAGACTGTGCTGTGGTGAAAAACAGACGTTTTTCCCTACCAGGACATGTTAAACATAAAAGTACATGTCCAACTCAATAAATATGTTGCATCCCACCCTTGTGGCTAACTAGGGCCACCTTAGGAGTGACATATGTAATAAAAAAGAAGGTTTGAACCTAGCAAGAGGGTGCACTTGCCAGGTCGAAATGGAGGTTTAAAACTGCACACACAGGCTCTGCAGTGGCAGGCCTGAGGCATGTTTGAAGGGCTAGTGTAGTAGGTGGCACATTCAGTGCTTCAGGTCCACTCATAGCATTTAATTTATTGGCCCTGGCCACATATAGTGCATTTTACTAGGGACTTACATGCAAATTAAATGCTCCAATTGTGGATAAACCAATGTTACCATGCTTAGATTACAGAGCACCTGTACTTTAGCACTTTAGCGCTGGTCAGCAGAAGTAAAGTGCCTAGAGTGCTAAAGTCAACAAAAACAAATTCAGTAAAAAGTGAAGGGAAAAGACAAAAAGTCTTGGAATGACCCTGCAGAAAGGGCCAGGTCCAACAGGGATCCACTAGAAAAGGGCCATTTGATTCACACACATGCAGCCCTGTAATTCCTTAACAGCATTTCTTCAGCACTAATGAGTCACATTTACAGTTGCCTAACTTGCGAATGTTCATGCACCTAGTCCCATCATTTTCTTTTTTTAAATTATTATTAATTCATGTATTAGTCCAGTTGGGGCAAAGAAAGCAAAGACTACAATAGAGAATGTTCAGATCTGATAAATGAAACCTAAAGACAAGAGACACAGCATATGGCATGTATGCATAGATCTGAAAGTCTAAGTTGCACACTGAAATTTGCATTGATTGGTGGTTTCAAGTTTATTTTATATTCTAAACGTATACTTAGCGTATACTATGTGGTACGTTCACTGAACTTTACTTGTTACTCTTTTTTGAACAGTCTGTCAGTGTCAGTGTGTGTGGTGATTGCTCAGAGGGAAAGGTACCGCTGTGCCAATCCAGACCAAGATGTATAAAACAACATTTGAGAGCACAAACTGTATCACCAGGCAGTGAACTCACGCATCCCCATAAATAGCAACAAATAGCACTTTGATAATGTCATGGGACCAGTGCCTAATTTTTGAAGGTGGTGCGCACTGGCACCTTTTATGGACCAAAAACATGTTTTCATCAACAGAACTATAGAGAGAAAGACAGAAAATTAGAAAGGAGAAAGAAATTAAATAGTATAACAGTAGCAAAGTGACAAAGTTGGGATAAAAATAAGCATGCAAGAATAAGATAAAGAAAACAGGAGTGCAAGATGGTGGACTAAAGAGGAACTGGAATTCAGCCTATACAGCCTAGGTAGCTGGCAGCCCCAGCAGCCAGGAGCAGTAAAGCAAGCTCCTGAGGAAAACACTGTATTTTTTTCTTTTTACAAAGAAGGAATTGTGGATCTGTAAAAACGAATTACTGTTCTATGGATGTTTGGGCTAAACAAATAAAAACCAATTCAACTAATTTACTTCAATCTCTCCTCTAGCTCCTGGATATTCTCCTTTAGTTCCTGGTTCTCCTGGATTACGGCATGCATTGTTAGTTCTGCTCGGCTTTTGGACGTTGCAAGTATGCCCGTCTCCTCTTCTGTCTCCTGGACCCTGCCTCTGAGAGAGCTGATGAGAGAGGCCTGCCTGGCATTGTTTTCTTTATAGTTCTCCACTTCACTCTTTAATTCTTGAAGCGTGGCATCTCGAGAGGACAGCTTGGATCTGAGATCAAGCAGCTGTAAGTAAATGTAAAACAGCAACGGTCATGATGGTTGCCCAGACGAGAGCCGAAGCATTTACAGGCCGAAGAGGTGGCTACTGTGGGGTTACTGCATATCATTTACTGTGGCTAGATATTCTGGATATACCTTAATCTAAACGTATAGTCAGAGAAAGGCTCTAGAACCCAAGTTAACATTACAGACTGCCTTCTTCAGGTGTAGGTTGTAAAACGTTGCAAATTCTACGTTCTCTTTATTTTTAACCTTTAATATTAGCAATATGCTTGGCAATGGCTAAATTTACAATGGACTGTGTTCATAATGCTGTTTACTATTAAGTCTGTGCTTATTGTATCTTTATAGGAAAATTACAAAAAAAAACCTTAAATTACTTTTTACAACGACTGCGGAAATGAGGCTGAAAGTATGGTTAAATACAACAATATAAACGTGGCTTACTGTTCTTACCTCTGATTGTGAAGATTCATACTTTACATGCAGTGCAGCAAGCTCACTGCGAGCAGTTTCTGCTGAATGTCGATAGTGATTCATCTGTTCTCGTGTGATGGGAACTTCTAAAAGGTAATCCTAGTAAAGAAAAGCGTTTAATTAGTGCTTTTAACATGGAAGCCAAACTTTATTCAGCTATAAGTTCCAGAAACTCTTCTAACATATCATGAAGAACAAATATCTCTGAGTACGTTTGATTTGTATAACTTACTATTTCCTTTAAGCCACTTACTATGTACCCATACATTTGAATTATTATTCATATATTTGAATACACATTATGTATGTGAACCATCTTCCAAAATTCTCTAGCGTTCCAGGAATAGGCAAACCTGTTGATTGTGTGCATCAAAAATTTACGCCTCATCTCTACTCACCTTCTTTTGGCACATATGTGTCTTCTTGGTAGGTTTTGCCATTAGGGTTGATAGCACCAGAGACTGTCAGCATTGTGTGTTATAAGGCCGGGGATCACACTGATACCCATACCTGGAAAGACCCTACACCGTGCTCATCATACCGTCCAATATCCTTGTTGAACTCGATGGCAAGCTGTTTAGAGGAATTTTAGCATACGGCCTAAACCCATACTTGTAGATTCTGACCAAGCCGAGTTCATCAAGGAGCGCGGCTCCAGCGATAACATTAAGGTCCAGATTCTCAAAGGTTTAGCATCTGTTGAGCGTTGCTTTTTGTAACGCTAAACCGATGCTGAACTTTTTTTTAGCAATTACAAACCAACACAAATACTTATTTGCGTTGGTTTGTTTGGCAAAGTAACGCAAAGCAGCATGAAACGCTGCTTTGCGTTACTGTGCGTCAATGGGGCATTACACGGGTGGTGCATGGGCATACGCATGCTACCACCCATGCTTTTTGACGATAAACCCTATTCTGAAACAAAGGAAGAAAGGGTTTAGCACCAAAAATTAACACCTTTTAAAACCGGGGGCAAAACAGATGTTTTAATTTCTCCCTGCTTTTCCGACTTTGCAAGTGTGCTGCACTGAGCAGCACACATACAAAGCAGGAAAAGCATTTGCCCTTGTCTAGGCATAGTATTTTGTACAGGAAGGATAGCCTTCCTGTACAAAACACATGGTAGATGTTTTCCTGGCGCACAGCAGCTAAAATTAGTGCCACCGCTGTGGAGAGGGGAGGAGAGTGGCATTTCTATGTGAATAAGGCGCTCTCCTGCTCTCATCCTGTCACGCAGCGCAGCACAACTTTTTCAGATGCTGCGCTGCGTGACACTGACCAGAATCTGGGCCTAAGCGCCTTCTACAACAAACGCATCCTGGCGTTACTCATCTCGATTGCTGCTGAAAAGACATTTGACTGACTACACTGGACTTTTCCCCAACAAGTTCTGGATAAGTGTAGGTCTGGGGAAGTGCTTGCTGAAATGAGTCTGGGGTAGGTATGCTGACCCAATTATCCAAGTGAGGATTAACAGCTTAACCTCTCGACCCTTCATGATAGCCAGAGGCACCCACCAAAGATGCCCGACCCCCTTATTTTTGCCCTATACAAGGAATCACTGGCACAGTGGACATGAGCAAACACATTGATTAAAGGCATCACCTTTGGTAAGTAAGAACACCAACTAACACTTTGCACTGATGATGTCATGATAGTGCTGACCCAACCACATGTCAATACCAGCCCTTCTGAGAAAGCTGAATGCATTTAGAGAGGTCTCAGGCTGAACCTAACCATACCACAGAACAACAAGGTTCAACTAGAATGCCTCTTACACTTCCCATGGGAGGGTATAGGGGTGAAATACCTAGAACTTACATTATTCCCCTCACTTTGCGATACGGTGAAACGCAACTAAGCCGACTTGGTCACCACCGCACAAAGGGATCTGCAATGTGGGAGAGCTGGTAAGCAAGTTCCCAGCAGTGAAAATTACACTCCTACGTAAGATATTGCACATCATGCAACCCTCCACCCACTCCCACCCCACAGATTATGAGCAAACATCAAATGATAGACCCATACATCTGGGATAGCAAGGAACCTCCCATGGCCAGAAAGCAGGCCTACCTGTCCACTGCAAAGGGAGGCCTAAGGATTCCTCAATTTACTCACTACTTCCTAGCTGCCCAATTCATATACAAAGTGGAATGGAACAGGCAACTCTCTGAAAAGCATTGGTGTTTCATTGACCAGTCCATAGCAGGGATACATGTCTGGAAAATGCCCTGGCTCTCTAATTATACATTTCCCCGGTCACATGGGTGACAAAGGAGGTCTGGAGAGGACCATGATGGCAAAGGGCTAATCCACATTTCTCTACCTTCACCCTCCTATTACAGGCAACCTCAGATTTCCACCTGGTTGTTTAGGCTCAGCATTCTATGCTTGGTGAACAGCTAACAGCAAATGAATTGGTGACTTTTTTTGATCATACAGGTATTCAAGACTTTTCACAAATCCAACTTAATTACGGCATTTCTACCAGTGAACACTGGCGGTACACAGCCATCAAACATTGTTTCAATCAGCCAGTGAATCACCCACATGCTTGTAGACTACTCACAAAATTTGAAAAGTGTCAGAGCACCAAAAAAGATGATAGATGTTTACTTTCTGACATATGAAACACTCTTAAACAAACCCATGGGCTCTAGCAAGTCTCCATCCCAGAGACGATGGCAGTCTGAACTGGAATGCCATTCCACACCCCAAGAATGGTCTGATATCCTTTGCAGAACCCACACCTCCTACCTTAGTGCTTCAGAGAAATAATCCCTGCTAAAAATCACTGACAACTGGTACTACACTCCAGCTAGACTGGTGTTAATAAATATCAATGACATTTTCACTACAGATATCTCCTGCTTCGCTAGGTATGTCATACTGGGGCTCCCAAACCTACTGACCTACCTCATCTACTTTGACAGAGGAAAAGCAACAACAACAGTTCTCTGTGCAGCCAAACAGGCCATCACATCCAACTGGGGCACGGATGCCTCACCTGACCATTCAGACTGTGGGTTTTTATTGCAATGGAGAAACTCAAGTCCTCGACAGAACACTCACTGACACGTTTGATAAAATGTGAGGCCCCGTCATATGATTCCTGACCTGGGACTTCTGGGAACCAACATGCCCTAGCTACCTCTGTGTACTCAGACTATCATGAAGTGAGGATTCAACTACATTGCTACTCGGATCTTGACTGTGAGGTCCTGTATCAACCCCACTGACCCATCCCAAGACTTTGAATACCTAAAAGACCAAGTTTCAACTAATAAACCCATTCCCACCTCTCCTCCTTTCAAGTTGACGTAATCTTCCTGTCCCCACCACCCTCCTCCTCCTTCCCCGGTCCTTTCCCTTAACCTTCACTAATGCACCTCACCAACCATTGGATGCAAGTGAGACTATATGTTACTCAAAATTATAATTACAAAAAAAGAACCATAATTAGGCAGGGAGGGTATTTAAATTGCACTGGCTTAATTCAACAAATTTCGGGAATTCTGTTTTACATTTGTTAAACTACATTCCTGAAATTACACTATCATGCCATGCCATGTAACTAAGCTGCCATTCGCCACAAAATTATAGTAGCGCACAAGCATGAGACTAATGGCAATACCTAGAACACAAGCGGACGTTGTTTGCAGAAACTGTGTTTTTTGCACTATTAAGCGTAAAATCGTCTCAAGCACTTCCGCTAAAGTATATGGCAAAATTACGGATTCTCATTTTTGCATAATTATGTGATATTTTGTGTGATTTCTTCAAATTTTCATGTAAAGATATTGTACACGCCTACTAATAACCTATCAGACGTGCTGAGACACTCATCAATTCATTACGAAACTTGCACAACAACATGATCTACAATCACTAGTTACTTCTTATTACACGAAATCCGGCCATGGCAATAGCTACAATGTCTACAATAAAAGCCTGGACAGTCAGTGGTATTATATAATTGTATTACTTTGAGGCATGATGCTATGAAATCAAGCAAAGCTAAACTACTCGTTATCTTTTAGCAGTACAAAATTTTCCTTCATTAGGAGGGCATTCTTGACTCACACAGACCCCGGGTGCTGATCGGCAAGGAGTATTCAAATGAACTTAATGAAATACTGGTAGGTAGAGAATTAAATACGATTTATGTCCCATGAGGAAATAGCTTCAATTGTTATTTTATGTTTTCAAACGGGTAAAATGCTTGATCAGTTTGCCCTTCATACTGTTTATACACAATGTGTAATTAACTTCATTAATGTTTCGCTTTGCACCACTCCAGTAGCTGAAACCCAATTGTCAGCTGGTCTGCACAGAAGGAAATCATAGAAAGTTAGAAACTGGTTTCTAGATTAAAATACTAGTGTTTAATTCATTTTTCTAATAATTGCCTTTGCTTATATTTGCTAGTTCTTATATAATGGTTACAATTTTCCTCGTGAACTTTTTAGTTTTAAAGACTTTTAAACACTACATTGTGTTTGTGTCATTTTAGAGCGTGGTAAGGGATCATATTTGAGACATCATCATTCATGAGTCTATGGTTCGATCTAAAGTAGTGGCTATACTGATCTGTGTTTGTGAATTAAGCCCATATCGGGATTAGTCAGAACCCTCTGTTTTCGGTACTCTGAAGATCTCTGAGTAAAAAGGGAAATCTAGTCAAATTATCTGGGTGTTTTTCAGCTCACTTCAGACTGGCTTCCGTTCAAGTAATATGTAGAAATTATTGAACAGATCATATCTCATAGAATGTAGCCAGTAGAACTGAAAACCATAAAAAATATTGCAGGCATGCACACTCCATTCTCCAGGTATGAAAAATGTAACACATATCATGGAAAGCTTCAATATGTCCTTTTTTCTTCATCAGGTATCAAATATAAATTCTGACACCCTTTTAGGGATTCTGGGCCTCATTTACAAGGCCTGTGGCGGCGTAGCCTGTGTCTTGCTGCGCAGTGCTGTGCCATCAGGAAGGGACAGAAATGCACCATATCTACAAGATGCACCACATTTCTGTCCCCTCCCCCTGTGCTGAAATCAAATTGTTGCTGTGAGCCAACGCAGGTACCCTTGCGCCATGGTGCAAGGGTGCCTGCATTGTGTGGATGATTGTTTTTATACAGGAAGAGGCATCCTCCTACACAATAACAATCACAAGATGTGTTTTTCTCTTTCTATGTGTGCTGCAGAATTCAGCATACAGAAAGCGGAAGAAACGGGAAGAAATTCTGACATTTTTCCCTGTTGTGTCACTCTTACTCCCCCCATGAGGTGGCATAGTAATCTGACACATTACCAGACTTGTAAATCTGGGAATGCATCAGATTCCTTCTGGTTCCATTGGTGTTGCGTGGAAACACCCCAAGCAACACCAATGGAAAACCCCTTCCATGCAGTATGATGCGTGAAAGGTGGTCCATATTTAAAAGGCCATGAAAATCCACGCAAGGTGGCTTTACGTGGCCTTGAAAATATGGGCTGGCACACTGCGCCACCGGAGGGTAAAAAAATTACACTCCGGTAGCACAGTGTGCCACTAGGGCCTCATAAATGAGGCCATCATTGTTTTCATAGTTAGGGGTCTTCTAACGTTTAAGGCAAACTTCTTGGAAAATATGCCCTGTTTGACATTGCAAGCAGTATGTAGGGCACTTGTCACTATCTTCTTTTCTCGTCAGATTTTATACACACGAAGGAAAGCTATGACAGTAGCCAGTTGGGCAAGTTCTTTGTTTGAAGTTAGACTCATAGCTCCAGGAAGCTGTCATTAGTCCTATGTACATAATAAGTTCTCCTTGACCTATAGGAAATTGCTAAGAGGGCCCGTGCCAGCTGAGACTGATCTTTAGTTTCCTTTATCCACAAAGTATTGTAGCAGGTCAAGAGGAACCTTGAAAGCTGATAGCTGTTTTTGCGACCACGTTCACTGTTCCATACAGGGTGTCAGGCATCTTTTAAATGCCACCAATCTTCTACATCTCATATTTTGCAGGGTCAAGGAGGACAACCTGGTGGCAGAAATGGAGCCCCCTGCCAAGGCAGGGAACAGGTTGTCCTCCAACTGCTTGTCCCTTGTGGAGTTGGTGGACAGGATGCTGACAAAGTTACTTAAGTAACAAACTTAATATGGAGAAGAGGAAGGTGGGGGCATACAAAACCCTAGAGGAGAAGAAGCTGGTTCGGGAGGGAAAGAGAATGCCTCATGAAATGAGTCTGAAGGAGCTGGACCTGAAAGCAAAGCAAGCAGCAAGGTTCAGCACCAATAGTGGCAGCAATCCAATGTCCAATGGAGAAGTGAGATTCTGCATACCCGAGACCTGGTGCCCAGCTATGTGGTGGAAGGATTATATACACAAACAGTTTTTAGCATATGAGAGAGCTCAGGGGATCCATACAGTTCCAGAGGAGGATTTGTGAGCCAGCCTGTGGAAGCACATGCACCCAGTGTGGAAAGATACCCTTTTTACATTAGAGGTGGGGGACCAGATGAGGTACACTCCCATGAAAGCCATTTTACTTGGAATGTTTGGGCTGACCTCTGAGAAGTATTGTATCAGGTTCAGGGGCAGCCAGAAACTACCAAACCAGTCTTGGTGGATTTCTGGGACTAATCAAGTAAGCCACTGAGTGATGTTAATGGGCTGTATGACCTTATTTTGAGGGAGCACATGCTTTGTACTTGCTTTACAGATCTGTGTCAACATCTGAATGACAGGAAGCTCATTGACTCCAAGGTGCTTTTACAGGAGGGCCAGCACTAGATTGTCCAATCAGACATCTGGGGGCAATGCCCAAAAGGGTGGTCAGGTCCACACAGGAAGAAAGAGGGGTCAGATAAAGAAAATTAAGAATTCTCTTAAGGCCCCAAAATAGTTCAAAGGGGGAAGAACACCCAGCCCTAATCTGACCACATGCAAAATAGTTTTAGGGACAAGAAAGCAGGAAAGCTTGTACCCAAGTACTATGAGTGTTACAAGTATGGAAACATGAAGCGAGGTGTAAGATGTCCCTAGAGGGCACAGCCCTCACTGGCGGGCAGATCCAAGGGTTGGTCAGTGCAGCGCCTGGGGAAGAGATTTCCTCAGTTAGTATCGGGGGTAGCGCAGAGGTTACACTAATGTCCCTGAGCGACAAAGAGATGGTGCCCAAAACCCCACATGCCTTCCAGTACTTTCAAGTGTAGACAGTGAGCCACTATCAATGGGCTGAGGCTGGAGGCACTAAGGGACATTGTAGCCAGCATGACAAAGGTAAGGTGTTATCTGGTATCCTCAGAACAGGTAATCCCCAAGTCATTCCATCAGTTCATAGTAGCAGACGACTTTGAAAGTCACTACTCAGTGGCTTTGGTTCCCTTTGAGTGATGGGGTCTCAGGTTCTCTAAAAGAAGCTGTGAGCTCTGCTATGCTTGTGGAGTGCCTGTTAGCACCTTATCTGGATGGTATTGGAGGTCCAATCACACTTGTAGATGTTAGGGTTGCCTGAATGACTGTGCCTGACAACAAGGTCCATGGCAGCTAAGGGGGGAGTCAAGGAGGCCTGCAGTCTGGAAAAATGGCCCGGGCAGCTGCCAAAAAGAGAAAGGGCAACAGAAAACTCACATGGTCCAGGAGGTAGGAAAGCCTGAGGATGACATCCTGTAGCTTACAAGGAAGGATACTGCAGCCCTGAAAGACTTGCCCGAGCTTGCTGGGTGGCAGGTTGAGGGTGGGCCTATCAGGAAGGAGTTCTATAGAGCTCAGAAACAATGCCCAACTCTAGAGGGCTTGAGATGGCAAGCTGTGGCCCTGGTCACTGGTAACACCGCTAGAGATTACCTGATGTATTTGGAGAATGGCCTCCTATATGTGAGCCTATGGTTCCCTAGCTTGTGGCAGCTCATTTGTTGGTGCCCCCCAATGCCGCAGTGCCTTCCTACTGGGTCTTGCTCATGGTAGACTCTTGGCAGGACATGTGGGTCATGACTAGAATTTTGCCAGGCTTGTCATCCAATTTTATTGGCCCCAGATGGAGACAGTCTTTGATGAATTTTGTAGGTCATGACCCACCTGTCAGAGTAGTGGGGAGTCAGGGAAAAATCTAAAGGCTCCCCTGATCCCTTACCCTCCATTGGCACCCCACCCGTTTTGAAAGGGTGGGCATCAAAATTATTGGGCCCTTGGATCCCACATCTGCCTGGGGAAACAGGCTTATCCTGAACCATGCAGTAGATACACAGAGGCCAAACGTCTGAGATCTGGAACTGCACATGCAATGGCTAGCACCCTGGTAGGGATTTTTCAAAGAGGTGTCTGGAAGGGGTACCAACTTCAGGTCTGCCTACATAAAGTCCATGTGGGATGAATGTGTGGCAACCTATAAGTTCCCTATGCCCTATCGCCCTCAGACATAAAGCTTGCTGAAAGATTCGACAAGACCCTGAAAGGTATGATTATGGGCCTATATGAGCCCATGAGGCAAAAGTCAGACATTCTGTTACCATGTCTGCTTTTTGCCTATAGACAGGTGCCAAAGAAGGGAGTTGGGATTAGCCCATTTGAACTTTCCTATGACCACCCTGTTAGGGGACATCACAGTTTCATAAAGGAAGGACAGAAACAAGCTTTCAGAAAGCCCACCAGAATACAGTCACGTACATGCTGTCTCCCAGATACCAGAGCAGTGCTTCTAGAAGGCCTCTGCAAATCTGGAAACCAGACAGGAGATGAGGAAGTTCTGGCATGACCAGACGGCTACTTTGTTCAAGTTTCAGCATAGCCAAAAAGTATGGGTGATGGAGCCACTGAAGCCCAGAACCCACCGAGGACACTGGTCAGGGCCTTATGAGGTAAAGGAGAGAAAGGGGGAGGTCCCCTACTTAGTGGAGCGCAAGAACACCAGGAACCTCTTAAGGGTGCTCCACATGAATCACCTCAAACCCCATTATGAGAGGTCTTGATTTACCATACTCCTGTTGACAGATGATGGGGTGGAAGAGGAGAGTGAACCCCTTCCCTGATCTCCTATATTCCAAGAAACAGGAAAGGCTAGTGGAGGGTGTTGACCTCTCCCCTGTCCTAAACCCCAGGCAGCAGAGAGAATGTCACCATTTACTGGGGCAGTTTGCCTCTCTGTTCTCCCTCAACCTTGTTTTACACATTTGTGTACCCATGATATTGACACAGGAGCCAGTATGGATGTGTAAAATAAAATGTACAGGATCTCTGAGCTGGTGAGAAACTGAATTAGAGGTGAATGAACACTCCAGTAGTGCCTGGTCCAGTCCAGTAGTACTTGTAGACAAAGCCACACCACAAGGGGCAACCCCAGAAATCAGGTTCTGTGTGGGTTACAGGGAGCTCAACTCAGTCACCAAAACTGACACCTGCTTCATCCCGAGAGATGATGAGCTCATTGACAAGATGGGAGTTCCTAAGTACTCTAGATCTGACATTATACTGGCAGATTGCCCTCACTGTGGGGGCTAAAGAGAGGACAGCATTCTCTATCCCAGAGGTCCACTACATGTTCAGGGTCAAGCCCTATGGGTTGACGAATGCCCCACCATCTTCCAGAGGATGGTTAATAAGGTCCTAGAGGGATGGAAGTCTTCAGTGTGGCTTACCTGGATGACATTGCTGTCTCTGGCTGTGAGGATCACCTGGTTTATCTACAGCTGGGAGGATCACCTGTTTCATTGACCATCAAGGCCAGCAAGTGCAAGATGGAGGAGGGTTCTGTGATATATCTGGGTCACCTAGTGGGCGTGGACAGGGCGCTACCCCCCAAGCCAAGATAGAGACTATTCTGGCACAGGAACACCCCAAAGCACAGACAGGAGTGAGGACTGTCTTGGTCCTCACTGGATATTACAGGAGGTTTGGTATGGGTTATGGCACCAGTCATCTTGCCCCTTAGCTGAACTGATTTCTACGAAGTATCCAAAGAAGTTGATCTAGACAGAGGCCTGTCAGGAAGCTGTGCCACCCTCAAGCAGGCCATGTGCATAGCACCTATACACAAGGCAGCTGAGTTCTCTAAGGACCTTATAACACAGACTGATGCTTCAGAGCGTGGCATAGAGGTTGTATTATCACAGTTGAATTGGAAGGGCCTAGGCCAACCTGTAGCCTTCATTACTATAGAGTACGTCTTAGGCACCAGAGGTGAAGTTCTATTGAAAGGGAAGCTTTGTTGTGGTCTGGGTACTGAAGAAGCTGAGATCATACCTGTTTGTGACTTACTTCTGAGTTCAAACAGACCACAGGCCCCTCAGATGACTCATTCTTACAGGGAATGGTATTTACAGTGGATTACCGCCCTGAGTCAGACCCCTCCAATGCTGATTGTCTGTCCAGATTCGTTCACCTTGGTGATGAGAACTCCCAGGAGGTTGGGTGGTTCTCCCCACTTTCAGCTGTGGTGGACATAAGTTAGAGCTGTCAGCCTTGATTGGTATTTTTCCAAACTTTTTACTTTCTTCTTTTCTGTTTTGCTGAATTTGTTTTCATTTGACTTTTGACTTTGTGCAGTTTACCACTGCTATCATGTGCTTGCGCTCTCTCCTTTAAACATGGTAAACTGGTTTACACCTTATTGGCATATTTATTTATTAGTCCCTAGCAAAGCGGTATACCATATAGCCAAGGCTGATAAATTAAATGCTATTAGCGGGCATGGGAGGACCTGGCCCGGCAGGTCAGGCTGAACTGTTCCTATGGGGGGCATAGTCAAGACTGATTTGCATATGGCTGGGTCCAAACTGGGGTGGCATAGTGGGTAAAAAAACAATGGATTGGAATGCAGCCGGAGCAATTGCCAATGGCTGAGATTAATTCATGCATTCCATACATCACCTTGTTGTTTATTGCATTTGCTGCCCTAAGTGCGCTGGGTATGCCCCAACGTGGGTACTGGGCTCAATGTGCTACTGGATTCAAGCTAGCTTGGCTGCTGAGAGGTGATACAGTGAAACCAATACCGGGATGATTGTTTTCGGTCCAGGGAGGACCTGGCCTGACAGTTCAGGCTGGACTGTTCCCATGGGAAGCAGGATCAAGAGAGATTTGCGTATAGTTGGGTCCAAACTTGAGTGGTATGGTGGATAAAAAAATGATTGATTGGGATGCAGCCCCAGCAATTGCCAGTGGCTGAGATCAGTCCCAACAATTACATATATCATCTTGTTGTTTTTGCATGTGCCGCCCTAGATGTGCATCTCAGGCTGACTGTGCCACTGGATTCAAGCTAGTCTGGCTGATTAGGGGTGATACCCCAAAACCGGTCCCAGGATGCTTCCTTCTGGTCCAAGGAGGACTGGCCTTGAAGTTTGGGCTGGACAATTACGATGGGGACCAGGGTCAACACTGATTTACATATGGCTAGGTCCATACTAGGGTGGCATGGAAGGCAAACAAAGATGTATTGGGATGCAGTCTTGAGCGACTGCCATTGGCTGAGATTAATTCAAGCATTCCATCCTCACCTTGTTGTTTTGCAATAGTGGGCATGCAGCACTTATTGTGCAACCCAATTTAGTGGCCCCTTAAAACATGTCTCAGATCTGCCATTGCAGCCTGTATGCAGTGTTAAACTGCCAATTAGACTTGGCAAAAAAACACTTGCTGAGCTAAAACTCCTTCTTATTACCTATGTCACCCCTAAGGTAGGCCCTAAGCTGCCCATAGGGCAGGGTGCATTGCATTTAAATATTTGGATATAAACGTTTAGGTTTTATATGTTCTGGTAGTTAAAACGAACAAATGTGTTTTTGTTGGTGTGAGGCCTACCTCTCCCATAGGATAACATTGGGTTACCTTATTACATTTAGTAAGTGATAACTTTTGTTTCGGAGCAGGTAGAAAAGTTACATTTAGTGTCTAAAGTATTATAATTTCAAAATCCACTTTCATGGTAAGGTCAGATTTTAAGTCACACTTCTGAAAATGCTACTTTTAGAGAGTTAGCATTGTCTTGGGTCACTTGACTAGGTGTAGTTGGCAGTTGGCCTTTATGTATTCCTCCTAGACAGCCACACAACAGATGGGTTGAGTGTTGGCAGAATGGGCCATCCATGCAAATTGGGGAATGGAGCTGTGCACAGCTCTCCTTCCATGTTAAAGACCTTGCCTCAGCTAACACACAAATGTCAACCTGTTGTGTCCCCAGGCAGGCTGGGGCAAGAACAGGGAGGCAGGAAACTCCAAAACACTTTTGTGGGGGAAAATCTTCAGAAGGTTCTTCCACTCCAAAACTGGCACTAGATATAAAAATAGGCCCTAAGACCCACTCTTCAGTCACTTCTGGACCTGCGGAAAGACTCTCAGAAAGGTGGCCTGCTTCCTGTGACATGCTTTGTTCTTCAGAGGACTGTCCTACTGCACCAAGAGGTCTGCCCTGCTACCTGAGGCCTGCCCTGTGCCCTCAGATGAATGCCTTAATGCTTGAGACCTGATTTCCTACTTGAACCCAACTTTCAGAGTGACTCCAAAGGCTAGTTGGCTGGCTTTTGATCAGAGCCTCAGGGACAGAAACGGATCTAACTATATAGAACCCTGGCGCCAGCCAGAGTGAGTCCTAATCCTCCAACTGGTCCTCCCCCCCAGTATTGGATCCCTGGTTATGGTGCTAAAGTTGCCAGGAGAGTCAACATTTAAAACTTGTGAGTTTTTCAGTCTGAAAGGGTCCTGAGAACAGAAAGCTGACCATGACCTACCTATTCCCTGATTTGCCAACATACATCGCCAGTCGGCCTGACTTTGTGGTAGCTAGAGGCGAAAAACCACAGCTAGGCACTTTCCAAAAAACACGTCAGATTTCACTGTAAAAATATGATGTATCCATGTTGCGTTTCCTGTTGTGGGCAGTAGGCCTACTCACACAAGTGAGGTACCATTTGTATCGGGAGACTTGGGAGAACACAGAATAGCATAACAAGTGTTATTGCCCCTTGTCTTTCTCTAAATTATTTCCTTCCAAATGTAAGACAGTGTGTAAAAAAGAAGACTATTTGAGAAATGCCCTGTAATTCACATGCTAGTATGGGGACCCGCAATTCAGAGATTACCACTCCTTCTCAACACCTTATCTGGTGCCCATTTCGGAAATATAAAAGGTTCCTTGATACCTATTTTTCAGTCTTTATACTTCACCAAATGAATTGCTGTATACCCGGTATGCAATGAAAACGCATTGCAAGGTGCAGCTCATTTATTGGCTTTGGGTAACTAGGGTTCTTGATGAACCTACAAGCCCTATACATCCCCGCAACCAGAATAGTCCAACAGACGTAACGGTATATTGCTTTAAAAAATCTGCCATTGCTGGAAAAAGTTATAGAAGAAAACATGGCCGGAAATTGCTCTTTTTTTACCTCAATTTTAATATATTTTTATTTTAGCTGTTATTTTCTGTAGGAAAACCTTGAAAGATCTACACAAATGGCACCTTGCTGAACTCAGAATTTTGTCTACTTTTCAGAAATCTTTAACTGTCCGTTATCCAGCATTGGTTTCACACCTATTTCTGTCACTATCTGGAAAGAGGCTGAAAGCACAAATAATAGTAAAAATGGGGTATGTCCCAGTAAAATGCCAATATTGTGTTGAAAAATGTGGTTTTCTGATTCAAATCTGCCTGCTCCTGAAAGCTGGGAAGATGGTGATTTTAGCACCGCAAACCCTTTTTTGATGCCATTTTCTGGGGAAAAAACACATGCTTTCTGTAGCAGCCCTTTTCCCCCATTTTTTTGCAGAAAAATAAATTTTAGCTGTATTTTGGCTAATTTCTTGGCCTCCTCCAGGGGAACCCACTAACTCTAGGTATCTTTAGAAAAAAGGGCACAAATTTGGCTTGGGTAGCTTATGTGGACAAAATGTAATGAGGGCATAAGCACAAACTATCCCAAATAGCCAAAAAAGGTTCGGAACCTGAGGAGAAAATGCCTGGCAGCGAAGGGGTTAAAAGAAAAGTGGGATGCATTACAATAATGAAAATGGGATGGATTACAAAAAGAAAAATGAAACGTTTCCTTTTAATTTTTTAAGAGTATGCAGTTGTCTGTGGGACCACTGTCTGCTCTTAAACAATAGTTGCACCCCCATTCGCAAAGGGTAAGGGTTCCCTTGGGGACTCCTTCCTGTTATGGGAATGGCTCACCACAAACTTGAAGTTAGTGGAACTGCGAATGTTTTGCGACTGCATTCCCATTCGCAAAACATTCCTTCATACCAGTGCGACTCACCATTAGGAAGGGACGCCCTGGCACCCCCCTTCCTAAAAGTGAGTCGCAAACCCTATTTTGCGAGTCTGTAATAGGCTACAGAATCACAAAATTGAGTTGGTACATGCCAGAAAGCATTTTACCAGTTGCAAATGGCCTGATGGGCCGGTTATGACAAGTAAAAGTGCTTCATACATCTAGCCCTAAGTAAGTGAGTTGATGGAGGACTGAATGATGAATGACTACAGGGACAGAAGAATGGATATAAGGAATGACTGTAAAGGAGGCAGTTGATCCACACACCTAATAATTAATTTCCCAATCTGTCAAAACCCACACTCTACATACTCATTCCTCCATCAACCAACAAATACGTATATCTATTCACTCCTCTATCCTTCTATTAGCAGTGCGACCACAAAATGCAGATAGTCAGTCATAGCTACCACAATTTCAACAACCTCCAGGATCACAGGACTTTATATTCTGGAACTTGTTGTTAGGCTTTTGGTGTGTGATCTAAAAGTCCTGGATGCACAGGGCATAATAAAACAAGGACTGGCTGAAAGCATCTCACAGGGCACAGATATTCTTCACAGTTTTGTAAGTGTTTCCACGCTATACCCTCTTCCCAGACACAAGTGTAAATATCCTTCTGATGCTGTATCATGGAGCAACTTTTTGCCCTTTATCCTAATTATGGGCAAGAAAATATTACAGTTCCCTTAACGTGCCCGGGCATCGCACCAGGATGCACCCTCTTCATTTTGTTAGTTGTAGTCCTGTACCATAGAATTGCATTTAAAAAAAAACAAAACTGAACTATGTAAGACAAAATTACGAGAAACAACAATTAGGAGAAACATAACAAAAAGTCAAAATTAGACCGCATGAGATACTCGTGCTGGGCAAGAGCTCTAAGCTATTAAAAACGTGCTGAAACGAAGCCAAGTGCATCACCGGTCATTGTCATAGCAGTAACAAAAACGATTCACACCACCTTGATGAATAGTTGACATTCCTTAAAAGTTAACTGACAAATAAATGTTAGGCTCCGAGTTGCTAAAGCCCAAATTAATTGAAGTATGTCAGCTGGCATACACTCAGAAATAGAAAAGTGCATAGTTCCAAGACTTATATTGTCTGCCGACCCTTAAATTACATTTTGGGTGAGCTTCTCACAAACAAGTGTCATTGTCAAAATCACAAACCTTATGAGGGTGAACCCTCAAAACCGTTACATTACCCTGATCTCAGCCCCCTGGTAGCTATGGCCTGGAGCAGGCAGGCTTAACTCATGGCAAGGTGTAAAGTATTTATGCAGTTCTAAAAGAGTAATACAGTTGAAATACAACACAATCAAAATGCCAAACCGAATCAGAGGAACAGATTTAAAATACAGTAAATAAAATGTTACCAAAATGGCGAAAATCCTATAGGAGGAACCAGAAAAATGACATTTTAAAGTTTTAAGTAGGAGTAGTACTAAAAATCATAAAATGCCAAACAAAGACAATGGTCTTGGTAAACCAGAACCTAGGTGAAATTTGACGCTGGTCGGACACACAAACCAGAATTGTCTTTTGTAAAGGAAGTAAAAAGGTGACTATTAGACTTATTAGATGAGGATGCATATTTACAACTGAAAAATGATCCAACTCTTGATTTCTGAAAAGAACCGTGGAACCTAGTGAAAGATGCGTTAGGCAGTAGTTTGATTCAGAAATAAGTATTTAACTTTTTCTTGTGTGAATTTCAAAAATAGCAACCCTCTATGTATTGCCAACAATACATAAAATATTCAGCTTTCTCTAGGAAGGCCGATAGTTTGAGTAACTTAACAGAAAATCTATTGCTCTATAGAGACCATTCTTTAATTATTTCGGGAAATGCAAAACTTAACATTCTATCTCAAATATACTACTGATTTACTGAATAACATCAAGATATTTTAGGAAAATGGCTTGTGGTTTGTGACACTAGATGTCACCTCTCTTTATTTCTCCATCAGGCATTTTGATGGTGTAAAGTCTGTGGCATAGTTTTTTAAAATCTGGATCCGATAGTTTCACTGAGCATTGAACACTTGAACTTATAAAGTTAAATTTATTTCTTCAGCACAACTACTTTATATATGTTTTGAGGCAGTGCAAGACTACAAAAGGCTGAAAATTTGAGCCATCATACTCATGCATAATGACCGGATGATGGGAGGAGGAACATTCGTGAAAACAAAAAGGTACAATTCTATGCAACATGCATGTCTCTGGCTGAGATTCGATGATATTTTTATTGTTTGGAAATGTGATCAGTATTCTCTTATTGAGTATGTCAAATTTCTTAATGATAATGCGAACAACAGTAGCATCACTATGAATCTAAGCCAGCGAGGGACAGTGTTCCTGGATATCGCTATTAAAGTATGTGATGACCATCTTGTGACCACCACCCATCGCAAACCAACGGCAACAAACACTGTGACATGACAGTTCATGTCACCCAACTCCACACATCAAAAGGATAGCTCTGGTGAAGTTGTGCAGGCAAAATGAAAATGTAACACATTTTAATTATTTTATATGAAAGTGAAAAAAAACTCAAACATTTGTGTAACATACGTATAAAAATAGCACACTAGAACAAGTAAAAAAAAAGCACTAGCACTAAAAATCCTTGTTCTCTGAAACCAACAAGAAAACGAAAACTGTAAGACTGAGGGTCATATTTATTAGCGTTTGACGCAGGACAGTGCAGTGATTTACCTTTATTTCCCTGCGTCGAAGGGAAAGGGCAGGAATGTAGTCTATTTGTGGTATGCAATGCCTTCCTGGCCTTTCCCACTGCACAGGAGCCACTTTGGCAGTCTAGCACCAACGTAGGCACCCTAGCATTATGGTGCAAGGGAGTCTGTATTGTAGGAAAGATTGTTTTTGTGTAGGAAGGGGCATCTTCCTGCATAAAAACAATCCTATCCTGGGAGGGTTTTTCCTCTTTCTATGTGTGTTTCAAAATGCAATACAATGGGTCTTGTGTTTCCTCGAGTTAAAGCTTTTAGTGTTGTAAATACCTAACTGGACTTTCCTTGCCACTTAAATAGAAAATGAAAAGTAAAACAGTTGACAAAAGCAAGTCAATTCAAAGCGCCATGGCCGCCATGAGCGTGAGTGCAAAGGAGAGACACAAAAGGAAAAAGAAGTTTGCTCGCAGTCAAACATATCGGCAAAAGTGCAATTACCCGTGCAACTAGGCTGGACCCAAAAGTGGTAACAAAACCGTCCCAAGGAGGGACAAACCTAAAGCATTTACCAATATCATCAAAGGACTTTTGAAAGGCAAGCTCACAAGCAAGTGATAGTGATGGGTATGTGGTTGGCGTGGTTAAAAGCCCATGTAGATAACAACACGCCGGAAAAGCAGCACTTGCGCTCTGCTATGCTAGAACTAAGAACGTTTAGAAATAAAGATATCTCGCCTTGTTGCGCCTCACTCGGGGGCATACAGTTTTTGTGCATACCCAGCTTTACAAAGTCTTGTAAATTTGGAGGGGGGGTCAAAATACATGGGTGCTATGTAGGAACACTCACACAATACCCAGGGAAACGCCTCGCTTGTGCAGAGTAATGTAACGCAGTGATTTATGCTGTGATACATTACTCAAGATTTATGAAGCCAATCAAGGGCCAAGCAAGGTGCCCTTGCATAGCTTCATAAATCTCACTTAATGTCTGCGAGGTTGGCGTTGCTCTTGCATCACACTGTGTGGTGCAAGAGTGACGCAAAGCAGGCCATAGGTATGCCAGCTTCTCTGTACTTTCATGCCTTTTCATCTCAGGATTATGTTCTTAAGCCCATCTTTATGGGCTTTTGGTGCAGAGCAGAGCAGCAAATCACCTTGCTGCACTGCCCTGCATCAAAGGGAAAGGGCAGGAATGTGCCATATTTAAGCAATGCAGTAAATTCCTGCCTTTTTGGCACCCTAGCACCAATGCAGGCATCCTTGCACCATGCCTGCATTGAAGGCAAGATTGTATTTGTGCAGGAAGGGGCACCTTCCTGCACAAAAACAATCCGGAGAGGCCTTTTCCTCTTTCTATGCATGCTGCAGAATGCAGCACACATAGAAAGAGTAAAAAATGAGGTGAAATCAAACTGTCTCTTCTCGTAATGCCTCCCCTTTGGAGGTGTAAGATTTTTGGCACATCCTCAGGTTTACAAGTTCTAGTAAATCTAGCAAGGCGTCAAAATCCATGGGTGTTGCATGGGAATACCCACCGCAAAGCCCATGGAACACGTCCCTTGCACAGCGTAAGGCAGAGCAGCAATTTGCACTGCTTTGCCTTACTCCATATCTATGAGGCCATTAAAAGCCATGCAATGTGGCTTTGTGTGGCATTATGGATATCAGTTCAAGGTTTGTGCTGTCGTTGCATCACAAAAAGTGATGCAACGGCAGAGCAAGGGGCTCATAAATATGCCCCTCAATCTATAAGAAGGAAAGGGATAATTTATGAGTCTGTTGAGATTGAGTGATTAATAACCTGATATAGTTTTTACTTCTGGGTCGTACTTTCTCTTAACCAGTTTCATTTTGATACTTTTGTATAATACCCAGTAAGTGGCGATGTGAAACAGAGATAATATTGAAATCCCGAGCTTCTCTAACTCGGACTGAATGGTAAAAAATGCACAGTGAGTGCCAATTAACTATTTAAAAAAAACTCCCAAAACAATACGTGGATATCAGTAATGGAACGATAGAAGGAGAAAGTCAGCCAAGAGAGTAATGCTTCACAAATTCTCCAGTGAATCCCTGATAAGGCTGGGGTTGCTCCTCCTAAACACAGTTTGTTGGTGAGAACGATTGCTACTAATTTTGAATGCGAACTTTGAGCACTTTGAATTGTTGGCTTGGAGTCTGTCTAGACATAAAGAACAAGTTACTTACCTTCGGTAACGCCTATTCTGGTGGATACACTAGCTAGCTGTGGATTCCTCACCTAATGAATTCTCTCAATGCGCCAGCCTTCAACGGAAATTTTCTTCCCAGCTCTGCACGTCGATGAGGACGTCACAATTGCTCGACTTCCACACGACGCCATCTGACGTCATCGAGGCAATAGGAGGTCCTCACCGGCGTGCTGATGTCAGTTTTCACCATTTTTTACGTGCCTTCAAGGCAAACAGGTGACTACCGACAATACATACTCGACATTAACAAATCAGTCAAATATAAAACCTAACCTTTATTCAAATATAAACATCAAAATATGGCGGTGGCGGGTGCTTGAATGGTCACACCAAGAAATCCTGCAGCACAGACCGTGCAAAATGGCCATCCCTCCTTACCTCTGAATCCAAGCAATAATGCTTCGCAAAAGTATGGAGGGAAGCCCAAGTTACGGCCTTACAAATATCAGCCACAGGAACACCTCTAGCCAAAGCCGAAGAGGCTGACTTAGCCCTCGTGGAATGGGCTCTAATTCCAACAGGAAGACCCTTCTTTGCCTAGGAATAACGCATTTTTATGCAAAGAATGACCCACCTGGACAGTGTTATTTTGTGGACCGCCTTGCGCTTCCTCCTCCCCACGTAGCCGATGGAGAGCTGATCTTCCACTCTGAACTCTCTCATTCTCTCAACGTAGAAGCTTAAAGCTCTTTTAGGGTCAAGTCGATTGAGTCTCTCCTCCTCTTTCGTTGGATGGGGAGAAGGTTAAAAGGATGAGAGCCTTATAGACTGCCCTAAATGGAAGGGTAGAATAGCCGCCCTGGTCCTCAGCACCACTTTGACCGCATAGAAAGAAGTGAAAGGAGGTTTAATGCTAAGCGCTTGAATCTCACTCACTCGCTTAGCTGATGTGATGGCTATACGAAAAACAGTTTTTAGCACCAAAAACCTTAATGGACATGAATGTAAAGGTTCAAACGGTGAACCCATCAAGAATGTGAGACCTAAATTCAACTCCCATTGAGGCATAATAAAAGGAGAGGGAGGGAACTTATTAGTAAGACCTTTTAAGAACCATATAAGTATAGGGGATTTAAACAAAGAGGGTTGATCAGGAAGGCACAGAAAGGCCGACAGTGCAGACAGATAGCCCTTAACAGTCGCAACTGCACAACCCCTCTGCGCCAAGGACAACGCAAATAATAAAATGTCCGACAAATGGGCCCGTAAAGGATCAATTTGCTTCTCTCCACACCAGGCCACAAATTTTGCCCATCTACCAGCATAGATCGATTTGGTGGAGTGTCGCCTGGCCGATAAAATAACGTCCACCACTTCTGGCGAGAGAGAAAAGGAACTCAAATTGCCCTGTTCAATCTCCAAGCATGTAGGTGCAGACTCTGGAGGTGGGGGTGTAGAACCTGCCCCTGCGACCGCGAGAGGGGGTTTGCCCTGAGAGGGAGACGGAGCGGAGGGCACAGTGAGAGTTGGAGGAGGTCTGAGTACCACATCCTTCTTGGCCAATCCGGAGCTAGTAAAATTACTTGGCCCGGTCTTGGTGAATTTTCCTCAGAACCCGAGGAATCAAGGGTATGGGGGGAAACGCGTAAAGCAACTGGCCATGCCAGGACCTCTGAAACACGTCCCCCAACGCCCCTTGCACCGGATACTGGAGACTGCAGAGCAACAGGCAATACACGTTCTCCTGAGTGGCAAAGAGGTCTATCTGAAGAAATCCCCACATCCGGAAGATGTAAAGGATCAGGTCTGGATGGAGATGCCACTCGTGATCATCTGAGAAGTGCCGACTGGGACTGTCCGCACATACGTTTTTAACTCCGGCAAGATGGTTTGCTACCACGCCAATCTGATGGTCCTGTGCCCAGGACCAGAGCTATAGAGCCTCTATGCAGAGAAGGTGCGACCCTACTTCTCCCTGCTTGTTGATGTACCACATCGCGGTAGTGTTGTCCGTCCGAACCCGGACCGACTGACCATGAAGGGAGGGGAGGAAGGCTTTGAGAGCTAAACGTGTTGCCCACAATTCCAGCAGATTGATATAAAACATGTGTTCCCCTGGAGACCAATGACCTTTGATCTCCAGGTCCCCCAGATGAGCTCCCCACCCTAGAGTGGAAGCATCCGTTATCACCATGGCCACTGGAGGCGACAGTGAAAACAGCCTCCCTTTGGAAAGATTGCCGTCCACAGCCCACCATCGTAGATCCGCTGCAGTGTCTCTGGAGATCTTTATCGACTCCTCGAGATCCCCTTTGTGTTGAAATCTCTGCCTGCGGAGGCACCACTGAAGAGCTTTCATGTGCCAGCGTGCATGAGTGACCAACAGAATGCATGAGGCAAACTGACCGAGCAGACAAAGGACCTTGAGGACTGGAACGCCCGCTCCACTTTGAAACATTGGAATCAATGCCTGAATGTCCTGAATCCACTGAGGCAGAGGAAAGGCCTGATTCAATGTTGTGTCCAGTACTGCCCCTATGAACAGGAGGTGTTGAGAGGGCTCCAGGTGAGACTTGGGCACATTTACCGAAAAGTCCAGGTCGAACAACAACTGAGTTGTCATCTGCAGGTGAAGCAGCACGAGCTCTGGAGACTTGGCTTTGATCAACCAATCGTCCAGGTAAGGGAATACCATTATCCCCTTCCTCCTGAGATGTGCTGCAACCACCGCCATCACCTTCGTGAAGACTCGAGGCGCGGAAGTAAGACCAAAAGGAAGGACCGCAAACTGATAGTGTTGCGACCCCACCACAAACCGGAGATACTTCCTGTGCGACTTGAGAATAGGGATATGGAAGTAAGCATCCTGCAAGTCGACAGACACCATCCAATCTTCTTCGTTCAACGCCAAAAGCACCTGCTCTAGGGTCAGCATTTTGAACTTCTCCTGCTTGAGGAACCAGTTCAAAACCCTCAGGTCCAGGATAGGCCTCAACCGACCATCCTTCTTGGGGATCAGGAAATATCTCGAATAACAACCCTGACCCCTTTCCTGCTCTAGAACCAACTCCACTGCACCTTTTGACAATAGGGTCTGAACTTCCTGTTGCAACAACAGGAGATGGTCTTCTGTGCAAAAGGGGGAACGGGGAGGGATGGAAGGGGGAAACTCCCGAAAGGGAAGTGCATAACCTTTCTCCACAATATTGATGAACCAGGAATCTGATGTGATCAGCCTCCACATGCGGAGAAAATGAAACAACCTTCCCCCTACAGGAGAAGTATGGGATGGAATGGATGGAGGACTAAGGCTGTTTTCCCTGTTGCACCTCCCCAGAGGAAGAGAAAGAGGCAGGGTGCTGCTGGGTGGCTCCTCTGGTTCGAACTCTACCCTGCCCTCTAAATGACCTATAGGGAAGCGTAGGTGGTTGTTGGCCTGCTGGCTGGAGTCTCCCCCGAAAGGAAGAGCCTCCTCCAAACCCCCTGAACCTTCTGAATGATCGGAACGGGGTGGTGGTAGAAGCCTGCAAACCTAGGGACTTAGCAGTAGCCCTGCTCTCCTTGAAGCACTCTAAGGCAGAGTCAGCTTTAGAACCAAATAGTTTGTCCCCATCAAATGGCAAATCTAAAAGAGTCGTTTGCACATCAGATGAAAAACCAGATGATCTCAACCAAGCATGTCTCCTGGTTGCAATGGATGTTCTCATCGCTCTGGCCACCGAATCTGCAGTATCTGTTCCTGACTGAATGACCTGAGTCACTGCCACTTGAGCATCAGTCAAAAGACCCTGCATGTCCTGGGGCAAATCCGGCATCTCAGCCTTAGCCGCATCCATCAAGGCATGGATATACCTTCCTAAAACACAAGTGGCGTTAGCCGACTTCAGGGCCATACTGCCAGAAGAGAAGATCTTTTTGGCCGACTGCTCCATCCTTTTTGATTCCCTGTCCGCCGGACCCCCATGGAAAGATCCAGGAGCTGAGAGCGAGGAGCAGGAGGCCTGAACCACCAGACTCTCCCGAGTCGGACGCCTAGAGAGGAAGCCCAGGTCCCCAGGAGCCACTCTGCATCTCCTCGCCACTGATCTGCGAACTGCAGTTGAAGACACTGGTTTTCTCCAAACCTCAAGAATCAGTTCAGTGAGAGCCTCATTGAAAGGAAGGAGTGGCTCTGCAGCAGCTGAAGTCGGGTGTAACTCTTCCGTGAGGATATTGGTTTTCACCTCAGCTGCAGGTAGCTGGAGATCTAGGAAGTCCGCTACCTTCCTCACCACTGAGTGGAATGAAGTAGCCTCTTCAGTAAACTTGCCTGGAGAAGCTAAGTCCCATTCTGGGGAAGTATCGAGACCTCTGGCAAAGTCCAAACCCTGAAAGTCCCCCAGGGGCTCTGCGATCTCTCCTTCCTCTAGGAACTGCCTCCGATACTCCTGCTCCTCCAATAGCTTTGGAGCCTTCCTCCTCGAACGCAACCTGGCCTCTATCCTTGGCATTGATAAGGAATCAGCTGACGTCGATGACCTCGGCTGGCGCTGATCTTTGGATTCTTACGACACCGGATTCATTGACGCAATGGAAAGGCGAGCCTTCTTCGCTGGCGTCGATTGGAGTCGTGGCGAAGTCAACGGCGCTACCGGATCAGCAGAAGCCACTGGCATCAAAGGTCTTCTCGGCAACGTCAAAGGAACCGGTGCCGGACCAGCACCCTCTACTGGACAGAAGGGCATGAATGATGTCGGCTTGTATGGAGCCAGAACACCCAAACCAAAAGCCAATGGACCCGTGGGACCAGCTGGTGCACCGCCAGGGGCCATGGAGCCGAAGATGCTGTACATCGCATTTAAGAATGCTGCCGGATCCGCACCTGGAGCCGGGAAAGCAGGATACCTCTGCGGCTGTGCAGGCGAGAAGCCCAGACTCTGGCGATGCTCGTCCACTTCAAAAACCGACGGCGCCGGAGAAGCCTAAGGGCTTTGTGGCTGAGGCGTCCCTGTCAGACTGACCTCCCACGTCGTACGAAGCCGAGCAGATGGAGATCTCAAACGGGATTGGTCTTTCTCTGATCGACGTCGGGAATCATGCCGACGCCGAGAGTTATGACGACGCCGTCTCTTATGAGACCTTGAAGATTTCGAGGACGACCTCTGATGTCGGTGCTTTTCCTTCTTTTTTGATTTAGCCAAAAACAGCTTGTCATCACGCTCTTTGAGCACCTTTGGGATCATCTGTTGGCACGAACCACACTCGTCCATGTCGTGCTCAGAGATCAAGCACCATAAACAGTCATTATGCGGGTCCGTCACCGACGTACGGCCCCCACACTCCCTACAAGGCTTGAAGCCGGACTTCCGAGGTGGAGACATTTTTACTACAAAGTATCACTTCCGAGAAACAATAGCTCCCCAAGAGCCAGGGGAAAAAAACATTACTTCGAAGGCACGGAAAAAAGGGAAGTGACGTCAGCGAGGACCTATTATTGCCTCGATGACGCCAGACGGTGTCGCGTGGGATTCGGGCAATTGTTTGTCCTCGGCGACGTGCAGAGCTGGGAAGAAAATTTCTGCTGAGTGCTAGCGCTATGGGAGAATTCATTAGGTGAGGAAACCACAGGCAGTTGTATCCATCAGAATATTGAACATTATCTTTGAGCACGTCCGACTACGAATGGAACTTAAATATACTCTGTTATTTTGTTGACTTGGAGCTTTGAGATGAACAGTGAGTACTGTGACTGAGCACTTCTAAATTAACTTGTTCTATTAAAGCTTTCAAAGTGACAATTTTTGCTCTTATAAGAAATTTGACACAGAAAGCTTAAGAACCTTTTGAACTCTCAAGTGCCCTAACCAAGCATCTGTATTCACAGTCCTTAATTTTAACCAATAATTACATTCACCAATAATTATATTTTTTTATAACGATGAAGAAATGAATTGGAAAAGTAAAGATATTCTTGGACACTTATTGCTTGTGGACAGTGTGCAGTGTTATCCAAGAGGTTAAAGTGTTAAATATGTTTGTTTTATGTTTTTCCCATTACCACAGCTCTCTATGGCGCCACTTTCTTTTCATTGGAAATTATTGAAGACAGTTTACTTTTAGGTAGTGCAGGTGAAGTGTTTTTTCCGTTAATAAGCTATCTCAAGGGTCAAGACAGTATTACTCCCAGGAATAGGCATGTACTTCCACAGACTAGACCCCAGTCCTCCTTTGTGCATAAGTAGGGCTCCCTCATTTGTTGCAAATCACTTATCTATATTATCCCTCACCACATAGCTAGGCACCAGCTCTTTTGGAATTCGGACTCTTCTACCTCTCTCAGGCATTCCACAGTCACTGCCACCATCACTAAACTCAGAGATTCTTTTGGCCTTTAGGTCCAGTTCTCTCTGGCTCCTCTAACGGATCAGTAGAATCTTCTTCTCCAGGGCTTACGTTTTCTCCTCCACAGCGAGGGTTGATGTTGACTTCTTTTCAGTAGCTATACCCAAGATGGTCAGTTACAATTTGATAGCCCTCTTCGGCTGTCTGTCCTCGCTCTCTATTTGGTTCAAACTGTGGGAGGACACACCGTTCCCGGCTCTCGACAAAGTAGGTGATACTGTTCCCAAGGAGAAGTCATCCTATGACACTGGAGCCTCTGCAATTTTGTCTTCCTCTTCTTCCCCTAATTTGCCTACCTCCTTCTCATCCACTTACTCATGTGTGGTGGACTAAAGAATACGTACGCCCTCCCAAGCTCTGAGGGCAATATATTAGCACCCTTTCTTAGACTCCTTCTTTAGCCAAAGGCCTCCCTTATTGCCTATCCTCTTCACGTCTGTTATACTGATTGAAAGAAAATTGCTCTTCCTGGAACGTCACCCTATAGTTTTGCCTTTTGTTCTGCTGAACCCTTATTTTCCTACCTATAAACCTCTGTGCACTTTAAGCCTGACATCAACTGATAAAGTGCCTGTGCTCACCATTTCAACATTATAAATTTGTAGACTCCTGATTGATATATTTAACTTACATATACATCCCTAGTCTATGGTACAAAGTGTACCACAGGTAAGCAGGGGTAAAGTGCACAACGTTTTACAGCCAGCAAAAACAGTCACGGCAAAACTCTGAGGGTACACCACATAAATGTTGGTCATTACCACATGAATTAACAAGGGTTATTGGTCAATTAATACGAGGCAAATGTGTAATTTCTGGGTCAGAATCCTCAGGTAATTCCTCATTTTTCAAAACAGTTTTCCCTGCTTTTAGCAGCTGAATTCTCTGAAGGGTACATGAGAGGCCTGTGCTAAATCGGCATGCCTCACAATTCTCGACAGGACTGGTAACAGGGTTACTAGCTCCATCAAGAATTATGAACCTTTCGTAGTGTGTGTAAGAAAAATGTCAGTTATATTCAAACACAAAAATATTTGTTGTTTGACTTAGACATGATGTTTATTCAGTTTCCAGATTGGATGTGCTGCACTGACAAAGTGTAGAGTCTGCGCTAGTTATAAGTATGTCAGGTAAAAACCGGTTCAGCAGATAAGGGGCCATGTTCCTCAAACAGCTTTGTGTCTGTGATATGAAGATTATGGCAAAGTTCACCAACAGTATTTGAATTTTGTCAGCAGTATTTTTATGGTTGGAAGTAAACTGTGACATGCTTGATATTAGCATTATACTGTACATATATTTTCTTTGGCGCCCTTGGAATTTCAATAAATACAATTTTGCAAGACAAAATAAAATATCACTAGTATTTTGTACCATCAACAAATTCTAAAGACAGCAAAACAAAGCTGTTTTTATGGTCCGACCAATACCACTGATAAAGTCTTATTCTGCCACCACAACACTGTTCATGTGAGGAGGCCACTGGGACACGTTTGGATGGAAGTAGGCCGACAAACTGTGGGGCGTATTTGCGAGAGGCTTGTGCCGCCGGAGCATCACTTTTTTGGCGCTCCTGTGGCACAAGTCTCTCAACCATATCTTTGAGGCCACACAAAGCCACTCCTAGATGTGGAATAAGGCAAACCAGTGCAAATTGCTGTGCTGCCCTGCGCAAGGGAGGTGTTCCATAGGTGTTATGGTGAGTTTCCCCAAGCAACACCGATGGTTGTTGACACAAAGCTGGATGT
Source organism: Pleurodeles waltl (assembly GCF_031143425.1). Taxonomy (NCBI): domain Eukaryota; kingdom Metazoa; phylum Chordata; class Amphibia; order Caudata; family Salamandridae; genus Pleurodeles; species Pleurodeles waltl. Next base: position 752,136,683 of record NC_090444.1, on the reverse strand, counting down.
TGATTCTGCCCCAGATTTACTCAATGACATAACCCTGGGATGCCCAAAACCTTATGCCTCCCCGCTGGCGGTGTAACAGGAACAATATTTTTATATCTCCTCATTTTAACTCTTTTCATGTGTGCTGCATTCTGCAGCACACACAGAAAGAGAAAAACGCTTCTCAGGATTGTTTTTGAGAAGGAAGTTTTCCCATTCTGCACAAAAACAATCTTGCATGCAAAACAGTCACCCTTGCACCATTGTGTAAGGGAGCCTGCATTGGTGCTAGGAGGAAAATTGTGCACCAGCACAAAGGGAAAGGACAGGAATGCAGCATATTTCTTAAATACAGTGCATTCTGGCCCTTTCCCATTGGCATAGGGCAGCGTGGCACTGCCACTGCCCGAGGCCATTTCTCCTAAATATGGGCCTGTGTGCTTACCGTTATGCAGAGAAAGTGTGAACCCAGTTACGATCCAATGCAATGTGTATGTTGGATGAACCGATGCTCATAGTAAGGTGTTGTGTGGCTTGGAAAATGACAGCAATCAAATAAGGTTTTTAATTTTGTTACAGTCCATCATTAGATTGCTTTGCTAAGTGTATATTCATCCTTGAGTTTGGATGATCTTAAACTCACTTTGGATGAAAATTAACAATCGAAATCATTGATCCATAAAATGGTTCACTTACCTTCTGTGCTTCATTTCTGCTTTTCTTTCTGCAAAGAAAACACATTTTTAAATGTGTGGCAAATGAGTTGGCTTTAATAGACGTTATATTTCTGGTAGACCCTATCAATAAGTAAGTATAGGTGCAGGAAAATGTATCTGCGCCCCACAGCAGGAGTGAGTCATAGCTAATTCTAGAAACATTTAAAGACTTGGGTTTTTGTGGAGGTAGAGGCTTTATTCATATTTTGTGGCCATGTGTTGTATTCAGTTTGTTCAGGTCGTAGTCCCTTGGAACTAAGCAATCAGAGAAAGTTTCAATACAATATTGTTAATGTACGCACTGGACAGGAACTCTTTCACGGGTCACATATTTTTTAGCAGACATTAACGGCCTGATTACGACCATGGCAGATGGGATACTCCTTCACAAACACTATAAATATTCCACCTGCCATTTTACAAGTTCCATAGGATGGAATAGAGCTTGTAATACAACGGGCTGGATATCCGTCACATGTGTGACTGAGTATCCCATCCGCCAAGGTTGTAATCAGGCCCTAAGTAAGTGAAACATTTCTTTACCTCCTGAAAGTATGAACCTCTCCCCAGAAGAAAGACAAAGTCAAACTGAGCCTATCTTGTCACCTTCTAAACACATTCCAGCACCAAGTAGGCAAGCAGTCCATACTAACTTACCTACAATCATCAACAAGCAAGATTTGAAGTAGAAGACCTTTGCTGTTATTTTATAAGTGCTTAAATGCATGGAAGTCAAGTAGAGAAGGATTGCTCTCTGATATTGTTGTTGCAACCCATGCAGCCACAAGAACCAATGGCAAACAACAAGCATTTGCAATGCAATGAGTCTAGCGTTTGCTTGAGTTAGAGCTATTAGCATTGTAAATTTCTAAATGGACTTTTCTTGCCACATAAATTGAAAATGAAAAGTAAAACAGTTGACATAAGCAAGCTGATTCAAAGCGCCATGTGCTTGCAGTCAAGCGTATCAGCAAAAGTGCAATTATCCATGTAACAGGATTGATGGCCAAGGCAGTAACAAAACTGCCTCAAAGAGGCAAAGGATTTTTGAAAGGCAATCCCATGAACTAGTAATAGTGATGGGTGTGCGGTGGGTGTGGTTAAAAACCCACAAATAGATTACAATAGGCCAGATCGCTTGCGCTCGACCGAAAAAGAGCCTTTTTTAAATTCTGTAGTATCAAGTCATTCTTAGTCCCCAACCTCTCAGCGGCAAAAAAAGAGGCTGATGAGGGGCTCTGGAAGTGACAAGGGGTCAACACGTTCACAACATTGGCATTTAATGGCTGTGCATGTCACTTTTATTGTCCCTAGTGTTTGGTAAATTGACATCCACACATATAGGACCAAATCATGAAATTACCCAGGAATGTCTTAAGTGCAATTAATAAGAACTGGGTGAGTGGGAGAGGTGGGACAGCTATACTATGATAAGAAGAAGACGGGGAGGAGAGACAGAGACCTTATGATGAAGAGAGGGACATTGTTAATGTCAAGACCTATCACCTGAAAGTAAAGAGTGGCAGAGTGAGCATGAACAGTGAGAGTGCATACCAGTGATAAATGGGGTAACAGTAAGAGGAGAGGTGAAATCACAAGCCTTTGTAAAATGAAGGCACAAGGCAAAGAGGATAGATGAGAGCAGCAGTATGTATGAAATGCAAATGGACAGTGAAAAGAATATGACAGACAGAAAGGGGGCATAACACAAGCTCCTGCAGCCCCTTGGCACAGGGGAGCGAACCAAACATCTAGGGCCCCCAGACTTTCACAGGGGCTTTCATTCAGTCTCAAGGTCAATAAATATCTATGCAGCTAAAGGACCTTCATTACATTCTACAGGGGGTGTCCATCATTTTGTGTTTACTCACTGAGACCGAGAGTTAGTGATAAGCTGATAAACATCACGAGTGGAGAATTAGTAGCCATATTATGAATGGACAGACATGGTAATATGGAAGTGAGAGACAATGAGCCATGGTAAATGGAGAAACAACGAGACAGTGGAGACCTTTATTTTTATGGATACGTGAAACTTGGAGGTGGACACTACAAAAGACCACAGTAACACATTTGGATACAACATAGACCTGTTGCTGATAATTAAATTGGGCTCTTCCCCTTTCATCATCGAGGTTAGTCCCTCCTTCACCAGGAGCTATTGACCCTAAGCTTCTAAACCGCATAGGCAGCTACATGTTAGGTTTCAAAGCCACTAACCCTAAACCGGGGTGGTAAGCTACTTCCCAACAATCAGCAAACGTTCTTATTACAAGAGACACTGGGGCTCATTCACCAGGCCCTGGTTGCACACTGCGCCACCCGAGTATCATTATTTTTACGCTCAGATGGTGAAGTGTGCCAGCCCATATTTACAAGGCCACACAAAGCCACCTTGCATGGCTTTTCATGGCCTTGTATATGTGGACCCCTTTTACGCATAAGACTACGTGAAAGGGGCATTTGATGGGTGTTGCTTGGGGTGTTCTCACGCAACACCCATGGAACCTGAAGGAATGTGACGCATTTCCAGATTTACAAGTCTGGGAATGCATCAGATTCCTACGCCTTCTCAGGGGTTGTGTTAAGAGTGATAAAAAGGGTAGAAATATCTTTATTTCTCCCCGTTTTTTCCTCTTTTGTTTTTGTGCAGGAAGGTGTCCCTTCCTGCACAAAAACAATCATCCCCACAATGCTTGCACCCTCGCACCATGGTGCAAGGGTACCTGCATTGGGACTAGGCAGCAGTTTGTGCACCAGCGTAGGGGGAGAGGACAGAAATGTATATCTTATAGACACATTAATTTCTGCCCATTCCAGGTGGCGCAGGGTGGCACAGCAAGGCACTTGCTGCACTGCCCTTTTCTACGGGCCTCATAAATGAGGTCCACAGTTCCTTTGCTCTGCAAGTTACAATGAACACTATTGTGTTTGTTTTGTTTCTGCTCGTTTTCAAGTGTTTACAAACAGGACTGTTGTGAACATCCAAACTTGGAACAAGGAATCTCAGTTTTAGGAGGATTTCTATCCACCATTTTATTGTTTGTTGATCGTGATAACTATTTGTTTCTCAACATTGTTGACCCATTACTATATACTTGTAACATGTGGTATTGTGTTTTCCCCCTCAGAATTGTCCCATGTTCACCATCATTTAGTGATCATGAACAATATGTAATGCCCATAGCCAAAACTCTGGTTTAACCACATTACTGTGCTGCACTACCGTTTTCATTGTGTATTGTGTTTTGTGTGTGGAGTGACTCACAGTACATAAATAACCATGTTGCATACCATACATTAGTGATGCTGCAGACACAGCACATACCCTAATCGTAATCAACCAGTGCACGATCCTTTAAACTTGTGGAAGAACCGTGCTGCCACCCCAGCCAACTTCCCTGTTCAAGCATTCAGTTATATGACATGGATTTATCCCCATTTATTTCGCCTTTTTATTTAGTTTAGTTTTTGTATACCCTCAAGTGAGGCCAGGTCATGCTGGGTTAGTTTCGTTGGATCGCTTTAGGAAAATATTAGCAGTGTGTGGTATTGAAGATAAGACATATGAATGGCAATGTTATTGATACTCGAATACTGTTTGATTTGTTGCTACTATAATGTGGTGGCTGTGTCTTATCGGAAGCGTATTTTCATATTGCTCGATGTGAAACGTTCAATGAAGGATTGTTGCGAACAATAAGTAAACATTACAAGACTGTAGCGGATTGTGCAGATTTAAAAAGTGACAGATGGTTTTAGCCAGCTTAGGATAAGTTGGAGATGAGGAGCTTGAAGCACTGACTTTGAGACACTCTGAAAGTTAAAAATGTGTTTCGGCTATAGGAAATATGCAGAATTCGAGAGGCAGGGTTTGTATCTCAACAAGTGGAGGAAGTGCATAAAAAAGAATGGGAACTGTGATCACAAGTGCAGCAGGGGCAGACTCAAACGCATAACAAAAAATAACAAATTATTTTGCAACTATATTGTATGACTTTCGTCTAGACTAGGTAACTGCATGTAGCATTATAGCCCTGCCGTAGTGGGCTATATCAGCCATTAAAGGCCTGATCCAGCGTTAAGAGGCCCGAGCTGAAGGCGAGGACCTTTAACAAGTTAGCAGGCCTTTAATGGCCAGTATAGCCCAGCTACTGACGGGCTATAAGGCTATTAGAACATTCCGCCAATAGGGGGCAGAATATTCTAATAAGTAAAACAAAGGCCTCACGCAGCCCAAGTGGATTGAAATCCTCTCTGGCTCTGTGAAGCCTTTGTTCACAGCTTCTGCTGTGTGAAAAATACTGGGATGTTGGAGCTTCAGACTTTTACCAGCCATTAGACGCCCGGAACAATCCATTGTCTTCAACAGTGTTCCCAACATTCCAATGTTCTAAAATAAGATAAAAAGCATATACCTTAAATAAAAAAAAAAACGTGCAAGTTAAACTGATCTTCACAGTGCTGAAGACCTTCACCTTTCAACCTGAGGCAATTCGAGGTTGTCATTAACTGTACAGAAAAGGATATTCTTTGTCAAATGGTGTGAAAACTGTTTTGATAAAACTAAAAAAGATTAGGAGCATCATTCCCAACAGATCCCTCCCACTTCAAGCCCTGATGTCAGCTGTAGTGCGGGACTTTATCTTGATTGCTGAAGGTGCCATTCAACTTCACCCTGGCACCTTTTAGGCAGATAACACTTTAGATACCTGAACAACTGTGATATTAAATCATCTGTGCAAATCTAAAACTCTAATACAATTTTCTGCTACAAAGCAGTCATTGTGCTACCAATGGTAAGCTTTTATTCAAATGTCTAGCTGCATTTACCTGAAAAGCAGGAGGTCAGAAAGTTAACTATATTTTTAGTGATTGCACACATTCCCAGAAATTGCAGACTAGTCAATAGAGCCTTGAGTTGAAAGTCACCACAATCCCCTGATGATATAACTAAGAGCAGACCCTCATCCTGCTCAAAAGCGTTTTCCCAATTTAACGGTGTAATCACTCACGTTGGTGGGTGCAGCATAATGTCAGATGATGATATAATGGATTTTAAGAACTCTGAACCCATTAAGAAAGTTATACCCTTTTTAGGGACTCTCAAACAACTTTGATATGGATGTTGGTCGTCGGGTACCCTGCTCTATTGCTGAAGTCCTGGCATGGCCCATTCAAAATGTAAGTAAACTTTTTTACGTGTAGAGGTGCAATCAAGATTTCCTACAGGCAAAAATTAAATTTGCTGATCTTATAGTATTGTTAATGCTATGACTACTATTTAGAACTTGTAAATGGCTGCATGAACCTGAATAGAGTTGCAAGAGGCAGTACTCAAGAACAACTGGCAACATTTTAAAGTACTCATTGGTAGGAATTGTAAGGGTCATGATTGAATCACTGACTCACATATCTGCAGCAACGGGTGGTTTGCACACTTCTCAAACCTGTGAGGAAGTTCTATATGTACAACAGAACAAAAGCCTATGCCGATTCTTATCATCTATGTGACTCAAGCTCTGAAACTACTCTACTCAACCTCACACTGTCAAGGAAGTAGATGCAACTAGCCATTAATGCACAGAAGAGAGCAAAGACACCAGGCCCTGATTTGGTTCCAACATATATTTTGCCCTTGACTCTGCTATTTGAGGAACATTCCAGGCCAAGCTTTTTAACAAATTGTTCAAACAGACATGCTTCTTCCATCTTGGTAATTGGCCATAATAGTCCCTGTACTCACAGAAACGGACCAAATTAGTCCACATGATTGCAAGCATATTTGTTTTGGTATTTGCATTTATTAACCAGACTATCACCCACAAAGGTAGGATGACGCTGAGTAGGTATGGGTGGCTAGCCCTGCCTGTGGGAGGCTAATTAACTGGAAAAACAGGTCTTCAGCTTCTTGTGGAATTCAAGAATAGAGATGGAAGCTCTGATATATATTGGGAGGCACAGAATAAATTAAAGGCACCGGGCAGTGATTTGGTTCCAACATATTTTTTTGCCTTTGACTACGCTACTTGAGGAACATTCCAAGCCAATCTCTTTAAGAGAATTGTTGAAATAAACATAAACCTTCCATCTTCGCAATTGGCCGTAATAGTCCCTATATTCATAAAGGGACCACATGATTGCAGGCATGTTTGTTATATTATATGTATTTGTGACGCGCACTATGACCCACAAGGGTATCCTGGTGCTGAGCAGGTATGTGTGCCTAGGCCTGGCTGTGGTAGGTTGGTTAATTGTAAAAGTATAAACAAAGGTACACTGTTCCAAGATTGCTCTGATGACGTAGGAGACCTAAAATCTCATGAGCAAGAGCCCTCAAGCATCACAATGGATGACTAGCATCATCATCGGGAAATGCTCCTCGCCAGGCCGGCACTGCAATGCCTGAAGGGCTCCCCGAAAGAGGGGGGCTCTTAAGCCGTACTATTCTGATAGTGACTGGTGAGTTCAAACTATACAGACAGGTGATGACCGTGTTCAGGCACCAGTACATGTAGGAGAGAACAGAAAAAATATACTTAAAATTGGTTATTCATCTTGTAATAGACATCATAATTTTAATCAGTACAAAAGGATGAAGACCAAGATTAAAAACGGGCAGGAAAGTAACTAAATGAGTTATAATGCTCAATTACTCTCAAAGAGCAACAAACCGCAGAGGACTATAATTATTATAGTTCCCCTAAACCAGGGTCGACATGTTTTGCGTCTTACGGTCCAACCAGATCCAATGATGCTTCATCAGGACCAAAATCAAAACTTCAATCAACTCTTCTCCAACGTAAAGAAAAACCTATTATTTGGGGTTTAGAAAAACCGGTCACTTACATTAAAGTCAACTGGTTAAGTCAGAGTCAGGTCGCCCATCCCCAAGTCGGGAACAGGCTCCTTGGGAGGCACGTTCCAAGGACTCTAATTAACAGCACTGGTTAATGGTCCTTCGTAATGGACCTACCCTCTGGAACAGCGTCCGGTAACCTAAATAATAGGTTTTTCTTTACTTTGGAGAAGAGTTGATTGAATGTTTTGATTTTGGTCCTGATGAAGCGTCATTGGATCCGGTTGGACCGTAAGACGCAAAACATGTCGACCCTGGTTTAGGGGAACTATAATAATTATAGTCCTCTGCGGTTTGTTGCTCTTTGAGAGTAATTGAGCATTATAACTCATTTAGTTACTTTCCTGCCTGTTTTTAATCTTGGTCTCCATCCTTTTGTACTGATTAAAATTATGATGTCTATTACGAGATGAATAACCAATTTTAAGTTTATTTTTTCTGTTCTCTCCTACATGTACTGGTGCCTGAACACGGTCATCACCTGTCTGTATAGTTTGAACTCACCAGTCACTATCAGAACAGTATGGCTTAAGAGCCCCCCTCTTTCGGGGAGCCCGTCAGGCGTTGCAGTGCCGGCCTGGCGAGGAGCATTTCCCGATGATGATGCTAGTCATCCATTATGATGCTTGAGGGCTCTTGCTCCTGAGATTTTAGGTCTCCTAGGTCATCAGAGCAATCTTGGAACAGTGTACCTTTGTTTATACTACTATATTTGGGAGATTGTACACTGGACCATATAACCTCCCGGTCCCTCCCCCCCCCCCCCCTTTATTTAGATTTATGGTTAATTGTAAAGCCAGGTCTTCAGCTTCTTGTGGAATTCAAGAATAGATATGGATGCTCTGATGTGTAGTGGGAGCTTTAGGAACAATCTAAGAGAACATCTGTCCTTTGTGTCTGGTTCTGTGTATGTGTGAGATATATGTGAGTAGGAGTCATAGAAAGCTAAGGTGTCTGGGTGGTTGATGGAAGGAGATTAAACAGTTCAGGTAGGAGGGTCCTAAGTTGTGTAGTGCCTTGAATGTGTCTGTGTGAAGAGTTTGAAATTAGTGTATTTGTGTATCGGGAGCCAGTGAAACTCATTGAGGCACTGTGTGCTTTGAGTTTGGTGTGAGAGTTTGCAGATAAGTGTTGTGCTGAGTTCTGAATGGTTTGTACTTTTCTACTGAGTTGCTTGGTGATCCCGGCATATAGGGTGTTCCCATAGATCAACTTGCTATTGACTAGGGTGTGAGTGACATTTTTTCTAGTGTTGCTTGCTAGCCATTTGAAGATCTTCTTCAGCATCTTCAAGGTGTGGAAGCAGGATGCAGTGATGGTGCTGATTTGTGCAGTCATGTCCACTTTGCTGTTGATGATTATTCCGAAGTTCCTGGCATGGGTGCTGGGTGTAGGTCTGACTTTAGCTGGCTACCAGTAGCAGTTCCATGGTGAGGTGTTCTTGCTGAAGATCAATACTTTTGTCTTGTTGGTGTTGAACTTGAGACATTTCGCTTTCATCCAATTAGCAACTTCAGTATGCAGGCAGCGAACTTGTTTCTCGTGTTGGGGTCTTGTCCGAGAGGAAGAGTATACGTTTTGTGTGATCTGCACAGGAGCAGCAGCGCCTACTCCTAGTGGGCATTAGAGCATCACCCCTGCCTCTTTGTTTGGGGTTAGAAAAACAAGAACATACCCACACATGCAGACAATATCACTCACTCACACCCTCAGACACTACAAACCACAGAACATCACTCACACAAGCACAGATGCACGCACATCACCCACCATGTGTCCCAGGCATTAAAAAATCTGTGGATGGCAGAATTCTGCACTTTACATTGCCTTCCACATACATCAATCAAATTGATGGGGTGACAGTCTGACAGCCCTGAGGCCTGTGAGATCATCAGCCGGCAAAGCACTAGCCTCCTAGGCTGAGCTCTATCCTTCAATGGTGCTTTGCAAAACATTGCCTCATGGGACTTCAGGCTAAAGGCCTGCAGTGCCAGGAGCATCATATCATTCAAACAAATGAGCCATGTCATTCTGCCATTCCCTAACTCATCACAGACTGGGGGGTGGGGGTCAGGGAGTCTAGTGGACCTCATCCCACTCTGTGACAAGTTAGGGGAGGGTGGATGTTGAGGCTGCAGCAAGGAAGCGGGGTACTGGATTCTGCAAAGTGTATCAGCTCGATATTGAATGATGTACTACGCAGAATCCAGTCCCGAGCTTCCTGCGCTGCTAATTCAGCTGTACAGACTCTGCACCATGACAAAATGCACTGCTGAGTATAGGAAAGCTGTTTAGTTTTCAGTCTGGCACTGTGCAACCCTTCCTAGTCCCCGGGAAGAAAGGTTAGCGGTGAGTGAGTCAGCACATTCAAATTCAGAGCCAAGGGTGAGGGTTGAGACGGGCTCTAAAAGAGTATGCACGGCCTGAACCCTGAAAATATTTCCCAACTTGGAAGAAAAGTAGGCGTTTCATCTTTCCAGGTCAGAATATTAGAGGTTTAGGGCCTGATTTAGATACAAGGGTGATGGATATCCCGTCCACCAAAATATAAATCGCATTGGAAATCATGAGATTTAGATTTTGGTGGATGTAATATCTTTGTGACGGAGCATCCCATCCACCAATATCTAAATCAGGCCCTTAGTTATTAAGTGTTTTTAAAAATGCACTGCGACACATTCCTGTTACTGTCCTGATGACAATGTTGTTTACTGATATCTAAAGGCAAAAAATGTTGGGACGCATTGATCAGTTTTTAACTTAATGCTCTCACCAGGCAGCGACAGTCACTCAAATGTTTTAAACAGACTGACTGGAAACACACACATTCCTTTCAACTAAGATCCCAACGATTTATTTCTCCCAGGAGAGAACATAATAGTTGCAATGGCTTTGAATAAAATGTGTGTTTTTTTATCTACAGCACTGTCATGTCTGTGACTGTGTACTGAAGTATTATATGCGTAAGGCTCCATTAGAAATACATATTAAATACTCTATTTACATAAAGGGAGCATCACAAGATGTTTTGCATTGAAGCAAAACGGTTTTTCCGGTTTATATTGTCTTCCTCTTACCATATTTTTAAAGTCAGTAGAAAAAGAGAGTGGGTGCATGCCTCTGTCCCAGTTATGCCACTCTCTACCATGTTTATGTGTTTTGACACAGAGAATAACTAATTTTCTATTTAACTAAAATTGTCCCTGAAGAATGTGTGCTATATTTATGTGATTATAGATGAACATTTGGCTTTGTGTAGGTTGGATATGTATCCCCTATTTCAATGTACTTTTGGCTACTTTTGGTATCTCTTGTCACAATACAAGGTTTAGTTCACATTAGTATGGAACTGGCTGCTGTATGTCTCTGTCTCTGGACCAAAGCCTTTGTGAGTATGTGCACCTTCCTAGAGCCATCAGCGTGCGTCGTTGGCTCCCTCCTCTGGTAACTCTTTGTATCATAAATGTATATGGTACCAATAGTTATCCAAAAGTACCCCCCCCCCGTTTCAGGTTTCACAATGAAAAATCAAAATACTTCTGAATACACACTTTATAGTACCAATATATGATTGTGGTATTGCACCATCTTGATCATCTCCAAAGTATTGGCACTAACTGTGGCAAGCGCAAGGTTCGGGTTTACTATCAAAGCTTAATTTCCATTTCTGTCAACACTAGTGCCGGCACACACCTCCTGCATGTGTGCTACTCCATCCACCTAACCATTCCAACTAATACCCTGATGAATGCTATTGTTGAACAATTAAGTCAGCTGTCATGCAACGTTATAGACTATAAATTGAGACACAAGACCCCGCTTAGGCCCCAGTGCTTGATACCAATTTATGAATACGCTGTATAGCTGAAATTAGAACGTCAGGCTTGATAAAGTAGATGCAGTAGATGTCATTATGACTGTGTCTTAGTGTGGATCTTAAACTGGACAGCTTTGTTAATGTGTAATGTGGGAGACTTGGTGATGATGTTATCTGTGGGGTGAATTTTTAAATGTCTGTTGACAGAATACACTCTTGAAAGATGACCTGAACTATTTTACCCTAGCTTTTTAAAACATTTTTTCATGGGGAGACCCCTAGCCCCCCAAAACTCCCTTTTTATACCCCACCACCTTCATACTTCACCATCCAGCACTGCATAGGAGAGGATGGTGATGTCAGGCCCGTGGATGATGTTTGATAGAGGGATCATGTATGCATTGAAGAAGGTGTAGCTGACAAAGTTTCAAGTTCAAATTTATTATTATCCATGCAGAGTCAATAAAGAGCATTAAATGCATTACAATGAAAAAAATATGATTCAGCTATACAATTAGGGAAAGCAACTATGTCATAGGTTAAAACGGTGACTTCCACCTTTTCAAAAGTGCTTGGGTGGGAAAGACCCTTTGGACCTCCTCTTTTGTGTTTTTAAAATGCTTGGGACTGGGACGTAATAAAATCTAATACAGGACATGTTAAGAAGCGGCATCCATAGAATAATGGCAAACACACTCCAACTTTCTTGTGTTCGATTTACAGTGAGGTTGAGCTTTTTTGCTGTGTCCATTCTTGTCCTACCTTCTTATCAAAATGGTCATGGATTTTATGCAGCTGGTGTTAAACCTTGTGTTATTTGGATTCAATGTCTCAATGACAGCTTGTCTGCGGATGAGGCAAAGCGATGAACCTTGAGACACTCCATAGATGAGTTTGTGGTTTTCCGCAAAGTATGATGCCAGGCTGGCAGCTTGTGTTCTTTCCATTACGAAGGAGCAAAACTAAAGGACAGCACGTCCTTGGATTCCAATCCTGAGCAGGCGCTTGATGAGGATGAGGTGTCAAATGCTGCAGAGAGGTCCAGGAGAAAGAGAACTGCTGTGTGTATTCGGTCAAGGATCATGTGGATGTGGTCTGTGAGGAAGATGAGTGTTGTTTCTGTACTGCGATTGGGTCTGAATCCAGACTGGATGGAGTTGAGGAGCTCCTTGATTGTGGTGGGCAACAAAGGTGCTGGCTTCCAGATTAGAGAATCATTTGTTCTTTATAATATCATCAATGACTGTCAGGCTGGCTTAATGGCCTTCTCTTAGGACAGAGGAACAGGGACTGCAGCTGTTCAGCTACATGATAAAATACATCACACTGGGGAAAAGGAAAGCTCTTTTTGATATTCATTGAACTCAAGAGTGGCATTCGATAAAGGATCAAGTGCTGTTATGGCATTTTGTGGGGCAGACTGAAGTTACACCTGCACTAACGTATGGCCTCTGTCCGATTTGGTACTGGAGGAAAGACAGCAGGTTATTTCCTATGGAAGAACGTGGTAAAATAGAGGTGCTTTTGGAAGCCATGTCCTTCAATATTTTTATATTGACATGTCTGATTACCTTAAGAAGCTGGATGCCAACTGTCCTAAGGATAATGCTGTGTTTATTATGAATGGATTATACAGTCTTACTTGCAAATGATCTACATTTTTGTTAAAGTAAAAAACTTAAAAAAATGTCTACAAATGTAAGGAGATACTACAGGGCAAATGGTATAGCTCACAGAGATCTATTAGATACATTTCACCAATTTAATTAACTGGTTATCTAACTCCAAGTAAAAAAAGGTGCTGCAAAACTGCTAACTATGGACAGGTTATGTCAACCTCAAGCTCTAATTTGCCTTTGGTCCACCATCACCTCATGTAGAATTGTTTACGTCCAAGTCTTCTGCTGGCGTCCTTCATGCGGCCTAACACTAGAGATAGCTGAACACTAAATCACTGGCAATAGCTCAGGATACCTTTTGGAGGTTGCTGTGTGAGCTCTCCCAGTTGATCCCAATAAACGTAACTAAGATAGAGTTTGGGGTGAAGAACATAAGCCAAGTGGCTACTATCATTGCAGTCCTTATGTTACATACAAATAGGGCCAATGATGCTGCTAAAATTACAAAGATGCATTTCTCAAAATCTTGAAATCCTTTGTGGTGTCTCTCTCGTAAGGATGCTGTATGAAAAGAACACTTTGATAGCTTTGGAACTTATCACCTTTTGGGTAAAAGTTACTTCTTGGTAAGCATCTCTCTGAGAATTAATTAAAAAAGCTATTGGGAGAAAGTAAGTTTTTACTTCATCAAATCCAGGTTGGACATTTCATTTGGTGCAAACTATTTACTCCATAAGACCTCTGTAGGTCATAAAAACAATTTATATCTTATGTTACAGGTGCACAAGACGTCTCCGTATCTGTTTTCTTTCAGGGATCTGGTCATGGTTCATTTTCACAGCCAGATAGGCACTGAACAATTCCAATTTATGTTGCTGCTCATATACCCTTATGAAGATTAAAAGCACGTTGTATATATGTGTGATATACATTGCCAGTATTTGGTAATAGCATTCTTTGCTAAATAGGGCATTTACTATAGTTTGGAAGTTTGACACTTCTATAAAACTGTGGAGTGAAATTCCAATACAAGATTGCAAACTCTGTATATAAAGCTAGGAGAAAAATAAAATATGTGGTAGTTGAAAGCAATTTATGTTATTGAAGAAATGTCACTGATTAAGGCTATTGCTATATTTTGGATGCTAGGTCGCTGTGATAAGGCCCAGAATGTTATGAGTATTGTACACAAAGTAGGACATATTTACCAATTAATCTGTTTGGCTCTAGGTGGTCTATATTAGGTAAAATAGAGGTGATTTGTACTTTTTCTTTTAATTTGTAACTATTATTATTCCAAGAGGCAACATTCTATAATATGCAGAATTATACTGTAGTATATTCAATTTGGAATTTACTCTAAATGTATATTATTTATAATATGCACGTGATAACAATGATTATATATTTTGAGGTATAAATAAAGTGCTACCTACTCACAACTATGCTTAGATAATTATATCTCTAGCTCAGCTGTGGCAATTGTGTAGTGCTATATCTAGACTCATCCAACAGCACCTCCCTTTACCTTGACCGCTCATTCTTACCTACCCAGAGACAATGTAGACCAGTCCGTGTAGTCCTAGTTAATGGAGAACTGTTAGACCTGACATCCTTTTAGTGGTTCCCCCCCAAACTTTACTCCTCCTGCTTTTTTTAAATTAGTTTTTGTTGGCTCTAGGACTCTGTGCACTATACACGTGCTAACCACTGTTGAAGTGCTCACTCCTGTAAATTTTTGTAAAATTGGCTTACACCCAATTAACATATTTAACTCATCTGTAAGACCCTATAAAATTGGTATACCATATACACCAGGCTGGTACATTAAATGTGACTACTGGGGCTGCAGCACTTATTGTGCCAGCCACGTAAGTAGCCCTTTAAAAACCTGTCTCATTAATGACATTGCAGACTGTGTGTGCAGTTTTAAACTGCTATTTCGATCTGGCATAATAAACCTTTTTCCAGGACTAAACCTTCTTTTTAAATACAAACACCACCCTTGGGGCAGGAACTAAACAGGCTATAGGGAAAGGATCATTGTACTTAAAAGGTGGGCAAGGTGGGCAAGTACTTTTAAGTTCCACGTGTCGTGGCAATGAAAAACTCTCAAATTTGTTTTTCACTATTGCAAGGCCTAGGTCTCCCATAGGATAACATTAGGTTACCACTTTACATAAATTCAAAGGACTTCACACTAACCTATTGTGCCTGCAGACAGACTAGGATCAGGACAGCGAGGCAGGAAATTTTAGATACCTCTGTAGGGGGAAGACTCTGTGACATTTCTTCCCCTTCATAGTGGGCACCAGGTATATAAAGCAGACTCTCAGACCCACTCTCCAGTACACTCCTGGACCTATGGACAATACAGAACAGGGACTACCCTACTGTCAGATGACTGTCCTGCTGATTGAGGCCTGTCCTGCTCTCTGAGTAGGAAGACTGGACCTGACCCCTTTATCCCAGGCTGAAGTGACTCTAAGGGTCAGCTGGCTGACTTCCTGTTCTGGGCTACAGGAACACAACAAGTGCCAGAGGCCCCCCTGCAACTGCCTAGCTGACCTGCTGCACTGGACCTGCAATTAGACCTGCTATTGCACCTGCAATTAGACCTGCCTGAGTCCTGAAACTACCCTCTTGGTCATTACAGAAGAAACTTGACAATGACTAGATGCAGATGGATACGCAGCAATCATTCTATTAGATTTGAGTGTTGCATTCGATACTGTGGATCACAATATAATGCTTCAAAGAATATCACATGTAGGAATTAAGGGGACCACTTTTAAATGGCTCTCCTCTTTTTTGAGAGATAGGACCTTTCAAGTCCTTGAGCGTTCATTGTTCTCCAACACTCTCCCCCTCACTTGTGGGGTTCCACACGGCTCTTCCCTGAGCCCCACCCTTTTTCAATATCTATATGTCCCCATTGGCTAAGATCGTAGAACCCTATGGTCTATCCTTAGTATCATATGCTGATGACACCCAGTTGGTATTTTCTTTTTCTACCAATGCTAACTCAGAACAGGCTAATCTATCATCCTGTCTTCTTGATGTCGCAAGATGGATGGCTGACTGCAAACTCAAACTTAACGACAAGAAAACAGAGGTAATGATGGTAGGGAATTTTTGTCTCCCTAAGCCCCCTGCTCCAGTTCCGGAAGGGTTAAAAGATCTCCCCACACCAAAAGAGAATATAAATAAATCGCCTAGGTTTTTGGTTGGGCTCTCGCCTTACGATGGAATATCATTCCAAACAACTTGCGGCTACTTGCTTCAGTCTGTTAAGAATCCTTAGGAAAATGTTTAAGGTCCTCCCATCTCCGGCCATAAGACTCGCTACCGAGGCCCTACTGTCATGCCTAGACTATGGGAATGTTTTCTTCCTGAGCTCCCCTCGTTATGCATTAAGGAGATTGCAGGTGGTACAAAATGCAGCTGCCTGCTTACTCATGAACATCCCTAGACATCTCTCTGCCAAACCAGCCTTAGTCTCTCATCCCTTGCTCCCCATTGAATAACGTATTATTTTTAAAGCCATGTGTATCTTGCACAGGTCCCTTCACAATAAGGGTCCGGCCTCCCTTAGGCGAATCCTAACATTCTATACTCCTCAGAGGTTGCTTAGATCATCATTAGTCTCTCTAATTAACATTCCTCGTGTTAAGAAAGGAAGATGGGGAGGCAGATCCTTTGTTTTCAGAGCAGCCAATCTTTGGAATTCTCTCCCTCTGGAACTCTAACACGATAACTCAGAACTTTCTTTTCGTGGGAAACTGAAGACTTTACTATTCTCAGTATACACCCTTAAATAGTTTATTGGTCTCGCATCAGCGCTGGGAAGCCTTCGGGTAGCCATGCACTCCTTAAATCCAGTAAACTAAACTAAACTGAGCCCTGATTACCTCTGCTGGAGTGAGGTCCTGATCCGAAAGAGTTACCTCCCAGGTCTTGGACCATTGGTTTGGCATCGTTTGAGCTTCTCCTAGAAGAAAATAAGAAATCCTGAAGTTCACCAAGATCGTGCCGCCCATGCTGAGCGGCATTGAGAAGCTCCAGTGAACCTGACTCTTCATGCAACAGTGTCTGCCAATCACGATCAACACCAGGAGATCTGCAGTTTGCGTGACAGCATCAACAGCCCACAGTGACCGCCAAAGCAAAGTTCAAGCAACAACTGTCCACAACACCCAACAGATCTTTGCGCTACAGTGATAACCTTCTGTGACACCTGGCCTGCGCTACAAGCTACAGCGATGACCATCTGCAATGTTCTCCTTGCTGTTTGTGGCCTCCCCCAACTCAAACTGGACTCCTCACACTGGACTTTAGAAGGTATATTTTCTTTTTCAGCAGGACTAACCTCGTCTCTGTATCTTGCTTATGCTCCATCGTGGTTGGCCTGAACTTGTGACTAATACACGGTCTTCGAAGACCAGATAACAGTGAGTGGTGCTGTAAGGAAATGCCTGTTTTCGTATGGTCACCCTCAAGCTTTTTGACTGATGCTGCTAGTTTTTTGACTCTGAGAATGCAGTGAGGCCTGCTAATCAGATCTCAGTGCCAGTGAGATGACCCTAAAGAGTCCATGGAATTGGCTGTACCCAATTGGAAATGGCTAACTTACCTGTAAGTCCCTAGTGTAAGGTAGCCTGGTAGCCAGGGCAAATAAGTTAGGGGGGTATCCCAGGGCTTGCAACACTGGCTGTGCCGCCTTGGGGGGTCCCCCAAGTAAAATGAGTCCCCCTGCCTGCCACTACAAACTAGCAGAACTGTTGTGCTCTGCTAGTCTGACTTTGCCATTAAAAGCAATGGCAAAACCATTATTTCCCTTGTAAATCTGTGTACGTCACCCCTCTGGCAGACCTACGAAGTCCTAAGGCAGGGTGCTAAATATATCATGGGTAGGACATGTAGTTTACATGTCCTGATGGTAAACACATGAATGCCTTGTTTTTACAGTGGAAAGGATTGGTCGTCCAATTGGCAAGTTCAGGGATACATGCTGACGCCGTCAGCTATGCTAACTCCTGAAATGTGCAAGCAAAGTGGGCACTCAAAGGTATCAAACGACTTGTTATATTAAGCCATACTTGTATCTCAGGTCAAAATTAATGTAACTTGTTGCACTGTGCAGCTTTTACAAAGCTGCCACTTTGGTACCTTTAAAACTCCTGTGCCTCCCCAGGCACACATGGAGCCTGTTCTACAAGATAGCTTTCTGTCCTCTTGGAGAGACATACCATCAAGTCTCAGGAAGGAGAACATTGAGAAGTTGTAGACGAGGTAGGTGCTACGTCCCCCTGCGGGATGCTACTTGGGTATTAGCCTCAAAAGGCAGAGTTTTAACGACAACCTTCATCTGAAGGGCAGATGTATAATACTAGGGTGTAAGGCTGACCCATTGTTTAGGAATACAGGCTGGCACAGAGAGCAGAGAAGGGAAACCAGTTCCCAGGGGCATGGAGCTCAGAGGTGGGCTTGTGAGGTCCGCACATTGAGAAAGGGGTCTCGCCATCTTGAGAGTGGGCAGAATGGTGCATCCTGAAATAGCCAAATTCCACACTCTGCAGGAAGTGGTAACTAAGTGGGAGGGAAGCTGGTAGCCTAGGGTACTATACACACCCTGCCCTGAGGGAATTTTCCAAGCATAAACGGGGAACCCCTGGCACCCAGACCTCAGATCTCTACCGACCAGAAGAAGGACTGAAGGAAGGCTGCCCTGCTGCACTGAGGGACGAGCAAAGAGAGGCAGCACCGAAGAAGATTGTACCTGGTGGCTAACAAAGGAAGAGACTGTGCCTGCTGTGTCCTGCTCAAGAAGAAGTTGTCTCAAGAGATCAGCCAAGCTAAGAGTGGCCAAATGCCAGCTGACTGGCCTCCTGCTCACCGCACAAGGACAAAATAGCTGAAAAAACCTTCTGGAGCAAGTTAGTAGCCCAAAATCTTCAAGTCACTACAACCCCTACTGTGCAGCACAAAGGAACAAGACCCAAAGCACAGAGTTGCACTCAAGTTTGCTGAGCCTGTGAATGCTGTTGGAGAGCTGTTGGGACACTCAGAAGGTGATGTATTGACCCAGGAAGGATTTTCCTGCGACCGCAACACAAGAGGACTGGAAGTCCAGTGGCAACCGTACTTTGGCCAGACTGGAGAGGACCTTTTGGGGTGTCGACCCTGCAACCAAGACCCCTGTACCATCTTCATGGACAAAGGAGTGCCTGCAGAAAGGCCCTTGTCAACTGCGTCACATCTACAGCACCCTTGGAGCATCTTCAGTATGCTTCATTATTTGCACCAAGGCCACTCCATTGGAACCCACTGCAACACAAAGATAGTCCCTGGAACTGCTTGAGGACTGCTTCTTCCATGGACATAACTGTTTCTAAGGACCTGTGCTGTCCCCCTGACTAACCCTCTACTGGAGTTGGTCAACACAGCTACTTCTAACCAACCATTTTGACACTTACCCAAGTTTTCGTTGAAAACGTTTCTTAGTGTCAAATTTGTCGAATTTGTCAAGGCTTGTCTGTGGTTGAGTGAAAATATTATGATTTATTGTTTCTGTACAATCCATATTTCCGGAACCCTCCAGTGGATCTTTTTCATTGTGGTGTCTAAATTCTTATAAAGATACAATCTATTTTTTATAAATTGGAGTCAGATTTTTTGAGTTTCATGTTGATTTCTTCCTCAATTGTTTTGGTTCTGTTTAGATGCTTTACAAATGTTCCTCTGTCTAAGCCTTGCTGCTCAGTGCCACAGCTAACCAGGATTGAGCTGGGGGTTTGGCATATGAAATCTACTTGACCTAAAGGGAGTTGGTAAGTGTATTACACGGTGTGGGCAAACAACTGCACTATGTAATGCATCCCATTTCCTCACAGGTGCTTTGTGCTTTCAGGCTCTATAGTTACCTTAAGTATTTGAAACTGCATATCTCTGGTTGCCATTTTGGTGTCAAATAATTTATTAAAATTTACTTTATGTTCTCGATTGGTGTGGCATTTTTCTTGTGTTGTGTTTTCACTTTATTGCTGTTTGTGTGCTGCATAAATACTTTATACATTGCTTTTAAGTTAAGCCTCACTGCTTTTGTGCATAGCCAATAAGGGGTTAAGTACAGGTTAATTTAGTGACACAGTGAAACACTACAAAAGGACTTCATTCCAGTTTGGAAAGATAGCCAATATTTAACTGAGTAAAACAAGATCAAAACGACATCCAACATACCCAAGTAAAGATACGAATTTTCAAAGATTAAATGTAGTATAGAGCTTAGAAATACAATAGCTCTAGCTAGAGCTATCATAACAGCTTGACGGAGTCGCTTCCAAAAGTCTGGCACCAACTGCGAGGGTCCGCAAGCTGGATATGGATTTGCATAGACCCCGGTTACAGTACCATGAAAACCAATGAGGAAAGAAAGATGTTGCACGGTGTCGGGAGGTGAGGCGTCACTAGAGCCGGTGCGGCGTAGGTTCCATACTGCCACTTAGGAGGTGAGGCGTTGGTTCCTTACTGCTAGGCAGGGGAGGTGAGGCTCGGTTCCTTATGGCTGCAGAGGAGGTGATGAGGCGTTGGCGGTGAGGCGGCGGTCCCTTACGACAAGGTGGGGTTGATGAACCCAGGAGGTCAAGACACAAGACATCGACTTTGGAGTGTCACAATTACACCACGGGGCCACAGGTGCTGCGGTGGAGTCAGTCGGGTGTCACGGGTCTATGTGACACAGCACTCTGGAGTCACGCTGTGGCAGGACTTCAGAGGCGCGGCAATGGATCTGCATGGTAGGTCACGGTCATTGCTCTCAGCGTGGACCACGGCTCTGGTGCAGGCAGCAGAGTTGGGTCAAAGAACGGAGCAACGGCGCTGGTTCTGAAGTCTTTCTGGAAGTCAATCCACCAGTTTCTTCCTAGTTGCACCAGAACTCATTTCCAAGGGCCCAGGATCTGTATTTATCACCACTTGGCAAGTCAGTACTCTCAGCCAGAGAGCCCAGATGCTGGCAGATAACGTCTTTGATGTCACTGAGACTTTTTAACAGGAAGCAAGCTCAGTTCAAGCCCTTGGAGAAAGCAGGATGTAGAATGCAAGGTCCTGTTGTTTCACTCCCAGGACAGAAGCAGCAGGCCAACACAACAAAGCAACGGGCAGAGTAGCAGTCTCTTCAACATCATCCAGCTCTTCTTCCTGGCAGAATGTGCTCAGTCCAGAAGTGTTCTAATTTTGTGGGGTCAAAGGTCCAGTACTTATACCCATTTTCTTTGAAGTAGGCAAACTTCTAAGAGAAGTATTTGCAGTGCACAAGACCCTGCCTTTCCGTGCCCTGGCCCAGACATACCCTTTGTATGAGGACAGATACAGCCCTAATCAGGTGCAAGTGTCAGCTCCTCTCACCACATTAGCTCAGGAAGACCCATCAGCCTGGTGATGGGCCATCAGGCTATGCAGGGCACACCTCAGCTCCCTTTGTGTGACTGTCTAGAATGAAAGCGCAAACAGCCCAACTGCCATCCTGACCTAGACGTGTATTCAGTATACAGGCAGAGGCACAGAATGGTCAAGCAAGAAAATGCCCACCTTCTAAAAGTGGCATTTTCAAACTTACAATTCAAAAACCATCTTCACCAGAAGATGTATTTTTAAATTGTGAGTTCAGAGGCCCCCAAACTCCATGTCTCTATCTGCTTCTAATGGGAAACTATACTTAAAAGATATTTCAAGGCACTAACCATGTTACCCTATGGCAGAGATAAGTCTTGCAATAATGAAAAATGAAATTACCAGTATTTCACTATCAGGACATGTAAAACACACCAGTGCATGTCCTACCTTTTAAATACACTACACTTTAGGTATTGGGCTGCCTTGGGCCTACATTAGAGGTGTTTTACAGATAATAAAAGGGACGGTTTGGGCCTGGCAAGTGGGCGTACTTGCCAGGCCGACATGGCAGTTTAAAACTGCACTCACAGGCACTGCAATGGCAGGCTTGAGCCATGGTTAAAGGGCTAATAAGTGGGTGGTAAAATCAGTGCTGCTGGCCCACTAGTAGCATTTGATTTACAGGTCCTGGGCACACCTGGTGCACTATACTAGGGACTTGCTAGTGAATCAAACATGCCAATCAAAGATAAACCAAGCACCAATACATTTAGACAGGGAGCACTTGCGCTCTATCTCTGATCAGCAGTGGTAGAGTGCCCAGAGTCCTAAAACCAGCAAAAATGAAATTGAGCACAGGATCAAAAACAGGAAGTCAGAAGCCAAAAGACAGGGGAAACCACACCAAGAGCTGCCAGGTCTAGCAAAGAGCATGTGTGATTTCAACCTGGAAGCCCTCGAGAGGAGAGGGACTCCTGAAACAGAAACATTGTTAGGCAATTTGACTTAGAGGATGTTTGGAAATTTCCCGATCAGATCTTGGTGGGGTGTATTTTTCCGCTTGAATATCAGATGGAAAAAGAGAATGTGAAAGCATAATACCGTGCAATCACAGTGTGGCTTTGTGAAGGCACAAGCAAGAAGAAAACTGAAAACAGGAAATCCATTGGTCTATGTATCTATATTACTAAGTCATTACGGAACAATTGAGCCCTTTGTGAAAGTCTCACCATTTGACAAACAGCACTCATATGATTAAGAGACAGACATTGTGTGCTACACAGTAGAATGCAACTAAATGTAATCTTTACTGTAGATAGGATCCTAGGAAGGCAAATATTTAAGCTATATAGGGTTTTGCTAAGTGAGAGCAGTAATTGATAGCCCACATGAGATTGGTAAGTGGCAAATTCCCTGAAACCCTGCCCCTCACCAACACATCACACATGAAATTTGCACATTAGGCATGCACCTATAACCCGAACTCCAGCACACTATCCCATTGAAATAAATACACACTCAATTGTCCATTCCATTTTCAGCTTCATCTGATATGTCTTCACAAATACCCCCAAAAACTAAGTGCCAGATTTAAAAGAAATTGCTGCAGCAAGGTGCTGCAACAAAATTAGCATCACCACGCTGCTCCAGTTTTGAAAAGCAGGGATTTGCCGTGTTTAGAAGAATATGGCGCACCCCTGAATTTCGCCCTGCACCTGCGCTAAACAAAGCAGCCTGCGGCAATTCAGGCATCCTTGCACCATAGTGCAAGAGAGTCTGCGTTGAGGGGTGTGATTGTTTATGTGAAGGAAGGTGTCCCTTCCTGCACATAAACAATCATCCATGGCATTTTGCTTCTTCAATGTGTGCTGCATTCTGCAGCACACACAGAGAAAAGCAAAAAACGATGAGGACTGAAAGTATTCCTCCTCGTTGTGCCATGCTAACACCACCCCCGGGGGGGCGTTAGACTTTGGCACTGCCTCAGATTTATGAATTCTTGTAAATCTGGAGCAGCATCAAAAATAATGGGTGTTTTGCGGTGGAACACCCATCGCACGGCCCTCGGATGCAGAAAACTGTGTCGGTGGGGCCCATATTTAGAAGGAGGCGTAAAGCCACAAAAAGTGGCATTTAACCTCCTTGTAAATCTAGAGAAGTGATTAGCACCACCAAAGCGTCGCAAAAAGTGATGCTCCGGTGGCACCAGGGCCTTGTAAATCTGGCCCTAAGGATCTTAGGCCCTCAACATGACATTGGCATTAAATCCCGCTTACCGCCATACTGACAGTGCCAACATACCGCTGCAGTGGCGAATATCCGTTCGCCATATTATCACATGCACACACCAAACCGACAGAATACAGCCACATACACAAATCTCAAAGGTCAGTGGTAACTATTGGTACCAACACCCATACCGTTACGACAACAATGCTCACCAAACCATGACCCACAAATCACCATGGCGGACATTCAACAGCGGTAAACCATTGGCAGTACACACCCCTGCGCTCAGAAGGGACACCCAAATACTAAACTACACAACATTGGCCAATTCAAACAAGACACACCTGACATCTATACACACACCACACACACACACTCACACCACTATAAAACACACACCCACATTGCCCACAACCCTTTAGGAATACAAATCATTGCCACCAGACAGACATCAAGACCACTGCGACAAATACACATACACCCATACATCCCTCACGCACTCCACTACGCACACCCGATCACACTACCCAACACCACCACACTTACACACAGCACACAACACCCATGTCTCCCCAAAGGCACCCCCGTTTCAGGGATGAGGAGTTAAGGGTCATGGTGGAGGAAATAGTCAAGGTAGAGCCACAGCTGTTTGGAGCACAGGTACACAAAATCTCCATTGCAAGGAAGATGGAGCTATGGCGGAGAGTCGTGGACAGGTTGAACGCTGTGGGACAGCATCCAAGAACAAGGGACGACATCAGGAAGAGGTAAAACGACCTACGGGGGAAGGTATGTTCTGTGGCAGCAACGCACCAGCTCACCATACAGAGGACTGGTGGTGGACCCCCGCCTCCTCCCCACAGCTCACAGCATGGGAGGAGCAAGTCTTGGCATAACTGCATCCTGAGGGACTCACTGGAGTATCCGGAGGACTGGACACCGGTAAGTCAACATTTACCACTTATCACCCCCCATACCTTCCTGCCATCTCACACCCTCACTCCCATCATTCCACTCCATCCCACACACTGCACCTACACGTATGACTAACCCCAATGCCAGTCCCTGCATGCCATACCAATGCATGGACAGCCCTCCCAGCCCTACATGGACACCCATTATCAAAGCATGCACAGCATGGAGAACTAACAATCACACAATACATCACCATGCACATTCAAAGGTAGCAGGGCAACAGCAACTATAGAGGGGAAGATAGGGATATACAATATGTCACAGGCATGAAGCATAATACATCACTTACATCCCCACAGGTGCCCCAGCCAATCTCAGTGGAGAGGAGGTGCCATGACTATCCAGTCCCCCAACAGAAGATGCCCCCAGTGATGACAGTAACTCTGGACTTTAGGATCAGGATCAACAACCTGGCCCATCAGGGACCACTGGTCAGTCAGTCACCTTAGCCCACACACAGTCCACCACAGAGCATCCCCCATCAGTTATCAAAACCACAGCACCCACCCAGCGTCCCCACACCTGTGTCCCCAGGACACGTCAATCAGCAGTGTGCCCACCTGTACAGGAACCCCAGTCCACACCTCACCCCCAGGACAATCAGGGACCTGGGGTCAGTGGCAGTGGGCACAACGTTCAGGGGACACAGGCACAGGGCAACAGGGACACTTGGAGGACCGTCATGTGCCAGGGGGAGGACAGGACCAGGGAACCAACTCTCCAGGAGGCACTCATTAATGTCCTGGGTGCCTACCAAAAATCCAAGGACAAGATGGGCCAGATCCTGAACAACATGCAGGAGAACAAGCAGCTGCAGGAGAAACACCATCAGGAGATCAGGGAGAACTTGTAGGCCCTCAACACCACCATGATCTCCATAGCAGGGGTGCTGGCAGACATGGCCAACATCATGAGGGAATGGACTGCACAGCAGCAGGCCCCTACCACTAGCCAGTCTATTGACCAGCCTACCACACCTGCTGCAGCTAGTGGACAGGAGGCCCCGCCACAGGACCCACAGGCCACCAGCACCCATCCCCCTGCTGAAGGTGAAACACCCTGCAAACGTTCCCTGGGAACCAGACATTAGATAGAGACACTTGCCATGAGCAAGACGACCCCCAGGAAATGAGACTCTCCTGATTGTCCCCCTTGTGTCCCACCCTGTCACCTTGTCCACTTTGAACTGTCTTTGCGTCCCTTCCTATGGTCCCTTGGACAGTGGACCTGTGCTACAAATAGACTGGAACAATACCCTGGACTTTCCTCTACCATCACCCCATTCCATTGCACTTTTCAGTCACTTATTTGCATTACAATAAACACCCTTGAACACAGTTTGAGTAACACTGTTTTATGTTTCGAAAATGTGCATTTGTGAGAACAGTCACATCTAGTGCAAATAATCTGAACACTGTGATAGCGTACAAATAATGGCATGTAACTGTCTGTAGTGATAACATCAGGACATTGTTGTCATATCACCAACATCTGGAAAATGAGAAGCCATAGGTTACAGTAAGTTGAGATGCAAAAGAACTGAATGCCATCATGCTACAGCCACACAGATAAATCAACAGTCAGAGTAATGGTCAGTTCCACTGTCTCACCTGTGTGTCATTGGAAGTATTGACATGTAACTGATGTTCTGTTGTCCTCATCCTCATCCTCCTCATCCTCACTGTCCTCGGGGTCCACTTCTGCCACAGGGTCATCTCCAGTCCCCTCTTCCTGTAGAAAAGGCACAGGTCGTCTGACGGCCAGGTTGTGCAACATGCAGCATGCCAATACTATCTGGCAGACCTTACCGGGTGAGTAGCACAGGGATCCACCTGTCAGATGGAGGAACCTGAACCTGGCCTTCAAGAGGCCAAAGGTCCACTTGATTATTCTTCTTGTTTGCCCATGTGCCTCATTAAAACGGTCTTCAGCCCTGTCCTGGCATTCCTCAGAGGGGTCAGGAGCCACAATAGGTTTGGGTTGCCAGAGTCACCTGCAAGTAATGAGGGGCAACATTTAGCCGTACACAATCCTATGGGGAGAGCACCTGACGGCATACAATGACATAAAGTGGGTGGGGTCTCTGACTCACCTATTAGCCACACCCTGTGCCTCTGTAGTTGGGCCATCACATTTGGGATGCTGCTATTCCTCAGGGGAAGGCATCATGCACCGACCCAGGATAATTGGCAGTGACGTGGGAGATGTACTGGTCCGCCACGCACACCATTTGCACATTCAGTGAGTGAAAACCCTTACGATTCCTGAAAACCTGTTAATTCTGGCGGGGGACAAAAGCAATTTGTGTACCGTCAATCGCCCCAATAATATTGGGGATATGACCCATTACATAGAATCCTGCCTTCACAGTGGCCAGCTCTTCCACATGGGGGAAAGCAATGTAGCTGCACATGTGTTTCACCGAGGCAGACAAAACCCTTGCCAGCAAGATGGAAAACATTGACATTCCAGTTGCAAAGCCCACTGTCACTTGGAAAGAACCAGTTGCCAGGAAATGGAGCACTGATAGTACTTGCACAAGAGGGGGGATCCCAGTGGGATGACGGATAGCTGATATCAGGTTAGGCTCCAATTGGGCACACAGCTCTGTGATTGTGGCCCTGTCCAGTCTATAAGTCAGTATAATGTGCCTGTCCTCCAGTGTAGCCAAGTCCACAAGGGGTCTGTACACGGGGTCGTCTTCTCCTCCCATTCATCTGCAGCGGTAGGTACCTAAGGGACACAAGAGTGAGTAGGATGTCACAATCTGAAAAATGGAACCACCACATCAATGTACATGCTGAATTTATGTGATGGGACAGTGGGAATAGCAAGGTATGTGCAAATCTAGGCAGTAACGCAGTAAAGGTTGATCTGATTGTTGTCCACCACCATGAAATGGCGACCGCCTGTCCTGTATGTAGGGATAGATGGAAGTGAGGTAACTCCGCCGACGGGCCTTGTGGCGGAAGGTGGTCTTACACCACTGTGCATTTCCTCATTGGATAATATGGGGCTCTATAGAGTACAGTGGCCAATGGGGATCTGCGGCGGCGGTAAAGGTGTACACCGCCGCGGACGTGACCGCCATTTTCTATCTGATTCCTCAATTGTTTCCTGACCTTCAACAGGAGAACACCTACACTGCGTGTGCTACTGTGACCTATGTCTGGAACCTACCATGGCTCGTGTGACCAGGGAAAGGGCCCCTGCCTTCACTTCGGAGGAGTTGGAGCGATTGGTGGATGGGGTCCTACCCCAATATGGACTGCTGTATGGGCCTCTAGACCAACAGGTGAGTACACCTTGGGCACGATGCATGTGGGAAGGATGCATGGAGATGTGTGTGCAAGCATCGTGTCATCAGGGGGGATGTCATGTGATGGTGTACATGGTGTGCGCCGGGCGATGTGTGTGCCAATGGTGATGGAAACGGGATTGGTGGACCATATGTGTGACAGGCTAGATTGTATGTGTAATGGTGTCCTCCCATCTGTATCACCTCTGCAGGTCAGCGCCCATCAAAAGAAGGGATTATGGCGTGCCATCACCAAGGACGTGCGGGCCCTGGGGTTCTATGGCAGGCGGAGCACCCACTGTCGGAAAAAGTGGGTGGACCTGAGACGCTGGGCACGGAAGACCGCGGAGACCCAGCCCGGGATGGCCTCCCAACGAGGAAGGGGTGCCCCTCTGAACTTGATGGCCCACATACTGGTGGTGGCCTACCCAGAGCTATATAGGCGCTTGAGGGCATCACAGCACCCACAAGGGGGTGAGTACAGTGGCCGTTGCAACAATAATTAGTAGGTGGCATGGGATCTGGGTGGTGTGTGACAGTTAGTGGGTGCCCCTTAATGCCAGGCCAGACATTGCAGCGTGTTCCAGCTCCAGGGTAATGGTTGAAAGGTAAAAGAAGGTAACCTAGCTAGAATGCATTCCATGTCAGAAAGGGCTTAGTGGGTCCCAGGAAGGCTGCAGTTGGCGGTGATTGACCCTCATCTTGCTGTGGCATCTAGCCAATGGTTTGACAGTGCAATGCATAGTGCTAAATCCTGGTCCCTGTGTGTGATGATTCTGTGTGTGCCTTCTGTGGTGTAGGTGCAGTAATTGACCTAGTGCTCCCTTTCTCTCTCTCCCCTTTTTTCTTCTGTCATCCTGTCCATGTGTGGGAGCAGGGGCACCAGCGACAGAGGGAGCTGCATCTCACAGGACCCAGGAAGCAAAGTCCACCAACACTGAGGGAACCAGTGGGACAGAGGGGGAGGGGGCACCACGGTGGAGAGGGAGGTGACAACACTGACTCAGATACCTCCTCCGGTGGAAGCTCCCTGGTGGTGGCGGACACCTCTGTGACCACCCCAGCTGCAGGTACAGCCGCCACCCCACACCAGCACCACCCTCCCAGTAGCCCCTCAGCAAGTTGCCTGTGCCCTCTCACCCAGGAGGGTGGGCATCTCCTTCGCCCCATGAACCTCAGGCCCTGCCCCAGTGAGCTCTGCTGCCCTGAGTGAGGAGGCTATTGACCTCCTGAGATCCACCTCTGTAGGGCAGCCAACCATTGTAAATGGCATACAGGCGCTAGCATCCCAGATGCAGCAATGCAGTGCATTCCTGGAGGGTATCCACGGTGGACTGGCGGCCCAACAGAGATCGATTCAGGCTCTAGCCTCCTCTCTGATGGCAGCCATTGTCCCTGTTCCTATGGCCCCCCCACTAACTACCACTTCCCAGTCCCAGTCTCCTCATCCCCAACCCATCCTATGCACACATACAGAGGAGCATGCACACAAGACATCACACAAGAGTAGCATAGTCAAACACGGGCACCACACTTCAACCCACAAGCACTCATGCAAACACCAGACAGTAGCGCACACAACCACATACACTGCCTCCACTGTCTCCCCCTCCTCCTCCACCTCCTTCACAGTCACATCCATACTCACACCTGCATGCACTGCATCAACATCCACCACCAGCATCATCACACCAGGCAGCACACACACCTCACCAGCAGACACCTCCACAACATCCATGCATGCGTCCCCTGTGTCCTCTCCCGCTCTGTCTGTCCCCCCTCCAAAAGGTCACAAACGCAAGCACTCAGACACCCAACAGCCATCCACCTCACACACGCACACTGCCCATGCACCTGCACCCAAGTCCAGCAGAAATACATCTCCAACAACCACTCCCTCAACCTTCACTCCCATCCCTCTTCCCAACCCATCGTCCTTAAAAAGCTTTTCCTTACCCAACTTGACCTCTTCCCTCCCCTTAGCCCCCGTCCTGCCTGTAAGAGCAGGTTCACAATGACCCAGCCCAGCACCTCAGCCAAACAGTCCATGCGGACAGTGGAGGCACCTCCCAGTCGTGGAGGCAAGACAGTGATGGATCCCACTCCACCAGCCAGAAAGGGTAAGGATCCCACATCCCCTGCCATGAAGGAGAAGAAGCCCTCAACTCCTGCCATGAAGGAGAAGAAGCCCTTGACTCCTGCCATGGAGGGGAAAGAGGCCGCACTTCCTGCCATGAAGGGTAAGAAGCCCTCGACTCCTGCCATGAAGGGGAAGGAGACCGCACCTCCTGCCATGAAGGGGAAGAAGCCCTTGGCTTCTGCCATGAAGGGGAAGGAGGCCACAACTCCTGCCATAAAGGGGAAGAAGCCGGCGACTCTAGCAGAGGCTGGCGGGATGACATCACCACCAGTGGTCACGAAGCCCTCACCTCCAGCTGAGGCCGTGCAGCCCACTCCTCCTGCAGAGGCTGCACCTTCACCTGCTGAGACAGTGCAGCCCTCACCTCCAGCAGAGGCTGCCCAGGAGGCACCTTCACCTGCTGAAACAGTGCAGCCCTCACCTCCAGCAGAGGCTAGCAGGGTGACACCACCACCACCAGTAGCCACGGAGCCCTCACCTCCAGCTCAGGCAGTGTAGCCCACTCTTCCTGCAGAAGCTGCACCTTCACCTGCTGAGACAGTGCAGCCCTCACCTCCAGCAGAGGCTGCCCAGGAGGCACCTTCATCTGCTAACACAGTGCAGCCCTCACCTCCAGATGAGACAGTGCAGCCCTCACCTCCAGCAGAGGGCATGTAGACCACCCTCCTGGGACGGCTGTACAAGAAGCCTGCTCCAAAACCAGTGGGCAAGACACCCACCTGAGAGACTGTGACATTGCGCTCCCCAGCATAAAGACATGGGCATGGAGCCCCCTGCAGAACCAGTGGGCAAGTCACCCATCTGAGAGACTGTGACCTTGCACTCCCCAGCACACAGAAATGGGCATGGAGCCCCCTCCAGAACCAGTGGGTATGTTCCCGACTTCAGCTGAGGTGCTCCTCAACCCCCATCCCCCTGAGGTGCCTGCCCATTTGCAAAATTATTCCCCTGCAGAGTTCTGTGAGGATAATGTCAGGAGACAAGTTGGGCCTTGGACTGTGCCCTGTGGCCATGTGGGCCCTTTGTACTTTGGACTGGGTATTGGCCCTTTGTGGACATTTGTACATATCTCTTTTTTATCCAATTGGTTCATTTGGTGCCTCTTCCCATTCAATACATTCTTATTACTGCCTTCTTGTTGACCTTGCATTATTCTGCTGTGTGTCGTGTACCATTATTTTTCGTCTGCAGCTAGTTGTGTGTATGGTTTGTGTGTGCCTGGTGTGTGTTGTGCGTGTGTGTGTGTCACTCTCCTTTTCCTCCCTCCCTCCCTTGTGTGCTAGGCAGCTGTACTGACCGTCACCATCTCCGTCGGCGTTGGTGTTCCAGGTGGAGCATGGTGTAGAAGAGCATCGGAAAGACTTGCAGTTCCGGTTCCATGGCGGAGTTGGTCTTCTCTGTGTCTCTGTAGGTGAGTCTTTCGTCTTCTGTGTTCTGTTTCCACCATGCTTTTGATGGTGTTGGTTCCGCCCCAGAAATTGTGGCGGTGTACTGTGTCGTGATATGGTGGGCAGTACTTTGTCTCCCGCAAGCTGTTGATGGCGAACGCCGGCGTGCGTGGTGTTAACGCCCTGGCGGATGGTGTGGTACATTGGATGTTTATGGGAGTTCTCATTGCCATGGTTATAATTTGGTGGTAAATACCACTAGCCTGTTGGCAGCATTTCCACCACTTTATCACTCACCACCAATGTCATGATGATGGCCTTAGTCTCTTAAATGCACACTCTACAGTCCTGCATGCAGCAGACATTTCAGCCCTTACTACCTCAACATCTAAGTCCCACAATACTACAGAATCCAATCAACACCATTGTAGACTAAACATTACAGGAGGAGGCTCTACAAGAATCAATTGATCAGTAAGGCCCCATGAGCTTGCAACATCTGATCATCTCCCTTACAACATCCCTCTGGTTGCAATTCAGACCATCACACCTTATCTCATCTACCAGTCACCTGGACCCAACCCCAACTTCTTCCCAGACCTATCATGATAGCCTCTACGTCCTAATCCTCTGGCATTTGATGCAACACTTGTACGGTCAAGCGATGCCCTGCAAGCTGAAGGAGGAAATCCTCCTTCAACTTTGTGCTGAGGAATGCTCACATCACTCAATGTATTATTACATTCCTCATTTATATAAATGAGGTTAAAATTCATGATGGCACCATTTGTATTACCAAATAATATTTGATTTTTTAAAATATGAAGTGATATTTATTACTTTTGACGCTAATTATTTGTTGAACTTTTATATTTACTCAATTGTTCTGTTCTTTTCAGTATTTC
This sequence comes from Pleurodeles waltl, assembly GCF_031143425.1. Lineage (NCBI taxonomy): Eukaryota > Metazoa > Chordata > Amphibia > Caudata > Salamandridae > Pleurodeles > Pleurodeles waltl. The sequence goes on along the minus strand of NC_090444.1, from coordinate 752,104,364 downwards.
TTTTGTAACGTCAATAAACTAAAATAAAAAAAAATGGAAACAATCTGAACTTCATCTGTTCCAAGCTAACCAGCCACTTATGCCATTTACATAGATATGTGGAATGGTCTGATGAGGTAATCACTGTCCTGTATGTCCACCACATCAATCTCACCCATAGATAATTGATGGCTGAAGTCACCTAAACTTCTCACAACATCATTCTAAAATGTTCGAGTCAACAATTTAAGGGAAAGCTTCTCCATCCCTAATCTAGTCTAACTCAAACACTGAGGGTCTCCCCAGGGACATCACCCACTAAAGGCAGCTAACATTTACACACCACACGGATTCCGGTCACAAAAAGTGAATCACTCCACTTCCTGGTGTACGCAAAGGTTAACTGAAATCAAGTAATACATTCAACAGGAAAACAAATGCAGCTATATAACAACAAGAAAGCTTACAACTCTGTAAAATATCTGTTCCAGTGGCTGACAGCTCAGCCAAATCCATCTACTATGCCAGTTCAATCCACAAGTCCAACAACAGAATCAAAGAATCACATTTCTCTTAAAAACAATCAATGTGATCCTTACACTGCTAGCTGATCAAGCCCACTACAAAATGGTCAAAACTGGGAAGCTCATAGCCACCTCTAACCTACCCAATAACATCACTCCAATCTCTCCTTGTAAAGCACTTGCCTAGACCACCTCTGATTCCTCTAAACTGATTACCTAACCACCTATAACTGATTTTTGAAAGCCACATCCTGCAGAGATGATATTGCCTCCCTATTCATAGTAAATGCAACTGATGCCCATGCTTTAACCTCTCTTCTTAGTATCATCAAGCCCTCTTTCAAAACAGTTACCTTCATGAAAACAGTTACCATCATGAACTTCCAACACTTGGCAAATCCTGACCTTACTAAAGAAAACTAACTAGGACCCAGGAGACTATGATAACTACCATCAAATTACAAACCTTCCCTTCCTAGGGAAATTACCATAAAGACTGTCACCATCCATGTATTCAGTTACACAAGAATATCAGGACCACCAATCTAGATTGAAGTCAAGCACCAGCCATGACAGCCAGCATCTAAAATAGTGGGCCTTACTGAAAATAACAATTGGAATAGCCTAATTTTTTTTGATCTCTCGACGAGCCACCAAATCCTCCTCAAAGATGGCCTTCGCTGGATGTTCATTGCAGTAGTTTAAGTCATATTTAATTAACAGACCTCAGCTCATCCAGGTGGACAGCTCTAGATCAGAAATCATGCCCATGGCCTGAGGTATTACTCATACCTCAATCTGCGCTAAGGCAATCTTCATCAAACATTCTACCTTAAAAATAATGTAATCCCTACTCAGTGTTGACTGGGTAAAGATCTGCCTTGCCAATATTTCAGCCCGCATGTCTAAAGCTTACCTCAAACTAAACAAAGAGAAGTAAAAAGAAAAAAAACAGCAAGCCTCCCTTCATCTACCTTCTGATAATCTGTAATAAGACCCCTGTGAGATCCTGAACATTTCCACGGTGTAACCACAGATTTTTGCCCTGTTTTTACTTGCTGTAGAAATCTGTGCACCATGCAGAGCCTGTGCTTCTGCTTCCATAATGATGAAATTTGTATACAACTAATTGGCATATCTAACTTACTTATGAGTCCCTATTATATGGTCCAAATGTACACAAGACCTGTAAGTTAAATGTCACTAGTGGACTACAGCACCCATTGCGCCATGTGGCATTGCAAAACATAGCTTCAGTACTATCATTGTAGCCGGACTTAAGCAGCTTTTACATTGCAATTCAACCTGTCAAAATAAACCCTTTTTACAGGTCTAAACCTTCCATTCAAATAATACTAGGTCACTCCTAAGTAGGCCTTATTGCCAGTAAGGCAGGGTGCATGCTATTTATAAGAAGGACATGTAGCAATTTAATGTTAAACGTGCTTATAGTAAAAACCTATCCCAAAAGCTATTTTCACTGTAGCAAGGCTGGCTGTTCCAAAGGAAAACAGTAGACTACAAAATAATAAGGCTGTCTCTGGCTTCGAACAACCAAGAAATGTCATTCTTGAACTCTTTGTAATATATTTCAAATGCCCATTTCACTGGTGAAGTCGGATGTGTAATAAACATTAAGAAGAAAATACTTTTAGAGTTAACTTTTCCCTGCCTAATGCTTCTGAAGACAAATTTGCATTCCCCTTCAGCTGCAGCACTATGAGTGCTCAACTCTGATTGAGGTGTGAAAGCTTCTCTCAGAGCAGAAAAAAAAGGCATGGGTGTGGTGAGGTTTTTCTGTTCCTCTGGCAGGAAGGATTTTTGGCCAGTGCCCAGGTACTTAATTATCTTCAAAGGCTCCCCCACCCAAGTCACTAGTAAGTCAAACACACCTACAGAGGCCCCTTCTTTGTTTCTCTAGTCTGCCAGGCACAAATCACAGTGGGGAAGGAGCAGACCCCAGAACTAGGCTGCATTGACCACAGAGGAGGGATTACTCATTTCTCGAGCTACACCGATGTGGTGACACCCAGGCTCTGCGCATGCCTCGAACAATCATAGAAATGTTACCACAACTGCAGGTCTACTTTCCTGAATAATCTACTCAACCTAACTGTAATAAAATGGGTTACTTGTGGAGGGGTGGTAGAAGCCCCACACAGACAACAACAATCCTTGTGTGGGTGAACCTCACAACACACTAAATTAACTTGTGCTTAACACTGCTGCTTGGCACAAAGGCAGTCAGGCTTAGGTTAGAAGAAATGTATAAAGTATTTATGCAGTACTCAAACAAAAATAAAGTGACAACACAGTACAAGAAAAATCCCAAGCCAATGCAGAAAAATAGAATACTTTTTAATGTGTAAAATGATATCAGAACTACACAAATCCAATCAGTAGAACCAGCGATATTGAATTAAGATTTAGTGAAAATACATAAAGATCAAGAAAGAGACACTCACGGTTATTTATCCGCGCTGGGCCAGGGGAAAGTCACATGTTCAGGATGACTGTGATGGAACACGGGCCGTGAACAGGGACCAGGCCAGTCCCACTAAAGAATTACCTTTCCACATCCGGCCCAAAGAGTTCCATTCATGTTAGAGGAAACCACAAGAAGGAGAGCACGGACGTTGTTTACTGTGTGAAGAGGCAATAGTCACTCGAGTTTTGTACTGGCAGACCCTGCAGGCTGTCGCTGCCTATAGCATGAAGTGCATGTCTCTCATTGCCGGTTGTCGTGAAGGGTCACTGTTTGAGTGAAAAGCAAGTCTCATTGGAGCTTTGCGTTGACAGTCGTTGCGGGCTGAGGTGACTTTGTGAGAACGGGCCTGGTCACAGTCATGAGGAGCCCAAACTAAAGAATTTTCAGGAGGAGCTCTCACTGATGCCGGGCAAGGGTACGGGAACTGGAAATCACAGCTCGGGACTCACTCCAGCAGAGGCCAGCAGCAGAGCCAAGGCAGGACCAGGCAGGTTGAGTTGCAGCTGGTCAGTTCAGCAGATACAAGGAGGCCTCTGGGAGTTTGTTGTATCCCAGTAGCTCACACAGATGGTCAGCTAACTGACCCTTGGAGGCACTCTGGATAACCTGGATTCAAGGAAGCATGTCCAATCTTCCTTCCTGAGACAGAAAGCCAATTCTTCAACCAGAAGACCAGTCCTTCTGCTATCAGGGTAGTACTTCTTCTGAATCTGCTTTAGGTCCAAGGGTGTTCTGATAAAATTCCTTGACTTACTCCCAAAATTGTTCTTTCCATTCTGCTGGTACTGGATCCAAACTGTCTAGGGTGACAAGGGCAAGGAAATGCCTGGTGTTAGATTTCTTTGTGTGTGCTGTGAACAAGGTCCCTTTGAAATGTAATCAGGACATGGTACAGCGCCTTACCAGCCATCCTGCCAGGACAACCCTCTCCTGGTACACCCATGTCCCACTGTTCCCCCTTCAGGGCTCAATAAACATCCATGATGGGGGGAACCATTGACAGACCAAGGCAGCTGGAAACGTGTAGAAAGCCCTCTGAATTTTTGGGAAGGGAAATGGCAACTTTTTTAAAGTGGCATTTATAAATGGTAATTTTAAATCTGACTTTACCAATAGAGAGGATTGTAAATTACAAGTCATTTTAGTATAAACATAATTTCTCTATCTGCTCTCAATCTGACTTTAGCATTTATCAAACGTAATAAGGTAACTCAGTGTAAGCCAATGGGAGAGACAGGCCTTACAACACTGAAAATGATTTTAGTAGTTTTTCACTGTCAGAACATGTAAAACGTGAACACATATGCCCTACTTTTTAAACACGATGCACCCTACCCTATGAACGTTTAGGACCTATCTTAAGGGTGACTTATAGGAAGTAAAAAGACAGGTTTAGGCAAGCAGAAGGTTTATTTTGCCAGGTAGAAATGGCAGTTTAAACTGCACTACAGGATTCTGGGTGCCACAGGAAAGATAGCAGTTGCAAGTTAAAGCAGCTCAGATCAGCTGCCCTCCATCCTACTGCTATCCTTTATACTGGTGTTCACCTGTGACACAGAAGGTATCCTGCAGGCCCTACGCTGCTCTCTGGGCCCAAGGGTGTGAACTTTGGCCTCCTCCACGCACAACAGGAGCAACAGCAGGTGAGCTCCACTTCATTAACTGAGACGGGACTGAACATACATGGTGCTGCAGGGGCCTGGCAACCCACTGCTGCAGACAAGAAGGATCGACAGACACAGAGATCTGGCTTCAGAGGGTAAACAAAGACATGATACTGGCAGAGGCGAGGTGGACAAGAACCTCACCACTGGGAGAATGTGAGAGACCAGTCATTAGACATGGCCAGGCAGGCTGCTGAAGAGGGAGGAAGGCTGCTAAGGTTTCCCCTGGGACTGAAGATACCCCTGCGAACCCTGGCTATTGACCGCTGGGACACAAAGACACAGGAGGCCAGGGAATTAGCAGACCCTACACATCCACCCGATGAGCGAGCTGGGCTGCCCACGGAGAGAATTCACCCAGGTCACAGGAGCCCCCAGGGCTCACTGCAGGCCTGACTCTGACATGAACACTTGGGAGGAAGAGTAGGAGTCCTCAAGGGCATCTGTCAAGCATGCACAGACTGGGCCCTACCTTCCCCTACCTATTTACACCCTCGAGCCACACCCGCAAGGGAGGGGGATCAGACATGGCAAGGCAGGCTGCTGAAGAGGGAAAAAGGCCACTGACGGGTCCCGTAGCATCAAGGATGCTGCTCCTGACCCTGGCTGTTGACTGCTGGAACCTGGAGACATGGGCAGCCAGGGAGCCAGAAGACCTCAGCAATCCATCCACTCAGCTCGCAGGGTGCCCCATATGTGCAGACCTGCCCTGAGTTACAGACATCCCCCAGGGATTACTACAGGTCTGAATCTGTCCTGAACCATTGGCCAGGAGAGTAGGTGAACTCATGGGTATCTGCCCAGCATGCACAAACTGGGCCTCTTCCTCTCTCATCTGTTTGCACCCTCCATGACTGTTCCCCTCCATCAAAGAGGCCAGAGGCCTGGACTGGCGCCTGCAGCACCAGCCATGGACAAGGCAAGCGTGGGACTGACTTCAGACCACAGACCGTTCCCTATGCTTCCCTAGTACTCGCCCAGTGGGCTGAACATGGCCAGGAACTCTTCACACCAGAGCAGTTCATGAGCTTCCTGCTGCCCCTCCTCCCGCAAAGAAGGGGACACTGGGACACAATAATCATGGTTCAGAACTCAGAGATGGGCTAACAGACTCAAACTGACAAATACTGTAATAAAGGCCTTCTGGTGCGACAAGTTCGACTTAAGAGAAGATAGGTCCCCATCAGAGCCAGTATCTCCTAAAATGATCTTCAGGAAATACAGAATACCTGGACTGCGTTGGAGAGCAGGATAGAGGGAGTGGCAGTGGTGGTGTCTCTACTGCACCAAGACTTAATCAACCTGTTGGATCATACAAAGGATGCTGACGAGCTTATCTCCTGAACGGAGGATGAGCTTTGCACTCTCATGGCAGACTTCCTTAAACTTAAACAAAACTCTGTATGACTTGAACTTCAGGTGAAGGATGCTGAGGCCAGATCCTGCTAAAATAATCTCAGATTAGTGGGCCTGGAAGATACTTCAATAGAATGGTTTAAATCCTGGCTACCTCCTCTCATTTTGTGCTGGAACCTACCGGCCGCGGCATGGTACCAAAGCCCCAACCTAGGGTCCCTCCCTGCCCAATGATTGTGAGGATACTAAAATATTCAGACAGACACGCCATATTGCGGGCAGCAAAAGAACGAAGAGAGGTTCTCTCTAGAACCTCTAAAATCCTAATATTTTCAAACTGTCCTGCCAAGGTACAGCAGCACTGCAAAACCTTTTTGGAGGTAAAGCAAAAGTTAAAGGCCATGGAACTTCAATATATGCTATCCTATCCTGCAAAACTGAAAGTCATACATCAAGGGAAAAGGCACTTCTAGCTTTGAATTACCTGAAAGCATGTGGGAATGGGCTGAGGAATGTGTTGATGTAGGAGGACTACTGTTTAAGGCAAACGATGCCCACCAGAGGGCAGCAGAGAGGCTTCAGTGCCGTTCCTGACCTGAGAGCAGACAATAGAGAAGGTGCGGATCAAGAAGACAGAGAGAAGCTGGGGGCACGGAGCTTGGCTCTTCAGAGTTCAGCGCAGATGAAGGCACCCGCATGGACAGTGGTGGTCGGGCAACTGGAGGGACAGATAATAATTCCAGGGAACCTTAAGCATCAGTTGTTTTATAGCTGGTAATTTTAGTCTTAAAATAGTGGCATAATTCACGCACCAAGAAAGAGGTGACACAGTTAGAGCTGGGGGCGAAAGATGCTTCTAGTTGGGAAGTATGGGGGGGTGGTTGCTGGGGGGCTGGGGGTGGTTTTTGTTCATTTCGTTTACGGACAATACCAAGCCAGATTTCCCACGGAAGCATACACATTCCCACTTCAGAATTTCCAATCTATTGTACACAATGCTCTGTGCACTTTAATATTATCTCTTTCAATGTAAATGTTCTGAATAATAAAGTGAAGATGAGTGCAGTTAAACAATGCCTCAAAAAAGTTTGCTACCAGCTCACTTTATTTGCTAGGTTCCAAATGTGACTTTCTGGGTAGACACAGACACTCTATTATCTATCACGCAGGATTTACCTCAGGCTCTAGATGGGGTGGCAGTTCTGATCCATCACACATTTACTTATGCAATCACAGGAGTATACATAGATTCAATATGTCAGAGTGATAGGACTGCTAGAAGGTATCTCCTGGTCTTTCGTGAATGCCTATGTGCAAACAACACTATTTGAAAACACACTAAAAGTCCTTTGCCACTTGATCCTTGAGTTCCCAGTGGGCAAACTGTTCATTGGAGGAGATTTCAATACCATCATGAACCCAGACTTGGATGTCTGGACACTAAGCAACAGCATCTGGTCTACTCCCTTTCCAGACTGGGCCGCCATGCTAAGGCTGTCTGATGTACATAGAATCCACCACCCACATGTGCAGTCCTACACTTTTGATTAGGTTGCACTTTGGTCACGCTTCAGGTTAGACTACTTCTTCCTCCCAGCAACGGACATGATTGGAGTGTGATACTCAGAAATTCCCCCCACACGCTTTCTGACCAGGAGGTGAGGGTCCTATGACTCTCCTTGATAGAGGAAGGACAATGGTGACTAAATTCTTAGTGGCTAATGGATGGTTATTTTGAGGACTGGATTCACAAGGGTTTTAGTAACACTATGAGAGGCACAGGACGTGACCTTCAAGGAACACATTATCTCCTCTACTGCTGGCCACCATAGAAATGAAGGCAGAGACATAATGGAACTAGGCTCCAGACTCTAGGGTTTGGAAGCAACATTCCAGCTGGCTGGGGGAGATGAGGCCCTATGACAATTGGAATCAGTTGGAAAGATACTGAAGGAGAGGGCAAATTGACAATGGGATTCCTCCGAACATCAACTTTATGACATCGGACACAAGACTGGCAGACTCCTTTATTGGCTAGTGCACAGTGAAATGGAGCACGTGGTAGTTGCCTGTGTCCACAATCCCTTAAGTACTCTAGTGACTAAATCCATGATGATCAGGGAAATATTTGCTGATTATTAGAGCAGGTTATATGGGGTGCTCCCCATCCTCACTGCAGAACATGAGAACCCCATTATACAAGACCTACCAGTGACTTCACTACAACCTGCGGATAGGTATTCACTTATTCTGCCTATATCACTAACAGAGATAGATACTGAAATTAGCGCCATGCCCTTGGGGAAAACTCCAGGACCCAATGGTTTTACCCAAGAGTTTTCAAGAAATTTGCCAGCCTCTTATCTGGCCCCTTGTAAGCCATGTTTGGGGAAGCTCTCGAAACCCACATCTGGCCACAAGACTTGGGCGGGGCGGCAACAGTCATTATTTCTAAACTGGGAAAAGACACCACATCATGCGCCGTGTACCAACCTGTCTCCCTTATCAACACTGAAGCAAAACTTCTAGCCACTGTGCTGGCCTCCAGATTGACCAGGGTAATTCAAACGTTGGTTCATTCTGACCAAAATGGTTCTATGCCATCATGTGGCACCAGACACAGCATTAGGTGACTCCACATAGCCTTTGAAGCCATTCATTGATCCCTCCAAGCATCTGCTCTATAAGCTCCAGATTTTAAAAAGGCATTTGACTCAATGTCTTAGCTGTTTATGTTTCAGGTACTACATAAAATGAACTTTGGACTGAGGTTTATTTCATACGTCCGGTTCCTTTACTCCACTGCCTGGGCCCAAGTGTGCATAAATGCCATATTTTCACATTCTTTCCTGATAGAGAGGGGAAAGAGACAGGGTTGCTCGCTTCCCCACTCATATCTGCCTTGACAATGGAACCCTTGGCATCAAGGATAAGAGGTGACGCTCAGATGTCGGGAATGTCTTTCTTTATGCAGACAACATACTGTTACATTTAGAATGCCCACAACTGTCGATCCCCCAAATTTTCAGGATCCTACCAATATACAAGGAAGCCTCTGGGTAAATGGTCAACTGACACAAGTTAGTGCTGGTCCCAGTGGGGATCACCGATGAGGTGGCCCTGCCTTTGATCTCGGCCCTCCAGCAGTCACTGGGCCCTTTTTGGTACCTGAGCATAAATATCTCGCTGAAACAGGAAACGGACTGGGAACTGAACACAGAACCACAGCTGTGTAAACTTAAGCAGCAGCTGACAGTATGGGCCTAATTCCCTCTTTCAATCATGGGAAGAGTGGCCCTGTATAAAATGATTTTGCTACTGCAGCTGCTGTATATCTTACATAACTACCTGTACTCTTTGCTTCCCCCCTTCTTCAGCGGCTTGCATGCTACTCTTACTTCCTACATCTGGAGAGGTGGCCCTCTGCGTGTAGCATTTGTGAAGACTGTTCAGTCACCAGGGGATGAAGGGCCTGGAAGTGGCAGACATACAATTATATTACTGGGCTGTGCATATGCTTCCTAACAACGGCGGGCTATACACAGAGACAACTCCATGACCCACCTCGAACTGAGAGAAGTTGAAAGATACAGGGTATTGATGCTTCTGTATGGTTCCAGACCTCCTAGAAGGCATTCTCCCCTTCATAAAGTTAGCAATTGATTGTTGGCTCATGGACCTAAAATTCATTGAATTGCTGAAGCAACAGTCCAAGGTAACTCCCCTGTCGGTGGGCAAATGCATACCCTCAGTTTCACATCTACAGGGATTTGAGCCCTGGGACTGACAAAAAAGGAATATCCACCCTGGGAGACATGTGGATAGCCTCACACATGAAAACGTTTGCAGAATTGGTGCAGACTATAATCTCAACAAATACCAATTCTTCTCATTTCTCCAATTATCTCACACCCTAGAGTGGTAGAAAGAGGCCCTTTACCCAATTCCAGACCACAGTTTAATCTAGGCCAACCCTGCTCTTGAGGTGACAAAGAGTAAAAGCATCTCAAGACTTTATAAGACACTAGACACAAGCTCCGGACAGTAGATGACTTCCACTGACTGAAAGTCAAGTGTCAGCTACGTCTCATGCAATCTCCTCAAGGTTGTACCTGGTGGAATTTAAATATTTTCACTGAATCTGTTCCACTCCTGAGAAAATGCCTAAATCCCCAACTGATGTATGCATCCACTGTGGGTTAGGGGTGGGAACCATGTTGCATATAGTCTGGTCCTTAAATTCACACATTTTGTTTAAAGGTCCACATCACCTTACAATGCGTTTTGGGTTTCTCAGTGGCACTCTATTCTCACAGGGCTCTTCTAGGCATACACCAAGGTTGCAATAGGTCAAATGGAGACAAAACACTGATCACATTGGTTGCCTAGTGGCTAAAATGGACATTGCTACGCTACGGCGCTCACCCACAGCTCCTACACTGACAAAATA